>NC_057862.1:156305311-156976561 GCF_019393635.1 Dromiciops gliroides
AAAATCACCTTCTGTGAGTGACATTTTGTAACAAAGAGTAAAAATTTAAAAAGTAGTTTAGCAAAACTAAGCAACACATCAAAGGACTGACCCTATGTGCTGTGTCCTATATCCATGTGCAAAGAAGGGAAAGTTATATTTTCAGGGTACTCAGCTCTTTTTGTTGTTGACTTGTTTGTCTTTTGCAGGGCAATAAGGGTTAAGTGACTTGTCCAGGGTCACACAGCTAGTAAGTGTCAAGTGTCTGAAGCTGGATTTGAATTCAGGTCCTCCTGAATCCAGGGCCAGTGCTTTATCCACTGTGCCACCTAGTTGCCCCGGTACTCAACTATTAATCAAAAGCATGAACTGCTTAATTTAAGATGTTTTCCTGAAAGCAAGATTACATGTTTAAAAGGGAACAAAAAGGTTTCTTATGCATATGTAACACTGACAAATCCTGTCTATTATACTGAGGGAGGGGCTCCTGGCAAATAAGGGCCCAGTCAGTCAATAAGCATTTATTAAGTGCCTACTGTATGCTAGGCATTATATTAAGTGCTGGGAATACAAGAAACATAAAAGATAATCCCTGCCCTAAAGGAGGGTCTTTCCCTGCTGCCAATCTACACAGAGTTTGGTGATCACAAGAGAAAATATATGCTGACGTCGAATGGAGGGGCCATACTCCACTTCGGAGTATGTGTGGACATTCTGTGACTATTTCCTGTCTGTTTACAATATAGTGTACACAGTGCCTGGTACATAGTAGGTGCTTTATAAGTGATTATTAACTGACTGGTAAAGAAAATGATATGGGGAGAAAGCACGTGGGTCCTTAGGATTCCTCTGTAAAGAATTACACTCTCGCACAAGACCTAATTAGGAATAAAAGAACAGGTTTATTGGGGTACAAGAGAAACTGGCCAGGAAGAAGGTTTTGGAGAAACAAAATGCTATCCTCCCCGACTTGCTCTGGGAGTGCCTTTTTATAGGGTTTAGATGGCGTGGGTAAGAGTGTCCCTTATTTCGTGAGGGGCTGGGGGTTCTCTGGAGTCTTGCTAGGGTAGGAGAGATGGCTTGTGAGCAATCTGGTGATGGGCGTTAACTTTGTCTTGATGGGTCCAAGCAGTCTGCTGGTGGGCGGTTCCCGGTGGTCTTCTCCTGGGGTAGTCTTTCCCAACGGATTACCTCATCCAGGTGCTCAGGAGGACTGGAATGCGGGGTGGTGGTCCTGGAGCATGCTCAGTTCGATTTGGTGCCGCTTATCTCTTTTGGGTGTGTATGTCCTTGATTGAGTTCAAGGAGAGGCCTACTTGATTTCAAGGGAAAACTCCTGAGGTTTCAAGGAAAAAGTTCCTTGACCTCCCCAGACAACTGTTGTGCTCACCCTTCCCCCCCCTCCCTCTCCCTGTCTCCCTGTCTCCCTGTTTCCCTGTCTCCCTGTCTCCCTGTCTCCCTGTCTCCCTGTCTCCCTCTCCCTCTCCCTCTCCCTCTCCCTCTCCCTCTCCCTCTCCCTCTCTCAATCTCTCTGTCTCTCTCTGTCTCTGTCTCTGTCTCTGTCTCTCTCTCTCTCTCTCACTGTAATCCTGTAATCCTGTGGGTAATTAGAAGAGAAAATGAGCCATCAGTTTATTCCCACCAGAACATGTGACCTTGAACACATAGTTCCTCTGTTCCTTTGTCTCTTTATATTTCTTCTTTCTACTTTTATGTAATTGAAAGTAGGAGACAGAACAGACTAGGCCAGGACATTGTGAGCTTTGAAAGGTCACAAGAGCCTATAGAGGTCCAGAAACCAAAATCCATACCAGAGTTTGCTGACTGCCAAGCTGGGTGAGCCAACCCAGCCCTGAAAAATAACTTGCTTGACTGAAGCAGGCAATGCACCAACCTGACAATTAAGACTTTATGTCCTGAAAGCAAGGGAGGGATTCTGTCCATCAGATATGTTCCATTGAGAGGTGAGCTTGGTGGGACAGATGTTGATAGAGGCCATTTTATGTATGAACCTACTCTCCCCAGTGACCAAGGTGGCAGAGGAGAGAGTGTGCCCCAATTCAAGGGTTCTTGTTTGTACTCTTGTTCTCACTAGATCCTTACAAACATCCATTTGGAAAAACGAATTGATTTCAATTGCTTATTAATGATACTGAGGTGTTGATAGGTTAAATGATATTTGAGATATAATAACTGGCACTGATAAATGATATCTGAGCAGTAATCACTGGCAATTGACATGGCAGGGTACAGGGGCTTCAGCTAATAATGCTAGAAATACCCCACTCCCCTTAGGGGTACCTCTAAGATCCTAACTGAGGAGATGTAGCCAGCTGAACTCTTGGAACCTGGCTTGCTAGTGCACATACAGGTTAGGAGAGAAAATCCAGAGGCTTGCTACACTATAATTTAAACAAAACAAAAACTCAAAAACTATGCAGAACATTGTATCATGAAGGTCTCCAACAGGCAGGTCGGATATTTGAGGTTTATTCTTGTTATTTGCTAGTGATAACACAGAAATGCTATTCAGTTGGGGTTTCTTTTCTTTTTTTTGTGGGGGGGGGTGAGGCAATTGGGGTTAAGTGAGTTGCCCAGAGTCACACAGCTAGTAAGTGTCAAGTGTCTGAGACTGGATTTGAACTCAGGTACTCCTGACTCCAGGGCTGATGTCTATCCACTGCGCCACCTAGCTGCCCCTATTCAATTGTTTTTAAGTTTGCCCAGGTCAATGTCCCTCATCAGCACTGACATCCTTGTATAGTTCAATTAACAAGACCTTTTCTTTCTTCTTTTTTAATAAGGCAGAAGAAAGAAGAAAGCATGATGTACAGTTGATATAATTTCTGATTACAACTGTTCTAGCCTTCAACTGGGTCAAAAACTCAATTTTCTTCTTTTAAGGTGTTTTATGTCTTTTGTTTGTAAATCACCATAATTTCTGAATATATCTCCTCTTCCTTACCCAGTGATCTATCTTTTGTAACAAAAGATAAAAAAGAAAGAGAAAACAAAAGCAGTTTAACTAAACTAACAAACACAATAACCAAGCAACAGCATTTATTGTGTTCTTCCAATTGTTGTATTCTTCCTTTGAAAAAAGGGAAGGGAAATACATTTTCTTCAATCCTTCTCTGGACCCAAATTTGGTCATTGTAATTACACAATTTTCAGTTTTGATTTTTAATTTTTCCTCTTTACAGTGTTCTAGTTATTGTGTATGTTGTTTTCCTAGTTCTTCAAATGTAATCATTTTGATCAAGAATTTGTATAAAAATCACCAGAACACCTTGCTTTGTAATTGTCAGTAATAAAGAAAGTGTGGCCCCTAACATTTTATTGTCTTTACCATCCCCTCCCTAATCCATCATTCATATCAGTGGAAGACTTATTTTTCTTCTACATAGATCTGACCAATTATTCATGTCTACTGATTGTCCAACAAATAAAGTTTAAATTTATTTGCCTGGCATTGTAGGCCCTTTCTAGAGTCTGGTATCACTCTACTTTTCTATCTCATTTTATTCCCTCTGGCTTACTGTATAAACTAGCCAAAATGGATTACTCTCCCCTTCCCCTGATCCATACCATAACATATGCTTTGTTTTCCTGACTCCATGCCATTCACCTAAATTTTCCTTGTGATTGAAATGCCCAACCTCTGACTCTTTACCTTTTAGAGTCCTACACAGACTTTGAAAGTTTAACTGAGATGCCATATTCTTTCTAGAAGCCTTTCCTTATTCCCCTTTCTTCACATGTCATTTGGTACTAATCCTTTCTCACATCATACTATATATAGAACTTTTTGTTTGTTTTATGCCTTGATAGCACATTGATCAGACATTATTGTTTCTTATGCTCAGCAGGTATCCACTTTGGTATCTTGTCATAGATGGCACAGATGTGACCCTGGTTTTGAAAAGTCCAGGTCAATTGAGAGTGAGTTCTCAATAACAAGCAATCTCTCTGAAGTGCTAAACAGCTGAAATAGTAGTTGTGTTGTGAGGATCAAATTACATGGCATATGTAAAACATTTTTTTTTTGCAGGGCAATGAGAGTTAAGTGACGTGCCCAGGGTCACACAGCTAGTTAAGATACATACAACATTTTTAATCATTTAAACAAATTGGTACTGGTTAAAAGATAGAGAGGTGCATCAGTGTAACAGATTAGGGTCATAATATCCAAGAGCAAACCAATACGATTGCTTCAAGTTTAATAAGCCCAAAGACCAAAGCTATTTGGGTATAGACTCACTACTTGACAAGACCTGCTGAGCAAAGTGGGAAATGGTTTGGCGGAAATTAGGACTAGATAAATATCTCACACCATATACTAACATAAACTCCAAATGGATAAATATTTGACTATGACATAAAAAGTGGTATCTTTTTTTTTCTAGTGAGGCAATTGGGGTTAAGTAACTTGCCCAGGGTCACACAGCTAGTAAGTGTTAAGTGTCTGAAGCCAGATTTGAACTCAGGTACTCCTGACTCCAGGGCCAGTGCTCTATTTACTTTGCCACCTAGCTGCCCCTAAAAAGTGATGTCTTAAGCAAATGAGAAGAGCAAGAAAGAAGTTACCTTTCAAATCTATAGAAAGGGAAGTGTTTGTGACTAAACAAGTGACTGAGAGGATCACACAAGAGAAAATGGAAATTTTTGATTATATAAAATTATAAAACATTCTCTGATAAAAGGCTCCTATGCAAGATACATAAAGAACTGATTAAGATATATAAGTTTAAGAACCATTCTCTAATAGATTAGTGGTCAAAGGATATGAACAGGCAATTTCCAAAAGAAAGAATTCAAACAGTCAACAACAATATGAAAAAAATGTAAATTCAACTGATGTTCTTCCTCATATCCATCATATTGGCAAAAAATGACAAAATGTTGGAAGGGCTGTGGGAAAAACAGGTACACGAGTATACTGTTGGAACTGTGAATGGTTTTAGCCATTCTAAAAAGCAAACTGTGCCCCCAAAGTTACTATGACCAGATGCCGTAATTAGACCTATATCTCAAAAGAGATCAAAGGAAGAAGAAAAGGCCTTATATGTACAAAAAATACTTATAGCAACTCTTTTATTGTGGTAACAAAGAACTGTTAACTGCCTGTTTACCAATTGCCCCCATCTTGGAGAATGGCTACACAAATTGTATATGAATATAGTGGAATACTATTGTACTTTAAGAAAATATGAAATGCACAGTTTCAGAGGAAACTGGGAAGATCTTTCTGAAATGAATCAAAGTAAAAGTGCTCAGAACTAGGAGAACAATTTATACAATTACCAAAAAGAAAATAGAGAAAAAACAACTTTTAAATACATTTGCATTCAAATCAATGCAATGATAAAACATGAGCTCACTTAAGATGAAACATGATGTCCAGCTCTTGCCAGAGAAGTGATGCATTTAAAATGCAGAATCAGACCTACATTTTTGGAGTTGGCCATTGTGGGAATTGGTTTTGTTGAACTATGAATACTTATGAGGATTTTCTTTTTTCCAATTGACAGGAAGGGCAGTGGGAGAAACAAAAACACTTGTATATAAATAAAACAAACCAAAATACTCAGGATTTCTTTAACATATTAATTATTTTTAAATAAGGTTTTGAAAATTTTTCAGTCATCCAGAATTTGTTTTTTATCCTCACACCCCCTCAAAAGAAAAAGAAAAATGAAACTGATGTAACAAATACACATAATCAAGCAAAATTAATTCCCCTATTGGCCATGTTAAAAAATGTGTGTTTCATTCTTCATCCTATTAAGTCCATTACCTCTCTCTCAGGAGGTAGATAGCATTCTTCATCATCAGTGCTCTTGAATTACAGTCAATTATTGTGTTGACTAGAATTCTTTGTCTTTCAAAATTGTTCATTTTTACAATGTTGTTACAATAGACATTGTTCTCCTGGCTCTGCTTACATCACTCTGTGTAAGTTCATACAGATTTTCCCAGGTTCCTCTGAAACTGGCTCTTTCATCATTTCTTATAGAAAATAACATTCTATTAGATTCTTATATTACAATTTATTCAGCCATTTCCAAATTGATGGATCCCTCCTTACATTAAGTTCTTTGCCACCACACCAATAAAACTCTTATAATTTTTTAAAAACAAATAGGACCTTTTCCTCTTTCCTTGATCTCTTTGGGGGTGTAGACCTAGTAGCAGTCAATGGGTATGCACAGTTTGGTGACCACTAGGTATGGTACCAAATTGCTTTCCAGAATGGCTAGACCAATTCATAGCTCCTCCCTTTGTGTATCAATGGTCCTGTTTTCCCAAAGCCCCAAAACTATTTCTTATTTTCATTTTTTGATCAACTTTGCCAATCTAAATGGGTGTGAAGTTCAGAGTTGCTTTAATTTACATTTCTCTAATTGTTAGTGATTTAAAGCATCATTTCATATGGTTGTTGACAGCTTGGATTTCTTCCATTGGAAACTGCCCACTCATATCCTTTTACATTTAAATTAAACTTTATTGATGCCTTTTGTTTTCATAACATGGTCATTTCCCTTAACCATGTACACTTATTGAACCTTTTCTGGTAACAAAGTTACATATATACCATATTCTGAATATACAGAATGTACCATATTCTGAATCCTTAATCCTCCACCTCTCCACCGAGATCTCGGAAGAAGGCACATTTTGTCACCTCTCTTCTAAGACTAGAATTGATTATTACAATTAGTATGACTTTATTGTGGTCATTGTGTATATTGTTTTCCTTATCCTACTTACCACATTGTGTAACAATTCATATAAGTCTTCCCATGTTTTTCTGAATTCCTCATTTCTTACAGAGTAATAATACTTCGTTATATTCACACAATACATTTTTGTTCAGCCAGTTCTCAGTTAATGAGAATCTACTTTGTTTTGCTACCATAAAAACTGCTGCTATAAGTATCTTGGCATCTAAGAACCCTTTTACTTCCTTGGGTTCTATATCTATGCATTCATGTTCCTAGGCTACGAAACAAAAGGATGATAGAATCTCCCAAAGTATATAAGAGATACAGAAGAAAAAATGAAGAGGAGAAGGTGCTATATGTAAATATAGCAACTGTATCCTGACCTGGTAAGTCATTAGCTTGGAAAATGGGAATTGAATATAAAGTTAACTACATCACAGATTCTTAGAGAAAAGAACTGATAAGAAAATTCTCACAATGACTAAGACAAAGGAGCCCCGAAAATACTTTAGTTGCTCAGTGCTTGACCTCCTTGCCCAAAAGATAATAGTAGTACCACAAAATTAGATATGAGTTTATTTGTAAGTACTAAGAGGGAAGATGGAAGATTGTTGGTTATGTTGCTTCTCAAAATGCTTCAAAATAGTTGAATTGGGACTTAACTGTCCCACCTTGTCCAATCATATATTTTTCTGGATAGTATTCCTTATGTCCCTTTTTGCATATGTCATCACTTGTAATATGCTGTAGCTGCTCAGCAAGTTTCTCTCAATTGTTCTTGGGCGACATGCAATTATGATTCCTCAGAGACTGTAATATTCCATGATTCATAGCTATAAAATACCACTGAGAGAATAATGATGTTAGAAGCACTGGCATGCATGAAATAATAAAAGACCAAAGGAAGTCTTCCAGCATTCTGGGAAGAATTCCCTACAGAATGTTTATGAAAAAAATGTAGACAAAAGTCCTAGGATCTAAGAAGATATGGTTGAGTTTCACTTTTAAACAGAATACCTACACCAAAATATAGGAATATCACCATCACCACCACCACTGCCATCATAATCAATAATGACATTTATTAAGAACTATGTTCCCAACAATGGACTATATGCTAAAGATACAAAGAAAGGTAGTATTATTTGGTGTAATATGGCAGTTATTTGGAATATAGAATTCCTGAGCTTATATCACAATGTTCTGAAAATGTTTATTGAATTGAATTGAATCTTAGATCTAGGGCTTAGATCTAGAAGGCAGAGTGGGTAGTTGTTTATGTGGGGTAATTTCACCATCACTGGAAGGGCTCCTTCCTTGATAGGCCTCCCCTTGAGTATCTAGTTGTCAAGATGAATAAATTATTCTCATTAAAAATTCATTTTTTGACTTTGCCCAAGGGTCCCTCTTTCAAATGCAGATACCTCTAGAAAACACATTAAATCCCTGTGAGAAATGGGTAGTTGTCTCCTCTCGATGTAGATATAACAGTCAGTCATACTCCCCCTGACCTGTTTGTAGGACAAAGGTCTCAGATCCCCTCCTCCTCCCCTCAGGTTAGCAAGGTCACGTGCTTCAAGGAGCCCTGGTCTCAATAAGGTCCGCTCCAGAGCTGTGTCCATATAAGGAAGTATAAGGTCCACTCCTGAGTTATGCCCATACAAGGAAGAAGGGTGGGAATACTGCGTTCTGATTATCTAGTTTTCGTCGCAGATTGTAACCCCACCAGTGATGAAAAAGGGGAGGGTCTATTCACGTTAGGGACTAGGGTATAAACCAGGGCCTGCGAGCCCCCTTTCTGGGCACCCACTAGCTGCACACTAGGGTGCCTCCTTCTCATGAGAAGAAAATAAAGCCTTTATCACTTCGCTGCTGAGTTCCTGAGAATTATTGAGAAGAGGATAGATTTTTCCCTCACAATCTCTAACACCTCAGTAGGGTTGAAGTTATCAGACTCTGCTTTCTCCTGGTGGGAGCCTCAGTGTAGGAGAAATAGGAGTAGGGAGGTTGGGGAAGTGGTTGGGCACCTGGAGATCACTACCTGAGGGAAGGTCTGAGATTGTCTGAAAGCAAGTTTCTCTCCTTTATTCCCCCATCCCCTATTGGTAGTTAGGGATGGGGTGAGATGAGAAGGATCATGGGAAATGTAGATGAAATCAGAGAAAGCTTCAGGGATGCTATGTGTAAAAAACCTACAGATTTTGAATTCTAGGCTGACCCCTTCCTACAGTCTTTGTCTAGGTCCTGTGATTGGATCTAAGGTCTTTGAAAAGAGTGGTAGGTGGGACAGCTTGGTGCAGTGAGGAAGATACTGGCTTTGGAGTCAACAGACCTTCTATTGACTCAGGTCAGTCACTTAATCTCTCTGAAACTCAGTTTCTTCATACACAAAAGGGGGTGGGATGGAAAGAAATGATTTTTATTATTTATCTCCTAGGGTGGAAGAGCAGATAAAGGGCTGAGAGATGAGTTCAAATCCAGCCTCAGATACTTAGCAGCTGTGGGACCCTAGACAGTCATTTAACCTTTTAACTTAGCCTCGGTATCTTATCTATGAAATAGGGATGATAACAATAGCACTGACCTCCCAGGGTTAGTATGAGGATAAAATGAGATAATAATTGTAAAGCACTTAGCATAGTGACTGGCACCATATAACTGTTAGTTGTTATTATTAGTAGTAAAGAGTTTAAAGTGTTATGTAAATGTAAGTTATTAGGTCACTCAAGAAGTCTCTATCACCTGTGAGTCTGAGATTAGTCTTCTTTTACATGTGCTCTTCTTATTTAAAATGAGTTTCACATATAAACACACTACCCACATACACACACGAAACAGAAGTGCACCCCAACCTGACCATGTACGCTCTACTCCTCATTTGGCTTTTTCTTCCAGAGTATAATGGAAAGAAATTACCTCTAATATTTCAGTGGTTTTTGTTCCCTTGAATATAGCTCAGGGAGACAAATCAATGCATGGAGTTCTTAAAACTTCAAAATGAATGATTTTTATATCATTCTATTTCCCTCCATGACGGCGGGGGTGAGAGTGGGGGTGTGGGGCATAAGACCGCGAAGTTTTTACTTTTCTCTGCTTTGCATTTTACTTATCCATCAGTAATATCCATTTACATTTAGATGGAGTTTTGATATTGTTAAAAAACTTTCCTCCCAACAACTCTATGAGGTAGGCAGGGAAATTATCATTGTTTCTATTTTACAGATGAGAAAATCAAGCCTCAGAGGGTTAAATGGACTTGTTCAAGACTGTTCTGGATCAAAGACTTAAACCAAATTCTCCTGAATCCAAGCTCAATGCTCATTCCACTATTCCAAGTGCTTCTCATTACTCCCCTTATTCTACTTGAAAGAAGCCTGTATTTTCCCCTTTTTCTCTAATCTGTCTGTTCATTCATCAATTTCCACATCATCCCAAGTCATAACTCTGGTAGGGTTTCTTTATAGCAAATATGCGGGCACGCCATCTAGTGGTGAAAACTATAGCTACAGGATTTTTAAAAAATTATAAAAGTATTTTATTATTTTCCAGTTACATGTAGAGATAGTTTTCAACATTTGTTTATATAAGATTTCCAATTTCAAATTTTTCTCCCTCCCTCCCCTCCCTCTCCCCACCCCTAGACAGCAGGTAATCTGATATAGGTTTTATATATGGTTCAATCAGCATCCATATTCCACAGTTCCTTTTTTTTTCTTCTGGATTTGGAGAGCCTTTTCCATCATGAGTTCTTTGGAACTTTCTTGTATTGTTAGATTGGTGAGAAGAATCTAGTCTATCACAGTTGATCAACACATACTGTTGATGATACTGTGTATAATGTTCTTCTGGTTCTGCTCATCTCACTCATCATCAGTTCATGCAAGTCCTTCCAGATTTCTCTGAACGCCTCCTGATCATCATTTCTTACAGCACAATAGAATTCCATTCATATACCACAACTGGTTCATCCATTCCCCAATTGATGGGCAACCCCTCAATTTCCAATTCCTTGACACCACAAAAAGAGAAGCTATAAATATTTTTGAACATGTGGGTCCTTTTCCCTTTTTTATGATCTCTTTGGGAAAAAGACCTAAAAGGTGATATTGCTGGGTCAAAGGGTATGCACAGCTTTATAGCTCTTTGGGCATAATTCCAAATTGCTCTCCAGAATGGTTGGATCAGTTCACAGCTCCACCAACAATGCGTTTAGTGTTCTAATTTTTGCACAGCTTCTCCAACATTTATTAATTTCCTTTTTTTGTCATATTAGCCAATCTGATAGGTGTGAGGTGGTACCTCAGAGTTGTTTTAATTTGCATTTCTCTAATCAATAGTTATTTAGAGAATTTTTTTTTTTGCAGGGCAATGAGGGTAAAGTGACTTGCCCAGGGTCACACAGCTAGTGTCAAGTGTCTGAGGCTGGATTTGAACTCAGGTCCTCCTGAATCCAGGGCCAGTGCTTTATCCACTGCGCCACCTAGCTGCCCCCAAGCATTTTTTCATATGGCAACAATTAGCTTTGATTTCTTCATCAGAAAACTGGCTACAGGCTTTCAACCTTCATGATCATTCTGTGTGCCAGTGCATGGGTAAAATGATAGGCATGTTTCATTGTTCTCCTTTTTGGACACTGACCCTGCAACAAAAATCAGGGATTCTCTGTACTGGAAGCAAAATTATGCTTATGAATGAGGCAAAAAGATTTGGGTTTGTGGAGATGAGAAAGATGTCACCATGGAGAGCAAAGAGTCTATTGTTGTTTAGTCATTTCAGTCCTGCCCTAGTCTTTGTGGCCCCATATAGTGTTTTCTTGGCAAAGATACTGAAGTATGTCAAAGATACATTTCCTTCTCCAAATCATTTTTACAGATGAGGAAACTGAGGCAAACAGGGTTAAGTGACTTGCCCAGGGGCACATAGCTAGCAAATGTTTACTTCCAGATTTGAACTCAGGCCTTCCTAATTCCTGACCCAGCACTCTTTCTATGGAGCCATCTCACAAATTATCCCCCTTAGTTTTTTTATTTTATTAAACTAGATATAATAAGTAATAACAATAAGGAAAAAATTAGGACTAACTAGTGGTTGTATTATTTCTCCTAGACTCAGGTCTTTCTTTTTAGCTTCATGGTGTTTTTTATTTTAAGTGTTTGCTCTTTTTATTTCAGTCATATAAGGGGCTAAAATTCTAGCTAAACTATCCAAAACCTAATGAGTGGTCGCCAATAAATTATAAACTTTAGCAAGAGTATTTAAGTGTTTAAGTATTTATTACAGAGCATTAGGATCAGAGAGAAAGGCAAAAATCTAACTATTTCTAAGAGACCCTATCATGCGACCCACCATGGAAAGGTCAGGAACCAAAAGAGACAGAACCCCTCCACCAGCATCTGCTTCCTACTTCGTGTCCTCCTCCCAGAAATGGGAGGCTCCTCAAGTTGATTGGCTGGTAGCCTTGATAGACAGTACCCACGAGCAAACGTCACTTCCTGATGCTAAGGACCTTGACCACATGGCTTGCCCTCAGAGGCCTTCCCCTCATGGTGGAGCTTTGCTACAGTAAGTCTCCAGCAGGTGGCATCATTCCAATCATTACAGTCAACAAGCATTTGTTAAGTACTATTTATGTGTCAGGCACCATGCTAATTCCTGGTGATATAAATAAAGGCAAAAAAAGTTCTTATTCTCAAAGAGCTCTCATTCTTTTTTAAAAGATAGATTGTAGGGGCAGCTAGGTGGCACAGTGGATAGAGCACTGGCCCTGGAGTCAGGAGTACCTGAGTTCAAATCCGGCCTCAGACACTTAACACTTATGTGACCCTGGGCAAGTCACTTAACCCCAATTGCCTCACTAAAAAAAAAAAAAAAAAGGTTGATTGTGATTAATATCTTTTATTTGTAATCTTTTTTTTTTTGGCAGGGTAATGAGGGTTAAGTGACTTGCCGAGGGTCACACTGCTAGTAAGTGTCAAATGTCTGAGGCCGGATGTGAACTCAAGTCCTCCTGAATCCAGGGCCAGTGCTTTATCCACTGCACCACCTAGCTGCCCTATTTGCAATCTTCTAGATTACTCCCTGCATCCTTCTGTCTTCCCCCTTCTCAGAGTTAAGGTAATGGTGTGTGAAAGAGAAAACATGTAAATAACTAGATCGATATAAGCTATATGTTAGCTAGGTGGCTCAGTGGATAGAATGCTGGCCCTGGAATCAGGAAGAGCTGCTTTCAAATCAGGCCTGGGACACTCACTAGATATATGATCCAGTGTAAGTCACTTAACCTCTTTTTGACTTAACCCACTGGAGAAGCAAATGGCAAACCACTCCAATATCTATGCCAAGAAAACCCTATGGACAATATTGATATACTCTGGTCCACGTACTACGGTCATGGGGTCATGAAGACATGGATGTGACTGAACAACTGAACAACAGTAACAAATAAGCTATATACAGAGTAGATAGAAGGTAACCTTAGAGTAAAGCACTAACATTTGAAGAGACTGGGAAAGGCCTCTGGCAGATGGTGGCTTTGGGTTAGTCTTAAAGGAAGCCAAGGAAGTTGATGGGTGAAATAAAAGAAGTAAAGCATTCCATGCATGGGGACAACCAATGCACAGTCACAAAGAAATGATGTGGAGGGCTGAATCACAGAAGAAAGCCTGAAAAAAGTAAAATGCAAGAAAACTGGCAGGGGAGAAGGGGAATAGGTTGTAGGAAAATCACTTTGGCAGCTATTTGGAGGACAGATGGGAGAAGGGGGACAATCTCTAGAGGGGGATCAATTCCAAGACTATTTTAGAATTAAGTAGGGTCTCACATAAGGTGGTAGGTGTGTGAGTATATAAATATCTCATATTTAGCTTCTTTGTACTTTTGTCCTTATATTTATTTTAAATATAATTATTTTAGTTGTTTTCCCCATTAGAATATATGTTCCTTGATTGCAGGCATTTTTCATTATCCTTTTAGCTCCAGAGACAACACATTGCCTTGAACATAGTAGGCAAGAGATGTTATAGATGTAGAAACAATAAAGGTTAATAACTGATTAGTAATGTGAAATGAGGAAGAGTGAGGAGTCAAAGATGACCCCAGTGGTATAAACCTGGGTGGCTGGAAGGAAGATGGTATTCTCAACAGTAATAGGGAAATAGAAAGAAGTGGTGGGTTTAAAGGGAAAAGATAATCCATTCTTTGCTACAGATTGACATCATCTTTGACTGACCATACTGGGCAATGCACACTAACAAAGAAAGGGATAGAGCACTTACTGGCCACTGCCCTAGACTACAAAGCAAGCCATTGGTATCTGATGCAGTCAGGTAATGATAGGGAGGTAAAGGGGTTGGGTAATCTGGAGAGGGAGGGGAATTGTTCCAATGGTATCTATGCATCACTTGTGGGTGCCTGGGTAGCGATTAGTCAGAACTATCCTGCCATCTGGTGTGTACCAGGAGTTTTCACAATGAGGGGAAGGAGAGGAGTAAATGTGGTAGTGTTGGGAGATAATAGATTAGCAGGTAGGTAGGGTTGCATTGAAGACGAACTCTGTAACTGCCTACTGTGGGGAGGGTAGGATAAGACTTGCCTTCCGGCCATTATTTGGTTGGTAAGACAATCCCGTGAGTCATTCTTTTGGGGTATACAGCCCCCACTTTGGAGACTACCTTCCAATCCTAAAATCCCATGGTCCCATTAAATCAGTGGGAGTCAGTGTGGTATGGGGGCAAGAGTGTGAATTTTGTACCCATGTGACTTTGGGAAAATCAATCTGTCAAGGTGTCAGTTTCCTCATCTGTAAAATAAAGGAGTTGGACTAGATAATAATAAAAAGTTAACATTGATAGAGTGCTTACTATGTACCAGATACCATGCTAAGTGCTTTGCAAAATTTATCTCATTTGATCCTCACAACAACCCTGGGAGGAAGATGCTATTATTATCCCTGTTTTACAGATTAGGAAAATGAGGCAAATGGAGATTAAGTGACTTGGCCAGAGTCATACAGCTAGTACATTTCTGAGGCTGGATTTGAACTCAGGTCTTTCTGACTCCGTGTCCAGCATTCTATCCACTGCACCACATAGCTGCCCCATAATATAACTAGATGACTTGTGATGCACCTTCCACCTTTAAATCTATGATGTTACAATTGAGAGGCATAGATGCAGCATTTTAGGGCCCACATATGGGCCCTAACCCCTCAACTAAGGAGAAAATTTTGATTTTATTGCCTATGACCAGAACTGTAAACAGAAAGTTGAAGTAAGTAGGGAGGTATGGTTCTAAATAATGTAGCAGCAATGTTTAACATTCGAATATGAGTCAGTGTCACCTTAGGTTGAATTATCTTGGTCTCCCAAAGTAAACTAAACAAATTCCACATTGCTAAGCTAAGATAGGGCCCAGGGACATGATGGCTTATTTTAGACAATTTGAACATTGACTGTTTCCTTAATGCTAATGGCCCGGGACCTGTTGCTACCCAACAGGTCATTCTGGAGAGTCAGACAAGCTTGAATAGCTCCCTAAAGTGGATTTCCACAGTCCCTCCTATCTTATCACTGGACATCAGGACAATGGAAGCTTAACAATAGAACAAAGAGTGACTAGGACCAGGAGCCACTGGCCTCAAGAAACACGGAAGCACTGACAGGAGGCTCAAAGTTGTTTGGAAGCCTCTGTGAACCTACTGGGCTGGCTGAGTGTTTGATCAGTGTAACTACAGAAAGACTTCTGTTATTTAACAGACACTTGCCAGGCAAGCTGGCCAGCTGGCTGGAGCAATGGTAACAAAAATCAAGGAGGTTCTGTTGACTGGCTGTTGGCAATACAACATACAAAAAATGGCACTGTTACTGGAGGCCCCTTAATCCTTGTGTAGGGGAAAAAGTTAGAAACAGAAGGCTAAGAAGTGGTTCGTGCCAAGCAAAGTGAATGGTAGTTTGGGTTCTCTAAGATTCTAGTACCTTCCATGTTACTTCAGCAGATTTTTCCTCATGGTCTCCTGGAACCGAAATGGTAATCAGTCATGGAAAGAAGACTCCTTTAACAGATAAAATATGGAGACAACAATGCTTCTTCTAGAGGGCCAGGAAAAGGAGGGAGGGAGGGAGAGAGAAAGAGAGAGAGACAGAGAGAGAGAGAGAGAGAGAGAGAGAGAGAGAGAGAGAGAGAGAGAGAGAGAGAAGGTATGCTTTCTTCATTGAAGTCAGGGCAGTGAAAAGAAAGCTGACTTTTTTTTTTTTAAGGCAATGGGGCTAAGTGACTTGTCCAGGATCACACAGCTAGTAAAGTATATGAGGATGGATTTGACCTCAGGTCCTCCTGACTCCAGGGTCAGTGCTCTATTCACTTCACCAGCTACCTTCCCCAACTTGTTTTTTTAAAAACATTCATTTTTTAAAATTTTGAATTCCAAATTTTCTCTTTACCTCCTGGCCCTTTCCCACCCATTGAGAAGACAAGAAATATGATACCAATTATACAGAAGAAGTAAAGTAAAATATATTCCCATATTAGCCATATTGGGAGGGGAAAGAAAAAGCAAGAAAAAAAAAAGAAAGTGAAAAAAGTATACTTCAGACTGAACTCAGAGTTAATCAATTCTCTCTCTCTGGAGATGGATAGCATTTTTTTTGATCATAGGTCTTATGGACTCGTCTCAGATTATTGTCTTCATCAAAGTAGCTAAGTCTTTCACAGTTAATCCCTGAACAACATTTTATCACGAACAATGTTCTCCTGGTTCTGCTTAATTCACTTTGTAACTGTTCATATGAGTCTTTCCAGGTTTTTCCAAAACCATCCTGCTCATCTTTTCTCATAGCACAATAGTATGACATTACAATCATATGCCACAACTTGTTTAACCAATGCCCAATTGATGGTCATCCCCTTAGTTTCCAATTCTTTGCCACCACAAAAAGGGGTGTTAAATAAATAAATATTAGTTGTATAAATAGGCCTTTTCCCCTTTTCTTTGATCTCTTTGGGATACATACCTAATGATACTATTGTTGATTTAAAGAATGTGTAGTTTTTTTTTTGTTTGTTTGTTTGGTTTTTTTTTCGGGGCAGTAGGGGTTAAGTGACTTGCCCAAGGTCACATAGCTAGTAAGTGTCAAGTGTCTGAGGCCGGATTTGAACTCAGGAACTCCTGAATCCAAGGCCGGTGCTTTATCCACTGCACCAACTAGCCGCCCCCGAGTGTGTAGTTTTATAGCGCTTTGGGCGTAGTTCTAAATTGTTTTCCAGAATGTACTAGTTCACAAATCCACCAACAGTGCATTAGTGTAGCTATTTTTTTCCACAACACCTTTAAAAGTTTTTAATTTACTTTTTCTGTCATGTTAGCCAATCTGATGGGTGTGAGGTACCTTAGAATTGTTTTAATTTGCATTTTTCTAATCATTAGTGATTTGGAGTATTTTTCATGTGTCTATTAATAACTTTGCTTCTTTTGAAAATTGACTGTTCATATACTTGAATCACTTATCAAATGGAGAATTTTCCCAAATTTAACTCATTTCTTTATATATTTGAGAAACAAGTTCTGTTTTTAAAAACTTATTTATAAAAGTTTTCTCTTAGTTATCTCCTTTCTTCTAATTTGGCTGCACTGTTTTGTTTCTCCAAAACCTTTTAATTTCATATAATTAAAAGCATCCATTTTGCTTCCTGTGATCTTTTCTATCTCTTCTTTGGTCATAAATGCTTCCCTTATCCATAGATGTGATAGATAAATTTTTCCACACTTCCATAATTTACTTGGGATATCACCCTTCACGTCTAAATAATTTTACCCAGTTTGACCTTATCTTGGTATACAGTTTCAGATATTGATCTATGCCAGTGATTTTAATAATTCTGTCATTTAAGGTATTATTTTCTTCAGTGTTTTTGTGCCTCTATTATCAATTTTTAATTGCCTTTTCATAATTTTCTTGCCTCATTCTCATTTCTTTTATCAATTTTTTCCTTACCACTAATTTTAAAAATCAAATTTGTTTTAGTTACTCCAGGAATTCTTGTTGGGCTTGTGTCCAATCCACCTTTTTTTGGTGGTTGTTGTTTGCTCATTTTTCTAACCTATTTCTTAACTTTGAATTTTTGTTAAAGTTGGGCTCTGTTCACATTGTAGAGGTAGTCAAATACTGTCCCAAGCTTCAGGCTTTTTCACATTACTTTTTTCACAGCTAGTTTTTAGGTTTTAGAAGTTTTCTGTAATTCCAAAGTGGTGTGAGCTGGAGAGAGGTGTGGTCACTGCTCCCTTGCAACAGCAATACTGCTCCTCAGGGTCCCTGATCCCTTGTGACTACAAGTGTTTGTCTTCACCCTGGAATCCTGACCCAGAAATGGGTATAGGCAATGGAACTGCCAAACAGCACCCTAACTAACCTACACCCAATGCTAGCACAGAGATCCCCTGTAGTCTCTTTCCGACCAGTTGCTTGATCCTCTTACTCTCTCTGGCCTGAGGATTTTAAAGCTGCTGCTGCTACATCCAAGGCTCACAGCTACTATTGCTGCCACTTTTACTTCAGGCTAGCCCCTATCCCAGTGTCACAGACCTCCCCTTCTAATCTTGTAGGTTGTCATGGGCTAGAAAAAAATGTCTTACTCCAAACTTTTGCTAGTTCTACTGCTCCAGAATGATCTGAAGCATTATTTTAAAGTTTTTTTGGAGGGAAATGCTGGGAGAGCTGGGCTGTGGTGCTTTCTCAACTCTGCAATCTTGGCTTTACCCCTAGGAAAGCTGACTTTGGAGTCAAGGGGGGATCATGGGTTTGAATGCTATCTTCAGCCCTTAATAGCTGTGTGATCATAGATAAATCCCTCCACCTCTCTGGATCTCAGTTTCCTCATCTATAAAATGGAAATAATAATAACTTCAGTATTTACTAGAAAAATATTCATCACATGGCTAAAAGGGGCTATGCACTGGGGATATCAAAATACAAAATTTAAATAGTCCCTGACTTCAAGGAGCTTACATTCAATTTCATAGGGATATTGTGATAATCAAATAAGTTAAGGTATATAAAATGTTTAGTAAGCTTTGGGGTGCTATATAAATAGTAGCCATTATATCTAGAGAGATATCCTTCCACAAATCATAGGATATTTAAGGGACCTAAGAGATCATCTTGTACAATCTATTCATTATATTGATGAAAATGAGGCCAAGGGCATAGAGTTAATGGAAGATCCAGTGGGTTCCCAATCCAGTAACTTTTCCATCATGTGTTACAATAGCAGTTTTCAAAATATGGTTCATGGACCTCTATGGGTCTCCAAGACCCTTTCAAGGGGTCTTCATGGTCAAAACTATTTTCATATCCATTTATTGTCATTTAGTCATTTCAGTCATATCCAACTCTATAACATTTAGAGGTTTCTTGGAGTGGTTTGCCATTTCCTTCTCCAACTCATTTTACATTTTTTTTTTTTAGTGAGGCAATTGGGGTTAAGTGACTTGCCCAGGGTCACACAGCTAGTAAGTGTTAAGTGTCTGAGGCCAGATTTGAACTCAGGTACTCCTGAATCCAGGGCCGGTGCTCTATCCACTGTGCCACCTAACTGCCCCCTCATTTTACATTTGAGGAAACTGAGACAGAGGTTAAGTGACTTGACCAGGGTCACACAGCTAGGATGTATCTGAGTCCAGATTTGAACTCAGAAAGATGAGTCTTCTTGATTCCAGGTCCAGCACTCTATACACTGTACCATTTAGTGGCCTACTTCATATCAACACTAGGATGCTATTTGCCTATTAAAATACTCATCCCTTTTCCAACTACATACCTTAGTGACCCTAGATTTTCTTTATATATTTCAACCAAACAACATATTAAATGCAGAAATTGATATGATAATCCAGCTGTCTTCCATTTAAAGCCAGACATTAAAGAGATATGCAGGAAAATGTAAATCTTCTTACAAAGATTCTTTTTTTGCAGGGCAATGAGGGTTAAGTGATTTGCCCAGGGTCACACAGCTAGCAAGTATCAAGTGTCTGAGGCCGGATTTGAACTCAGGTCCTCCTGAATCCAGGGCCAGTGCTCTATCCACTGCACCACCTAGCTGCCCCCAAAGATGTTTTTGTTTTGAAAAAATAATTATTTTTCATAAAATATACTATTTATATTAACATCTAATAAGTTCATTATTTTAATTAATAGATATTTAAAATTTTTTATCAGTTTTAATTTCTAATACAATAAATATTTACATATTTAGCCCATTTTAACATAAAGTCTTTGGGGTTCTCAATAATTTATAAGAGTGGAAAGGGGTCCTGAGACCAAAAAGTTTGAGAACAGCTGCCTTAGAATGAAAGAGAGAGTAGAGTTCTGAGTCTGATTCTACCCCTGCAGTCAGTGCTACTTTGGACTTATGCTAGCCCTTCATTTTCTTAAGTCTGTTTCTCCTCATCATATGTGGGGTGCTAATGTGAGTCTGCTCTGCCAAATCTTTTTTTTTTTTTTTTTGCTTTTTAGCCAATGTATACTATCCACCTTTACACTTGCATTCTAACATGCTTTATCATCATGTGCATTGTCAAAAAGGTGTCCAAACTTCTGCTTGCACAGGGAACACAGATCTTTCAGGAGGCTGGGTTTGCATCTCAATGCCCTCCCTCTCAAACTACCTAATGTTGGACTATTTTGTGTTTATTTTTTATATTTATTCTCTATATATTTATATGGGTTGTTGTATCCTCCACTGAAATGTAAGTTCCTTAATAACAGGTATTGTTTCATTCTTTATCTCTCTGTGGTGGCAGTGTAGAAAGAGAACTGGCCTTGAAATCAAGAACTGGGTTCAGGTTCAGTCTGTGATGTATATTGGCCATGTGACCCTGGGCATGTAAGAACTTCTCAATGTCCCAAGCAATTCCCTAGCACTAGAAATGATTTAACAAACAAAACAAACAAAAAAAACCCCCAAACCGAACCAGCTGTCCATCTGCATTGGTAGAAGGGGTTTTCTCAGTAAGTTCCTTAGCACCAAGAAGCCACAGGTCCTGACACTGCCCCATGCCCCAATTTTACCTTTTGTACCTGGCATTGTCCCTTTGCCATCCTAGGTAGAACCACAGTTGATATGAGTTAGCAAAAACAGAGATGCACAATGAACTTAAAAGCTGAGTAACTAAGAGATCATCTGGTCCCCACTCATTTTATTTTATTTTATTTTTTGCGGGGCATTAAGTGACTTGTCCAGGGTCACACAGCTAGTAAGTGTCAAGTGTCTGAGGTCAGATTTGAACTCAGGTACTCCTGAATCCAGGGCTGGTGCTTTATCCACTGCACCACTTAGCTGCCCCCACCCCCATTTTAACAAAGACAGAAATAGTTTCAAGTTCTTCTTGGATCCTTCTTTCTGAAAATCCTGCTTCTAATCTTAACTTCTCACCACTTAGAGTTTATAGATTTAGAGCTGGAAAGAACTTTAGTCCAACGGTCTCATTTTATAGATGAAGAAAGTGAGAGGATCAGAGAGATTTAGTGACTTGCGCAAGGTCACACAGATAAGAAGATCAAGGTTCTGGTAAGGTCTGTGTTCTTTCTCCTGTACCCCACTGGACTCTCAGATCCTCCAGTTGTCTTCATCTCCCTCATATTCCCCCTCCCCAAATGCAGACTTTGTTGTGCTCAGCACAATGTTCTATTTTTCTATCCTCTATGGGAACAAATAGAACAGACAGCCATGCCCTTTTCAGCAGCCAGACTACAAGTATTAACTGAGGTGTCTGAGGACAAAGAAGAGTTGCTAAACTGGATTGCTACTTCAAATAGCTTAGCATCTGCCTGCCCTTCAAAGAGAATGTTCAGAGTTTACAAATAATTAATTTATATGTCTGGATTTTAATGCATTACTGCATTAGTTATTGGTTTTCAAATTAGCTTCTACTCAGGCAGAGGCTATATCTTTTTTTTTTTTTTTAGTGAGGCAATTGGGGTTAAGTGACTTTTCCAGGGTCACACAGCTAGTAAGTGTTAAGTGTCTGAGGCCAGATTTGAACTCAGGTACTCCTGAATCCAGGGCCGGTGCTCTATCCATTGCGCCACCTAGCTGCCCCCGCTATATCTTTTTTGTTGTTGTTGTTTTTGTTTTTGTTTTCAGGCAATGGGGGTTAAGTGACCCGCCCAGGGCCACACAGCTAGTAAGTGTCAAGTGTCTGAGGCCGGATCTGAACTCAGGCACTCCTGAATCCAGGGCCGGCGCTTTAACCACTGCGCCATCTAGCTGGTCCCCCCCCCCCATCTTAATTATCACTGGATCTACTACTACTCAGGATAGTATTATGCACCTTGCTGGCCTTTAAATGAATGCCGTATGAGTGAATAATTTTTTCCTTTCTTATTTAGGTTGATTTTATGCCTTGAGAGGTAGAAACATCACCAATTGATCTGCGATCATGGTTATATTACCTAACTCTTCTGGGCCTAAGCTTCTAAATTTGCAAGATGAAGGCATTGAAATAGATAACCATTACAATCTCATCCAGCTCTACATCGGTGATATTAAGTTATACTATATACAGCAGCAGATTTTATAATGAGCCATTTAGATATGGCTACAGTTCTCAAGAAGGGGGAGAAGAGGGAGGAATTAAAAATTTTAAATAATTTGTTTTTGTTTATAGTAATTGAGAAAAAAAGTACAAAAAAAAAAAGAAGATACAGCTACAAGTTATATTACAATTTGGACACCAGGGGGAGCAGAAAAAGCAAATGATAGGTTTTTAGGGTGTGAACACAGCTATATCAGGCTCACATGATGTGACCATTGAAAAACATTTAACATTTGGGCTAGTATTACATGAGCAAAATAACCCCAGGGTTGAGAACTCCAGTTTGAATTTATTATATGGTCTGGTTATAGTGTTTCACAAGCTGTAATGTTCCAGACAACATTTTAGGATTGCAAATTTCAAAGGAAGCATCTGTTTGCATTGCTAATGGAAGTTCAGGTTCAGTCCCATTCAGTCCCATTCAACCCCATCCCATCTCATCCTATCTCATCACATTCCATCCCATCCCATTGTCTTGTATAGGTAATGAGGACATTGGACCAGATAATAATAGCTGACACTAATATGGTGCTTTAAAACTTACAAAAACCCTTACCTCTCTACAATGACTGTTGTCAGTGTAAATGGAAATAACAACCACAAAGCACGTGAGACTGAATGTTGTGAAATGATAGGGAACAGATGTGGCTATGTTAGATGCCTACTCTTGTACTGGTATATAACATATTTTGTTTAAAAATATGTTGACTGATGACTAATGTGAAAATGTGTTTAATGTGATTGTACATATATAACCTGTATCAGATTGCTTGCCATCATGGGGAGGGGAGGGGGAATGAAGGGAGAGAGAAAAATTTGTACCTCAAAATCTTATAAAAATGAATGTTGGAAATATCTTTACATGTAACTGGAAAAAACACTATCAATATTGAAAAAATTAAAAATTAAAAAAATTAAAATATGTTGACTGATATTAATGCATTTCTTTTCTTTTCTTTTAAGAAATCTTTTGCTCAAAGGAATGGCTTTCTGGGATCTAGGAGGGAAAGGGATACAAATGCAAATCTAGCTGATGTAAAAACAAAATATATCCCGAAAATATGTTTTAAAAACCTTTCCTTACAACAGCCTAAAGGAGAGGACCTGAAGTCCATGAATAGATTTTTTTTTTTTTGCAGAGTGATAACGGTTAAGTGACTTGCTCAGGGTCACAGAGCTAGTAAGTATCAAGTATTTGAGGCTGGATTTGAACTCAGGTCCTCCTGAATCCAGGGCCAGTGCTTTATCCACTGTGCCATCTAACTCCCCCCCTCTCCCATGAATAGATTTTGGGGGCAGATCTGTGAACTTAGGTGAGAAAAATTACATATTTATTTTCATTAATCTCTAAGTAGCATTTCACATTTTCTTTAATTATGATTAAAAAATCATGTTATTCTGAACAGGTATCCTTAGAATTCAACAGACTGCCAAAGGGACCCATAAGACAAAAAAAATGAAGGTTCCTTCCAGCTTTGAGATTCCCCAATTATGACTTTGCACACTCTACATCTCTTTCTCAAGCTCTACAGATCATACGACTGATCCAAGAACTAGGAGTACTTGTGAAAACAGCTTCTCAGCTAGGAATTACTACACTAACTGGAAATCAAAGTCTGTTGCCAAATAAGTTTCCACCCTCAAACACACACATACTTTCCACATACCCACATATATACACATTCCAGATATACTGAGCATCCAGTTGTTTATTCCCTCTCTCATGGAAGGCAGACACAGGAATAGGAAGTGTCCTTATTGATAATATTATCCAGTCTCAGGGGAATCAGAATCAGAGAACCAACGGGATTCTTCTGTGCCACAGAAAGTGGCAACAGGAGCTTGCCAGCCCATCTAGACTTACCTATTACTATGAATCATACAACAGTGCAGCCAAATCCTTATGTTTGTGCCCAACCAAGGTAGGACACCTACCCACCTTTACCTCTGTCAGAGACCTCTGATACCAGGGGATGAGGGAAGCCAGATATGTGAAATCTAAGTTCCTGCTAGTATATAGGCAACTCTGAACATTCCAGATATATCAGCAAAAGCAAACATAGGCTTGCAACCCTAAAGTAAAGCAAATTTCAGTTGAAAGATGAATTGAGAAGCAATATGGCACGGTAGAAAGAGAGCTGGCCTTGGAACCAGGAAGACCTGGGTTCAAGTCCTGCCTTAGACACACTGGTGGTATGACCCTGGGCAAATCACTTAATTTCTCAGTGCCCTAGGCAACTCTCTAAGACAACAAGTTGAAGACAAGGTACCTACCTGCATTGGTAGAGGGCCTTTCTTTATCTTGGAGTTCCCCATATCAAGGAAATAAGAGGTCTAGTCCCTATCCCATAACTTCTTGTTATTGTTCAGTCATTTTTCAGTAGCATCCAACTCTTCATGACCCCATTTGGGGGTTTCTTGGCAAAGATACTCGAGTGATTTGCCATTTCTTTCTCTGGATCATTTTACAGTTAAGGAAACTGAGGCAAACAGTGTTAGGTGACTTGACCAGAGTCACACAGCTAGGAAGTGTTTGAGGCCAGCTTTGAACTCAGGAAGATGAGTCTTCCTGACTCCAGGTCCAGCACTCTACCCATTATGCCACCTAGCTGCCCATCCCTTAAAGAGAAATAGTAAAAAGATATTCAAAGTATTTCAGAGCATCTGGGATTTATATTTATTTAAATTCTTGTTTTAACTCTTCAATAGTTTTAAAGTGATATTTCTATTGATCACAAACTATGTATGCTATATTTATGAATGGGAGTGCTATTTAATAAATTGCATATTTAATTTTTTTGAGGAAAAAAAGAACCCATGGATTCTGGAAGGGTCTTAGTCACATCACTTCATTTTGTGGTTGAAACTGAGGCTCAGACCTCAGGTTATGTCATACAAGGAACGAGTACCAGAACTGGGAACTGAATCATGCCTGGATTGAACCCAGTCCTCGTGACTGATGGTGCAGTGTGATCTGACCTGAAGTAACCACAAATGCAGTGCTGAAATTGGTGGCTAGCAGGGTAACTGGGATTCCTTAGTCTCCCATTGCTTCCCATGGAATTAGCCAACCTAGGACCATCAAACCCCCATAGCAAAAACAAGTATTACACCTTTACATAAGCCAATTAAGGACCTGTATTTTTTTTGTTTTTGTTTTTGTTTTTTTGGTTTTTTTGCAGGGCAATGAGGGTTAAGTGACTTGCCCACGGTCACACAGCTAGTAAGTGTCAAATGTCTGAGGCCAGATCTGTATTTTGTTAATATAGCTGGAATGATATTGTGAGGTGGACCCTGACCATGTATTTAGAAAAAAAAACTATCTATAGGCTTTTTGCACTATAAATTATTTTATTTATTTATTTATTTTTGGTGAGACAATTGGGGTTAAGTGACTTGCCCAGGGTCACACAGCTAGTAAGTGTTAAGTGCCTGAGGCAGGATTTGAACTCAGGTCCTCCTGAATCCAGGGCCGGTGCTCTATCCACTGCGCCACCTAGCTGCCCCTGCACTACAAATTATTAAAGAACATTGAGACAGAACCTTGGGGTTCTAAGTGAGAGTCTACCAGATCCTCACAGATTTAGAATTGGGAGGGGCCCTAGAGGTCATCTACTCCAACCCCCTCATTTTACAGATGAGGAAGCTAAGGCCCAGGGGTGTAAAGTCACTTGCTAAAGGTCATACAGATTAGTGGTAAAGGTGGAATTTGAACCAAGGGTTCTGATTCAAAATTCAGTGTTATTTCCCATTATATACCACATTGTTCAGCTACTGGTTCCCTTTATTATGTCCGTGGATTTACCAGTCTTCATTATCCTACTATTGTGGGAAAAGTACCAAACTGAGGTGTAGGAGGCTTGTGTCCTGGTCCTGCATTTAGCCTTTCTAGATCTGTTTCTTCACCTGTAAAATGAAGGGACCGGTAATGTCTGTGTTCCCTTTCTTAGACATTCTAATATTCTAGGATCCTAAATCAAAACCTCTCAATGAAAAATCAAGAGGACCAATAAGACATGACATGGAAGGGTTTATATTCTTTGCAGAACAAAGCTCTATAGAAAATGTGGTTTGGGAATTTAGGGGCAAAGATCTCAAGTTCATAGCCATTGTTCTAGGATACAAGGTTTAGTCTCATAACACTAGCAATATGGTACATATGGGATGAACTTAACTAGAGTAGATCAAACATGGAGAGAACTACTGTGCAAATTCACATTTGCCAGACAAGAATCAAAAAAGTTAACATTGAATACATACATTAGGAATTAATGCTTTCTAATAGGTAGAGAGATGCTAGTTGTTGTTATTCCTTTGATTTTTTGTGTGATCAGTATCTATATTTTTTTCCTTTTGAAAATAAATTCATTTAAGTTTGAAGCATCTACATTATATAACTGCTATTGTTGTTGAGTTGTGTTCAACTCTTCATGACCCCATTTGGGGTTTTCTTGGCAAAGATACTGGAGTGGTTTGCCATTTCACTCTCCAGATCATTTTACAGATGAGAAAACGGAGGCAAACTGGGTTAAATGACTTGCCCAGGGTCATATAGCTGGTAAGTGTCTGAAGCTGGGTTTGAATTCACAAAAATGAGTCTTCCTGACTTTAGGTTAGCCACTCTATCCACTATGCAAGTGGATTTAACTGTACATACATACAACAGAGGTAAATAATTAACAACCATTTCTCCAGAAAAAAGCACATATAACATACTTCTTAAATTTAATCTGCATGATTATTTTCACTATCACTTTTTTAGGTTGAAACAATCGACAAAACAATCAATGAAGTCCAATTTGTAGTGTTTGCCAATTTCTGAGGTCTCCATGCTCACGTTGAAAATTTAACACTTGGCTCTCAGGAGCTGGTATGAGCTGATTCCAGCCTACTCCCAAATGTCAATATGTCAAGCATCTGTAATTTCATCAGCATACACACTCCATTAAGGTAGGCTGAAACTCATCTCGACCTTACTAGACAAGTCTTACAGAGTTTCCTGGGACTTGGGAAGGTTAAGAGACTTGTCTTGGCTTACCCAGCAGTCAATGTCAGAAACTAGATATAAACCACTTCTTTTGACTTTAAGTAATCCCTGTGTGGTATTGTGGAAAGTACTTTATAGTCAGAGCTTATGGTTGTTGTTTTTGTTCAGTCATATTTTTGACTCTTTGTGACCCTATGGACAAAGATACTGGAGTGGTTTGCTATTTCCTTCTCCAGCGTGTCCCCATTTTAGAGATGAGGAACTGAGGCAAATAGGGGATAGTTAAATGACTTGTCCAGGGTCACACAGCTAGCAAATATCTGAGGTCGAATTAGAACTCAGATCTTCCCAACTCCAGACTAGTGCTCTATCCACAGCACTACCTACCTGCTCCTGTAGTTAGATAACCTTCATTCGACTCAAGATTCCGACGTGTGTGACTATGAGCAAATTATTTCACCTTCCTGAGCCTCAGTTTTTTTCTCTGTAAAATGGGGGGAGTGTTTGATTTCAGTTCTAGGTCTTTGATTCTGTAAGATTAGCAATATATATATGCAACCCTTCTCTATGTGACTTTTCTGTAAAATTTTATTATTCTCTTCTAAATTAGCAGCTCAAAAATACAAGGGAGGCCTAATTCATACCTCAGAAAATGCTTACATACAAAATGCTCAAATAACTAATAATGTAGCTTTAAAAAATAGATCTCATACTTTTGACACTTGTACTACACAGACCAAATCAAGGCCCCTCTGACCCAGTGACACCTTAAGGCGATGGAATAATTAGTACTCTGGGCTTACATTTAGGAAGTGGATTTGGTGTTTGGGGCTGTTTCCCTGAAGATTAGCTTTTGGTAAATCCTGTCTCAGCAGTCAGAGTTTCATGTTGCAGAGTGAAGTAGGATCTGGCTTTCATTAAAATGAACAAAACATCTGTAAAAACACCCTGGGCTGGGTTTCCCTGCCAAGTTTTTCGGGAAGGGTTCGCTATGCTAACAAACAGCAAGGCTGTGCCACAGCTGAGGGTTTAGCCAGAGTTTAGGAAAGAGGAGACTGACTGGTAAGGTGACAGGGACATATTTAGTTTATTGTGTGGAAGCAAGGACAAGTGCTGTTACAAAAGGAGAGGGGTAGTGCGTAAGCATTCTGGGAGAAAGGAAGAAGAGAAAAATAAGGAGAGGATGGCACAAAGTTTCTAAGACATAAGACCCAGCTTGCCTAGCTTTGGGAATTCAAAAGGAAGATTTTGCCATAGACTGGAAAGAACCCAAGGATTTTTACAAGAAAATGGCCAACAAGCTACACCTGGAGGGGACTACTTAATAGAGTGTAATTGGATGCTATACTGTGTTGGCTAATCTGACACCATAGCAAATATTAACTCTAGAAACTTTTACCTTGAAGTTTCTTTACCTTGTAGTAAGGTCCAATTGTGTTTTTAAATGTGTGTGTGTGTGTTGTGTGTACACTGTAGGAACATGAGGAATCATCGATTGATTGGAGAAGCCAATGAGATTGTAGGAATAAGAGGGCAGTGAACTCAGGGACATGGCTAATGAAAGATAAATCTTTCCCTGTTTGTCCCCTTGAAAATAGAAGGTGTAATGTAGGAACCTGAAATCTACTTTTGAATGGATATGCAGTACTGGTTTGTCATGGAGGCCAGAACAGTAGAGAAATATACAATAATTCTTTACTTCTGCCCAATCTCTCCTCCTAAAGAAAAATGAAAAAAAATCTACCAAATAATTATAGTAATAGGATTCATTCATATAATAGAAGTCTGTACAACAAAATCACTGCTTTTCCTCCCTTCTGTTAATCAGTGAAACTGGAGAAGGAACCTGGGAAAACTAAGCTGTTTCACTGTGATCCATTGGCCATGCTTTTGCATCAATGATTCTCCTATTCAGTCCTACCTCTTCTATTGGGACCAGATAGCCAATTTATTAATCCCAGATGATATGCCGGCTCATCATCCCAATGGGCCAAGATGAGTCTGGGAGCCAATTTTTCCTATATTTTCTCTTTTTAATTCACTTATAAGAGAAAATATACATTTTTATTTGGATCTTAAAAAATCAGTACTTAGCATAGTGCCTGGCACACAGTGGGCACTGTTTATTAACTGATTATAGGAGAGCAAACCATGTATGTCAACTAGGTTGTCATTAAAATTAACTCTTTGGGTCTTTGAGCCACACTCACCTTAGCTTCCTTGGACTCTAAATAGTAGCAAATCTCTACACATACCCCATCTCAAAGGAGGTTTCTTTAAAAAAAAAACAAAAGCAGAAAAAAATATCTGTTCAATCTTTCCTAGAGAGTCTCTCCCATTCCTGTTTAGTACCATTATGTTTACATATATGTGACATTGTCAAAGTGACCATACCATATCAAAGTGGCCAAATGGTTGTTTGGAACTAGGAGATATTCTTTAAAATGTAGTTGCCTGACAATACAAATATATAAATTAAGATATCTACACCAATACAAAACATTGAAACTTGTACGTAAGCCAGTCCTTGATCATGCCAGCTGTTTTGTTTGACCCAGGAGAATAAAGGCTGTTTTCCTATGGAGCTAGTGTGGAAAACGAACATATATTTACACGAAGACCCTTTTTCTTTCATGTCCCCCATGAAATCCTTTGGTATCATCAGGGCCTCTTGGCAACCTCAGCACCCCAACAGGTGACCCATCTGCATTCTGGACTTTGCGGGTGAGTAGCGGGCTGGCGGCCGGACTTTTCTCATGTGTTCCCCACTGGGCTAGGCGACGTCTCTGCACCCAGGGGCTACTGGAGGGAGTGATGCTGCTGTCAGAGGAATAATCCATACACTTTGGAACAATGTCAGGACTGGCACTAGAGTTTAGCGTGACATCCTCAGCCAGGGGAGATTTCCTGGACACTCCTTTACGCTGTACCAGAGGGCTGTTCCAAGGACTTGAGCGAGGAGAGGCATTTGGACTCAAGTGATGGTTTTGATAGATGGAAGGGCTAAGCTTGCTGGAGGCCATGTACCGCCGTTCAACCATTGGGGACGTAGGATTACTCTCTGGGTCCGAGGAGCTATTGGCTGATGACTCATCACCCAGGTACTGAAGCTCCTCGACTCTCTTATTTAGGGTCTTATTTTGGTGGAAGCTCGTGGCAGGTTCCTCCTCCTGGTTCTTATCTTTTGAGGCTTTCTTCTTGGGTGCTTTCATACCAATGAGGACAACTTTAATGCTGCCTTTGCTCGGAGAGCCCATGCTCATGGACTCATGGGCTTTGATGGCAGCATCTACCTCTTCAAACTCCACAATTGCGCACACTTGAGTCCCTACTTGACTATACCGGCTGCTAAACTTTCGGATGTCTGGAGGCAGCTCTTTCCCTGGCTTGAGAATTCTCACAGACGAGATGACTCCAAATGTTCCAAAGACCTTAAGAAGATGCTCCATGACCTTTTCCTGTAGCCTTCCATTCTCCTGAAGCACAGCCAGAGCCCATGGCTTGGGGAACAAGTGGAGGTCATATACCAGCAGCATCCTACTTGGTTGGTTTTCAACAGGGAAGAAAGGAACCGGTGTGATCCTCCTCACTTTCCGATGATCCTCATTCAACTCCAGAGTTTCTGAATACTTCAAGGCATAGGCTGTGGTTCTCCAATCCCGAGTAAGGTGTTTCACCTGAAAAAGGCAAATTTGAAATGGCCTTATTTAACTATTCCTTCAGAATCAACAATACACCAACTGGATCTATCTGTATCAGGAAGATCTGTCTTCCTGAGTTCAAATCTGACCTCAGACACTTACTAGCTATGTGACTCTAGACAAGTCACTTAGCCCTGTTTCCTTCAGTTTCTTCATCTGTAGAATGAGCTCAAGAAGGAAATGGCAAACCACTCCAATATCTTTGCCAAGAAAACCCCAAAAGGGGTCACAAAGAGTTGGACATGGCTAATATTGACTGAACAATCACAAAAATACTTCTATGACTAAGGATATTATTTTTAAATCTAATTTTTTAATGAATAAAAATCTTTTATTTTCTCCTTCTCACCTAAGGAAGACTCCTAAAGGAGAATAACCATGTATATCATTAATCAACCAAGTTGCCATTAAAAAGAAGTCCTTTGGACCTTACAGCAACATACTCCACCAACTTCCTTTGGGCTTTAGATGACAGAACTCTTTATGCATTTATCATCTTAAGGTAGACACAATGGTTGTTACTGTTGCTGTTGTTTTTTTTAAACAGTTGCTATTCAGTCTTTCTTTCTTTCTTTTTTTTTTTTAGTGAGGCAATTGGGGTTAAGTGACTTGCCCAGGGTCACACAGCTAGTAAGTGTTAAGTGTCTGAGGCCGGATTTGAACTCAGGTACTCCTGACTCCAGGGCCAGTGCTCTATCCACTGCGCCACCTAGCTGCCCCTGGTCAGTCTTTCCTAGGTATTCTCTCCCACTCTCTGTCTTAGAACCATTACCCTAAAATATATGTGGCATCATTAAAACTGGTTAAAAAAAAAGAAAAGAAGAAAAACAAAAAGCCTTTTAAATCAATATGCATAGTCAAGCAAAACAAATTTACACATTGGCCATGTCCAAAAAATACATCTCAGTCTACACACTGAATGCACCACCTCTTTGTCAGGAGGTGGGTACCACATTTCATCATAAGGTACAATTGAGGATGTTAAGTAAAGAAATATTAAAGGGGGTAAGTAACTAGGTGGCACAGTGGATAAAGCACTGGCCCTGGATTCAGGAGGGCCTGAGTTCAAATCTGGCCTCAGACATTTGATCCTTACTAGCTGTGTCACCCTGGACAAGTCACTTAACCCCAATTGCCTCACCAAAAAGAAAGAAAGAAAGAAAGAAGGAAAGAAAGAAAGAAAGAAGGAAAGAAAGAAAGAAAGAAAGAAAGAGAGAAAGAAAGAAAGAAATATTAAAGTGAGTGAGCTCACAGATTTTAAAGCTCAAAAAAAGGAAGGACTCCCAGAAGAGGCTTATCCAAGCTGCAGTCTGATTCTCCTTCTCTGTGCCCAAGAGTTCCTTTAAGGCTCCCCATTGCTACATTTATTCCAGAAGAGCTTCCAAAAACTCTCTGGGGTTTCCCTACAACATTTCAAGTGAGATCAGGAGAATGCCTCAAATCAGACCTCAGAAATATGAAATGGGACAGAAGGCCTAAGCTTTGGGGAAAGACTGCTATAGAGAAAATGCTTTGCTTTGGTCCCTCTGCATTTGAATGGCAAGACGGGATAATTCAATGGTTTGGAAATGATCTTTCCGTTGTGTAATTCATCCAGCTTCTAGGCTTGCTTCCTTCCTAGGAGACATACTTCTCGCCAACAAAAAACACATCTATGTGCACATTTTCTCTCACTTAACTGAAATGTGTAGGAATGGTTCCCTGCCCTCCACCCTCGCCCACCTCCACCCCTAGGACTATAAAACCATCACAACGATGACAGAAGCACCAGCAAGGGCTCTCCATCTCCCTACTTGATAGACTGCAATCAAAAGGAGCCAATCTCAGAAGAGAACCAAAGGGAGGCAGTGCATTAGAGTCAGAGGCCCTGGCTTTGAATATTGCCTCAGCTACTAACTGCCTGTGTGACCCTGGGTAAGGCATTTAACTTTTTTAGGTTAGTGTCAGACATTCAAATTTAGAGAAATTTCCACTCCAAATGTTCATGTAGACTATTTGTACCTGACCTGTTGAAAAGCCTTCTGACCTTGTCTTGGCCTGATCAGCAACAGTCTGACACTGATTATTTTGGTCCCCTTTGAGAACTAAGGACCACAACCAACTTTTCTAGGCTTCAGTTGCTCATCTGTAAAATAAGGGGGTTAGACTAGATGGCCTCAAAGCTTTAAATCTATGACCTTATGTTCCAAGAATCTTCACATAATAGGCTGGCAGCTAGGGGTGCAGTGGAGTCAGGATGATTTGTTTTCCTGAGTTCAAATCTGGCCTCAGACACTTACAAGCTGTGCGACCCTGGGCAAGTCACTTAACCCTGTTTGCCTCAGTTTCCTCATCTGTAAAATGGAAATAATAATAATAATAATACCTACCACTGAGGCTTGTTGCGAGGATTACATGAGATAAAATTTGCAAATCACTTTGAAAACCTTAAAGCACTATATAAATGCTAGCTATCATATATGTTTATATTTGTATATGTACAAACACATATACATTTTATATAATAGATACACAGTTTCACACACAATCCTCTTTTCTGGCTTTCTTTGCATATGTATGTTGATGATTCACAATTTTAAAATGTTTAATGAAAATTAAATTATTGGTCAGCTGGAACTGTGAGAAAAATCAGCCAATTGACCTTGAGTACCTTGAAGGAGCTTCCTCTGATTCATTCTTTTTTTTTTCCCTCTGATTCATTCTTACCTTTTTGAAAGATGTGAGCAGCTTGACACTCACATAGCCTGCTTGTTCCTTCTCACGTGGTTTGAGCAAGAAGGCGTCTCTTTCTAGGTTTTCATCAGAGAAATAGAACTCAATCTGGTCTACCAGCTTCAAAATTAACTCGTAGCTTGGCGGCTTCCAGTCCTGGTCCTGGTCAGAGCCATCATTCTCCCCTCCACTCGTGGTTGTACTGCTAAAAGCAGATAAGAAAGGTTTCATTTGTCAAGCTGGTAACCACTCTATCACTGGTCACTGGAGAAAGGGTGATGAGGTGGTATGAGGGGTGATGTTCCTGAATGTGCTAAGGTTTTGTGTTTGTTTAGAAAGAGACACATTTGGGTTACAATATGATCTACCCCATCATACTCTTGACTCCGTTGTAGAGAGGGAGTACCCCCAGGGAGCTGCATATTTAATTCAAATTAGTAGAACGGGAAAACGGCATTCAGGGCCCATCATATCTCGAATGTATTGACTTCACAAAAGAACTGCTTCAAGACTGTCCCCGACCTATGCTTCAATCTAATGGTTAAAAACATCCCTCCGGGGGCGCTAGGTGCGCAGTGGATAAAGCACCGGCCCTGATGCAGGAGTACCTGAGTTTCAAATCCGCCGCAGACACTTGACACTTACTACTGTGTGACCCGGGGCAAGTCACTTAACCCCCATTGCCCTGCAACCCCCCCCAAAAAAACATCCCTCCTAACAGAGGGTAATAGATTTAGGGTGTAGATTGAGACACAGAGCAGGTAGTGGTACAGTGGATAGAGTTCTAGGCCTGGGAGTCAGGAAGACCTGAAATTCAAACCTAGCCTCAGACATTTATGCAGCTTTGGACCCGTGGACAAGTCACTGAACCTTGTTTGCCTCAATTTCCGTCATCTGTCAAATGATCGTGGAAAAGGAAATGGCAAACCACTCCAGTACCTTTGCCAAGAAAACCCCAAATGGGTCATGAAAAATTAGACCTGACTGAAAACACAAAAATTATTGTGTTTCCTTTTGTAGTTGCTGCAATTCGGAAAAGAAATTTTGACAAAAGTGTGACACTGATAGAGGGAAGAAAGTAATGAAAGAATTTGGAAAGCCATAACCCACAGGAAGCCTGGAGACTATTTAAAAGCACCTCATTGGGAGCTCAAGAAAAATGAGTGCTAGAGACAGAAAATCCTCAGCTTTTGGAGGTGAGGGGGTGGAGGGAAGGAAGGATGGGGAGAAGACAACAAAGAGCAAAACACAATTCTGTCTGACTAACTGGCAATGTCAAAGAAGCTATCATGCTGAAGAAATTATGTCTTTCAAAAAAGCAGGGAGATCACCTAAGGGAATAATAGTAGAAAGGGAAGCTCCAAAGGTGTGACAGGTCAGGTATAAACTTAAAAGGAACTAGTCCTAAAAAAGAATTGGGAGACCACCACCTAAATCAAAATATGATGCTATTTCTGTGTATCAAAGGGAGGATGCCAGCTCCAAAATCAACACGATGATCTCAATGCGAACGAAAAGCTGATGCCAAACAGACCAAATTAGTTTCACATCTTGTTCTTTGCAACGTTAGTTGTTAGAAAGATTCCACTCCGAGGTTCTCCATTTGAAATGAAGAGGCTAGAGGTATGAGCCAGCCAGCCATGGAGGTATTCAAGTAGGGGGCGGATGAACTCTTGGCAGAGATACAATAGAAAAAAGGCTCAACTTTGGGTGAAAAGTTGGATTAGCTAGTCTCAAAGGCCCCTTTCAACTCTATGTTCTATGTATCAGATCTAATAATTGTAAAAGCATAGGGTGTCTGCACCTGGTGGGGAAAACTATATACAGATAAACCAAAGGGATAAAGATAAATTACAAGAAATTGGATTGTTACAGATGTTAAAGACGAGAATAGTGTATTTGTTTATCAGAAATGGGCAGACCTACTTATTAGGGACTGGAAAGTAGACCAATACAATTCTTGATCTTATATGGATTCCATAGGGGAGCAGAGAAACCACAGATTGGGCAAGTTTGTTCTATATCAGGGGCAACCGGAAGATTCTAGTAATAAAGCATATAATCACTGATCATGAAGCAAACACGGCATATTGGGAGCTAGTAGTGGCTGCAAATTTAGAAATATCACAATTTGTAAAGAATCACAAATGGCAGATGACCTCAAGAGCAATGTTGGTATGAGGGCTCAGTGAGATATATCAAATGAAATAAATGAAATATGTTTTGTATACCACAAAGTACTATACAAATGAAAGTTAAAGTTGTTGTTATCAGACAAATTTATTATTAATAACGGGTTGGGGGGCAGCTAGGTGGCGCAGTGGATAGAGCACCGGCCCTGGAGTCAGGAGTACCTGAGTTCAAATCCGGCCTCAGACACATAACACTTACTAGCTGTGTGACCCTGGGCAAGTCACTTAACCCCAATTGCCTCACTAAAAAAAAACAAAACAAAAAACCCCCAAAAACCAAAACAAACAGAAAAACAAACAAACAAAAAATAACGGGTTGGTTCAAAAATCTCTCAGATAATATATAGAGATAGGAAGTCTATGGTATATATCCTCTCCTGCAGCATCATAGGGATAAAAATGCCACGTGTTATTTATTTGTAGTGTAAAAGATGGGTAGCTCTGAGAGAAGGATGGTTAATAAATTCTGAATATTTTATCTGGATTGTTTGTTTGCTGAGCTACAAGTATCCCTCAGGTGCTGGATCATGGTACAGGGTGGGCCAAAAGTCACAAAGGGTTATGATGTTTTAATAACTTTATTAAAATTATTTTTCTTTATTTTTTCCATTTATGAGATTTGATTTTTCACATATAATGTAAATTCGTTTCCTATACATATATTGTAAATGATGCTATGGTATTATAAATTAAAAACAACAAATAAAGGAGTTATTCAATATTTGTGACTTTTGGCCCACCCTGTAGATTGCTTTTTTGGCTGTACCTCCCAATGGTTTGGATTCCTTCCCACTGAGTTTATGTCAGCTTCTTCTCTAAAGGGACTCTTGGGGTCAACTTTATTTCAGATGCTAGCATATAGCAGATGATTCAGAGAACTGTCCAGGGAGTGCCATTAGGCACTGGAAAGGAGAATAGCCCACCAGGTGGGACTGTGAAGAGTTGAGGGTAAAGGTGAGCAGGTTAGAGAGAACAGGGAACCAAGGCTTATCTGAAGAGGAAGTTCTGGTGCCAAAGGGATTTAGCTTCTGTTGGTGATAAAATCTGCACAGACATAATGAGAAGCTGTTTTCTATAGCCACAGCTAAATCTCATCAGTATCAGAAGCTGCACATCACCTTCTCCCTCCCCCTTGCAAAGTCTTGCTGAATGTTGAGTCACTTCTGTCCAGCAGGGTCTTCTGGGCAAGTCAAGACACCATGGATTAGAATAGGGGTCCTTAACTTGGAATCTTAAGGGGATTTCAGCAGGGATGTGTAAACAGGTTAGGAAAAAAACCTACATGATTATTTCAATGTAATTTGTTTCCTTTGTAATCCTATATATTTTAGTTTATGCATCTAAAAACATTATTTTGAGGGGCAGCTATGTGGCGCAGTGGATAAAGCACTGACCCCGGATTCAGGAGGACATGAGTTCAAATCCGACCTCAGACACTTGACACTTACTAGCTGTGTGACTTTGGGCAAATCACTTAACCCTTATTGCCCCACAAAAACCCAAAAACCAAACAACAACAACAACAACAAAAAACCCAACAAAACATTATTCTGAGAAGGGATCCATAGGCTTTACCATAGTGCCAAAGGGGTTCATGATTTGGAAAAAAAATTTTAATCCCTGCATTGGAATATAATCTCTTTATTTGGAAAGCACTAGCAAGGTGGCTGCTTGTGCTACCCTACCTCTTAGACAATTCAAAGAAGTCAAGGCTGTGAGATGGATAAAAAGAATATAGTTTCTGGTTTCTATTGGCGGGTGGTGTTTCTCGTAGCTGCATTTTTCAGGGTCAACTAACATTAATGAAGCACCCACTAAGTGCCAGGCACTGTGCTAAAGTGCTGGTTTACAAAGGAAGGGCAAAGGAGAATTCTTGTGATAAGAAGCGTCATGGTAGCAGCAACATGGGAACAACTATGTGCAAATAAGAACTCCAATACAGGAGTAAATTGGAGATAAGTTGAGAAGGAAGGTGCTAACATGGAGGAGGAAAGAGAAAGATGTCTTGTAGAACATGGGAGTATTAGCTGGTACTTGCAGCCATGGAAGCGAGAAGATGGAGATAGGAGGGAGAGTATTCTAGATTATTGGGGAAAGGCCAGGGGGAAATGGTGGTAAGCTGGAAGATGGAGTGTCTTGTAGAGGGGAACAACAATGAGAACACTGTCACGAGATTGAAGAGTATGTGGAAAGAAAGTGTGGGAAGATGATGGAAAAGATAGAAAGAGGCAAGGTATGAAGAGCTTTCAAAGCCAAACAGGATTTGATCCTTGATCCTGGAGGTGATAGGGACTTGCTGGAGTTGACTGAATAAGGGGGTGAGAGACTGACATAGTCAGATTTGCTTTTTAGGCAGATCCCGTTGGGCAGCCTAGTGAGAGGGATGGATTTGGAGGTGGGAGAAGACTTGTGGCAGGGAGAACCCATCAGGAGACTAATCAGCAAGCTATTGCAGATAGTCCAGGTGCAAGTGATGGGGGGGGCCTGCTTCAAGGTTGGGGGAGGTTTCAAAGGAGAGAAGGGAAGCCTAAAGGAGAGATTTGCCAAGTTAAGAACCAACAGGACTTGCCACTGATTAGATATGGGGAGAGGGAAGTGGTTGGAGATCATAAGCAATTAAGGATGCCACCCAGGTTGTAAATCTAGAAGACTGGTAGAAAAATGCTCAGAAAGAGCCCACTGACCTAGAAAAGAAAAGGGATGGGCATGACTAATGGAAAAGATTGAAAGCTACATTTTTTTAATCAAACAGAATTTTTCCAAGCAAAAGACGTTTGAAAACTATTAACCAAGTTGAATGGAAGCCGTTATTACCAATGGACTGTGAACTCCTCCTTTTGAGAACAAGATCTAGATCACAGTTGTCCCTCTGTAACTATCTTTGTATACTCAACAACTGGAACAGTACCTTTCACATAGTAAGTGTTTAGCCATTGTTTGCTGAATCACTTTCTGAAAAATGGCAAATCTCTTCTCTTGACCAGTGGTCAGTCTTTTTTTCCTGCTCTCTTTAAACCTATATTTTTTCTAGGTACACATAACTTTATTCTCCTTCCCTAGCCTTTCGAGTATTATAAACAGCCTGATAAATAGTACTCTGAGGATCAGTGCTATTTAATATTTTTAATCAATGATTTGAATAAAGGTATAGATGACCTGCTTATCATATTTACAGATGACACAAAACTAGTAGAATAGCTAACACACTGGATAACAGGGTTAAGATAAGGAAAGATTTAGGGGCAGTAGGTGGCGCAGTGGATAGAGCACCGGCCCCTGGAGTCAGGAGGACCTGAGTTCAAATCCAACCTCAGATACTTAACACTTACTGAGCTGTGTGACCCTGGGCAAGGGCACGGTAACCCCTATTGCCTCACTAAAAAAAAAAAAAAAAAAAGGGTAAGAAAGATTTGGACAGCTTAGCAAATTGTGGCCAACTCGAATAAGATGAATTAATAGGGATCTGTCAACAACAATTAAGGGCCTGATGTGTGCTAGGCACTGTGCTAAATGCTAGGGATACAAAGGTGAAAAGAAAACATTCTCTGTCCTCAAGGAGCTGACATTCTTTGGGGGGGGCGTCAGGGAGACAAAAATGGATTTTAAATAAGTTTTATACCAAATACATACAAAAGTCAGTCAATATAAGGTAGTTGTGGAGAGAGATGTCACTACCACTTAGGAGATCAGGAAAGATATCATGTAGAATTCAAAAGGGTTTCTAAATGTGGGGTCCACAGACCTCCCCGAAACACATAGACATATTTATTTATTTGTTTATTTAGTCAATTACATATTAACTTATTTATTTATCTATTTACCTGTTAATTTATTTTAAAATTTATTTCGTGGGGCAATGAGGGTTAAGTGACTTGCCCAGGGTCACGCAGCTAGTGAGTGTCAAGTGTCTGGGGTCCAGATTTGAACTCGGGTCCTTCTGAATCCAGAGCAGGTGCTTTATCCACTTTGCCACCTACCTGCCCCCTACATAGATATATTTAAAGGGGTCTGTGAACCTGAATGAGAAAAATTTACATCTTTACTTTCACTCACCTTTAGTTTCCCTTGCGTATTTTATTTTATGCCTTTAAAAGCATTATTTGGAGATGGGATCCATAGGCTTTATCAAATTACACAAAAAGTTAAGAGCTCCTGACACAAAAGGCAGTGCCTCAGCTGAGTCTAAAAGGAAACCAGGGATTCTAAGATGTGGAGATAAGGAGGTAGAGGATTCTGGGCACAGGGTCAGCCAGCATAGAGACACAGAGATGGGCAATGTCTCTGTGTGGAGCAGTAAGTAAGCCAGTGTGACTGGACTATAGACTTCGGGAGTGGATAAATATAAAGAGGTCTATTTGAATCCTAAATATCAATTTTATAAGCATGAGAGGGCGGGAGGCATGGCTACATATCAATTCATTTGGAAGAAAAAGATCTGAGATTTAGGAGATTTCAAGGGCCAATGTGGAGTCAAGAATTTGAATGATAGCCAAGAAAGTGAATGTGACATCAGCCTGAAGCAAGACAGGCAAAGCATCCAGAAATGGAGGGAGGTGATAGATAGTACTGATGAAGTCCAGACTGGTTGCTAGCAAGCTGTACGCAATAGTTCATGGTACAATCCCCCTTTTCTGTTCTATTATGGATATGGAAATGTCCACTAATATTTGAAAAGAGCTGAAAATCTACAATTGTTACTTGAATGCTAGCAGGTACCACCATCATCATCATTTGCTGTTTAAGTTCAGAATAAAAATAATAATAATTAAAAAAAACCTCTACACTGGTCTGACCACGTTGGATTTAGCTCAGGGTTCTATATATATTTTTTTGTTTTGTTTTGTTTTGGTGAGGCAATTGGGGTTAAGTGACTTGCCCAGGGTCACACAGCTAGTAATTGTTAAGTGTCTGAGGCCAGATTTGAACTCAGGTCCTTCCGAATCCAGGGCCGGTGCTCTATCCACTGTGCCACCTAGCTGCCCCTAGGGTTCTATATTTTAAGAAGAACATTAATAAGTTGGAGAGCAACCAGAGAACAGGGGACCAGGATGGTGAAGGGCTGTATGTTACTACTATGAGAATCGGTTGAAGAAATTAGGGATTGTTAGCTTAGAAAAGAGAAGATTTAGTGGGGACATGATAGTGGTTTTTAATTATTGGAAGGGCTATCATATGAAATGGGAGAGTATTGAGGGACTGATACACAAGATACCTAAAGGAGAAGATACCAAAGGTGTGGGAAAATCTTGGACCTAGTAATATTGAAAAAAGATGACAGAGTATCAATAGCACCAATCATTATGTCTTCTTTCCCATCTCTACAAAATCTTTATGAAAGTCACTATTACATAAATCAGTGTTAGTAGAAAACAAACATACCTTTGCAAGTGACATTCAATAATCAGTCACATTTTTACTGTTTCATAATTAACGGAAAGAAATAGAGCATAAAAGATCCCATTGTGCTTCCTGTTTGCCAATTATAAAAAAGGTATTTCATTTAGTAGAACAAAACACTACCTTACAGGTAGACTCTTTTACAACAAGAAGTTTCCCAAATATATACTGAGATCATTCAAAATTCCTTAGAAGATTTAATCACAGAAATAACTCTGGTCATTGACCTGATAATAAACATCCAGTGAAGCATAGAACAGGGAGACATATGCTCACCAGAGGTCAACATTCATCTATGCCTTTATATGTCACTGATTAAAAAATGTGCCAAGATTACCATCCAAAAGCATCCTTCTTCAATCTGAATTTTGCACTGGATCTCCTTTATCACAGATGACATTGTACTGACTGACTCAAGCCCTAGAAAACCTTTTAGAAGATATATGTCATCATTCAAAGGAGTTTGTCCAAGGCCAAGTAGATGAAGGAAATCTACTTTTCAGATTTCAACATGGATTTGGATAGATACTCTATAAAATTCAGCCAACAATATGTAGATCTGGGGTAGACAGAGAGTAGACTTGGATAAGAAGTTGGGACAATAATTGAAACAAAGGAGGAAAGCCAGTTGGAATGCTTCTGGGAAACTGCAAAGCTCTTTTTAACTGACCTTAAGCTTGCTTTGAAAGTCAAGGCTCGGGGGAAGTTGAGTGAGAGGCAGCTTGAATCTCTCAAGCCATTTCTGCCCCCCTCATTCCCCCAGCCACCACCAGTGGGGAATGCTCCTCCCCCAATAAAGGAACTTTCCACAGTCAGATGATCACCCCATGGTCCTCTATAAAAGAATTTGCCTGTCTCCTGCTCAGAGAGATAGGTATCTTGGAGAGCCATGCCTCTGTGCCATGCCTTCTCCCCATGAGAAGTCCAAGGTCTTCTCTCTTGGTTTCCTTTCCCTAGTGCCTAAATAAAATATTATTTTATTCTAATTGGAAAAAAAAGAAAGTCAAGGCTCATCTTTTCAACATTAACATTTCACTGATGTTGCTATGTGGCAGTGAGACAAGAGGAAAACAACTACTTACAAATAACAAAAAATAGGTATCGCGCAGAGGGCAATGGAGAAACATGTGTTGAGTGGGAGCAATAACCTACAAGAAACTCCAAGATGGGCTGGTCATGTGGCAAGAGCAAGGAATGATGGGTGGACAGTGAAAGAGCTCTACTGCTACCCTTGTGATATTGGAAGAAACTTAGGAAGGTCTTCAGCACATTGGGTTGATTCCCTTGCCAAACTTCTGAGAGGATATGAACTGGAGTCGTACAGAAGGCATGGCAGGTATAGGCTACAGTCTGTACTGCTGGAGGGGACTCCTGAATCAGTGAAGTCACAGATTGATGACAGGGGCTTGAGGGGCAGCTAGGTGGCGCAGTGGATAAAGTACCAGCCCTGGATTCAGGAGAACCTGAGTTCAAATCCAGCCTCAGACACTTGACACTTACTAGCTGTGTGACCCTGGGCAAGTCACTTAACTCCAATTGCCTCACCAAAAAAAAAAAAAAAGAGGGGTGGGATGATTACTTGAGTATCATGTGGAAGAGAGCTTAAATAGTTTCTCTTTCTCACAGAATGCATAACTAGGAGTAATAGATGGATATTTCAAAGAGGAAAATGTATTCTTGATGTAAGGAAACATTTCCTAAACTATCTAAAACTATCTAAAATGGAATAGGCTGTCCAGGAGGTAATGGGTTACTTCTTGTTGGGATCATAAATTTAGATCTGGAAGGAATCTCTGAGGACATCCAATTCAACCCCCTCATTTTACAGACATAGAACCTGAGGTACAGAGTGGTTAAGGGATTGATCCAAGTTCACACTGGCAATAAGTAGCAACATAGGGATTTGAACCTGGGTCCTCTGTTTACAAATCTTGCACTTTTCCTCCTGTGCCACTTGGTGGTTTTCAAGTAAAAATTGTCTAACTCTGTGTCATTCATGTTGTCTAGAGGATTATTTTTCAGGTGTGAGCTCACCTGGATGGCTGCCCCAGTGGGTCACTCAATTCTGAAATTCTGTGATTCTGTGAATTGTGTGCTATGGCAGCCAAACAAGCTAATGTCATTCCAGACAATACTGAGAGGCATAATGTCCATGACCAGGAAAGTGACAGTCCCACTGTACCTCAACCTGGTCAAACATCTATTGTACTGCATTCAATTCTGGGCAACATGTTTTAGGAAGAGCTGAAGAGCACTTAGAAAACACCAAATGGTTAAAGGCCTCATGTCTATATTATGAGAATCAGCTGAAAGAACTAGAGATGTTTAGCCTGCACAAGAAAAGACTGAGGGGCAAAATGACAGCTGTGATGTGGAAGGCTGTCAGGTGGAAGAAGAATGATTAAGTTTGTTCTCCTGGGGCCCAGAGAGAAGAATTGGAAGTTGAAAAAGGACCAATTTGGGCTTAATAATAGGAAAACACTTCTTAACGATTTGAGCTATCCAAAAGTAGAAAGGATTGCCTTAGAAAGCAGAGGGGGGTGGCGCTAGGTGGCACAGTGGATAAAGCACCAGCCCTGGATTCGGGAGGACCTGAGTTCAAATCCAGGCTCAGATACTTGATTCTTACTAGCTATGTGACCCTGGGCAAGTCACTTAACCATCATTGCCCAGCCCCCCCCCCCAAAAAAAAGAAAGCAGTGAGAAGTCTTCAAGTAAAATGCTGAAGACCACTTGGTAGCTATGGTATGGAGGGGATTCTTTGTTCATTTTGGGCTGGACTTGATGGTCTGTGAGGTCCTTGAAGCCATGGTCTCTGATCATTGAGGCTCAGGAGTTGAAACACAGAGACCTCCTAGAGCAAAATAAGACAGAGAATCTCTTAATACCACAAGAGTCCCTTTGAATACTAAGTCCAGTATTGTGAAGCATAGAACTCAGATGGGTAGGACACAGATGGCAGGCACTAAACTGATATTAGTTAATGGTATAGGGCAGGCTTATGCAAAAAAAAAGACTTCTTGGGCATTATGCTATTGTCCACAACTAGAATTAAGACATTGGTGGGAAACCTGGAGCTTTACTATAAAGCGGCAGTCATCAAAACTATCTGGTACTGGCTAAGAAATAGAGTGGAGGATCAATGGAATAGGCTAGGCATAGGAAACACAGTAGTAAATGACACTAGTAATGTAGTGTTTGATAAACCCAAAGACTCCAGCTTCTGGGATAGGAACTCAGTATTTGACAAAAACTGCTGGGAAAACTGGAAGATACTATGGCAGAAATTAGGCATAGACCAACATCTTATACCTTATACTAAAATAAGGTCAAAATGGATACATGATTTAGACATAAGAGGCAATACCATAGGTAAATTAGGAGAGAAAGGAATAGTCTACCTATCAGATCTTTGGAAAGGAAAACAGTTTGTGACCAAACAAGAGATAGAGTATATTATAAAATGCAAAATGGATGATTTTGATTACATTAAATTAAAAAAATTTTTGTACAAACAGAAGCAATGCATCCAAAATTAGAAGGGAGGCAGAAAGCTGGGAAATAATTTTTATGGCCAGTACTTCTGATAAAGGCCTCATTTCTAAAATATATAGGGAACTAAATCAAATTAATAAGAATCCAAGTCATTCCCCAATTGAGAAATGGTCAAAGGATATGAACAGGCAGTTTTCTGATGAAGAAACCAAAGCTATCTATTCCCATATGAAAAAATGCTCTAAATCTCTAAAGATTAGAGAGATACAAATTAAAACAACTCTGAGGTACCACCTGACACCTATCAGATTGGCTAAAATGACAAAAAAGGAAAATAATAAATGTTGGAGAATCTGTGCAAAAATTGGAACACTAATGCATTGTTGGTGGAGCTGTGAACCGATCCAACCAACCATTCTGGAGAGCAATTTGGAATTATGCCCAAAGGGCTATAAAGCTGTGCATACCCTTTGACCCAGCAATACCACTTTTAGGTCTTTTGCCCAAAAAAATCATGGAAAGGGGAAAAGGACCCACATGTACAAAATTATGTGGTGGCAAGGAATTGGAAGTTGAGACGATGCCCATCCATTGGGGAATGGCTGGACAAGTTGTGGTATATGAATACAATGGAATACTATTGTGCTGTAAGAAACAATGAGCAGGAGGAGTTCAGAGAAACCTGGAGGGTCTTGTGTGGGCTGATGATGAATGAGATGAGCAGAACCAGAAGCACATTGTACACAGTATCATCAACATTGAGTGTTGATCTACTGTGATGGACTATATTCTTCTCACCAATGCAATGGTACAGAAGAGTTCCAGGGAACTCATGATATAAGAGGATCTCCAAATCCAGGAAAAAAAAAAAAAAGAACTGTGGAGTAGATGCCAAATGAACCATACTATTTCTTTTGTTTTTGGTGCTGATGTTTTTCTATTTTGAGGTTTTTCGTCATTGATCTGATTTTTCTCTTATAACATGACTAATGCAGAAATATGTTTAATGTTATTATGTGTGTATATATATATATATATATATATATATATATATATATATATATATGTAACGTATATCAGATTACCTGCTGTCTAGGGGAGGGGAGAGGGAGGGGAGGGAGGGGAGGGAGGGAGAAAAATCTGAAATTGGAAAGCTTGTATAAATAAAAGTTGAGAACTATCTTTACATGTAACGGAAAAAAATAAAATACTTTATTAATTAAAAAAAAAGACATTGGTGGGCAAGTTTGAGAAACCTAAAAATCACAGAATGTCAAAGCTGGAAGACACTCTATTCATCATAAACCTTTCAATTCCTTCACGTTATGAATGAGGAAACTGAGACCTTGAGAAAGGAAGTGATTTGGCCAAGGTCATACAGCTAATTAATGGCCAAGCTGAGACTAGAACTTGGTCCAATGTTTCTTTCTTCCCCTGCAACCAGAATGAGTAAAGACAATTCATATTATTATCTCTTATGATAAACTAACTGCCAGACTGTTATAGACTGTTAAGGCTATTAAACACTTCAGCTTGGGGGATCCTAGAACCTTGTAAACAGAGAGCTAAGAGGCCATGAAATCCTTCTGTGAGTCTATCCTTATGCTATTTACAAATCTACAAATCTCTCATCATTCACTCTGGAGGGGGTTGGGGGGGGGCGGTGAGGGGTGAGGTGAGAGAGAGAGAGCCAGAGTCAGAGAGAAAGCCAGAGAGAGAGAGAGAGTGAGAGACAGAGAGACAGAGAGAGACAGAGACGGAGAGGCAGACAGAGAGACAGAGACACAGAGAGGAAGGGAAGGAGACAGAAACAGAAAGACAGAGTAACAGGGGGGGAAAGGGAGAGAGAAGGGGGGGAAACTGACACACAGAAAGACACACAGAACGGCACATACGAGGAGACAACTTGGATTACATAGAACATAATGGGGGCGGGGTGGGGGGAATAGGTAGCATTATTCTTTTACCATCTGCATTGGTGGGGTGCTTAGCTCTTACCAAAAAAAAAAAAAAAAATTGTGGATTCGGGTGTAGACAGCCAGCCAAAGTGAGTAACAGCTGGGACTAGTACATCAGTGTCCTTTTTCCATAGGCATGACTGACCCAACCCAGATGATTGATATGGAGTTTTTGGCCGCTCTGGCTTACAGGGCATCAACAGCTCCCTAAACTCTCCAACTCCGACAGCCAGCCAGGGGGGAGGCAGGGATGGAGAGATCTTGACTTGCTCTCTGGAAGAAAACCCCAGAGGTCTGCAATAACAGGCTCGTGTAGAGCGAGGATGGGGCCCACCGTACTTCTATGGGCCCCTCCCACCATCCTCTGGGGAAGGGGCCGGGATGTGGTGCTGGCTGCGTGCGTGTCGCCCAAGAAGCGCGCGATCTCGTTGCCCAGCGCTAGCTCTCCCAGCCCCAGGGATCCTGGGGAGGGGAGAGCGAGCCCTCATGAAGAACAGCCCTCACTGCAGGTCGGTCCAGCGCGCTGTCGCCTGCAGTTCTCCAGACCGCCCCCTCCCCTCACTTTCTCCATCCCAAAGTACCCCAGATCCCTCTCCAGGCCTTCCCGGCTCTCGTACCTGTGCCCGCGGCTAGGCTCATCCTCGCTGGCACTGCCCCACCCGGGGCTGAGATAGCGAGCAGTGTCCCCGTCGTCTTCCCCTTCCCCGATGCCCCCCATCGCTGCACCAGCCTCTTCCTCCCCCTCCTCTTCGGCCGCCTGAATGGCTACTCGGATCTGCACCGGATTCTTAGTCCGGTACCAAGCCTCGTATTGCTCCTCCTCTCCCAACGCATCCTCTTGCCCTTCGCCGTCCCCGCCGCCCACCTCCATCGGCTGAGCCATGGCGGAGCCGGAGAGCGGGAGGAGCCGAGGGGCCGGGGCTGGGAGCGTGGCGGCCTCCCCTGCCTGCCCTGGGACTGCCTGCCCGATCGGGGGCGGCGGCAACGAGAGACTGGCTGGAGCTCGGGGAGGGGAGGGACTTGAGGGGTCGGTGCTGCCCCACTCCAGGCGGGCCGGCCTCTCTAGCAGCAGATCTGACTAGCTGAACGCTGAGCCTTTCTTTGGGGGGGGAAGACTGGGCGGGAGGGAGTACTGGAGGGTGAGTCAACTTCATTTGTGCTTTTTGCGTCTCGATCCGGGGTCAGCTGATGCCTGTCCGGGAATTAACCCCCCGATTCCCGATACTCCACCTCCCCTCCACCCCCATCCATCTCATGTTGCACGGAAGGAAGGGGCCCTAGGCTGGAGAGAAAGTAGCATTTAGAATTATGGAATCCAGAGTGAGAGCTCGGAGAAAACTTTGGAGATCCTGGAGGGCTGTGACCACCTCACATTTCACAGATGGAAAAACTGAGGCTCAGATGAATGACCTATCACACAGGTAGCACGCGATAGAGCTAGTATTTGAATACTAGTGCTCTGGTTCCAATTCTAACGCACCATAATCTCTCAAGTTTGCCCCTTTCTTCATATATGATCTTTAAAAATAAAAGATAGTATTTTATTTTTTCCAATTATATGTAAATATAGTTTTCAACATTAATTAATTTCTTTCTTTCTTTTTTTTTGGGGGGGAGGGCTCAGGGTCACACAGCTAGTGAGTATCAAGTGTCTGAGGTCGGATTTGAACTTAGGTCCTCCTGAATCCAGGGCTGGTGCTTTATCCACTGCGCCACCTAGTTGCCCCTCAACATTCATTTCTGTAAGATTTTGAGTTCCACATTTTTCTCCCACCTTCCCTTCCTGCCTCCTCTTCTGAACCTAAAACAGATTGCTTCAGAACTCTTCTGTACCATTGCATTGGTGAGAATATAGTCCACCACTGTAGATCAACACTCAATGTTGATCATACTGTGTACAATGTTTTTAGGTTATACATTACAATCATCTTAAACATATTTCCAACATTAGTTATGTTGTGAGAGAAGAATCAGAACAAAAGGAAAAAAAAACCACACACACAAGAAAGAAGAAACAACAACAAAGCAATAATAGTGAAAATAGTATTCTTCAATCTACTTTTAGACTCCATAGTTCTTTTTCTGGGTGTGGAGAGCATTTAAATGTATGATTTTGATAGTGATGCAGAAGAAGGTTATTCTCCTGGATGGTTGGCTGACCAGGGGAATGACAGGAACTGCCTAGTGGGTCCAAATCCATTGGCCTGCCAAGGTCTAGGGCATTCCCCTCAATAGTCATTTGAATTAAGGCATGAAGCACCTAGTTCAAATACAAATGTTACTTGTAGGAATACAAAAAACATATTTAGGGGAAATAATGTGACTCATTATATTAGGAGGAATAATGTGAGTCATGATACTACACTTTAGCTCAAGTTCCTTTGTTAAGTTAGCTGGCCTGATCAGAATTCTTAAGGAATGGAGCACAAGACAAATTCAATTTTGTGCTATAGGGCAAGGTACTGGGAAGGTCCAGATGATTGGGTGTTTAGGAGAGCAGGCCCAGGGTGGGATATTAAAGGGAAAAAGTGAAAGAAGTGAGATGGAGGCACAGCAAAAAAAAATTTTATGTACTTCACAATTTTAGCTCAGACCCATGTAGCCACCCTTTTCCAGGCCAAAGCTTCCTTTATTTTAAAAAAATTACATGTAAAATTACATGCTAAGTACATGTAAAAACCATGTTTAACATTTTAAAGTTTCGAGTTCCAAATTCTAATCTTCCCTCCCTCCTCTCCTTTTCCCCTTAGTATGCAATCATGTAAACCATTTCCATAGTCATTTTGTCAAAGAAAATGAACAAAAAAATGAGAGAAGGGAAGAAAGTGAAATATAGTGTTTGATCTTTATTCAAATACCATAGGTTCTTTCTCTGGAGACATATAGCAGTTTTTATCATGAATCCTTTGGAATTTTCTTGGATTGTTGTATTGCTAAGAATGGCTAATCCACTCATGGTTGTTTGTTGTACAATATTGCTGTTACTGTGTAAAATGTTCTTTTGGTTCTGCTCACTTCACTTTCTAGCATTTTTTCACATGACTATAGCTAGCTTTGATTTCTTCATTTGAAGACTGCCTGTTCATATCCTTTGACCATTTGTTAATTGGGGAATGGCTTGTATTCTTATAAATTTGATTCAGTCCTCTATATATTTGAGAAATGAGGTCTTTATCAGAGTTACTTGCTATGAATTTTCCCCCAGATTTCTGCTTTCCTTCCTTCTTTCTTTTTTTCTTTTTTGCAGGGCAATGAGGGTTAAGTGATTTGCCCAGGGTCACACAGCTAGTAAGTGTCAAGCATCTGAGGTCGGATTTGAACTCAGGTCTTCCTGAATCCAGGGCCAGTGCTTTATACACTGTGCCACCTAGCTACCCCCCTGCTTTCCTTCTAATTTTGGTTGCATTGGTTTTGTTTGTGTAAAAACCTTTTAATTTAATATAATCAAAATTACCCATCTTATATCTAGTAATGCTCTCTATCTCTTGTTTGGTCATAAATTCTCTTCTCCATAGATCTATTCCATGTTCTCTTAATTTGCTTATGATATCACGCTTCATGTCTAAATCATGTATCTATTTTGACCTTATCTTGGTATATGGTGTGAGATGTTGGTCTATACCTAATGTTTGCCATGTTGTTTCCCAGTTTTCCTAGCAATTTATGTCAGATAGTGAATTCTTACCCCAGTAGCTTGGATCTTTGGGTTTATCAAACACTAAATTACTGTCATTTATTATAGTGTATCATATATCTAAGCTATTCTACTGATCCATCACTCTATTTATTAGTCAGCACCAGATTGTTTTGATGATTACCACTTTATAATACAGTTTGAGATCTGATATGGCTAGGCCACCTTCCTTCACTTTTCTTTTTCATTAATATTCCCTTGATATTCTTGTCCTTTTGTTCTTCCACATAAATTTTGTTATTTTTTTCTGGCTGTATAAAATAATTTTTGGTTGTTATAGCAATAAGTATATCAATTTAGGTAGAATTGTCATTTTTATTATATTGTCTTGGCCTACCAGTGAGCAATTGATTTTTTCCCGATTGTTTATATTTTACTTTATTTGTATGAAAAGTTTTTTGTAATTATATTCCTGGGTTTGTCTTGGGAGGTACACTCCCAAGTATTTTATAATGCTTATGGTTATTTTAAATGTAATTCATCTTTATCTTGCTGCTGGACTTTGTTGATAATATATTAAAATTTTTGCTTATGATTTGTGTGGTGTCATTATATATCTTGCAACTTTGCTGAAGTTGTTCATTATTTCAATTAGATTTTTAGTTGATTCTCTAGGATTTTCTAAGTATACCATTATATCATCCGCAAAGAGTGATAGTTTTGTTTCCTCATTGCCTATTCTAATTCCTTCAATTTCTTTTTCTTCTCTTATTGCCAAAGCTAACATTTCGAGTAAAATACTGAATGACAGTGATGATAAGGAACATCCCTGCTTCACTCCTGCTCTTGTTGAAAAGGATTCCAGCTTATCCCCATCTCAGATAATGCTTGCTGGTGATTTTAGATACTTCTTATTTTAAGGAACACTTCATTTATTCCTATGCTCTCTAGTGTCTTTAATATGAATAAGTATTGGATTTTGTCAATGACTATTTCTGCATGTATCAAGGTAATCTTATGATTTCTGTTGGTTTTGTTATTGATTCAATCAATTATGCTGATAGTTTTTCTAATATTGAACCAGCCCTGCATTCCTGGTATAAATTACAGCTGGTCATAGTGTATGATCCTTGTGATATATTGTTGTAATCTCCTTGCTAGTGTTTTATTTAAATTTTTGCATAAATGTTCATTAGGGAAATTGTTCTATAGTTCTCTTTCTCTGTTTTCACTCTTCCTGGTTTAAGTATCAACACCATATTTGTGTCATAAAAGGAATTTAGTAGGACTCCATCTATTTTTTCAAATAGTTTATATAGTATTGGGACTAATTGTCCTTTAAATGTTTGGTAGAATTCACTTGTAAATCCATCTGGCCCTGGGGATTTTTTCTTAGGGAGTTCATTGATGGCTTGTTCAATTTCTTTTTCTAAAATGGGGTTATTTAAATGTTTTTTTTTAATTTTGTTAATCAGTGCAATTTATATTTTTGTAAATTTTCATCCATTTTACTTAGGTTTTCAGATTTATTGTCATATACATGGGCAAAATAACTCCTAATAATTGCTTTAATTACCTCTTCATTTGTGCCAAATTCACCCCTTTCATTTTTGATACTGGTATTTGGTTATCTCATTTCCTTTTTAAAATCAAATTAACCAAGGATTTACCTAATTTTTTTCATAAACCAAATTTTAGTTTTATTTATTAATTCAATGGTTTTCTTGCTTTCAATTTTATTAATCTCTCATTTGATTTTCAGGATTTCTAATTTTAGGTTTAATTGGGGATTTTTAATTTGTTCTTTTTCTAGTTTTTTTTAGTTGTATGCCTAGTCCATTGATCTGTACCTTCTCTGTTTTATCAATATAAGCATTTAGAGATATAAAGTTTCCTCTAAGTACTATTTTGGTTGCATCTCATAAGTTTTATTATGTTATTTCATTTTTGTCATTCTCTTTAATGAAATTATTGATTTTCTATGATTTCTTCTTTGACCCACTTATTCTTTATGATTAGATTATTTAGTTTGCAAATTTTAATCTATCTTTATACTGCTCTTTATTGAATGTAATGTTTATTGCATTATAATCTGAAAAGGATGCATTTAATATTTCTGCATTTGGTTGTGTTTTTTATGTCCTATTTATGTGTAGGTGCCATGTACCACTAAGAAAAGGTATATTCTTTTCTATTCCTATTAAATTTTCTCCAGAAGTCTATCATATCTAACTTTTCTAAAATTATATTCATATCCTTACCTTCTTTCTTATTTATTAATTTTATTAGATTTATCTTGCTCTGAGAGGGAAAAGTTGATGTCTCCCACTAGTATATTTTTTGTTTGTTTTTTGGTTTTGGTTTTTTTTTGCAGGGCAATGGGGGTTAAGTGATTTGCCCAGGGTCACACAGCTAGTAAGTGTCAAGTGTCTGAGGCCGGATTTGAACTCAGGCATTCCTGAATCCAGGGCCAGTGCTTTATCCACTGCGCCACCTAGCCACCCCCACTAGTATAGTTTTACTATTTTCCCCTGTAGCTCATTTAACTTTTTAAAAAATGGACATGTGCAGGGCAGCTAGATGGCATAGTGGATAAAGCACTGGCCTTGGATTCAGGAGGACCTGCGTTCAAATCCGGCCTCAGACACTTGACACTTAACTAGCTGTGTGACCCTGGGCAAGTCACTTAACCCTCATTGTCCTGCAAAAAAAACCCCAAACCCCACAAACAAACAAACAAACAAACAAACAAACAAAATGGGCATGCTCAGGGGCAGCTAGGTGGCACAGTGGTAAAGCACTGGCCCTGGATTCAGGAGGACCTGAGTTCAAATTTGGCCTCAGACACTTGACACTAGTAGTGTGACCCTGGGCAAGTCACTTAACCCTCATTGCCCTGTAAAAAAATAAATTTTTTTAAAGGGTATGCTGTACCCTTTGGTGCATATATGTTTAGTATTGATATTATTTCATTGTCTGTAGTACCTATTAGTAAGATTTAGTTTCCTTCCTTATCTCTTTTAATTAGATTTATTCTTGCTTTTGCTTTGTCTGAGATCATGATTCCTACCCTGCTTTTTTTTTTCTTCAGCTGAAACATAATAGATTCTGTTCCAGCTTTTACCATTACTCTGTGTGTGTCTCTCTGACTCACATGTGTTTATTATAAACATATTGTAGGATTCTGTTTTTTAATCTGCCCTACTATCTGCTTCTAATTTATGGGTGAATTTATCCTATTCACATTCATAATTATGATTACTGTGTATTTCCCTCCATCTTATTTTCCCCCTGTTTATCCTCTCTCTGTCTCTTTTCACCCTGTCCCTCCTCACCAACGTTTTTCTTCTGTACACTCACTGCCTTCCTCAATCTGCCATCCTTCTATCAGTGCCCCATTCTTTTCTTGCATCTCCTACTTCCCTATAGGGTAAGATAAATTTCTATACTCAACTGAGTTTGCATGTTATTCCCTCTTTGAGCCAGTTCTGATGAAAATTAGATTCAAGTGATACCCCTTTCTCACCTTCCCCTCCACTGTCATAGATCTTTTATACCTCTTCATGTGAAATAATTTGCCCATTTTACCTCTTCCCTCTTCTCTAGTACAATCCTCTTTCTTACCCCTTAATTTAAAAAAAATCTCATCCCATGAAAGCCAATTTATAACTGTGCCCTCTATCTATGTATACTCCAAACTGCCCTAACAGGATAAAGTTCTTAGCTTTACCAAGTATCATCTTCTCTGTGTAGGGATGTAAAGTTTAATCAATTGGAATACCTTTATGTTTTTTTTTTTTACTGTTTACCTTTTTATGCTTCTCTTGAGTCATATTTGAAATCAAATTTTCTGTTCAGCTCTGGTCTTTTCATCAGGAATTCTAGAAAGTCTTCTATTTCATTGAATATCCACTTTTTTTTCTTCTGAAGAATTATACTCAGTTTTGCTGGGTAGGTGATTCTTGGCTGTAAATCCTAGCTCCTTTGCCTTCTGGAATATCATATTGTAAATCCTCTGGTCCTTTAATGTAAAAGCTCCTAAATTCACTGTAAACCTAACTGTGGCTCCATAATATTTCATTTTTTTCCTGACAGCTTGCGGTATTTTCCTCCTGACCTGGGAGTTCTGGAATTTGGCAATACTATTCCTGGAGTTTTCACTTTGGGATCTCTTCAGAAGGTGATTAGTAGATTCTTTCAATTTCTTTTTAGCCTCTGGTTCTAGGATATTAAGGCAGTTTTCCTTAATCATTTATTGACTAAATCTGAAAAATAGATCCAGGATAGGTAATTTAAAAAATTACTGGACTACCTTAAGGCCATGATTTTAAAATAGCCTGGGGGCGGAGCCAAGATAGCGGCGGAGAGTCCCTGTGACTCCCACAAACTCCAATAAACCCTTCCACTCGCCCACATAATGCAGTAAAAAAACAAAACCCAGAACAGCCTAATGCACATAAGAACAGAGTGAGACTATTTCTCCGCAAAAGAGGTAATTCTGATCACCTACTGCTCAGGCTGAACAGCTCAGCATGCCAGTCCAGGACCCAGCCAGGGACAGTGCTTCCAGCGCCTGTCAGAGTCTTCAGCACCAGCAGCTTCTGAGGCTCTGATCACGGACTGGTGAGGGGGTTTGGCTGTAGGGGGAGGGTGAAGTGGAGGCAGTATCTACTGGAGTTGGGGTCTGAACCAGTGGGCTAAATCCAGTGGTGGTGGCCCAGTGGGGGAGAGGCAAAAGCATGCCAAGCTTCCAACCATAGAGAATCAGAGTTCAGACTTCTGTTTCCAGGTCAAAGAGAAAGCAGCCGTGATTACTCAGAATCCAGGTAGGCTAAGAAGAAGCCCAATCACCTCCTGGGCCACACTGTAGCATGAACAGTGTGTCCTGGAAGCAGCGCTACACTTTAAGGAGTAAAAAGCCAAGAAAAAATAGTAAACCAGGATGAGTAGGCAGAGAAAGCAGAAGACCATCAAAAACTTCTTTGGGGGAAAGGTAGACCACAATACAACCTTAGAAGAAGATAATAACAGGGTCAAAGCTCTAACATACAAAGCTTCCAAGAAAAAATATGAACTGGTCTCAGGCTATGGAAGCTCTCAAAAGGGACTTTGAATAGAAAGTAGGAGAGATAGAACGAAGATGTAGAGAAACGGAGGAAGGAATGGAAAGAAAAATAAGAGCAATGCAGGAGAGTCATGAGAAAAAAGTCAACAGTTTGAAAAGCCAAAAGGAAAAGGAGATTAAAAAACTGTCTGATGAAAATAATTGCCTAAGAATTAGGATTGAACAAATGGAAGCTAGTGACCTTATGAGAAACCAAGACACAGTAAAGCAAATCCAATTGAATGAAAAAATAGAGGGCAATGTGAAATATCTCCTTGGAAAAACATCTGACCTGGAAAATAAATCTAGGAGAGATAATTTGAAAATCATTGGACTACCTGAAAACCATGACCAAAACAAGAGCTTAGACACCGTCCTCCAAGAGATTGTGAGGGAAAATTGCCCTGATATTCTAGAAGCAGAAGCTAAAATAGAAATTGAAAGAATCTAACGATCATCTCCTGAAAGAGATCCCAAAAGGAAAACCTCCAGGAATATTATAGCCAAATTTCAGAATTCACAGGTCAAGGAGAAAATATTACAAGCAGCTAGAAAAAAGGAATTCAAATATTGTGGAGATATAATAAGGATAAAGCAAGATCCAGCAGCTTCTACATTAAAGAACCAGGGGGCATGGAATATGATATTCCAGAGGGCAAAGGAATTGGGACTACAGCCCAAAATCACGTACCCAGCAAAACTAAGCATAATTTTTCAGAGGAAAAATTTCAATGAGAAAGAGGACTTTCAGGCATTTGTTATGAAAAGAACTGAACTGAATAGAAAATTTGACTTTCAAATTCAAGACCCTGGAGAAGCATAAAAAGGTAAACAGGAAAAAGACTTCATGAGGGATATTAAAAGATCAAACTGTTTATATTCCTACATGGGAAGATAATACTTTGAACTCATAAGAACTATCTCAGTAAGGAATTCACAGAGGACACATGTCTGAACTGAATACAAAAGGATGATATCTGTAAAGCATTTATGTTTTGTTCTTTGTGGGGCAGACAGGGTGGGGTGTCTTATGTTTGGGGCCAGATTTGGGCTTGGGGCCTCGTGGGTCCAGGGCTGGTGCATTGCCCACTGTTCCATCTAACTAACCCATGATGACATCTTTAAAATAGGGTTGAAGTGTAGGAGAAATAGACTGGGGGAGGGGGAAGGGGAGAGATGGTCTGGGGAGAGGTTGTTGACATGAAGGAAACAAGAAAAAAGCTTATGGGGGGAGGGGAAGAGGGGGAAAGAATTGGGGAGTGAGTGAACCTTAATATCATCAGAACTGGCTCAAAGAAGGACTAACATAAATACTCAAGTAGGTATAGTAATATATTTTTGCCCTGAGGGAGGGGAGGGAGATAAGAGGGGGAGGGAAAGGGGAAGGAGGGAAGGGCAGATTGGGGGAGAGAGCAGTAAAAAGAAAAACATATTCGAGGAAGGTGAAGATGTTCTGCATAACTGCACAAGTATGACATATTGAATTGCTTGATTTCATAGGGAGGGTTGAGAAGGGAGGGAGGAATAAAATTTAGAACACAAAATTAGCTCAAAGACCTTAAACTCATCAGAGTGGGCTCAAAGAAGGAATAACATTCACACCCAAGTGGGAGGAGTAATCTATTTAACCCTACAGGAAAGTAGGAGGGGAAGAGGATAAGGAAGGAAGGGTGAAAAAAAGGGAGTGCAGAGTAGGGGAGGGGACAGTAAGAAGTAAACCACTTTTGAGGAGGAATAGGGTAAAAGAAGATAGAAAATAGAGTAAATATCATGGGAAGGGATAGGATGAGGGAAATAGTTATGATGATTGATTATAATGGCAAACATATGGTACCTACTTTGCCGGGCTAATATGAAGAAAATTCTTTGTCAGTTTAAGGTACTTTATTCAGGTTATGATGAACAGGATACTATCAGAAAAACCTGGAAAGACCTACATGAACTGAAGCAGAGTGACATGATACTGTATAAACAAATTAACAGCAATAGTGTAAGAATGATCTGCTTGGGAAGCATGTGGTTATTTTCAGCAAGGCAATGATCCAATATAACCCTGAAGGACTTATGAAAATGGCAACCCATCTACAGAGAAAGAACTGTTAGTATCTGAAAATAGATGGAAACACATTTTAAAAACATTTTTTTCCTCTTTGACAATTCCTCAATCTGAAGTTTGGGTTTGTTTTTTTTTTTTACTGTTTTCTCTCACAACCTCGCTAATATGGGAATGTTTTCCATGACTACTCATGTATAACTTATTTTGAAATGCTTGAGTTCTAGTGGGTCGGGGGTGGGAATGGAGGAGGAAGAGAAGTTGGAACGCAAATTTTTTAAAAATTGATGTTAAAATTTGTTTTTACATATATTTTGGAAAATAAAATTCTATTCAATAAAAAAGAAAAGAGACTTTAAAAGCCTGGACATCATATTTCCAGAAAAAAAAATAATTTCCAGGCTTTTTGGCTTGCTGGGGCAAGTACTTGCCAGTACTGCTGCTTTGTCCAGACACTACCTGCACTGGGCAGTGCTCCCTTTTACCCAAGTGAAGCAGTCCTTTCCTACTGACCTTCTAAATTGTCTCAGGCTGGAAAATGGTTTTGTTCCATCTTTTTGTTGGTTCTGCTTCTCCAGAATTCATTTTGAGGCATTATTTTATAATTGTTTGGAGATGAATTTGGGAGAGTTCAGGAGAGTTCCTGCCTTATTCTGTTATCTTGACTCTGCTTCAGTTTCCCTTTTTTTTTCTAATGAAAGAACACCTGAGATGAAGAGAATATGAGCTAATGAAGGAATCCCTGGAAAGTGAGGAACTTGGTTGAAACTCCTCCCTCCTACATGAGGCCACTGCTTGATACTTCTCTCTACTCCCAAGCTTTTAGTGCCTCCCCAGCCCCTCTTATTACTCTGCATTTACTAGGTATTTATCTCACATTTACTTGTATATATGTACCTGTTGTTTCCCCATATAATGTAAGTTCCTTGAGGGCAAGGACTTTTTTGTTGTTTTTGTATCCTGAATGCCTAGTATAGTTGTAATAGCAAGCAGGTGCTTAACAAATATTTGTTGATTGATTGATTATCATTTCATCCTGGGGCCCTATGGACTTGATCTACCATAAAGGTGAGGAGAGATGGTACCTGCTAAACTTCTCCCCGTATAACTGAGAGATTCAGAAACCAATTTCAGAGACCTAAACTGTTACTTCTTCAGCATAGGGGTCCCACCTATAGAGGAAAAAGCACTTAGTTTAGAGTCAGAAATTTAAGGTTTGAAAATTAGCTCTGCAAGGGCAGCTCAGGAAGACTCATCTTCCCAAGTTCAAATCTGGCCTCATGTTCTTCCTAGCTGTGTGATCCTGGTGAAGTAATTTAACTCTGATTGGTCCCTCTCAGAGAGCTGGTCTCCCTGCTGCTACAATTACCTCTGCAGCCACTGTTACCATGAGCAGCTTTGGACCTGGCAAGACCAAAGAAGTTATCTTCAGCCTGGAGGAGGGAGCTGTGAAGATGTTTCTTCCAAGCCCTCCAGTGCCCATGCTGATCCCTGACTCCCTGGCACCCACTGACATCCTGGATGGCCACCCAGAGCTACCTGCCAGATGATTCAAATTGGATTTGGTCTATGGGTACTGGTCTCAAGACTGCCAGGGCAACCTCTACCTGCTGCCCATGGATGTCCTTTACAGTGTGGAGGAATAAGGGCAATGCCACTACCTGGGCCACACCAGTGACATCAAATGCCTGGCAGTTCACCCTGACGTGGTCACTATTGCCAGGGGACAAGTGGCTGGGACCACGAAAGAGGGCAAGCCACTGCCTCCCCACTTGAGGGTCTGGGACTCAGTCTTCCTTTCTACTCTGCACGTGTTAGGTCTGGGTGCTTTTAACTGAGCTGTCTGTTGCCTGTTGGGCTTCTCCAAGTCCAATGGAGGGAATCTACTGTGTGCTGTGGATGAATCCAATGACCATGTGCTGTCTGTGTGGAACTGGGCCAAGGAGCAAAAAGTGACTGCGGGTGGTCTCAGCCCCTGTGGTCCAGTGGGGCCATAGGGAAAGAGAGCCCCTGAACAGAGCTGGAACATTCTATGACTATGTCAGAGAGAAATATATAAACTAGAATCTATATCTAGAGAGATTTGTGTATGTATATGTATATGTATATGTGTATGTATATGTATATGTATATGTATATGTGTATATATGAGAGAGTTCTAAGTATATATGTATATGTCTATATATAATATACATGAAGTATATATGTCTATATATGATATACACAAAGTATATATGTACTGTAACGATTGGAATGACGCCACCTGCTGGAAACTTACTGTAGAAGACTTCTGCCCATGAAGCAAAGGTCTTTGAGGGCAAGACCAGGAGTCTTTTCTTCAGGAGTCAGGAAGTGACGCGGGCTAGTGGGAGGAGGAAGGAAGAGACTGGCGCTCAGTCTCGGGCTCTTTCCTCTGGACTCTGGTGGAGAAGGGAGCTAGAAATGTGCTCTCCCTTTAATAGATAGGAATCTAGGCCTTTCTCTCTCTCTTTACCAAATTCTTATTCTCCTTAATAAATGCTTAAAAGTCTAACTCTTGCTAAAGCTTATAATTTATTGGCGACCACTCATTAGATATTTTAGACAGTTTAGCTAGAATTTTAACCCTTAACAGTATATATACCTATATGTGTATATATCTAGATCTACCTATACATATATGTATGTATGTACGTATACATCTACACACACACATATATGTATATGGACATACATATATGAATGATAATTCTAAGTGGGTGAATGGGGGACAGCCAGCCAAGCAGACAAAGGTCTCTACGTTTCTCCAGGGTCGGGGGAGGGGACAAATCTCACACCTGTGGGGAGGAACGGCACATTAGTGGGGTTTTTTTCCCATTCATTCTTTTGTATCATCCAGAAATAAAGATACATGCACTGAAAAAAACAAACTCTGTTTGCCTCAGTTTCCTCATCTGTAAAATGCACTGAAGAAGGAAATGGCAGACCACTCCAGTGCCTTTGCTAATAAAACCCCAAATGGGGTCATAAAGAGTTGGACACGACTGAACGACAACAACCCATGTGACCATGTGCATGTCATTTAACTTCACTGAGCCTCGGTTTCCTCAGTAGTATGATGAGGGGATCAGATTAGATTTTTTTTCTTCCAGTTCTAAATACTATGATTAATTCTTTTATCGAGGAGAGGAGCCAAGAATCTGAAGGGCTTCTATTCATTGCCTGACATTCCCAACAGAGCTTTGCCTGGAGAATAGACCTACCTAAGCCATAATGACTCCTGAGCTTTATTTCAGGGAGATTGCATCATCTTTAGGATGATGAAACAGTATATTCCTTAAATGTAATCACTACATTGGTCCACAGCTGGTTTCTTTTCCTGCCCCTGGAATTTTGAGGTCAAGTTGTTAGACTAAAGATAAAAACTAGTTTTCTATCCCCCAAAGCCTCAAATATAAGGAAAAAACTGAAATAACTACAAAAAGACTGAAATTGGATGAAAGGAAGAACTTCCCAAATATAAGCTACTTTTAGAATCTAATAATCAATTTATCTTGGTCTGAATTTAGAAGCATTAAAAAATTGTCTTCAGCATTAGTGTCGGACACTAAATCCTGAGGACAAATGCAAATTACAGGAAATGGAGAACTAAGTGCTATGGGAAAAGAGATGCCCCACAGTAGGTTGGGCCTGAGACACAAATGGAGGGTGCGGTCAACTATTTGTGAGATTTGAAAAACATTAGAAAACCTCCTCTCCATTAGCCCTCCCAGAAGAGGTATCTTGTCCTAACCGGTGCAACATTTGCAACAAGACTTGAGGAATGTATTAATTTGCATAAAAGCTTTGAATTTTCAGAAGTCCTTTGTTAAAAAGTGACATTCAAATTTCATGGGGGCCCATTTTATCAAATGCCTTTCTAGTTATTTAATTGAAGAAGGAATGCAACAGGCACTTTACTAACAGATTTATCAAGGGAGAGAAAGAATAAGTGATGTCTAGGGCACAAGGTATTGTGAGGGGAAGGAAAAAATGGTAGGGTAAGGTTAAAAGGATGCAGGGACCTTTGGGTACCTGGGGGAGGAAAGGGAGGGTGCTGGAAGGTGAGGTGGAACCTGACAAAGAAAAACCTGGAATTCATCATAATTTTGCTTAGGGTCAAGTTTGATGTGGCACATATCTATATCCCTGGCTCGGTGACACAAGGAAGTTTTCCCCACCCACTTCCCACCTTTTCCAGGGTCTAGTCTAGATTGTTACTTCTTGGGGTTTGTCTAACAAACACCAGATGTTGTCAAAGTCAAGGATATTAGGAAAAGTAAAACATAAAGGACACATTCCCTGGTCTTTAAGAAGAGAGAAAGGGGTTGGGTTATTTACAACTGACCAAGGCTCAGACTTCTTTCTGTTTTCATCCCTGATGTAGCATAAAATGGAGACCTAGCTCATAATTCTACTGAACTATACAGTTCAACATAACACATTAGAAAGCGAGGGATGGGGGGCAGCCTAGGTGGTGCAATGGATAAAGCACCAGCCCTGGATTCAGGAGGACCTGAGTTCAAATCCGGCCTCAGACACTTGACACTTACTAGCTGTGTGACCCTGGGCAAGTCGAAGAAGAAGAAGAAGGAGAAGGAGAAGAAGAAGGAGAAGAAGTCGAGGGACACTGAGGAGATGGGAACCAGGACTGTCTATTACTATTCTTTGGTGCATCTTTAAGACCTTAGTGCCTGCTATAATGTCCTAAGTTTATTCCCATTTGCCACTTTTTGACAAAGGGTGGAGGCTAGTGATATAAAGAGGGAAGAAGCCTCTGGGAAATCAGATTTGAACCCTTGTCTTCTTGTTCCAGCAGAAAATAGAGTGCCGAGCCTGGAGTCAGGAAGACTCATCTTCCTGAGTTCAAATCTGTCCTTAGACACTTACTAGCTGTGTGACCCTGGGCAAGTCACTTAACCCCTTTTGCCTCAGTTTCCTCATCTGTAAATGAGCTGGAGAAGGAAATGGCAAACCACTCCAGTATCTTTGCTGAGAAGACCCCAGATGGGATCATGGAAAGTCAGGTACAACTGAAAAAAGACTGAACAACAAAATTAAAATTAGAATCTTTCTTCCTTGTCTTATTTTCCATGTACTTTTCATTTTGATACTTAGGGGGGATATAATGAAATGAAGGGGGGCATAATGGTATATGGTAACCATTCAAGCTAGACAACATAATATAGAGGCAAGAGCCCTGGTCCTGGAGTCAGAACATTTTAGTCTGAGTTCTGGTGGGGGCACTTAACTAGCTGTGGAATCTGGGCTAATCACTTCATCTCTCTGAGGCATCCATGGTTTCCTCTTCTGTATAATCAGGATGATAACACTTCTACTCCATCTTTCACAAGCAAGGAAAGAGATCATGGTGTAAGCTATCAAGAGCAATAAAAAATGAGAGTTTTTATTTTCTTGAGCCTCCAGAATGATTCAAGACAGGCACTGATCTTTTGGCAATTCTTTCTCTGGTCTGAGGATAATCTGGACTAAGTGCCTTGGGACCATGTATGATCTTGGGCTAATCTTTTAATTTCCCTAGGCTTCAATTTCCAAATCTACAAAATGAGGAAGTTAGATCAGATTACCCACAAGGTTCTTTAAAAAAAATTTTTTTTGGGGGGGCTGGGCAATGAAGGTTAAGTGACTTGCCCAGGTCACACAGCTACAAAATGTCAAATGTCTGAGCCTGGATTTGAACTCGGGTACCCCTGACTCCAGGGTTGGTGCTTTATCCACGGCTCCATCTAGCTGCCCCCCACAAGGTTCTTTAGAGGTAACTTTTCTCTAGAAAATTAGTTGACCTGTCACCTAACTCATTTGGGGCAAGTGTTAAATAGCCTTTGATTCTATATACTATTCTTCATAACAGACATCTTCCTAACAGCCTTAGCTAGAGTCAGGGGCAAGCCCCTAATGAGATGCCCCAAGCAGGGGAGAACATTCCATGGTATCTGTTTCCAGAGTTTCAGGTCAGGTCTAGTTTAGTTCTAGATTATCTTTAGTGTGGCATAACCCCAAAGAGCCAGGAGGTTAGGAGGCTAAGCTTGTTTCACTCCATATTGAATTTATAGGTCTAGTCGAGACTAGCTTGTTCATGGTTTCCATAGCCCACAGTAGAGCTGATCCAAATATCCAGAGTGGATATGCAAGTATTATCTTTCCAACAGATTTTTTTAAATTGAGGATAGAAAAAACTTTCCAATAATGATGTACTTTTGCAGTGTGGGTATAGAAATTTCTTGCAAGACTCAAATAAATACATTTTTAAATGCCCAAAGCTTTGGGGTTGGGGAATGAGTCCAAAGTATTTGGGATAGAGAGTTAAATGGGGAGGAGGAGAGACCTCAGAAATAAGGTCAATCTTGTAGGAAGCGTGAGTGGTTACTCATTTATGCAGTGGTATTTTTAAAAATTTTTTTTATTTTTTTGCGGGGCAAGGGGTTTAAGTGACTTGCCCAGGGTCACACAGCTAGTAAGTGTCAAGTGTCTGAGGCCGAATTTGAACTCAGGTCCTCCTGAATTCAGGGCCAGTGCTCTATCCACTACACCACCTAGCTGCCCCCAGCATTTGTTAACATAAGATTTCCAATTTCAAATTTTTCTCCCTCCCTCCTCTCCCTCCCCCACTCCCCCAGACAGCAGGCAATCCGATATATATATACATATACATATATATACACACATACACATACATAACAACATTAAACATATTTCTGCATCAGCCATGCTATAAGAGAAGAAGCAGAGCAATAAGGAAAAAACTCAGAATAGAAAAACAACAGCACCAAAAACAAAAGAATTAGTATGGTTCAATCAGCATCCATGTTCCATAGTTCGTTTTTTTTTTTTTTTTTCTGGATTTGGAGAGCCTTTTCCATCATGAGTCCCCTGGAACTCTCTTGTACCATTGTATTGGTGAGAAAAATCCAGTCCATCACAGTGGATCAACACACAATGTTGATGATACTGTGTATAATGTTCTTCTGGTTCTGCTCATCTCACTCATCATCAGTTCATGCAAGTCCTTCCAGGTTTCTCTGAACTTCTCCGGCTCGTCATTTCTTGCAGCACAATAGAATTCCATTACATTCATATACCACAACTTGTTCAGCCATTCCCCAACTGATGGGCAACCCCTCAATTTCCAATTCTTTGCCACCCCAAAAAGAACAGCTATAAATATTTTTGAACATGTGGGTCCTTTTCCCTTTTTTATGATCTCCTTTGGAAAAAGACCCAAAAGTGGTATTGCTGGGTCAAAGGGTATGCACAACTTTATAGCCCTTTGGGCATAATTCCAAATTGCTCTCCAAAATGGTTGGATCAGTTCACATCTCCACCAACAATGCATTAGTGTTCCGATTTTTGCACGGATTCTCCAACGTTTATTATTTTCCTTTTTTGTCATATTAACCAATCTGATAGGTGTCAGGTGGTACCTGAGAGTTGTTTTAATTTGCATCTCTCTAATCAATAGTGGTTTAGAGCATTTTTTCGTATGGGAATAGATAGCTGTGGTTTCTTCATCAGAAAACTGCCTTTGACCATTTCTCAATTGGGGAATGACTTGGATTCTTATTAATTTGATTTAGTTCCCTATATATTTTAGAAATGAGGCCTTTATCAGAAGTACTGGCCATAAAAATTATTTCCCAGCTTTCTGCATCCCTTCTAATTGCTTCTGTTTGTACAAAAAGTTTTTTTAATGTAATCCAAATCATCCATTTTGCATTTCATAATATTCTCTGTCTCTTGTTTGGTCATAAACTGTTCTCCTTTCCAAAGATCTGAAAGGTAGACTATTCCTTCCTCTCCTAATTTACCTATGGTATCACCTCTTATGTCTAAATCATGTACCCATTTTGACCTTATTTTAGTATAAGGTGTAAGATGTTGGTCTATGCCTAATTTCTGCCATACTATCTTCTAGTTTTCCCAGCAGTTTTTGTCAAATACTGAGTTCCTATCCCAGAAGCTGGAGTCTTTGGGTTTAGCAAACACTACATTACTAATGTCATTTACTACTGTGTCTCCTATATGCAGTGGTATCTTAAAGGCACTGGAAAAGTATGTTCACCAAATATGACCCCAATCTACTTTCTATGGTATCTGAAAATTTACCATTAAATATAGTCTTTTGTTGATGAAGACTGGGATTGGCTCTCCATTTTCGATTTTATGCCAAAGCTCCCCTGACTCCCACCCAGGTCATATAAAAAACTTGTCATGAAGAACAGGAGAGAGGTCTTATGCATTCTTTGAAATTCCCTGCATGTTGACAATCCCTGTTGTTGCAATGGTTCCATATCACTAGCTCAAGATTATCATTCTAAACCTTGAGAATATTAAGCTTTCCTTCTTCTTTGGATTGACTATCCTTCTCCCAGGAGGAGGGCTGGTATATTTCATTTTGCAATCCCTAGCCCCAGCTGCTGTTTGCATTTTCTGGGTACAAAAAAACCTCTTTGTTTTAATTTGCATTCTTGCATAAGACAGAAATGTCTGGGGTAGCTCAGTTTAAAGCTTCCTTCCAAACTCATTTTGGTGTAAGATATTATAGAAAAACTTTGGACTTGAAACGTAATAATAATTCCTCATTTTATGGAGTGTCATGTTACAGCTTATAAGGTACTTTCTGTACAACTGTGTGGGGTAGGAAATAATAACAATAATAATAATAATAACAAAAATAATGACAAATAACCAGCATGTAATACTTTAAGGTTACAAAGTACTTTATGTGACAATACTATAAGGAACATGTTATTATTACCCTCATTTTATAGATGAGGAAATTGAGGCCAAGGGAGATTAAGTGACTTGCCCAGGGTCACCCAGCTAGCAAGTGGCAGAGGCAAGATTTGGATTCCAAGTCCAGTGCTCTTTGTACTGAACCATGTATAACTATTATTAGTTCCATTTTGTAGATAAAACTGAGGCTCAGAGAGGTTCAGTGATTTGGCTACAATCACACAAATAACAAATATGGGAGCTGGTCCAATACCTCTCAGTCTGTTTCATAGTGTCTCATTATTACAGAGATTTGAATATTTTGGGGGTAAATTAAAATCCCATCTTTCCAAATACATAATAATTTAATTTAATTTATTATTGAATATTTATTAAATACTTACTATATGCTAGGCATTGTATTAGGCTCTGGGGATATGAAGAAGAAAAGTGATGCAATTAGGAGAATAAGAGTTGTAAAAATATAAGTTTGGGAGGCATCTGCATGGAGTCCATAATTGGAGACATGGGAGTGGATGAATTGTGTAATAAGAATATCTCATAGTTTATAGCCCTCAGTATCAGAGTAACTCTCTAGCATTATATAGGCAGAGAGGGTGCAGACTTGTATTGGGAAAGGAAGGTCCCTTAAGGTTTACAGAATCCTTTTAGCAAAATAACCTTATTATCTCTATTTTACAAATGAGAGAACCGAGGCTAAGGGAGTTTAAGTGGTTACACATGGAATCAATATCAGAGTGAATATTTGAATTGAGGTCTGTGGACTCCAAGTTCACTGCTCTCTTTAGTATGCCACACTATAGAGAGAGAAAAGAAGAGCCCAGAAGATATTGTTATGGGACACCAGCAACTAGAGATAAGGAGGAAGAAGCCAGGGAAGGAGACTGAAAAGGAGTCAGGCCAAAGGAGACCCAGGAGACAACACTGTCACTGAAGCCAATGACCTAATTGTGGACTATCTGGATCAAAGGGCATGGGCAATTTGGTCATTTCATTTCTATAATTCCAAATTGTTTTCCAAAACGTTTGTGCTAATTCAAAACCCTACCAACTATGTGCTAGTGTACCTATCTAACTTGTGATCCCTCCAACATCGGTGATTTCCATCTTTTGTTGTCCTTGTCAATTTTCTGGGTATGAGATGAAAGCTCAAGGTTGCTTTGATTTGCATTTCTCTTACTATTAGTGATTAAGTGGAGCACTTAATATTAGTGCTCCAAATCATATGGATGTTAATAGTTTGTAATTCTTTTGAGAATAATTTTTTACATTTACATTGTATTTTGTAACCAACTACAAATTTCCTTTGCATCCATCATCTGTGTAGAACAACTTGTCGAAGTGTATAGGGTGTTCAAGAGGACTTGCACCCCTGGTATAAGGCCTTGCCAAGCCCTTTTCGGGGTTACTCATCCATCTTTGGTGTCTCCCTTCATGCAACTCTCACCTGTGGGCCCAAGAAGCTATAGCATGCATAGCGGCCATACGCTGGTAAATCTGTCTTGGCAGATGGTCTAAACCATGTTGAGGGTAGCTGACAGGCCTCAAAACTGTCGGTGAGTTAGGGGGATGTCTCTCCAAGTGTGTGAAGACTTCCCTGGGTGAAATGGGTAGATGAGAACAATTTGTCCCAATGGCCATAAAAGTGGCTGCAGAGCCCTTAAAGGCTGGTGAGACATCAAAGATGCCAAGGCCATCCATTGCATTCTGGGCCATCTCCAGTCCTCCTGACTTTTTTCTTGCCATTAGACTTCAATGACTCTGGAAGAGAGAGTAAAGCAGATGCCTGTACAACTCTGCCTCACTTAAACCCAATTCACACCAAGTCAAGACATTACTTGTGTTAGTAGTCCACTTAGAAAACAAAGGATGAACAATGACAAGAGCTGGAATCACAGAACTGTAGAACCTCAGTGTCAGAAGGGACCTCAGAAGCCATCTATTCCAACCTATGCTTGAACTGAAATCTCTCTTCAATATCTCAGATAAATGATCATCCAAGCTCTATTGCAAGTTCTTAAGAATTCACTGGGTGGTACAGTGAATAGAGTGCTGGGCCTGGAGCCAGGAAGACCTGAGTTCAAGTATAGTTGCAGACACTTACTAGTTGTGTGACTCTGGGCAAGTCACTTAACCTCTGTCTGCCTCAGTTTCTTCAAATATAAAATGGAGATAACAACACCTATTTTCCAGGGTTGTTGTGAGGATCAAATGAGACAATATTTGTAAAGCACTTAGCGAAGTGGCTGGTACATGCTTATTCTCTTCCTTAAGAGATTATCTATCTTTCTTATTACTTCCAACTTTCACACATTGCCCCTTGTTTAAACCTCTGAAGCTAAGCTACATATGAAAACCCTTAAAAATACTTTAGGACAGTTCTTATGGTCCTTCCTCAGGCTAGAAATCCCTTGTTCCATTTTTACCCTGGTGATATTCCTCTGGATGCATTCCAGCTTACCGATGTCCTTTGAAAAGTAGCCCAGGCCTGAACACAATGTTCCAGATGTGGCTTGACTAGGCCTGAGGATAGTGGGACTCTCATCTCCTTTGTTCTGAGCACTGTGCTTCTATTATCAAACCCCAAGATGGCATTAGCTTTCTTGGCTCCGCTAGGACATAGTGTTAATTCATATTATGCTTTGGACCCACCCAAATCCCAAAGCCTTTTTTTTATTCACATGACTTGCCATTTGTGTCTCACCCACCCTGAATTTGTACAATGAGTGTTTTTGAAACCTAGGTGTAGCACTTTACATTTAGCCCTTTTCAACTTCTGTGTATTTCCTTGTCTGTAAAATGGGAATTATAATAGTATCTATCTTGCATCGTTGTTGTGAGGATCAAATGAGATCATATGTGGAAAGTGATTTGCAAACCTTAAAGAAATATGACCTATTTTTCATTTATTAGATTTTACCTTTTTTTAAAAAGCCTATCCAGATATTTTGGGAACACAGTCATATTGGGCAACATGTTAGCAATTTGTCATGTTTATATTTGATAAATGTGTCATCTATGCATTCATATGAGCAATTTCTAAAAATGTAGGCATAGTGGAAAGTGCACTGGCTCTGGAGTCAGAAGTACTGGGTTCAAATCCTACCTCTCATGCTTATTACCTTGGTCAAGTTACTAGGTGGCACAGGGGATGGAGCATCAGGCCTCCTCAAGAAGACCAGAGTTCAAATTCTGACTTAGACACTTACTAGCTGTATGACCCTGGACAAGTCACTTAACCAGTGTTTACCTCAGTTTCCTCATCTATTGTGAGGATAAATGAGATAATTCTTAAGTACTTTGCACAGTGGTTGGCATATAATAAACACCACAGAAATACTAGTTTTCATTATTATTGTTTAATTGAGATATCCCTTCAGAATGACATTGCTCTATTAATAACTATTCTTTGGGCCCAGTCTTTTGAGTAGTTCCTAATCCAGTTAACTGTGTTGGTATCCAGCCTAAATTTTTCCATCTCTTCCAAAAAATACCGTGAATTTGGAAGCATGTTATCTTGTAATAGAAAGTGTTAGATATGAAGTCAGAAATGACCTATTTTCAGTCAGTCACTCAATTGACTGCATCTTATGAATCTACTTATTTCTTATGAAGCTATTATTTCTTGGTATTCTCCTATTTGCCAACTGCTCTGTTAGGCACTGGGGAGACACAGATGAAAAATTATCTCTGTCTTTACAATTAACTGGAGGAGAGAACGTGTACATTTTGTAATGGAAACATATACAAGTAAGTACAAGAGAGAAATGAGGTAATTTGGGTGGGCCTGAAGTGGTAGCTTAGGGCAGAACTGTCAGATACACCTATCAGACACATTATTTTCCCAAGTTCTATAATTCAAATGCAATTGGGATATATTCAACAAAATCACTAGAAACACAATAGACATAGGTAATGTTCATGTGTGGTTTCCTGAGTTAATATGTAGCCTTCAGGGATCCTTATGTTCTGTTTAGTGGCTACTGCTTTGATTGAGGTTTGATATGGCTAGCTTAGGGGATCAAGAAAGACTTCATTTAGAAGTTGGTGATTGAGCTGAACCTTGAATAACAACAATAATAATGGCTAGCATTTATATAATGCTTTAAGGTTTGTAAAGTGCTTTGCATTTGTTCACTCACTTGATCCTCAAAGCAGCCTTGAGATAGATGTCATCACTATCCCCGTTTTGCATATGAAGAAACCGAGGCACACACGTGTTAAATGATTTACCCAGGCTCACCCAGCTAGAGAGTCTGAGGCTGGATTCGAATTCAAGTTTTCCTGACTCCTAAGTCCTACTCTCTATTTACTGTACTACCTAGCTGCCTCGAAAACCAGGCATTCTGAGAAGTGAAAGTAAGGCGGCAGTTCATTCCAGGAATGGGAGACAGGCAACTCAAAGGCATGGAAATGCTATGTATGAGAACCAATAAGAATGGTTCGGCTGTAATGTAACTTACAAGAAGGGGAATGTGAACGTTCATGCCAGGGGGGTAGGTGGAGGCCAGGTTATACTGTTTTTTAAATAGCAATTAGGAAAATTTATATTTGATCCTAGAGGCAATGAAGCTACTGGAATTTAAGCAATAGGGAGCTACTGTGGGGAAGAGGGACATGGTTACACCTGTGCTTTAGAAAATAACTTTGGTAGAGAAGAAGATTTATTGGAGTGAAAAGAGACTAAATAAAAGCAGTGAGACTAATTAGTAGGTTCTTAAAATAGTCCTGTCAAGAGGGAGTGAAGTGTTGAATTAGGGTGGGGGCTGTGTGAGTGGAGAGAAGGGGAACCTTCTTTGAGGCGAGTGAGAATGAGTGGAGGATGACACTGAGGTGGCAAGCCTGGGTGAATGAGGGGATGGTGGTACCCTCAACAGAAAAGTTTCAAAGAGGAAAGGGTTTGGGGAGAAAAGACAATGAGTTCTGCTTTGAATATGTAGAATTTGAGATGGACTAGTCTGTTTCGGTTGGCAGAGAACCCTTCTCACCTGCAAGGCATGGGGAGAAACCATTCCTTTCGATTTCCTGGCCTGGCAGGCCTGCAAGGATAGGACAGACATGCTATTCCATCAGTTTCCCTTACTGGTCCCTGGTCTGAGTTGACTAACACCCTGAGATGACACCACCCTGAGGCCAGACCCCAAGTGTTGTTAATCCTTCCTTCAGCAGTGATTAACAAACTCTGACCTTCCTATCCCAGTGATCTCAAATTCCTCCTTCCCCTCTCTGTCAAACTCTCTATTCTACCCTGTCCCCTACTTCCTGCTCCCTTATTCCCAACCCCTTCAAATCACCATCTTCCCTCCCAGCATCTTCCCTCCCATCTTCCCTCTACCTCTACCTCTGCCTTGCAATCCCAGACCCTGTTCTTCATCACTATGACGTCTAGTTCCTCAAACCCTTAGTTCTTTCCCAGATCATCACTCCAGAGTGCACTTGCCTACACTCTTCTCCATCTTGACTTCTTAGTGAACCAATTCAACTCTACACTGTCCTCTTTCAAATCCTTTGCCCATTATCCTACCACTGATCTTACCCTGCCAAGTCTCAGCCCTTTATTACTCCCATCATTTATTGCCTTCTCCCCTACTCACATGCTGTTGAATAAAGCTGGAGAAAATCATGAAACTGTGCTGACTGGAACCAGTACAAATTTTTATTACATAATCTCAACTGGATCCTTACTGGAGTAAGGCAGTTCTTTTATACCTCCCTAATTGACTCATTATTTTATTCACCACAGTGGCTTTTCCAAACCTTTTCATCCCTCCTCAAGCCTACCCTCTCAGCAAAGAACATTGCCTCACATTTCACTGGAAAAAACAAGGTCATTCACTGAGAGCTCTCTCTTCTTCCCTGTTCCTCGGCTCACATCAGATGCTTTCTGACATTATCTCTTCTTTCACCCTTCTCTCACATAATGAGGATACCCTTCTCCTTGCCAAAGCTACCCTCTGTACATGCACAAGTGATTCCATTCCTCCTGTTTTTTTCTAACAGATCACCCCTACTTTTTCATTTATCTTTGATCTCTCCTGTCTACTGGTTCCTTCTCTACTACCTATAAACCTGCCCTTGTCTCCTCCATCCTCAAAAAACTTTCACTTGATCCAGCCATCCCATGTATCTCCTCCCTTTTGTGGCTAAGGGCCTTGAGAAGGCCACCATAGATGCCTTTTCTTCCTTTCTTCTTATTCTCTTATCTCTCTACAGTATGACTTCTTTTTTTGTTTGTTTGTTTTTTTAGCGAGGCAATTGGGGTTAAGTGACTTGCCCAGGGTCACACAGCTAGTAAGTGTTAAGTGTCTGAGGCCGGATTTGAACTCAGGTACTCCTGACTCCAGGGCTGGTGCTCTATCCACTGTGCCACCTAGCTGCCCCTACAGTATGGCTTCTCATCTCATCATTCAATCAAAACTGCTCTTTCCAAAGTTACTAATGATTTTACCATTACTACCATGTGTTTTTAAAAATTTTTATAGTATTTTATTTTGTTTTTTCCAATTACATGTAAAGATAGTTTTCAACATTTTTTTTGTAAGATTGTGAGTTCCAATAGTGTTATCTGTAGATTAAAGGGTAGCAATTTTTCTTACCTAATACTTCATTGTTTTTTAGAATAATTGGGTGAAACCACAACCCTCTTACCAGTGTATTATTGTATCTTCCTTTCTGTTTTGTTTTTTTTTTTTGGTTTGGTTTTTGTCTTGTTTTTGACAGGGCAATGAGGGTTAAGAGACTTGCCCAGGGTCACACAGCTAGTAAGTGTCAAGTGTCTGAAGCTAGATTAGAACTCAGGTTCTCTTGTATCCAGGGCTGGTGCTTTATCTAGTATGACACCTAGCTGCCCCTCTGTAGTTCTAATATTGACTATTTCCATCTCTCTCTCTCTTTCTTTTTTTTTTTTTACGGGCAATGGGGGTTAAGTGACTTGCCCAGGGTCACACAGCTAGTAAGTGTCAAGTGTCTGAGGCTGGCTTTGAACTCAAGTCCTCCTGAATCCAGGGCCAGTGCTTTATCCACCGCGCCACCTAGCTGCCCCTATTTCCATTTCTTTTAATCTTTTTCAATTTGCTGAGTATGGAGTGAAATTTCAATGTTTTTCTTCTTTTTCTAACTTTCTGATGCCTTTTAACAAAGTCTTTTGTACCAATTGATCCTATTGACTACCTCTAATTTTGTATATTCTTTACTTCCTTGCCTTCTGATCAATTGTATTTGTTTGGTTTCCCTTCCACCTCTCTAACCCTTCCTTCTCTATCACTTCTTTTGGTTTGTTTTTTGTTGAGGCAATTGGGGTTAAGTGACTTGCCCAAGGTCACACAGCTAGTACGTGTCAAGGGTGTGAAGCCAGATTTGAACTCAGGTCCTCCTGAATCCAGGGCCAACGCTCTATCCACTGTACCATCTAGCTGCCCCCTTCTCTATCACTTTTGCTTTTTGCTTGTCTTGTACCTGAGCCTTTAAGTTGGATGCTCTCTAAGATCTATCTATGTCCTTAGCTCTATCCCCTCTGTATACTCAGCATTACCAGTTGTCCCTAGGGCTTCAATGATCACTTTTACAAAGATCTAATTCAATTCAGTTTAATAAACATTAAGTGGCTACTGTGTTAAGAACTTTTTTTCATTCTTCATTGTTTCTTTTCTCACAACTATACAACACCTAATAGAGTATTAATATTAATAATATTGGCCTCTTTTCCTGGGAGAAGTTTGGTGTCATTATTGGAAATTTGCAATTATCTGAAGGCAATCAAACATATGCTTCTGGTTGTTTAATTCTGGACCCAACTTGTCAATATATAAATGTGTGTGCCTATGTGTATGTATGCGCATACATTTTATAGTGTGTGTATATAGTAAACACACATGTAAAAGCAATGTTTCACACATTTCCTTTCTAAGAGGACTGATGTTTACTTATAGTTGACAAAGTATTTTGGTGGAGAGGGAGATTGAGAGAGAGAGAGAAAGCAATGGTTGTCACTTAGGGATATTCAAACCGTGTTGCTGACTGACAACCTGGGTGAGGTGAATCTTGTTTCATCCCTAAATTTCGTTTCTTTTCACAATTCAGTTTTTTCTAGGTCATCAAAGCTGATTCTTCTTTAACCTCTTTATACCTATAGTCTCAAAGTTGGTTGACCTTTTCCTCTCTTCACATCCAAAAAAAAAAATTCTCCTATATCTGGATTTTGCCACCAGTTTGTTAATTCAAAATCATCATTCGCTCTGAGGGCCCTTCTTGCCATGTTTGAAATTAGGATTTCAGGGGCAGCTAGGTGGCGCAGTGGATAGAGGACCGGTCCCGGAATCAGGAGGACCTGAGTTCAAATTGGCCTCAGACACTTAACACTTACTAGCTGTGTGACCCTGGGCAAGTCACTTAACCCCAATTGCCTCACTAAAAAAATAAATAAATAAAAAATAAAAAAGGGGGGGCAGCTAGGTGGCACAGTGGATAAAGCACTGGCCCTGGATTCAGGAGTACCTGCGTTCAAATCCAGCCTCAGACACTTGACACTTACTAGTTGTGTGACCCTGGGCAAGTCACTTAACCCCTATTGCCCTGCCAAAAAAAAAAGCTGCTAGAAATTAGGATTTCAAAGAAAATACCAGCATTTGCCCTCTTATGTTCTCTAGAGGCATTTAGAAATGTAAGACCAAAGCTCCACTGGATGGCTAGACCATTATTTTAAGGTGAACAACTGAGATTAAAGCACTTGAAAATCCATAAAATATCTGTACATAACTTTCTCTGCATTAAGTTAAACCCTGTCATTTCCTTAGGCAAAGTCCTATGCAGAAAAAAATCTGCAGTCCACAGAGTATAGTTTTGACCACACTGATTTACAGGCATAAGTACTGGGCTGGATGAGTCATCTACAAATTGAATCGGGAGGGATTGCTTCTGAGCTACCCAAACACTCAGCCATAAAAACCCTGCAAGAGTCTCACACCAACTTAGATTTGATTCACCAGATGCAGTAATGTTAGTTAACTGCTTTCTGCAAAACATCATTCTCATATGCTGCATCAATCCCTAAGGGCCCATTCTGTAAATTTGAGAGTAGCCTTGGTCTCACTGAAACTATAATATGAAATAACTGAAATATAATTGGGTTTTAGTTGTGCTATTTATGTTATTGTGAGTGCTGAGCAGGGAAAATAGACTCTCTGGTCAGGAAGTGACTCTGGGAGGAGCAATATGGGGACCCAGAGTATGAGTTGGTAAGCCTGAGTTGCTTCTGTTATAGAGTGGAGTTCTGAAGAAACTCTTGGCTTTTAGAAACTCCAAGGGTTTGGAAAGGATAGGAAAGTTTTCAAATGGAGAACAGATACATAGAACTGCCCTTTAAGTCTTTGTGTATAGGAATAGGAGAACTGAGCTAGGGAAATTATGTGGGAATTATGCCAGAGAAATTATTGGGTTGCAGTTTGGTGGTTGCAAGGACAGAAGTTTTCACCTGTGTCCTGGGCTGGGCTTGGCTCAGGCCAGTCTCCTGGTCATTTAGGTTTGAAATTGGAACAAAATGAGACACGTGTAGGCCATTTAGCAGTTGGCAAAAGGAGACTTACTTAGGCATAACAGGAAGCTATTTAACAAAGATAGGAATTGAAGGCACCTTAAGTTGATTCAGCTGAGCAAAGTTCCCCTGCTTGAGTTACCCATCATTTTCCATTAGCCAAGGATTTGAAAAATCATGTACCTTTGTACTCAGTGGACCAGGAGGTGGTGTTAACAGCCTAAAACTATAGTACCCAGAGTCAACTAAGCCAACCTTTTAGGAAAAAAAACCCAAACTCTCTTAACTTGAACAAAGAAAGGGGATAGGATATTGTTCTGGTTCAGAATAAGAAACCTCTCAGGACTGGTGGCAGAGATCACATCAAACAACCTTCCTGGGCCACAGTTTTCCTCACCTGTAAAATGAATGCATTGGGTTAAGCAATTTCTATGGTCCTTTTCATTTCTAATAATAGGATTCTGTAATATGGCTGCCGAGATGCTATTAATAACTTCAGTCCAGCAACCCCACCTAGTGTCACAAAGAGTGCTTGAATTTTGTACTCTCCAACACTGTTCTTCTGGAAGCACTTATGACAATTTGGTAATGGATGTGATTATTAAAAAAAAAAAGGAAAAGGGGCAGCTTAGTGGCAAAGAGGATAGAGCACCGGCCCTGGATTCAGGAGGACTTGAGTTCAAATCTGGCCTCAGACACTTAACACTTACTAGCTGTGTGACCCTGGGCAAGTCACTTAACCCCAATTGCCTCACCAAAAAAACAAAAAACAAAAACTCAAACAAAAAAAAGGAAGCCTCATTCCCCACTCCTTAACAGCAGTTCTAAAGCATTCATTAGAAATTGAGGTGTCACTTCTAACACAGTTACCATATAATAATTTCATTATCCTACATATACTACAGTCAACGATAGTAGGAACCAATCAGCCTACATGCATATATATTTTTTAAAACTAGGCTTACTAAATTTAAATGGAAATTCATCTCTATTCTCATAATTTTGAGACATTTTTAAAAGACTGCTCTCATTGTTTTAGTCTTAATATTGAGCATAAAAACCATGGTTCTGGGGTGTGTATGGGGGGAAGGGTGAGATTCAACACACCTGAGAAAGGTACTATGAAGAATGAAAAATGTTTGAGAGTTTTTGGTAAAGAACTCTAGTATTTATTCAAGGTGGAAATGGAAGGCTTAAGCTATAGATTCTTCATGAATATACTTTAGACAAGAGCCAGTGGCACCAACAGAAGAAAGGGGCCTTAGTAGAAAGGGTCAGATAGATTTAAATAAAGAAATCTGCTGCTTGATAAACTTGACTGTCTATACCTTACTTTATGTTTTCCATTAGCCTACTTTTGTAGTATTTAAAAAGAAAACTACTGGAAGGAATTTTCATTCTAAGTCAGGAGAGCTGAGGAGATTTGGGTAACCTGGAAGCTAGACATGAACTAGTGGAAGACAAGTATTTGGGTCCAATACTCATTCAATCGATAAACATTTATTAAACACCTTTTATGTTCCAGGAACTGTGCTAAGTACGTACTGGGGATAAAAAAAATGTAGTCCCTGCTTTAGAGGAGCTCACAATGTTAATGAAAGAAACACCATGTAAACAATGATGCACAAACAAGATATACACAGGATAAATTGGAAATAATCAACAGAGGGAAGGCACTAGAATTTAGAAGGATTGGGAAAGGCTTCTTGTAGACAGGATTTTAGCTGGGATCTTAAAGAAAGGGAAGCTTGGAGATGGAGAGAGATCATTCATTGTATGAGGGTCAGTAAAATTGGTCTGAGAAACATGGAGGCCAATGTCCCTGGATCATAGTGTTCATCAATGTGTGTGAGAGTGTGTGTGTGTGTGTGTGTGTGTGTGTGGTAGAGTAGTCTGGAAAGGTGGTGGTGCTGGTGAAAGAGGTAAGTTTATGAAGTGCTTTGAACACATAAATTTAGGGAATGGGCCTCATAGGAAGAGCTCACAGTGGATGTCTTAAAGTTAAGCTATATTTGCTGTCATCTTTCCTACCTGGGCTTATTCTCTACATCCTTTCCTGGAATGTTCTTCAAAACCCAAGCTTTGTTTCTTTTTAGTCATGTCTGACTTTTTGCAGTTTTCTTTTCCAGTTCATTTTACAGATGAGGAAACTGAGGCAAAGGGTTAAGTGACTTGCACAGGTCATAGCTATTAAGTGTCTAAGGATGGATTCAGACTCATGAAGATGAATCTTCTACATTCCAGGCTAGGCATTGCATCTACTGTACCACCTAGCTGCCATGTTTTAAAGCCCAGCACAAATTACATTCCTATACAACTGTTCCTAATTGAACTTCAATAATATCTATGCTCTGTACCAGTCTTATTTATAAGATTGTGTTTTGTACTCCATGATGCCTAACATATAGTTAATCCTCAGTATTTCTTGGAGCATAGAATCATATGTTTAGACCTAAAATGGACCACGGGAGCAATCTTATACAAATTTATGATTTTATATATGAGACTGAGGGACAGAGAGGTTAAGTGATTTGAATATGATCACACAATAGCAGAATCAGGATTCAAATCCGGGTTCTCTGACTTCACATACAGCCTTAGTACTGTACTATGTTGCCTACTTTATTGTTAATAGAATCCTGTAGAAATAATTTTTGACTGAAGATATTTATGTATCTCCTCCACCTATATATCATTATATACTACCATTCAACTGATTTTAAAATGTATGACAAAGTAGAAAATTTTCTTGAGTACTTAGAATAAGAGAAAAGAATGAGACCCAGTGGAAGTAGAATATGGGAGGGAGTCTCATAGTCTGAAACCCAGGCTGTCTCTCTGTTCCTCACATATTATGCTCCATCTCTCACTACCACAAAACCTTTGCAAATTCCACATGCTTGAGTTGCATTTTTTTCTTTACCTCTGCCTCTTAGTCTCTTTTTTTAAAAGATGTAGCTAGAGCACTATCTTTTACAGAAAGCCTTTCCAGATCCTCTTAAATATCAGTGCCCTCCCTCAGGAACTACCTTGTATTTTAACTTTGTTGTTGTTCAGTTGTGTCCAACACTTTGTGACCTCATGGATCACAGCATGCTCAGCCCTCCTATTTTCAACCATCTCCTAAAGTCCAAGCTCATGTTTGTTGCTTCCATGACACTATCTATCCATCTCATCCTCTGTCATTCCCTTTTCCTTTTGCCTTTAGACTTTCCCAACATCAGGATCTTTTCAAATGACTCCTATTTTCTTATTATGTGACTAAAGTATTTAAGCTTCAGCTTTGGTTTTTTATTTCTTTTCCCCAGTTTTTGATCTTCCAATGAATAATCTGAATTAATTTCCTTAAGTATTGACTAATTTGATCTTGCTGTCCAAGGGACACGCAAAAGTATTTAATTACTCTGTATGTATTTCTACTGTTAGCTTTATGTTTATGCTATATGTGCACGCTGTGGCAAGCCTCTTAGTGCAGTTTAAGCTTTAATAGCTTAAACTTTTTTCCATTAGAATATAAACTCAGTGTAAGTAGGGATTGAATAAATTCTTTGTATTTGTGTTCCCTGTGCCTAGCACCTAGGCGATGCTTAATACTGAGCTGACTGACTACATTTTCCACATTCCAACTTTTTCCCATTAATATCAGCTCTGACAAGTAAAAATAAGGGCTAACATAAGCACACATGTATGTAATATAGCATATATGCACATAAGAAGACAAGTATATAATATGGAATTTGAGGTGCTTACTTTATAATTTTTATAACAATTAATTTCAGTGATACACATCAAAATTTATTAAAGAACTTGTGAGTCAATTAACCAACCATGTCTGAGTTTTCAATCATATGCCTATACTGATGGAATAGGGACTAGATACGTGAAAAAAAAATCTGATTTGATCATAGTAACAAAAAATTTTTCTGACATGTCAGTGAGAAATGGAAAAGTTACATTTATACCATGTAATTGATTTAGATTTAGGCTTGATTCCTACAGTTAGAGGAAAAATGCTGTCTTCTGGAGCTATCATAGTGGGGAGAGTGCTTGTCTTGGAATAGGGAAGCTGTGGGTTCAATTCTGCCTCTTACAGTAGCTTTTTTTTCTGTTTAGAATTTTATTTTCCAAATTACATGTAAAAACAAATTTTACATCAATTTTTTTTAAACTTTGTGTTCCAGCTTCTCTTCCTCCCTTTCCACCCCTGAGGTTGCCATCCTTTTCTGAGGGTGTACCTCAATCTTCCTTGTCACTAAAGAAACTTTCTATAATTCTCACCTTTCTTTGCTTGTTCATCTTGCTGTCTTTCACTTGATTTTAAACTCCCTCTTACAGTGGGGCCCTACTTCCAAGCTACACTGTCCCAAACTCCAGAGGGTCCCAGGTGTTTGGGTTTGAGGGAGGACAAGTTTTTCTCTCACCTGGCCTGTTCTCTGGTCCTAAAATAACCTCAAGGCCAACTTGCTAATTAACCAGCCAGCAGAACTTTGTGTGCTGTTGTGGTTCTTAACTCTGATGAACCTGTACCCCTCCCCCACGTGGGCCTCCCATTGCTCGGGATTTCTTCCTGGTTCCCTGCTGGGGTGGGATAGCCCAATTCCTCCTTAGGTCCCTCAGACACCCCTGCACTTTCTCCCCTGGCCAGCCGCTCAGCCCTCTCAACCCACCAAAAACTCAATTCCAGGCACTGCAGCTGATTTGGAGGCTCAGGGGTAAGTTTCTCTGGTGCAGCCTGCCTGGGGTCTGTTTTGGCATGAGTGTGGGGTTGGATTCTTCTTGCAGCCCAGCATGGCCCCCTTTAATCTGTCTTTGGCTGGAGAATAATCTCAGCCCATTTTTTTGTGGGTTTTGCTGCTCCAGGGGTTGTTTTATTGCTGTTTTGGGGGTAATTGTGTCTGGAGCTCTGTGCCTTTAATGTCTTTCCTTCGACATCATCTCTTACAGTAGCTTAGTGGCCACAAGGAAGTCAGGCCACTTTTCTGAGCAGCAGTTTCTTCATCCATAAAACAGATATAGCACCTATGTTATAGGACTGTTGTGAGACTCAAATGTGAGATTCTATGCAAGCATTTCAGAAACTTTAAAGCACCATATACATGTCTGTGTTTGTTATTCAGATGGATGGAGATCAGACATTATTAGAAACTCCCTTAGCACCAAGCTTAGGAGGCTATGGATACTTATTTTTTCAAACCAAATGATCATTCAGGTCATAAGCTTAAAACAAAGTAAAGAGGAATGCTACTTATTTATACATTATTTGTTCCAGCCTCCAATTTTCACTACCAGATATATTTTTTTAAATTTTTATTTATTTATTTATTTTTTCGGGGCAATGAGGGTTAAGTGACTTGCCCAGGGTCACACAGCTAGTAAGTGTCAAGTGTCTGAGGCTGGCTTTGAACTCGGGTCTTCCTGAATCCAGAGCTAGTGCTTTATCCACTCTGCCACCTAGCTGCCCCCTCACTACCAGATCTTAAACAAAATTAATTTTATATTTTATTTTTAAAAATTATACTGGTCAATTTAAGTCAGAGTTGAAATGAACTTCAAAAAACTCCTTTTATTATTTACACCTTTAGAGATAAAATATGTGCACTCCATCTGCACAGAACCAATAGTGCACGACAGATGCAAAGTGGAAGCTTCTTTCTATTGTTTTCAAAAAAAAAAAATTATAGTACATAAAGTAAGTGTCTCCAGAAATCACAGTAACGGAATGGCTATTTGAATGATATTGCCATAGGAATTTCCCTGGTTGATACAAGTTAACTTGCACATACTTACTTTCCAAACATTTAATTTATTAAAATATAAAGTAAAAATGGTTTTGATAGGGGAAAAATTAGGTTATGAAAGGTCAGATGTCAAATTTTCCTGGAAATGCAGTCTAACATTTTATCAGACTTTAACAATTCCTATATATGTATGAAATTAATAGAAATCCAAATTATTATTTAAGACTGTAAATTGATGTGTTAATCTGACTCACAAGGCAGTTGTAAACCAAATCCAACCAACAATTAAGCCATTATCCACAAAAATTTTTCTATGAGATACAAAACTTTCACTAGGAACCCTCACAGGTATGGAGTCATAATTCTAATGGTATCAGAACTAAATAAAATACAGGTCATCTCAGTAGATAAACATCTAAACATAAATATCCTACTCTTACCCTAATCATTTCCTATTATTTGGCTTTTCCTGAAGTCATTTTGTTGTTGTTTTACGGTTTTAAAGTAGTTTGAAGAATGATATTCTTAAGTGGCAGATGCTTGATTTGTCTCTGGAAATCTTAAATTGCTTTTGTATGAGTTTGCTAGTTTTTAAAAAGAAGGACATGGGGTGAAGGGGCTGTCAAAACCATTTCCGATACCTCTGAATGTAGGCAAATTTTTGTCTCACTTAAAACAAGGCTCGTTGGTGATGAAATATCAAATTTTCATGAAGAAATAACAGAATTACAAGATCAAAGAAATAATTATATATAATTATCTACAATACATTGAATGATTTGATGATGTCCACATTCAACATGTCTCTTCTTTCACCTGAACAGCTATGTAAGATAAATCCCTCTGTTCATTCTTGATATCCCAGTCAGTATTTGTTTCAGAATCACTGTAATAAATGCCAAACAGGGAAGAAGTTCTAGGAACAGACCATAATTCATCTGTTTGAGTAGTTGCATCACAGAGTCGTTTACTTGGTATTTTTACTTTGGCCTGAATACCTGGAAGAGAACAAACACCAGCATATGGTAAATTGATTAAATTTTTAAAACAATTCCTACATTTAATGGCGATTGAGTGTCAACACAACTAAATAGCCTAAACATACCCACACTATGATGAGGGGGCCTTTTCAGAGAAATCTGTGTACTTTTATGCATCTTAAGTGCATGAACATCAACATCTACAGACACTAAGCCTTCTTCACAGTAAGGAGGCACGGAAGTGACATCATTAGATTGGTGATCAACATCTACTTGTGTCTGGGTAGCTTCATATTCATATGTAATCTGAAAACAAATTAGAGAAATCTCATAGATACATGTCAATAATAACTATGCCTACTAAATCATTTTACCTTTTTGCATCTGGAGACAGTAAAATAAGGAAATCTGAATTCTTTACTATTATTGCACCAAAAATTATTACTCTTTTTGGGCAAGGATGAGTTAAATATGGCCATTGTTAGAAACTAAAATACTTGAACTAAGTCAAGAAATATTTTCCACAAATATGCAATTTAAAACTTTTTAGCTCAAATATGATGACAAGATATTTAAAGCAATCTACTGGTTGGAAGCAATCATGGATAACAACTATTGATTACTCAGGATACTAATCAAAGCTTAAATCATATGGTCACTCATAGGAATTCATATTTGGTCCTACCCCTACTCATGTAACTTTCCTTCCTACTATTCCCAAATACAAATCTTACCAGATCAGCCTTCTTCAGGCCCTAAGCACATTATGATTATTCTCAACTGCAAGACTTTGCTCACACTATTCTCTGTACTAACAAGGTCCTTAACCCCTCTACTCATCCTTCCAGGCTAGAAAGTTCCACCTAATTCATGGGACTCTATCCCCAACTTCTCCAGCCCAGTGTTAATTTTCCCTTTACTTTGACCTCTATTATAATCACTCACTATGGTTTATTTGGGTACTAAATCACATATTGCAGTGTGACTTATCTTTTTCATTTGTTTATATCTTTCTTATTTTTATATTTGGTTAAAGGATGATATTAAAGAGAGGTACGATAATTGCTCAGTCTGAGCCTCATAGAATAGCAGTACTTTGGTAGACCCACCATAGTGGTCTGGTTCTCATCCCTATAGATTCAGGAATTCAATTTCATTAAGTTTAACCAGAGGTGATCAGGTGATCTAGAATGGATTATTTTAGTCAAATTAATGAGATTGGTTTATAAACCAGAATGCCAAATTATTAATGTATAATGAGAAAATCTACTTGCAAAGTTGATAAGTACAGAGTGGATGATTTAAAAAAAGTTTTATTGTTTTTTTTTTAAAGCTTCACTGTCACTTTTTCACTGATTTTCCTCACTCTGTTCCTCCTGCCACATAGCACCCACTCTTATAACATAAGTACAGACAAAATAAATAAACACAGTGGTCATGTCTGAAAACATCTGCCTCATTCCACATGTAGCAACTATCACATCTTTTCCAATGGGTGAGAATGGATGATGTTAAGGGATTTGCCTTTTCCTAGAAGAGGAGTATTTTTTTTCTTTTCCAATTACATTTTATTTTCCAGTTACATGTAGAGAAAGTTTTCAACATTTGTTTATATAAGATTTCCAATTTTCCTCCCTCCCTCACTCCCCTCCCCTCCCCAGATAGCAGGTATTCTGATATAGGTTATATATATATATAATAACATTAAACATATTTCTGTATTAGTCATTTTATAAGAGAAGAATCAGAGCAAAAAGGAAAACCTCAAAAAAGAAAAACAACAGCACCCAAAACAAAAGAAATAGTATGGTCCAATAAGCATCCATATTCCACAGTTCCTTTTTTTTTTTTCTTGGATTTCGAGAGCCTTTTCCATCATGAGTCCTTTGGAACTTTCTTGTACCGTTGGATTGGTGTGAAGAATCTAGTCTATCACAGCTGATCAACACATAATGTTGATGATATTGTGTATCATGCTAGGGGAATATTATTAAAGGCAGCTAGGTAGTGTTGGGCCTAGAGTCAAGAAGACTTAAGTTCAAATCCAGCCTTAGATATTGTACTATGTGATCCTGGGCAAGTCACTTAACTTCTGTTTGTTTCAGTTTCCTTAACTGTGAAGTGGGGATGACAGTAGCATCTACCTCCCAGGGTTGTTGTGAGGATCAAATTATATAATATTTGTAATATATTTAGGATGGGACCTGGTACAGAGTAGTTGCTTAATAAATGCTGGTTCCTTCCTTCCTTTCTTTATATAATACCATGAGGCTATTTTCTTTACTATATGGTGATTGAAAGGCCTGTTGTGCTGGCCATTCTCTCCCTTGATTAGTGCTTAAGATAGACATACAGGCAAATTCTTACCTTTTGGCTCTTTTTTTTCTAGATTTTAGGGCACTACCCCTCTTTTGTCACACCAACTGTAGCTCACGGTAGACTTGTTACAACTAATTATGATTATGTTGTTTTAAAGTTGTAGATTGCCTTATACATCATAGGTTAACCCCCTCATTTTGAATATAAAAAACAGCCCCAGGAAGGAGAAATGATTTGCCTGAGGTCAGATAGCTGGTTAGCCAGCGGCCCAACAACCCAGTGCAGTGCTTGTTCCAATACCCCATTGGGTCTTCTTATGATAATCTCATTTTAGAGTAGGACCTCTGAGAGGGTTTGGGGAGGATAGATTACCTTACCCTCATTACTATTCACAAATGATCTCTTGGGGAAGGTTATTTTTGAATTGGTTAATTTATATTTTATGTTGTTTATTAGCTTCAATTTCAAGATAACATCTGGTTCTGTAAATCTTGATAGATCTTGCTTGGGGTTTGGGGCTTCTAACCCTTTGTATACTTACTACACTCTCTAGTTAGGCTGATTCAAAGTTCTTGGAGGGTAAGGTTAGTTTCTTATATTTCTTGTGTTGAATAAAAGAATTAGAAATATAAGTTCTGAAGGAATAGTAGAGAAGATTTAAAAAACCACCTAAAACCCTTATTATAATTGGATGAAAATTCACTCACAAATGTTCCAGGGGAAAAGCAATCTAAGATACTTTTCAAATACAGGATTGGGGAGGAGACTCTATTACTTGTAGAGAGTAAATATTTAGAGGTTTCCTAACTAAACATTAGTTGAGCTGAGGAATCTTTTTTGCTTTTAAGAAAATTCTTTTTACCAAAGTACTCAGTAATTCCTTATGTCCACCCAAGGAATAAACAAACTAGTTTTATTTAAATAACAGATATGAAATCTTAGAAGAATTGCTTACTTTTTTTTTTTTTTGCAAGGCAATGAGGGTTAAGTGACTTGCCCAGGGTCACACAGCTAGTAAGTTTCAAGAGTCTGAGGTCCCATTTGAACTCAGCTCCTCCTGAATCCAGGGCCAGTGCTTTATCCACTCTGCCACCTAGCTGCCCCCAAGAATTGTTAAGTAAAAAAATTTAAAAGAATGCTAAAGTACAGCATTATGATTGTTAATGTTGCATTACAGTTTATGACCTGTGTTCAACAATTACATGCATGGAAGTGTTCCAGAATAGTATCAAAGTATTTTGGAGCTAGAAGGATACTTTGATAGAAGAATATATTGATGAACTATATAGAGTATTGCCATTATATTAAGGTATAGAGTATGATTTGCATGGGGGAGGTAAGGGTACATTAGATGACCCATAAAGTTCCTTTCAGCTTTAAGTCACTATGATTCTAAGAAAATAAACTATTAAAATGATGTAAAGTGGGGAAGAGTCAGAGTGAAAAGAAATTTTAAGACTCCTTGCTGAACTAGTAGCAGAGTTATAAGAACAAATACTGGCATTGTGACTTTACTGCTCTCAAGATGTCTTAACGTACAATATAAACTTTGCTTCAATGACTTCTTGGTCAACTATGTGCTTAAGTAGCAGTTATGCAATCTGAATTTATAGTTCCTCTACTTACATTAGCCAAAAAAGACCATATTCATTGCCCATGGGCAAAGTATTTACTAGGTCCATTTTGTATCAATTCAGCTAATAATGACTACTGCATGTAGCACATTGTGTTAAATTCTACTGGTGAACACAAAAGGGAAAAAGACATGGTCTGAGTCCACAGTCTAATAAGAAATTATATGTACACAAACAATTATGATACAAAGCAATATGTGATATGTGACCTATGAGATAACCTGCAGACAGGGATATCAGAGAAGGCATCCTGAGGAAGTTGACATATGCTATGGGCTTTGTAAGATAAGTAGGATGTGAACAGGTAGGTAGACAACAGTCAAAGGAGTAATTTCATAGGATTATAAATTTAGAGATGGAAGGGAATTCTAGTCCAATCTCTTCTTTCTACAAATAACGATTACAGAGACCCAGATAGGCTAAGTGACTTGCTCAAGATCACATTAAATGACAAAAGAGCCAAGATTTGCACCCAGGTCCTCTGATTCCAAATAAGGTCCCCTTTCCAAAATGTTCTAGGACAACTGTATTGCAGTGAGAAACAGTATAATTTCAAGAACAGTCAAGTGTAAGATGCAACATAAAGTCTGAAAAGGCTACTAGATTTGGCTATTAAGAAATCATTTGAGAGAGGTGGGACTAGCAGCCAGACTGCAAAACTCAAAGAAGTAGATTGTAGAGTCATTTGTGTAGACTACTTTTGGGGAAAACTTTGGTGATGAAAGGAAGGCTACAGATAAAACAATAGCTTGAGGGGCTAGCAAGGTCCAAGGAAGATTTGGGGTTTTTTTTGATAAGAAAGACCCAAATACATATATAGGCAGGGGGAAAAGAGTCAGTAAATTATTTGCATTTCCTGACCGTTCAAGCAAATGAACAGCAACCTTTAGAATACGGAAGAGGGAGAAATATTACTCATTATCTTTTTGACAAGTACTATATATCCAGTCATCACTACAGCAATATTCCTGGGGAAACATTACCACCAGTGCCACCTAGTTTCTTTTTTGCTAAGAGCAGGAAATCTGTCTGCTTGAAGTAGAAATGTTACAACTGTGGTCCCATCTTGTGGAGATCCAAGGAATACATTTTTACACAGAAACTGCCCAAATTATTAACCAACCAATAAGCATTTATTAAGTACTTACTCCTAGAATTTTCTAGGAATACCAAAACAAACAACACCATTTCTGCCTTCAAGGAGCTTACATTCTATAAAAGACAAACGTAGATGTAAATACATACAAAATACAAGGTAATTTTTTTTTCGGGGTGGGGGGGAAGGATGGTCCTGGAAAGACTTGGTGTTTGGAGGTAGTGAGAAGTGGATGTCAGGTATGGGGGATAGATAGCATGAGCAAAGGAATAGAGATAAGAGGGAATGTGCTTTGTATGAGGAACAGCAAGCATGCCAGTTTGGCTGATCTGTAAAGAATAATTATTATACTTAATGAAGTTGGAAAGAAAGGTTAAAATCAGATTGTGCATGGCTTTAAGTCAAACAGAGGAGTTTGTATTTTATCCTAGAGGTGATCTACAAGTTATCAGCATAGAGATGGCAATAAGAGTCATGGGAACTGATGAGATTACCAAATGAGAGGATGTAGGTTAGGTTATTGTGGGCTACCTATCTTTTATAATAGTTTCTTTTTAAAAAATGTTTTTATTATATAATATTGTTTCTATAGGCAATGATATTCCCAGTTGGAATAAATTAAATTTGTCAAATATTTATTAAATACCTACTACTTACAAAGTACTGTGCTAAATGTTGAAGAATAGATATCTAGTCCCTAATTTTGGGGAGCTGGCAATCTATCTGGGGAGATATGGATGTGTACAATTATAAATAGGAAAAAATGGATTCTACCTGCTATAAGAGTTCAGAGAATGACTGCATCACATCACCTCACCACCTCACAAACACATAAAACCCCAGGTCAAGACCTTCTTTCATTTTTTTTTTTTTGTAAGGCAATTAGGGTTTAGTGACTTGCCCAGGGTCACACAGCTAGTTGTGTCAAGTGTCTAAGGCTGGATTTGAACTCAGGTCCTCCTGACTCCAGGGCCGGTGCTCTATCCACTGCACCACCTAGCTGCCCCACTTCTTTCATTTCTTGACTGGCTTTAAAACCTGAGGACATCATAAAACTGCTGGTAGTGCTTGAGGAGGCACTTGTTGTTTATGGATACTATTCTTCCTAAATTTTAAGTTTGTTTTTACTTGCTGAAAGAGTCTAAGTACTGTCGTTATTGTTCAGTCGTGTGTGACCCCATTTGGGGCTTTCTTGGCAGAGATACTGCACTGGTTTGTCATTTCCTTCTGCAGCTCCTTTTACAGATGAGGAAACTGAGGCAAACAGGGTTAAGTGACTTGCCCTGGGTCACACAGCTAGTAAGTGTCTGAGACCACGTTTGAACTCAGGAAGATGAGTCTTCTCCACTCTAGGTCTCTCTATTGAGCCACCTAAGCACTGTCACTACCCTACAAATTTCAGAGCCCTGGGGCATGGTATGCCTTAGTTGACTCTCCCATTGGCAGGGGAAGAGAGGGGATGGGGGGGGGGAGGAGAGAGAGAGAGAGAGAGAGGGAGGGAGGGAGGGAGGGAGGGAGGGAGAGAGAGAGAGAGAGAGAGAGAGAGAGAGAGAGAGAGAGAGAGAGAGAGAGAGAGAGAGAGAGAGAGAGAGAGAGAACACGAGAGAACGAGAACGGACGATAGCGAACTTTTCTCCTACGCATAAGTTGTTCTTGTGCTAAGTGCTTGGGCACCCTACACATTTCGAGTCCCGGGACATGGCCCCGTCGTCCTGCCCTAGTTGGCTCTCGCACTGGCAGGGGAGGAGGGGGGACGAGTCTCCTCTTCGCCCCTTACCTGGGCAGTCGCGGGCCTCTTCCTGGCGGGGAGGAGGGGTCTGCAGGGGGTGGGGTCGGCGGGGGGCTTGTCCAGCTGCTGCCCCGCCGGTGGCTCCTCTCCGGGCTCCTCCGCCGCCGGGGCCGGGGCCGGGGCCGGGGCCGGGGCCGGCTCTTCTGGGCGCTCCTCGGAGGGCAGGGCCGGAGCCCGGTGCAGGGTGGGCACGGCGCCCGCCACCAGCCGCAGGCGCTGGGAGAAGTGCAGGTTCTTCTGGATGACGGAGGAGACGTCGAAGCAGCAGGGGGCGAAGTGGTCGGAGCAGATGACGGAGCGGTCGTTGCCCCCGTACCAGTCGGCGCGGTGGCCCCGCACGAAGCGGTCCCACAGCAGCCGCACTGCGCGGTCCTTGGGGAAGCGGAACAGGGACTTGCCGGACTTGGTGGTGTTGCCGCAGTGGGCGGCCACGCAGCGGGCAGGCATGGCGGAGAGCCCGCCGCGGCCGCCCCCCGCCCGTCCGCCCCCCGGCCTCTTAAAGGTTCCTAGCTCCAGCCGGCGATTTCTCCAAGTCCCGGCTCTTTCTCTTCCCCAACCTCTGGGCTAACGGAACTGTCGTCACCGGGTCTCGCAAGGAGGGGGGTGGGGGTGGGGCCGAGGCTCTAGGCAGTCGCCTTCGTTCTCCCTATTCACCTCCGGCCTTCCCGCTTTCCAAAGCCCGACGTGAGGAGGAACGGAGAGGAATACGAATTTCGCGCGGGCCACTTCAGGCAACTACACGTCGGATCCAAATGACGAGCGGACCGGAAGCGGGGGTTGCCATAACGACCGGGGAGCCTACTGTTCCCGCTCTGCTGCCGTACACCTCCCTCGCTGTGCTTGGGAAATCAGGAAAACCCAGCAACTGAGAGAGAAGGCGAGGCAGGAAGCCGGATAGCGTGACTAGAGTCGGCCTGCGCCACAGACCCGGGCCTGAGTAAAGAACCGTACCGGAAGTCGCCGGTTACCATGGCAACTACGGAGGGGTTGCCAGGGAGATGACCCCATTCTGCCTCCTCACGATTCAGCTGTAGTGGCTCCTGTCACGAAGATAAGGCCAGGACTCCGACCATGATTCCCGGGAAATACCGCACCAACCCTGGCCGTATCACGCCGAGCAACGTACGTGTTTGGGGCTGGGCCTCCAGGCCCCCCATTTCTCCATCCCCCGGGGTCCCTCTATCTTCCTAGCCGGCGGCCGCCGTCAGCTTCTTGGAGCCAGGCTTAACGCCCGGGCCCTCGGTGATGGGTGGGATTCCCTGGACCTGACCGCGGCTCCTCCTCACCCCATTGTCCGATTTCCATGGAAAGGAAAGGGCCTTTAGACCCCTCAGGCTTCCTCTGCCTCCCTCTGCTTTAGCCTTTTCTTCCCATGCCCGCCAGAAAACGCCCTGGGTTTGAAATCCATCGGGAATCCCCTTCTGTCCTCTGGTTAAATGAAAACTGCTGGGTTTGCAGCCTTGCACCGCCTCCTCCCCCTTGCCTGTCCCTCATGTTGTCTCCTGTGCTCATACTCAGGAGTCTTGTGGGAGTGACCCTGTGAAAACGTGAAGTGCTTTGTGGCATTATCCAGGGTGTCCCCAAAATCTTAAGCTTTGTGGGGCAGGGGGATTAAAAACGCACCAAGACTTTTGGGACACCCTGTTAGGGTCGGCGTTTAAGGTCTGTTGTTCCCTTGGCCAGGATCAGGGTTCTCAAGACTTTGGAGCTGGTTTGTATTGTCTCAGGGTCTTGGTTTTTAAATGGAGAAACGTGGGACGCACATGATTTGTTATCCGAAGGGAACTGTCCATTTCATCTGTTTAAAGAGGCCATTAATCATGTAGACCCGAGTAAAACGAATGCTTTATAGCTTGAGTGAATAAGTAAATCACAGCAGATATTTTGGAAAATAAAGTGGAGAAAACATAAAAGTACCTTTAGGTAATAATAATTTCTCTGCATGAACCTTTTATTATTGTTAGTTTTGACTTCATTGTTAGATTAAGTTGTGATCTGGGTTTTAGTCTAAAATTCTGTCACTAACTAGCACTGTGACTTGGACTGTCACTTAGACTAATATTTAAATTTCCCGTTTGTCGTTTATAACTTGAAGGGGGCGGGTTGGATTAAATGATCTCTTGTTTCCATTCAACCCCATTTCTAAGATTCTGTGACTCTAGTCCACAGAAAATACTTGGTTCTTAGTACTCTAGGAAAAAAGGAGAAAGGGAAAAGTACAAACATAGAGTGCCTAATGTGTGCTGCACTTTTTGTGAGGTAGGTACCTATTATTATCCCCATTTTACTGTTGAGGAAACTGAGGCAAACAGAGGTCAAGTGACTTGCTCAGGGTCATGCAACTAGTAAGTATCTGAAGACATTTTTGAAATCAGGTCTTCTTAACTCCAGGCCCAATACTTCTATCTACTGCATCGCCAGCTGCATCTAGAAAAATGTATGTTTACTTAAAAAAAAAAGTTTTGGATAGCAATAGTTATTTTTATTGTAACTTTTTTTTTTACATATTGGTGTATACCACTATTTTAAAATTAAAATGCCAACTTTTGAGAAGGTTTAATCTTCAAATTTCAGGTGAATTGTGGGCTTCATCTGGTTATTCAGACATCATCAGTGCCTGAGAAAAACAAAGTAAGGTTTGAGCAAATTCTTATTTGAATTGATAGTTACGCCATGCTGTTTTTGTGTGGCTCTGAAATGTTTTGAATTCTTTTAGCATGTATCTACATAAGTCTAGTCACACAATATTTTAGAGTGAGTGACTTTTATTTTGTGCGTACCTACAAAGCACACTCAGAGTGTATTTAACAAGGAAAAATAAAGTCTCGTCTGATTGGGGTGATTTGTGTTAATGATTTAAATGACTTTAAGAGTAAGATAAAGCATGACTGTATGTCTGGAAGAGGCCTCAGTTCCCTTGGGAGCTCCAAAGGTCCTGATCCTGGATCTGTCCTGTGAAACTCTCCTTCTTTCATGCCAACTTTTGCCTCACTAGACACCAGTTTCTTCACCCTACATCTCCTTCCCCTCTCATCCCAATTTGGACATCATCTTTCATTTCCATGGCTCAGCTGATATATTTGAAGCGACCTACTTGGGAAATAATTAAGTTTACATTTTCATGTCACATCAGGTATGTAAAGCCTTTGCCTCACAGGGTATATTATATAAGAACTGTTATCTCTGTTCTAGATGTGGACACTGCGGATCTGAGTGGTGAGATGCCTCCCCCAAGGTTTCACAGTAACTTGAACTCCAGTTCTCTAACCCTAAATGCTGGGCTCTTTCCACTATATCATGTCACCTTTTTTTTTTTTTTTTTAGTTAGGCAATTGGGGTTAAGTGACTTGCCCAGGGTCACACAGCTAGTAAGTGTCAAGTGTCTGAGGTCGGATTTGAACTCAGGTCCTCCTGAATCCAGGGCCGGTGCTCTATCCACTGCGCCACCTAGCTGCCCCCATCATGTCACCTTTTAATGACCACTCATGTGTATACCACACTCAGGGTTTTATAAATTTCCTCATATCAACCATGTAAAGGAGTTATTGCAGGTATTGTTATTACTTGACAGATGAGGAAACTTCAATTCAGAGAGGTCCCATGATAAATTAGTATCAGAGACAGGGTTGTTACCAAGGTATTTCCTGACTCTGAGTCTTGTATTCTTCCTACCACATCACGCTACTTCCCCCTTATTGGAGAATAAAGGATAGGGCTAGAGACTGAGAACACAGCAAGGGTTAGGGTGGACTGGTAATCGAGGACACCATCTGTCCTTTAAGCAAGACCTGTATGACTTCCATGCATACTAGAATACATGGTGAAAATCTGTCAGGCAAACCATTTTTTGTTTCCTTTAATAAATAACAATTTCCATAGCATGCTTTACTCATATTTTGTTAATATTAACAATATCCATCATCTGAAGGATGTTATTTTACCATTAAAATATGTTGTTAGGAACTACACAGAAGGTTTTAATTCTTCCTAAGCCATTATTTTTCTCTTCTGTAGTATTTATGTACCATATGAAATTATATGACACTTAAACTCTCAATACTTCAAAATATTTTAAACTCATATTAGGAAAAATATGTTACTGTATGAAATTTTTTAAGACTGAAAATCATTTTAAAGTTTATACTCATACCTCAGTTATTCGTTGAAATGTGTCTTTAATATTGCTGTTCTCAAATGAGATTTGCAAAAAGCACTTAACCCAGTCCCCAGCACATCCTGGGTGCTGTATAAATACTTATTCTCTTTCCATTCCCCTCAGTAGTTTACTTTGATTTGAACTCAGCTACTCAAATGCACCCATGATTTCATCAGTGAGGATATACCCTCTGGGGATAGAGATTGTAAGCCAATTTGTACCTGCTCATCCTGTTTAACTTCCAACAAGGTGCTGGGGACCTTCTTTTACTATCTTTTGATATTTTGAGGATACCACCGGGACACATGGATTGTCCACTAGTTCTTGCTTTCACCACTGGACCAGCCCACTTTTTTTTTTTTTTTTTTGCGGGGCAATGAGGGTTAAGTGACTTGCCCAGGGTCACACAGCTAGCAAATGTTCAGTGTCTGAGGCCGGATTTGAACTCAGGTCCTCCTGAATCCAGGGCCAGTGCTTTATACACCGTGCCACCTAGCTGCCCCCACCTTCTTTGTTAACCTTAGATTTATTTTATTAGTGTCATCCTCATCTCTTCACTGTCACTCACTCAGTTGCCAATTCTTGTCATTTCTACTTCTACAACATATCTCACGTTGGTCCCCTCCTCTCCTGTCACATGACTGCTACCATAATTCAGGCCTTTATCCTCTCTTGCCTATAATATTGCAGAAGCCTTGAAATTGATTTTCTTGCCTCAACTCTCTCCCCGCTCTATCCCTCCTTCACAGTACTACCAAGGTTATTTTCCTTAAGTGACCATGTCATTCTTCTCTTCAGTAAGGCCTAATGATACCCTCTTACCTCTAGGATCAAATATAAATAACTCTGCCATTTATTTAAAGCCCTTCAAAACCTGTTATCAACCTAATTTCCCAGTCTCATTAGATGTTATTCTCCTTCCTAGACCCTATCATTTAGTTAAACTGACTTTTTTGGTTGTGACAATCCATCTCCCATGTCCCTACCTTTGCACTGGCTGTTCCTTATACTTGGAGTGCATCCCTTCCTTACCCCCTGACTCTTAGAATCCTTAGCTTCCTTCAAGGCTCAGCTCCAGCATCACCATCTGGAGTCTTTCCTGGTACCTTCAGCTGCTGTTATCTTTCCTCCAAAATTATTTTGTGTTTATTTTGTATGTACATACATACACACATATATGTTTACATGTGTTTCCCTTGAGGGCACCTTTTGTCTTTGTATCCCCAGTGCTTAACACAGTGGTGCTTAATATTTGTTGAATGATTGATTGATAATACATTTTAGAGAATTTAAATATACTGCTCATTTTTGTTACACCATACTTCCAAAATGAATTTTTGGGGGATTATGATGGTCATAATGAGACAGTTTTGAGCAATATTTAATTTTATTATGTACATTATTTTTATTACCTTTTCTCTCAATCTTTTTTTTCTTAAACGATATTTTGCAGTTTGAACTCAGGCTAACTAAAGACTCATCTTTCCATAATCGACTTTTGCAACATGATCTAGAAAAAAACTACTCAAGCAGACAAGGTATTGTCAATAGCCAGAGATTGACTTGTTTTATATTTCTTTGAATGAATTTAATTTTTGATAAATGTAGAATTCTTAAGACAAAAATAAAAGGATAAATTAGAAACGGTTGGTCTGGAATTATTTTAGATATTGTTTAGTTCAGAATTGGTTTCACAATTGGAACGTGGTAAAATGTTCTTAATACATAAAAGCAGTTGTTATTTTTTGGTTCTTAGGTGGGGTATAAAATTGAGTAAATGAAAAAAAGGAAGGGAATGACCATAGGTCAAATAATAGAATTTGGATGAAAAGTTAATTGCTAAAACTAAGAAGTATGGGAGAAAATTATTTTGGGAAATAGGGGGAAGAATGGGGAGAAAAGGGAGTAGGTAGAAAGAAGAAATATTTTCCTACTCTGCTAATACCATCCAAATATGATTGAGCATCATGGTCTACAACAAAGCTTCTTAAATGGAGATCTCGACTCCATGTGGGAGTAATTAAATGGGGGGGAGTCTTGAAAAATTTGGCAACAATAAAAGGTTATGTATACCTGTTTTATATACCTATATACCTGGAGTCGCATAAATGTTTTTTGAGTGTAAAGGGGTTGTGAGTGGAAAAAGGTTAAGAAGCCCTGCTCCAAAAAGTACATTGTAATACTTGGTTGTTTTTCTGTTGTGTCTTATTCTTACTCTGATTTGCATTCCTTTTTATATGCCCAATTGCATTAATTTCCAGCCAACTGCAATTATATTCTATTGCCTGAGACTCTTCAGTGACTATTTCAACTGTTTCTTTTGATTGTTGTACTTGTTATATATAACAGCTATTTGGAGTATTCTGATAATATCTAATTGACACTAATTTCTTCGTGAATTTCAACCTTGATGGACTGCCTACTTTCTAGGCCTTCATCTTTTTTAAAGTATATATATATTTGGTGAGGCAATTGGGATTAAGTGACTTGCCCAGGGTCACACAGCTAGTAAGTGTTAAGTGTCTGTTTTAAAATATATATATATTTTAAAATATATTTTGTTTTTATAACATCTAGCTGGTGTGCTATATTCCAATAACCTCTCTCAGAAAGCCATCTCTTACAACAAAAATATTTTTTTTAAAAAGGAAGATTAACAAATCAGCAAAACTGATCAATAAATGTTGAAATATATATTTTAAAATGCATGACATCACATACAGTGTTTCACACCCATAGCCCCTCTACCTCCAAATGAGTGGGAGTAAATGTGCATGAAGTGGGAGAGGGTGGGAGATGTCTTCTCATTTCTTCTTTGTGGTTAAGCTTGTTCTTTATAATTTTGCAACATGTATTTTCAGTTTTTTTGTCGTTACTTTTCTTTCCATTTACATTGTTTTAATTATGTATATATTGTTTTCTTGGCTCTGCTTACCTCACTTTGCATCAATTCATATATGTTTTTCCTTGCCTCTCTGTGTTCATCATAGGCATTGTTTCTTACAGCAATTTAGCTATTTCCCAATTGTTGGGCATCTCCTTTGTTTCCAGTTCTTTTTGCCACATAAAGTGCTTCTATAAATACTTTGGTGTACATTAGAAAATTTTTTTTGGTCACTGACTTCCTTGGGGTATGTGCAAGCCTTCATTATTGAAGACTTTATCCAGGTTCTTGACATATAATATATAGATGACCCTGGTTCAGTGGTTCAGGAAACTGAGAAGGCCAGTGATTACTAATGCTTTCTATATCTTCAGCATGCTCTAGAACTTCTTGCCATTCTGGTGTTTCACTGTCACCTTTCCAAATATATTTGCTGGATAAGTTGATTTGGTTCTCTTTTACTATGTTATTTAAGTAGAATAACTCATTGTAAACTTTTCTCTCTATTTCCCCACAACATATATATCTACAACCTCTACTCCAAACAGGCATATCTACTTGACACTGTGTATTAATACTGTCCTGATTGTTCTCCATGTCTGTCATTCTATATTTGTTTTAGTCTTTAGAGCCCACCTCAAAGGAATTCCTTCCAGGAAAACATCCCACCCTCCCCAAACCATACAGTTACCATTACCTTTCTTTGCATGAATTAGTCTTCACTTCTATGAAGACATTTTAATAGCTATTTGCTTTTTATTCATTTTTTGCTTTAAAATAAAACACACTTCTGTGGGCACTATTCCCCTACATATGTAAAACGTCTTAGTGCTATTTTAAGCTTTGGGGCCACCCTGCATATTTCTCCTGTTAGAATATAAGTTCTGCAAAGGCAGGCAATATCTTGGGTTTTTTATTGGCATCCTCAGTGCTTAGCACATAGTAAGTGCTAAATGAGTGATTTTCCATTCATTTATATATGCACAGAGCCTTTCATTTTCAGTTTTTTTATTTTAAGATTATTCATCTTGTTTGCATGCAAATTTTAAAGCTCTGTAGGGCAGAGATTCCATCTAACACAAATTCCATACACCCCACAACATAAATAATTAATAAATGCTTTTTTGATTTGTTCAATTCTTTGCCTTTACTTTGTACATGAACAATTGAAGAAACACAAAATGTGCTAGAAACCGACCTAAATGATGGTATGAAGAACATGCGCTATAACAAATTTTCCATGTATTTCTTAAATCAGAGTGATATTGTCTAGTTTATGATTACTTTTTTAAATATTTTGAAGGGGATGGAAGAGTAATAAGTCCTTCACCTCGTAACAAACCATTATTCGTCCCATCCACAACAAACTTGACAGACCTTTGTGGGCTGGAACTGAAAAGTGGTGCAAACTCTTTATCGGCATTTGGAGATTCTTCCATTCAGACACCTACAAAATCCAGAGTTCGACAGGGCTGTCACAGTGCTGGCCCAAATGTATCTGGTAATGAAAGATTATCATCTTGTTAAACTAGAAGGGTGTTTTAAAATTTAAGCTTAAGAGTACTAGCTTATGAAATATATGTATTTAAATACAGACAGTGTCAGAGTAGTTTTTTTTTTATTTTGGATTTATATATGATGCAACATAGAGTTTTGGTTTGAAAAAAAAGAAAGGTATCTCATATGTAGCAATTTTAAAATAAGGAAAGATATAGAATAACTGAATTCTAAAAGAGTTTTTGGTAGATAAGGGAGTTAGAATATAAAGCTGCTTTGATATAAAATAGTTTGAAATTTGAGTGATTTATATGTTATTTTTCAATAGGTGATCATGTCTACTTGGGGAGCTCATCAATGCCTGCATTTCCAGTTCTTCATCGTTCCAATGAAGAGAAAATTCTTTACTCAGATAGGTTGACCTTAGAAAGGTGAGGCACTTTAAAGCTATGTATCCTGGAAAAACTTTAGAATCTACACCAAAATAAGTTAATATTATCATTGTGCTATTGAAGTTTCTGAGCAGAGAACAGTGATTTTGAGAGAGAGAGAGAAAACAAAAATAATAAGACTTAGAACTGGAAGGCACTTTAGAGATCCTTAGGTCAGGCCTCCTATTTTACAAGCAAGCAAACTAAGGGCCCTAGAAGCATCATGACATACCCGTGCATATAGGTTGTCCATTACTAAGCAACAATTCCAGTGCTGCCCTTCTGACTCCAAATCCATGATGCGGTTTGTAGCTGGGTTAGTTTTTATTTGTGAATATGGAAATGTATGAGTACTATGCTGTGGAAAGCAGGAAGAAACCTCCCTATATCTGGCCAATGTTAGATAGATAGCATATGAAAAGAGAACCTTAAGTTGCCTATACTCATATTTACCCTTGAGCAGCAGCTGCCAATGCACACAAGCTGTGTGGACATGGAAAAAGCCTGCAAAGTGGTGTATGACTAAGGATCCAGTTCAGTGGCATTTCTCTAACCTTAGGTTTTTGTGTTTCCACTACTGCCTAACAATGATAGGCAGCATATCTGCAACATCATTTTCTAATGTTTTGCGGGAATTTAAGAAAATTTATTTTTAATAATAATAATAAACCTTTTTATTTTAAGTTTTGAATTCCAAAATCTATCCCTCTTTTCCTCCCTCTCCTCCCCGCTCCCTGAGGTGGTAAGCAATCATATATAGGTTATACATGTGCAATTATATAAAACATGGCCATATTAGTTATTTTTTATAAGAAAATTTGAATAAAAGAAAAAAAATGAAAGTGAAAAAATATTATGTTTCAGTCTGTGTTCCATCTATATCAGATTTTTCTTTGGAGTTGGATAGTATGTTTCATCATTAGTCTTTTGGGATAGTCTTGAATCATTGTATTGGTGAGAATAGTTAAGTTGTTCATAGTTTTCCATCAAAAAATATTGCTATCACCGTGTACCATGTTCTCCTGGTTCTGCTCACTTCACTACCCATCAGTTCATATAAGTCTTTCCAGGCCTTTCTGAAATCATCCTGCTTATCATTTCTTATAGCAGAATAATATTCCGTCACAATCATATACCACAGTTTGTTTAGACATTCCACAATTGATGGGTATCCCTTTGATTTCCAATTCTTAGTCACCACTAAAAAGCTGCTATAAATATTTTTGTGCAAATGTTTTTTTTCTCTTTTTAGGGCTTTCTTTGGGATATAAACCTAGCAGCGGTATTGCTGTATCAAAGGGTATACGCAGTTTTATAACCCTTTAAGAATAGTTCCAAACACATAGAGAAGACATAAATGAAAAATGGAACTGTGTGTGATTCATAGAGTTGGAAGGGACAAGCAAATCCTGAGGTTCTTTGGTACCAAAATATTTCATTCCTGCCAGAATTTGATTATCAGTGACAATGACAGGCTGTGGTAATGCTGTGGGTTTTTAAAAGCTTAGACAAAAATTACCACTAAAACGAATGGCTCCATCCGTTCTGGTGAGCAGTTTGGAACTTCATGAGTTCAAATTTGGCTTCAGACACTTACTAGCTGTATGACCCTGGGTTAGTCATATAGTTCTATCTCAGTTTCCTCGTCTGTAAAATGAGCTGGAGAAGGAAATGGTGAACCACTCTCTGCTAAGAAAACCCCAAACAGGGTCACAGAAAGTCAGACATGACTGAAAAATGACTTAGCATATCATGTCTGGCTTTCTGTGACCTTGTACTATGTTCTTTACATGTATATTATGACATTTTTATGTGCTTTAAAATGCCAGTTTTCATGTAAAACAATTCACACAAAATTGGGTCTTATGCATATCCTTGTATAATTGTCTATTTCACAGTATGAGAGGAAAGAGGAGAAATTTTTCCCTTGAGTCACATTGCATTGGAAAGAGTATTGGATTTGTCAAAAGACTTGGGTTCAAATTCTGCCTTTGCTACTTAGCACTAGGGTGACCATGGGCAAGTTACTTAACCTCTGTCTCAGTTTCTTTATCTATAAAATGAATGAATTGGACTAAATAAACTCCAATTTGATCCTTTCTAGCTCTAAATTTGTGATCCCAAGTTAGGGATCATCACAGTGACATTAATTTTGAGTCTTTCTGGAAGTTTTTTTTTTTAATAAAAGCTCATTTTACCATTTGTTAAAATGCAAAATAAATTGAACCTCATTAAAAAGCTGCCTTTTTGACTTTTTTTTTTTTTACCAGGTGGTGTACTTCTTTGAATTTTGGGTTGTTTTTTTTTTTGCAGCCTATAATACTCAGTCTTTGATATCCCCTCTTTCCCCTCCCCCAATCCAAGTAGGATCTAGTTTAAAAGTCTTTTAAAAAGCTTACAGTTTTATTTAGAATTGTTGCCAATGGATATCTTCCCATGACATTCAAGTATCCATCTCTTCCATGTAAATAAATATCTAGTGGTAGGGACCAGACCTATGATTTAATTGATATAAGGAATTCTTGGGGAGGGGGGGAGGAGGGAAATCCCTTTTACCAATGAAGGTTGGCACCTTCTCTATTACTTACAATCTTAGAGTTTTGCCTCCAACTCTAAGAGCTTAATTGACTTGTTCAAGCAGTCTCAGCATGTGTTAGGGCTTGAGTGTGGGTGTTCTTGGCTTTGAGATTAGCTCTTTATTCACTAATGTTGAGTAGTGATTCTCTCTCTCTTTTTGGGGGGGTGGGCAATGAGGGTAAAGTGACTTGCCCAGGGCCACACAGCTAGTAAATGTCAAGTGTCTGAGGCCAGATTTGAACTTAGGTCCTCCTGAATCCAGGGCTGGTGCTTTATCCACTGTGTCACCTGGCTGCCCTGATTAGTGATTCTCAAAAGAGAGACTTATTACCTCTAAAATATTTGTTATGTATTGATTCTGTTTATACATATATTCTGTCTATATATGCATGCATATATGTATATCTTTTTCAGTTTACTTATCCTTATATATATTTGTCCATCGTATTTATCTACAAATTTGAGAGCTCTTTAAGGACAGGAATTCTAACACAAACTCTTCACACCCTGTAGTGATATACTGTTATTCCATTTTCTTATCAGCACACACACAGAGATATGTACATAGAATGAATATACAAATATTGATAGTAGAAATAGAAACATTAGCACATGATTAGGATGGAAACAAGAGCAGCAAGACATAGCCTTTAATATCTTTTTCTTTCATATCCTAGGCAAAAACTGACTGTTTGTCCTGTGATTGATGGGGAAGAACACCTTCGTCTGTTGAACTTTCAACATAATTTTATAACTCGGATCCAAAACATTTCTAACCTTCAGAGCCTCATATTCTTGGATTTATATGATAACCAGATTGAGGAAATAAGTGGACTTTCTACACTCAGGTCCCTTCGTGTTCTCTTGTTGGGGAAGAACAGGTAATGAGGTGTAAGAGGCATATTTTATAATGTTTTTCAATGGAGAAGACTCTAAGTGTTTATTTTATAGAACACTTGTATCTATAGCATTAATATTTGGCACTTGGGTTTTTAATTGGGACTCAAGTAAAAAGAACAGCATTTTTGTGCAATGATTGCCATTAGATGGTTCGAGGTTTTGGAGCTGTAAGGGAGCTTAGAGATCATCCAGTCCAACCCAGTATAGTGCTTTTAAAACATCTAAAGCAATAGTTGTTAGCCAGTTTGATAGTCTTATGGCTTTCTGATTTTTAATAGACGCTCTCACCCGTGCTTCTCTTCTATGCTATTCCAGGAGTCAGTCAATTTATTAAGTGCCTACTTTGTGCTAGGGACCATGCACTAGTACTGGGGATACAAAGAAAGGCAAAAGACAGTTCCTGACCTTGAGTTCACAATCTAGTGTGGGAAACAATATGCGAATAACTTTGTATGAACAAACTATATATAGGGAAAATAGGAAATAGTCGACAGAAGGAAGGCACTAGAATTCAGAGAGATTGGGAAAGGTTGTCTGTGGAAGTTGGGATTGTAGCTAGGATTTCAAGGAAGCCAGGAGGTAGACATGAGAGGGACAGCATTATAGCTCTGGGGATAGCCAGCCTGTGAAAATGTTGAGTCAGGAGATGGTGTGCTTTGAGCAAGAACAGCAAGGAGACCGTGTCACTGGATTGAAGGGTGCATGGCAAGGTGTAAGAACACTAGAAAGGGGTGTGTGTGTGTGTGTGTGTTTTGCAGATTATGAAAGCCTTTGAACACCATCTGGAGGACTTTATGTTTGATCATGTAGGTAATAGGAAGCCCATTAAGTAGGTGATTATTGATGGCAAGAGATAAGATCATGATATTTAGACCTGAAGGGACTTCAAGACATCATCTAGTCCAAATGGCAGGCTTCAGTAGCTAAGCTTTTTTCATTTTAAACTTAGGTGTTACACTTTTGATTTCTTCTTTGGGCAAGGCATTGAGTAAAGATTTGTTGACTGATAGATTTATTCTTACCTATATATTAGCCTTTTTGAGAAGCACTTAATTTATATCCTCATATGGACAACTTGGGCCTTTAATGTATCCTGTCATGTGGTATAACCACAATTGTTCACTCTCTTGAGAATTGTATCAATGTGTGTGTGTGTGTGTGTGTGTGTGTGTATGTATACATATATATATGGATATACATATGTTTTAACTTTAATCTACTCTCTTAACCAAAGACTTGGACTTTTCAAGCTTCAACAGATAGCTCTTGCCACACCCACAAGGGAGGTTTGTTTAACCTATTAGCAAAATAAAAAGTAACTGAAGTACAGCGTGCTGAAACAGACATGTGGCCACTTAGCTTCAAGTTCTCCTACTGTGGATGAATCTGGGATTCTCAATTTGCTGTCACTATCTAAGGCTAAAATGAGAAGAGATCTTTTTCTTCAAAGATCTTGCCCTCACATGTTGGCTTTCTTTGACTTCTTTAATGCTTCTGTTCCCTTTCCTTTTCTACGGCAGTCTAGAACATATAGATGATTCAGGTGTACAATCACCCAGGGAAATTTCAAGCTATATAATTATATAATTGTATATAATTGAAGCATTTTACAAATGATGTTTAAGTTACCCAGCTTTGCATAGATGTAAAACACTAAATTCCTCTTAGTCCCTTTTCTGTTTTCTTTGTCCTCTTTCTTGGTGACCTCATTAGCTCCTATGGGTTTAATTTTCATTTCTATACAGATGACTCCAGATCTGTATGTTCAGCCCTGGTGTCTCTCCTTAGCTCTAGTCTCACATAGCCAGTTGCCTAGAGAGGCAGCTCTGTGGCATAGTGAATAGAGCACTAGACCTGAATTCAGGAAGGTCTGATTTCAAACGTCGCCTCAGACACTTATTAGCTGTGACCCTGGTCAAGTCACTTCACCTCTGTTTATCTCAGTTTCCTCGTCAGTAAAATGGGGATAATAATAGCACCCAGGTCCCAGGGTTGTTATAAGCCTCCAATGAGATGATCTTTATAAAGTGCCTGCCACATAGTGAGTGCTATGTGAGTTAGCTATTGTTACTATTAGCTATTTGCCACTGGATGTACTGTTGGCCTTTCAGATATTCAAAAGAGAAGTCACTAACTTTTTCCTAAGCCCACACCCTCTCCTGTACTTTCTTACTCTTTTTTTTGGCTTGTATTTTATATATATTTTGAGGGATGACCTATTTATACTAGTCATGTTAGGGAAGAGTAGGAGATTTTGAACACAGATTATCATGAGCTAGAATTTTGCTAAAGTTCCTTTATTTTAAATTGTGGTTCAGTGTCCTCCTTATCTTTATCATGCCTCTGTTTCAAATTCTAATTGTGGGTGTTGTACTCATTTATATTTAAGGGTTCATTATTGGTTTGCCTATTTGCAAATAGCTGTATTGACCCTGCTTAAATTTTATCAACAGAAATTTTTTGTGCTTCTACTCTTTTGTGGTCCGTTGTGCTATTCCCAGATATAGAGGAAACTTAAGCAGACGAGGTCATGGGACAGAGAAGGTCTTGGTAGAGGCTCTTGGATACATTTGTCCCATTTGCACTGACTTCCCCAACTGTTGTTATTTAGTCCTTCTGTGTCTAGTTTACTGGCTCTTGTCAATCAGTCTCTCTGAATTTAGGTTCCTATACCCTGTTGCCTAATTAATCCCAGATTCTGATCTGGCCTGGTATCTTGGTCTTTTAGTGTTTACTTGATCTTCTTGATCTCCTTTCTATTCATCTGTTTTGAATCCTTTGGATTTTTCCTGCCTAGACTTAGAATATTTGTATTTTTTTCTTTACTAACTCACCCCCTGGCCATCACATCTTGCTCCCCAGATATTGTAGTCTAACTGGATTCCTGAGCATGGTTTCTTCTGTCCTGCTTTGTCTTGTGCATGCTAGATATTTGTCAGGATAGCTTTTGTTTTGCCTTTTCTTTTAGGTATGAAAATCAAGGAGGTAATTTACAAGATAGTATTAAGGGCAATGGGATAAGGGAAAAAAAAGATTATATTAAGTTGTAAGATAATTGAGCGGTTTGCCTTTCCCTTCTCCAGCTCATTTTATAGATGAGGAAAGTGAAGCAAATGGGGCTTAAGTGACTTGCCTAGGGTCATACAGCTAGCAAGTTTTTGAGGTCAAATATGAATTCAGGTCTAGCTGACTTTTACATGTAGTAGGAATGATAATCTTATAGCTTCTTATAAAGAGGTAGAGAGTTTTTGTTTTGTAAACCCAGTGTTTCCAGTTCAAATCCTAATTTTAGGTAAGAAAAGGATTTTTTTCAAAAACTTTCTAGGTTAGGATACTGCAACTACCCACAAACCACTCAATGCCCCTAAATTGATCCAAGAAGAGGTAGCTAGATAAATAGACCACTATTCTCTATTCTCATCTTTCCATTAAGTCAGGATGGGGACTGAGTAGAGCTAATAGATACTCTTTTCAAGAACTTTTTTTTCTTTTTATGTATATTTTGCATATATCCCACATATATTTTTCTACAAGTTTTACCTAAAGTTGTTTACTTGATTGGGGACCCTTTGGTTAGTGAAGAAGGACTGGTCATATTTCAAATTATTATCTAAAACTACTATGTGGTATTCTCTAATACAATGGAAATTATATGTTATTATAATTATTATTATTATTAATGTCAAGAGTTATGATTTCAGGGGACATAAAAAAGAAGTTGTTTGTAAAAGAATAACTTGGAGGGATAAGAATGATATATATATTACTGTGTCTGAAAATTGAATCTCCTTGATCCCCATCTTGATTTGAGGTAAAGGAAATCCGAGCCTTAGATTTACAAAGCTACATTTGATCATATTAGCCTCTACATAGAACTGACACAGCATTTTTCCTTTACAAGATTTCCCTTCACTGTAGGCAGCTCTTTTAAAATGACACTTATAATCCTCCTCTAACAATAAAACTTTTAAAATCATACACATCTACCTTCCATTTTCTCTTCTTTACAGTCTTACAGAGAGACAAATTCCAACCTCAATATGCCATACTTTACTAAAAATTTAGAGAAATTTTCTCTTTCTATAAAGGGATAAGCTGGTCATTGACACAAGTATTTATAAATGGGCATGTCTCTGTTAATGTACTGTATCATATAGAAGTATAATTCAGTATTTCAGTATATCCTGTATCTCCAGTACTATAACATCTCTTCACAGTTTTCAGTTAAATGTCCCTTAGACGAGATGTCAGTCAAAACTTTGAATTAATAGTGTTCTCCATTCAGAATTACTATAATAACTTTATAATATTCTTATAAAAAAACAAAAACAAACAACATAGCAACTGTGCAACGAAATAAGAGAATTATAATGGCTTGTCTCTTGAAATCTGAAGGAACAAGTTGGAGAGATAATTAGTTAAAAACCTAACTAAAATTAGAATGAAATATGACATGTTATTTAAGAATAGCATTGATTTCATATATTTTAAAATAGCATGGGCAAAATTTTTATTAGTAACTATTCAGTATTCTAATTTGCCTAAATTTGAGCTTTTTTTTCCTTTATAGTTACCATGATGCCATCAAAACACATGGATATATTTGGAAGTTCATTTCTATAATTATTATACTATTAGACAAGAAATTAGTGCCTCTAAAAATAAATATTTATCATACTTCTAAGGCTATTCCTTTGAGCAATGCAAATTATAACTTATCCCTGCCTTCTCTTTCTGTCTGTACTTAATTCTTCATAAATCTGAGATTTGAAACTTCATTTTAATATTGAGGCTTTAAATATGAGTGAATTAATTTAATTCTCTGTACTTGATAATTAAAATAATCCAGGCACAGCTGGAAATAGGCATGGGAACAGGCGAGCAGAATATTTTTTATTAGAATATTGCTTACATAGCTTATTACTTTGTGAAGGAGTGCCTGTGAGATGTGGGAAGAATTTTATTAGTTATGTTGTAGGAGGCTAAGAGAGAAGGGGGAGTAAGGTTAACGGATGCCTTGCAGCATTTAATACCTGATTGACACTTTACTAATTGCTGAAACCCAGAGAGACTGGTAAGCATTTTTGGGAGCCCAGGAATCACTATTTATTTATATGCAGCATTCACTGTGCGAACTATTGAAGATTATATATTATGTTTGTTAATCTTCCTAAAGTGATCATCAGGTTTATGTGTGCCATTTGTCCAAACTGATCTTTCTTTTTAAAAGAGAAGGTGAAAGATGTAGAAGAATATCAGTTTACACTGTTTTGTTAGGATCATAAAAAGATAAAATAACAGACATTTAGAGTTGGAAGGCATTATAGAATCATGTTATCTTAGAATTAGAAGATTAATTAGAGTTTATCTTGTTCATCCTTCCACAGATAAGGAATCAGAGCTAGAAAGTCTCACGAATATTTCCCAAGGTCACACAGCTAGTTAGTTGCTGGAAGATCTGGGACTAGAGTCCAGGCATCATGACTCCAAGTCCAGCACCTGTTGAGATGATGAGTAAATTCTTTGACACGATGAAATACACATTCTGGGAATAAAGGCACATAGAAAGGTCCCAAGAAGGGTTTAAGGTAAAACATTATTAAAAGATACAAAAGGGGAATGAAAGGATTTGAAGTGGAGGAAGAGTACAGGAAATGAACTCTGCCTACTACCTGTGCTTACAGATGTGAGGCTTTCCCCATTGATGGTGATTTTTGGACATTTACAAGAATACTTCATTACTCTGCTTCTCAGAGCACTCAGTGATCATGGTAACTTCCCATCAACTGGCCCAAGGTCTATTTGGGCTTGACTTCACAAATTGGGAGATGGAGTCCTAGGCTATCAGAACTGGAAGAGATTATCTAGCCCAGCTCCCCTCCTTTTATAAATGAAGATGGCGGGGCCAGAGGGTCAAAATGAATTGCTCTGGATCACCTGGCTAATGAAAGGTAGAGCCACCCTTATTGCTCTTATCAAAATTCTCCTCCCAGCTGGTATGGAAGACTGCAGGGGAAGCCTGGTGCAGTACAGAGAAGAAAAGAGTTGTCTCTAGAGCAAAGCTTCTTAAACTGGGTTGCAACCCCATATGGGGTCATGTAACTGAATGTGGGGGTCGTGAAAAATTTGGCAATAGTAAAAGGTTATGTATACCTATTTTATATGTCTATATAAAAATTTCTCAGTGGATAGAGCACTGGCCCTGGAGTCAGGAGGACCTGAGTTCAAATCTGGCCTCAGACACTTGACACTTACTAGCTGTGTGACCCTGGGCAAGTCACTTAACTCCTAATTGCCTCACCCCCCAAAAAAATTTCTCAGGCAAAAAGGGGTCTCAATCGGAAAAAGTTTAAGAAGCCCTTCCCTAGAGCACCTGGGTTCACATTCTGGCTTGGTACTTGCCAGTTTGGCCTCAAGCTAGCTTCTTACCTCTCTGGTCCTCAATTTCCTCATATAGGGGGCAAGGGAAGAATTTAAGATAACTCCAAAGTTATAAGCACCAGCAAAATGGTGATGCCATTAATATATGGAGAAAAGTAAGAGTAGGGTGAAGATTTTAGGGAAAATTAGTTTAGTTTTAGATGTATTGAAAATTGAGAATCCAGCAGAATATTCAGGTGGTAGTTAGAGATATAGTACTGGACTCTGGGAACAGATTTAGAATGGATATATAGATTTGTGAGTCATCTGTATCAAGATGATAATTGAAGCCATGGGAATGAAGAGTCTGCCAAAGAAGAGAGAGTGTACGCATAGAGAACAGGGATACTTAGCACAGAACCCTGGGTAACACCTCAGATTTAAAGAGTGGGAGAGAGATGAGGAACCAGAAAGAGAGACATAAGGGGTAGTCAGAGAGTTAAGAGAACCATGAAAATGTAGTATCATGAAACTCAAGGGATAAGAGAGTATCAAGAAACTGGCCTTTGCGGGGCGGCTAGGTGGCACAGTGGATAAAGCATCGGCCCTGGATTCAGGAGTACCTGAGTTCAAATCCGGCCTCAGACACTTGACACTTACCAGCTGTGTGACACTGGGCAAGTCACTTAACCCTCATTGTCCCGCAAAACAAAACAAAACAAAACAAACAAACAAAAAAAAGTAAAGGAGAGAAAGAAGATGATGACAAAGTTTTGAGACTGAAAGAATAGTGTTGACATAATAGAAACTGGGAAATTTTCAAGGAAAGCTAGTTTGGGGGATGAGTCAGATAATGGTTTAGTTTTTAGATAGGTGCTCTTTGAAGTGACTGGGCCAAAGACTGGATATTGAATGAGAATTTATGATTATATATATATATATATATATATGGATGAAATTATAGTTGAGATTGTGAGAGGGAATGATTTTTTCAAGTGAGTGAGTGTAGAAAGAAAACAACAAGAGACTAAAGCCTTGAAAGGTACCCACACATAGTGTATAGGAAGAGGAAGAAGGACTAGGAAAGGAGCTAAAGTAGGATTGATCTGAAATGTAGTAGGAGAATGAGGAAAATGTAAGGAGGAGAGAGTTTCAAGTACTATCATGCTGTTGGCAGATCAAGGAAGATAAGTACTGGAAAAAGGGGCCTTTATATTTGGTTAGAATGATATAATTAGGGTTTGGGATAGTAGTGGGACAGGAAAATCTACCACTGGAAATCTAGTGAGATAGAAAGGACCTCGTAGATGCCATGTGTATAAGGAGGAAGTAGGTTATATGACCAATTGTAGGGGATAAATTGGAATGGGTTAACAAAATATAGCATGATTACTGTACCTGAGCAGTGACCTCGGGGTCGCCAGCTGGAAGATCAGCGATGTGACTCCAAGGCTGTAGCCAGGATACTTATTAATGAACATATAAATCAAATAGAATGCACTGAACAATGTGTTTCAGTTAAAACTAGCCATTCCCTGTAAAGAATATTTTGTTAATCCATTCCAATTTATTCCCTACATTGGAGTGGAGTTGTCGCTGATCACCCACCCTGATCAGTGTCTAGTTTGACTTTGATTACTGTTGTACCTACTGTCTCTCACAGCTGTGCTCCTAGACAGGCATCATGTTGTCTGGTCAGGTTCCCAACACACATAAGTTTATATTGAGGAGAAAATAAGCCTGCAGTTTTAGAGGCCTATGAAAGGAATGAGTAGACATTGAGGATCAAGCACAGTCTAAAACCTGGAAGGTCCACAAAGGTAGGGAGATAATAGGTAAGTCAGCAAGAATGGCAGCAACAGAGTTAAGATTTCTAGTGCTATGGTAGAGAATGTTTGCTCTTTGCTTTGCTATTATGTTCAGTATTGTATGTGGCTAGACAAAGGCTTGCAACCAAGGTGACTATAAAGCTTGCAGAGTAGTCCCTGGTTAGAGCAGGGGCCCAAAGATTTGTCTTTCAGAAAGTTTTTCAAAGATAGTCATTGAGTTTCATAGTTTTCATAGTTTGTTTTTTGACATGACAGCAGTAACCAGAGCACAAGGGATTAGGTGATGAGGAAGTGCAATGTAGTACACTTGTTAAAGGTGTTTGGCAGGAAAAGGAATGAGAGAAATAATATTGTAGTTAGAAGGCATAACACATTAAAGTTAATTTTATTGATATATTTTGTTGTTATATCACTTTCATTTCTTAATATATGCATCTCCTCCAAAAGCTATCCTTTATAATGAAGACTAAAAAAGAAAACAAAAGAAAGAAAAAAAGCAGTTCAGTAAAACTAGTCGATATATCATTTAATTCTAATAGCATATGCAGTGTTCTACATCTGTAGTTCCCTAGTTCTACAAAGAAGGAAAGGTGTATTTTTGTATCTTTTTTTTGGGTAGGTCAAGTTTGGTCATTATAACAACAAAGAGTTCAGTTTTAAATTTTATTGTTATCTTCATTTACCTTGTTGTAGTCATTGTGTATATTGTTTTCCTGGTTGTGCTTACCACTGTTCATTATTAGCTCATATACATCTTCCTAGATTTCTATGTATTCTTTAAAAAAAAATAAACATTTTTATTTAAAGTTTTGGGTTCCACATTTTATCCCTACTTCCCTCCATTCCCCCTTCTTGAGGCAGTAAGCAATCATGTAGATTATATATGTACAATAATGTAAAACATTTTTATGTATTCTTCATATTAATTAAAATACCATTTTTGAGTTAGGAGAGACTTAAAGCTGTTTGAAAGTAGTATGGGGCAGAAATTTAAAATGCTAGAGAAAGTCTTCAATTATGCGGACAACTTACAAATCTCAGTCTCCAGTTCTGACTGATTGTCTTCCAGACTTTCATTTTTGCATATTTGCACTTGTATCTTAAACTTAGATATGTCTAAAATTGAATCCATTTTTTTGGCCTTTTCAGCTCATTTCAATAAATGTGTTTTTTCCCTGAATTTTTTTTTCTTCTTTAACTTTCTTCCTTTCTTCCATTATCCATTTTTATTCTGTTTTCTTTGCCAGAGAAAATGTTCTTCAGCCTAAGTCCTAAGGACTTTTCCAACTTTCATATTTTATGAGTCCATGAGAACAAAAATGGTTAATTTGGAATTGAAGACCAAAATATAAGGGTACTCACCTTTCTTTAGTGAGTTAGTCTCACTTGGTTTAGATGAACCACATTCTAGAGTAGGATTCTAATCAGTTCAAGTGCATGGCAACATATACATTACTCTTGTCCATCTGTAGTGGCTTCTGGACCAACAGCTGTTCCACAGCAGCTCTTGCAGCCAAGGTGGTGACAGTACTCCCTGACCCTTACTGTCCTATCTCTCATTCAGTTTCAACTGTTGCCATCACTTGGGAGAGAGAAAGATGTTTCAGTGATTTCTAACTTAATAATTGCTTCTTTGATCTATTGATTTAGGTGTGGTGGATCCATGGCCTGAAACTACCTCTTTAATTAGACATTTTCCTCCTGCTAGCATTGAAAATGGTGGAAGTGAGAAGTGTACTCTCTACTTAAACTGTAAAGGGAGCCTGGGCATTGCCAAACATCTACTAAACTGAGAAGATGGAGGGAAGAGGCAAAAAAAGAAAGAGACGTTCAAAATAGGTTATAGCAGAAGGGAGTGGTAGTTATGGAAGAAATTTAGAGATGACTTGGAGTTGAGAGATGGGTTAAGTGTGAACTGGATGGGTATGAAGATTGAGACTTGGACCAGGAATTCTAGGTTTGTTAAAGAGGGATTTACCAGTGAAATGGTAAGTTGGTCGAGAGAGAGAATGAATATTATATCCTATTTTACTCATTATATAGTAAAGATTCAGTGGGTTTTGTTTTTTTTTTTCACAAGTTGGCAGACAAGACCCTATTGTTTTAGCAGCTCTAAGGTAAAAGAAACCTCTTTAATCAGACTGATTCCATGACTGATTGGGGTAGGACTTCCAAACTCCATGTAGGCCTTGCATGGTCCTTCAGTCAACTAGAGAGCATCATGAGACTAAGGCAAATATATTTAAGGTACTAAAGTATTTAATATCTTGATACAGGGTAAAAAAGAATATTCGTTCTTAGTATCACAAAGTTATTTCATTTCTCTTGAATGTGTGATTTATAAAGGTTTGCTGCATTTTAAGATAGAATTTTTATTATTTACTTGTGTAATTTTCTATAGGAAATTATAGTATCTTTGAAATTATAATGTGTATCAATGGGAAAATATGAATTGATTTGGAAAAAATATATTTGAAATAAAAATTAATTCAAGATCCCCAAATTTCTGACTGTTGCTTTAAATGAAGCATATCTATATTATATTTTGCTCTTATTAAACTGAGCCTAATATTGTGCTTTATGGCTTGCAAACAGTTTTATATCTTACAGCAACCCTGTGACACAACAATTTTAGGTATTATTATTCCTGTTTTACAGATAAGGAAACTAAGGCTCAATGACTTACCTGTGGTCACATAGTAATCACATAAGGTGGTATTTGAACACAGATCTCCCTGACTGCAAGCATACTCTCAAGTATACTAGCTAGAGGTGATCAGTCAATTCTGTTTTATCTTAATAGCTGATAGGAATAATAATTGATAAGAGTAAGGGACTAGACTGGATGATCTCAAAGGTGCCTTCCAACTCTTAACATTCTATGCTGAAAGAATACTCTTTTTCTGAATAATTGAATAAATCAATATGGAAAGTTAAATTCTATTCTGGCATATAAATCGGAACAAAATGGAAAGTTGAGAGATTTTTGAAGATTTGTCTGAGGATAAAGTTTATAAATTGCTTTATAGCAAAGAAAAGCAACTTTTGTCAAAATTTAAATATTTCAGAATTAAGAAAATCTCAAATCTGGATAACCTGAAAAGCCTGGATGTATTGGACCTTCATGGAAATCAGGTATACCCATATCTATTTCTTTGGAAACAATGTCAAAGAAAAGTGTGCTTTCATAAGTTTTTTAAAAAGAAGTGCATGTACATGTGTGTAAATTTCTTAGGACACTTTTACTAATTTAACTGAAACTTAGACATTCAAAAAGCAAAAAAATACATACTATTGTAGAAACCCCTCACTGGAATGATGGCAAAATAACTTTATTAAACAGATCACTCAAAATTTTGACCACGTTGATTTTTGTTTATTTATTGGTGTACTTATCTATGCCCTGTTATATATTATCCTTATTTTATCTCTGTTGTATCATTCATTTGGTATGAGGTTAAGGAAATAATATATGAAATTTGGTATGTATTTGTGGGGCAGCAGTAACATAACTATATGGATGTTATATTTCCCCTTATTTTTATAGCAAATGTCCCAGGTAGTATATGTGTATGTGTGCGTATATATATATATATCTACATCTATATCTATATCAGATAAGTGTTTTCTCTGCTATTTATTTTATAACCAAGTTTTGTTGATTCTTTCTTCTTTATCATTGTTAAAGTTTATATAATACTATAAAGTTTGGAAAGCACTTTACATTTATTATCTTACTTGAACCTCATGACATCCTTTGAGGTAGGTACTGCAGGTTTTTTTTTTTTTCTTGTTTAGAATTTTATTTTCCAAAATATATGTAAAAACAAATTTTGACATCAAATTTTTAAAACTTTGTGTTACAACTTGTCTTCTTCTCTCCCTTCCCAACCCCGACCCTCAAGAACTCAAGCAATTCAATATAAGTTATACATGAGTAGTCATGGAAAACATTCCCACATTAGCTAGGTTGTGAGAGAAAACAGTTAAAAAACAAAACTTTAGATTAAGGAATTGTCAAAGAAAAAAATTTAAAATGTATTTCTGTCTGTTTTCAGATACCATCAGTTCTTTCTCTGTAGATGGGTTGCAATTTTCATAAGTCCTTCAGGGTTATATTGGATCATTGCCTTGCTGAAAATAACCACATGCTTCCCAGCAGATCATCTTACACTATCGCTGTTCTTTTGTATACAGTACATTTCACTCTGCTTTAGTTCATGTAGGTCTTTCCAGGCTTTTATTCTAGCATCCTGTTCATCATAACTTTTATATAGTACCTTAAACTTGACAAAGAATTTTCTTCACAATAGCCCAGCAAAGTATGTACCCTACATTTTGCCATTATAGTCAATCATCATAACTATTTCCCTCCATCATATTCCCTTTCTATCATATTTACTCTATTTTCTATCTTCTTTTACCCTATTCCTCCTCAAAAGTGTTTTACTTCTGACTTTCCCCTCCCCTCCTCCTGCAGGTTTTTTAATCCTCATTTTAAATATGAGGAAGCTGAGACTCAAGGACGTTAAGCATCTTACCTATGGTTACACAGCTTTTAAGTATCAGAATCAGGATTTGATCCTACCCAGATCTTTCTGGCTCTGAATTCAGCTCTCTGGCCATTTTGTTATGATGCCTCTCAGACTTTTAGTATCTACTGTCTTTTTATTTCTATTGTTGCCTCCTGAATTTAGGCTCTGATCACCAAATATAAGGATTACTGAAATATTTTAATGCTAAAAATATTAACACTTTAAAAAGGCAGTATTAAAAACTGTCACTCCATCTGTTAGGCACCCCTGTCTTCCCTTGTATGTTGTACTTTTGGTAGTTCTCTTGCCTATTTCTTTCTTTTTTTTTTTTTTCCTCTTGCCTGTTTCTAGGCTTGTCTGGCGGTATTTATTATTCCTAAATTTCTTTTGTTCTCTCCTGTTACCTTTCATTCTCTCTAAAATCCCTCTTGTGCCCTTAGCTGGTCTACTTTTGATCAGTCTGTTCCTTTACTTTGGTTTGCACACTGCTGCCAGCCTAGACATTCTGAAATGCTGCTTTGCCATGTTGCATGCAAGTAAAAGGACTTAATTATGGTGCTTGATGCTTTCTAGGACCTGCATTTAACTTATTTTGATAGCTTTATCTCCTCCTACTCCCCTTCAAAAACTCTACTCCAGCCAATCTTCTCTGTTCACTTACCTGAAATACCTGATAAGAACACCCACCTCCAAGGCTTTGTTCACCATATTCCCTCTGCCCATTCCTGTGTTTAAATGCTAGGGTCACAGAATTTAAAACTGTAAGGGATTTCAGATCATTTGGTCCAGACTTCTAAATTGATAAGTGAGGAAATTGAGACAGAGTATAAGTGATTTGTCAAAGGTCATACAGGTAGTAAGCAGCAGAGGAAGAAATGAAATCTAGGTTCTCTAGACCAGGTCTTCTTAAACTTTTTCCACTCGTGACCCCTTTTCACCCGAAAAAATTTTACACCGCCCCTGGTATATAGGTATATAAAATAGGTATATATAACCTTTTACTAGTAGTTGCCAAATTTTTTGCAACCCCCAACTTTAGTTACATGACCTCATATGGGGACATGACCCACAGTTTAAGAAGCCTTGCTTTAGACTCAGAGTCCAGTACTCTATGTGTGGTAGAAATCTATGTCATCCTTCAAGGCCTAGATTAAATCTTACCTTTATGCCCACTCTTTATGGCCTCCACAAATCTATTTCTTTTCAAAACTTTTTATGGTATTTGTCATCTTCATGCCATCATTTGGCATGTAATAAATTTGTACTTTTGAATTACTATTTAACTTTTTTTGCATGTCTTTTCTCTCACCAACTATATTGTCAGCCCCTTGTGAAGGAGTCACAGCATTTCTAGCACAAAAACATTGTAGACACTCAAATCTTGTTTTGATTGCTTGAGATTTATTTCTTTTGAGTTCAGTAATTATCACTAATTAAAATGCATATGCTGCTAGGTTAAATAACGCATTAAGCCAGTTGTTTTCCTCACAGGGTTGTTGTAAAGATCAGATAAAACAATAGCCCTGTATTGGAAATTTGTACTCTCTTTCTACTACTGTCCATTGGAGGTTTTGAGCCTTTACGATAAATGCATAATTTATCACATCCCATCCCAAAAGCTATATGCCATAGAAAGCAGAGCAGAATTTCCTGGTATTAAAAAAATATATATATATATATATATTCATTTAGAAAAAGCAATATTAATTATGTCTCTTACTGTCCTCTCCTGTGTTTTGTACCCTGGGCTGCTGCTCACCTTCTTCTTCCTAGTCCCAGCTCTGATAGTATAATCCCTCAACTTTTTGGATACTTTTCTGTTGCTTATTATTGCTACTAATGATCTCCTGTACTCTAGGAATATAGGAAGCTGGTTAAGATATCATTTGTGTTTCCTTAATTTGTCCAATGTATGAAATGGGTTAGAACTATACTGGTACATGGTTCTTGTAGTTTCATGATCAAATTAAGGATTCTCTAATGAATTTTAATCTTAATTTACATAGATAGTGACAGAAAAGCCTTTGTGCAAATTTGAATGTCTTGTCCTGATTTTGAACATGACCTCATATTTTTATAATAGTTTAATGTTTTTCACATAACTTTCACATCTTTTATCTCACGAGATCCTCGCAATACCTTTATGCCTTCTGAATCCTAATTTCTAGTATTATTGCCTGAACTAGGTATTGAAACTCACTGACCAATCTTTACTCCTTTTATGTAAAACCCTAAGGAAAAAAAATGAAAATCCAAAAATGAAACCAGGATATCTGAAAAAAAAACTGTCTGAAGAATATTTAGTTAATTAAAACTTTTATGAATTTACTTATTTCGCAACAAGAAAAACCTAGAGGCAATAGTGTACAGTCTAATTTGACGTTGTACCTTCATTCTAACAAGATAACTTTAAATAATTCAGCTCTTTAAACATCTTTTAGTTTGCTATATCACATATTTTTCATTTACTTTATAAAAGAAAATTATAACTTACTAGCTCAGATTAAATATATTTAGTCACATTTTCTTACAGTAGATAAATCCATATTAGTAACATGTAAGGGAAGATAAGATTAAAAGAGATAGTATGCCTGAGCTATTTTCAATAGTTTCAATAAAAAGGATGTTGGCTTTAATATATGACCGACAAACTTCTCAATTTTATTTTTTCTCCTTCATTACCAGAAAAAAGCTGATGAGTGGAAAATAAAACAAGCATGAAACAACTCCCAAGATAAAATTGTAAGCTATGAATGATACAGCCATAGTTTAGCATCCAACTAGAATCTTCATCAGCTTATTTTTGTAATACTTGTTTCAAACTATCATCCTCCCTTAAAAGATCAGATGTAATACCTTTCTGTGCAATTTAATTTTTTTATACAAGGTATTTACAATTTTTGTGTAAAAGTGAAAATTATCAGACATCAATTTTTTAAAATGAAGCATTTGTTGTAGTAGGGAAGGGAGGGAAGGAAAAAAAGCATTTATTATAAGCACCAACTGTGTGCTAGATACTGTACTAAGAGCTTTACAAATATTATTAGTCAAATTCTTTTATGTATTTAAACTTTTACTGAATTCAGAAATCAAGAGGTCTTATTTTTCCCAAGCATTTTAATACATATTTAAATGCATAGAAAATAATTATAGAAGCAACATTTTGATTATGAAAAACAAAATTTGTACATGTACACACATGTGTTTCTATGTCATGGTATCAATGAACTGAAATCTATTTCAGAGGTCATATCATCAGTGATGGCCAATAATTTATCTAGTTCTATTCCCTTTATTGTTAGATGCTGGTAGAATCTAGGATACTTTGTTTTAGACAAATCTCAAAACTAAGTAGCTTTGAGAAGCCAACTTTAATCCCAGGCCACTGAGAGACTGCCAGTTCAACTGAGGCACTACTTTTGTCTAGCCCTGACAGCACACACCCAGCCCAGTGGTGTTCCATTAGGGGAACCTCATTCTTTATATTATACATTCCTCCCCTAGAACAGCAGCAGCTATACCAGGCTAAGACAATATATACAGAACTCCACAACAGAAATGTAGTACTGAATTGCTAGAGACTGCAGGGGTAAAGTTTCTCGGAAGACCAAATCCTTTATTGGTATAGTAGAAGCATGTTTTTTTGTTTGTTTGTTTTTTGTAGTACTCAACTTTGAGCACCCCAGGCAAATGCTTCACTTGGCTAGCCATTTTAAATAATACTCTTTTCATATCATTATTTTGTTTTATTTTATTTTATTTTTTTTTTTGCGGGGCAGTGAGGGTTAAATGACTTGCCCAGGGTCACACGGCTAGTAAGTGTCAAGTGTCTGAGGTCAAATTTGAACTCAGGTCCTCCTGAATTCAGGGCTGGTGTTTCATCCACTGCGCCACCTAGCTGCCCCCTTGATATCATTATTGAAACAGTTCCAAATTCACCTTACAGTATTATAATCTAGCTCCATCTTATCTGCAAAAAAAGCACGAGAAATTTTTCAGATACATGACTAAAATTGAATTATCAAGCTGATAGATCAGGAGAATGCTGAAAATATTATTTACCTTTATTTTACTAAAGCACCCGGTAAAACATTTCATACTACTTGTCTATAGGGGCAGCTAGGTGGCGCAGTGGATAAAGCACTGGCCCTGGAGTTCAAATCCAGCCTCAGACACTTGACATTTACTAGCTGTGTGACCCTGGGCAAGTCACTTAACCCTCATTACCCTGCTCCCCACAATATAAATAAATTAAAATAAAAAGGATGATGGTGAAGGGCTCCAGGAGATGGCCAAAGAATTTCCCTAAGTTTCCAGAAGACCTCTCAGGGTTCGCCTGAGAATTTCTTTCATTCCTATCCATACTACTTGTGTGGAAAAGATGTAGGGATGAGGACTAGCTGTTATTACAATTAGATGGATTTGTAATGTCCAGTGGCTAAATTCCAAGGATAGCCATTAATAGTTTGATGTCAGTTTGGCAGGAAGTCTTCAGGAAAATGGCTCAAGGTTCCATGCTTGACTTTCTTTCTTTTTTTCTTTAACAAGGTTACATGGCCAATACATGTGTTACAGTCAAAATAAGGTAAACTGAGGCACAAATTTTTGAGCATTATCAATTTATTAGTAAAGTGTGAATTTACCAGTAAATAGGATCTCATCTTCCTCAGCAAAGCTAAGACCCCCAAGTGAGGGGACAGCTCCCTTAAATAGGTTTGTGGACTACAGGGCAAAAAACCAGGACTTTGTAGGTGAAGAACAAATTATGATTGGCTCAACAAGTTATAATTGGCTAAGTTATTATGCTTGGCTACAGAGCTGAGGCATGGGGAACAATCTGATTAGTTGGAAATTGGAAATGAGGAGCTAGCAATGAGGTGTTTGAGTACACGTGCAAGGTTAGAGATAGTGGACCAGACTTTTTCGGCTAACAAACCAGACATCTTTGAAGTATAGCTTGTGTCTAGACCAGATTCTCTGGTGTCCACCCACATCTTTTAAGAATAACAGATTTCCTTGAGGCAAAAAAAAATAGTGATTAGCAGGAGAACTAGATTTCTAAATTTAATTCATTATAGGCCAGCTGAATTCTGAACTAAGTTCAGAGATAAAGAAGTATAACTTAGGCAGCAACAGGACAAAATCAATTAACTGAAAATAGGATCAATTAAAAAAACACAGAATCAATCAGATCATTTCACAAGGAGATGAATACACAAGAGTTGGAAGTCGAAATTGACAATATTTGGTAATTTCTTGGATATGTATGGTATGGTAGAAGGAAGAATCAAATATGACTGGGAAATTGTTAAACTGAGTGACTGGAAAAATGATAGACTCCACAACTAATCTAGATCCTAAATCTCTTCATGTTCACTCTTTCCATCTTTTGTCACTAATGAGAATCTGGTTTCCTTTAGAAGATAAAGCGTCTCTGCCCATTCTTTCTAGTCCTGGGTGAGCCATTTTTCATGCCCTAAACCCATTGGACCAGGAAGAGGAATGAACATATCACTTTTGAACTACTTCTTTGATATCGTCATTCAGCAACTTCTCTTTCTTTGTAGTTCACTCCATCTCTCTGTTATCTGATCCAGAGGCTAGTTGTCATTTACAGGCCACCAGGTCATTTTCTCTACTTTCTTAAGGAATTCAGTACAAAACTCACAGTTCTCAGTCCCAAACTATGTTCTCCTCCTTGGGAATTTCAATATATGCTTGATGTCCCCTCAAATATCCTGGCCTTCCATTTTATCAATTTTATCATCAACACTGAGCTACAATTTCACTCAACTTTATCCACTTACCCAATTTATTTCTGTTCCCCTGTAGGAACTATTTAATTTAAAAGGTCTTTTGCCTTATTATAGATTCTAGTCTTAGAGGATTCTTAAATATTCCTGCCAGATTCTAGGGCTGTGGTTGCCTAGATGTCCCTCATCTCCTTATGCTTCTATTAGGTCAGAGCAACAAATGGAAGAGAGGTGCAGGCTTGCCAACCATGGTATTCTTTTGTTTTCTATAATTTTATTTTCTAGACCTGAACAGATGAGAAGCCAACACATCATAAACTACATTTAATCATTATTTCTTCTTATATTTATCTTCTCTGGACCCATCAAAGCCTAGGTTTAAGAGTCTCCACATCCCTTCAACTCCTTTTATATAGCCCTGGTTCTTGGCTCTTCTTGTCATCTCTTGTACCTTCTCTTTCTTAAAGTACAGATCATACATGTTATTGGCTGTTGGACCTTAACTTGTATGTCCAACTTAACCTTGCAACATGCCAGAGGCACACTTTCCTTAAGATCTATTTTTGTGTTTTTAATTTTTCTTTTTCTTCTTTAGTTATATTTGTTTTGTATCACCAAAATATTTGTACGTATCTCTGATTGGTTTATCTTCCCCTCCCAATTTTGAGGCAGTGTGGTATAATGGAAAAAAGCCTTGGGCTCAGAGGACCCATGTTTCAATCCCAGTTTACCTCTTTACTCCCTATATGACCTTGGGCAAGTCACTTAACCTCTTCAGTTTCCTCATCTGTAAAATGAGAGTATTTGATCAGATAGTCTCAAAAAACCCTTCCAGATACAAGTCTATGATCCCATGATCTTGAGTTTAATTCAACAAAGCTACTATGTGCATGGCAAACTTAAATCCTTTCCCTAAAAGAAGTTGCTATAAATGGGATATATCATTTATACAGCTGAGAAAATTCCAGATAATTCAAGGAGAGGGAGGGTACTACCCAAAGAGATCAGGAAATATTTTCTGTAGGAGTTTGTACTTCATCTTAGCGTTGGAGGAAACTAAGGCTTCTGAAAGGCATAGATGAGAAGGGAGTATATTCATGGCATTCTGGAAAAGCTTGAACAAAAACAATGGGGTAGGGTACAGAATGTTTGAGGCACAGAAGTTAGGTTACTTTGTAAAGTGGGTAAAGAGGATTAGTGAAAAAGAAGTTTGGAAAGGTAGGCTGAATCCAGACCCTTAAGGGCTTTAAATGAAAAGCAAAGGAGTCCCTATTTTAATTTGGAGGCAAAAAGGAGCCACTGAAAAATTTGAGCAGGTGACATAGTCAGACATGGGCCCTAGGCATGTTCTACTGACAAATATGTGAGGATTGATTAGAGAAGGGAGAGATGGGAAGAACTATTGCAGAAGTCCACATAATGAAGTCATGATCTAAAGTGCAGTCCATGTAAGCAGAGAGGTAGAATTAACAACACCTGGAAACTGACAGGATATGGAAAATGTGAGAGCATAAAGATTTGAATAGGCTTCTAAGGTTGCAAACCTTGAAGATTTGAAGTGTGGCTATGTTTTCTATTATATGTGTTGAGTTTGAGATGCTTATAGGACATTCAGGTCCCATAATCTCAATTTTGAGATTAGTTTCGATTTTGTTAGAGTTTCTACTCATTAAAAAGACTTAACTTGGTTACCTCAAAAATGAAAACAAAAACAAACTATAAATTCTTCCTTATTTAAAGTTTCCATTTTTTTCTCTCCTTTTTTTCTTCCACCTAATCTCTTGGAGTATTTATGTTGTTCAGTCATTTCAATTGTGTCTAACTTTTTGTGACCCCATTTGGGGTTTTCTTGGCAGAGATACTGAAGTGATTTTCCATTTCCTCCAAATCATTTTACAAATGAGGAGACTGAGGCAAACGGGGTTAAGTGAGTTGCCCAGGGTCTCTTAGCTACTCTACGTTAAGTCATTATGTCGTTTTTCCATTCAATACTTATAACAAAATCTGGAGGTATGGTTTGCTTAAGTTGGATAATATTTTGTTAACAGCTGTTTTTGGTTTGTGAATATTCTTTGTCTCTGTTTGAATATCTTTCTGTCATATTTAAAATATTTGCTTTGCATAATTTAAGAAACAGGACATTCGTTGGCTATTTTTGTGGGTTTTGTGTACATTGTGTTCTTAACAATTAAAGAATAATTAATTTGATTAGTCTAGAATGGACTTTTCAGCTACGATAACAAAAAAGGAGAATTACAGGAGTTAGAGGGGCTGCAGGAAAGCAGCTACACTCATGGACTGTTGGTGGAGCTGTTAATTGGTCCAACCCTTTTGGATAGCAATTTAGAACTATGCCCCCAAAGTCACTAAATTATGCTTAACTTTTCGTGTAGCAAAATTACTACTAGGCCTGTACCCTAAAGAGATCAAAGAAGGAAGAAAAGGACACATGTGTATAAAATACTTATAGCAGTTTTTTGTAGTGGTGAAGAACTGGGAAACCAAGAGGGTGAACAGTTGCAGAATAGGTGAAAAAATTATAGTACATAAATTAAACGGAATTCTATTGTGCCATTAAAGAAATGACAAAGGGATTGTTTTAGAAAAACCAAGGAAACCTTGTCTGAGCTGATGCAGAGTAAAGTGAGCAGGGGCAGCAGAAAAATTTATACAAGAACAATAAAGAAAAACAACTGAAAGATTTAAGAACTCTGCTCATCACAATGATCAACCAATCACATTTCCAGAAAACTGATGATAAATTTGTTGTCTCTTAATAGAGAGGTGTAAATGAGACATACATTTTTAGATGTGAGCAATGTAGGAATTTGTTGTGCTTGATTATATAGATTTATTATAAGAATTTTGCTTTTCAGTAGGGATAGGGAGCGGGGTGGAAGAGAGAAAAAATGCTGATTAATTGAAAAAAATTGAAAAAATTAACGAAAAAACTTAGTTTAAGCACAGCCTTCTAATGAAGACTTTTCTGATACCCACTTCAGTTATTAGTGCTCCCTTCCCAAAACTTCATTGTATTCATTTTGTATTTATGCTGTAGATACTTACAGATAGATATAGATATAGATATAAATATAGATATATCATACTTGTCTCTCCTGTTAGAATGCAAGATCCTTGAGCACAGGGACATTTCGCTCTTGTCTATATATCCATAGTCCTTATCACAGTGCCTGGCACTTAGTAGGACCTTAAGTGTTTATTGATTGATTGATATATGATTATACCATCATTTATTTAGCTGGTCTCCACTTGTTGGATATGTGGATTTTCCCCTCAGTTTTTTGGTATTATGAATAGGACAGTTATGAATATTTTTGTATAGATAAGTCTTATTTTTCCTTTTTATTTTTTATAAAGTTCTAATAGTTGCACAGTAAGGTAAAAAATTTGATCAGTTTTGTAACTTTTGAATATTGCCATATTATTCTCCAGAGTGCTTGTACCTAGAGTCTATATTTCCACTCTCAGCATATGAGAATATCTGTTTCCCTATAACCTACTAACAAGGTTCTCAAGACTATTCTAAGACCTATTCAAAGGGATGAAATAAAAATTCTTGATAAAAGAAATCACTTATAAGTATTTTACAGAGATTGTTGTCAGCCATTATTGTTGTCAGCTAAATTTTTGTTTTGGTTTCATGGTTGAATTGTGTGGTGAAATCTTTGATGAACAAAAGGGTTATTCTAGGTAATGAGACTTCTAAAAGATTAGTTAGACAAGGCCTTTGTTGTAAAGCTCCAGCTATTAGGAGGAAAAAACAACTGTAAATTTTGATAAAGCTAGATAAAGCTAAGCACCTAGAGTGGAGTCAAGAAGAAACTGGAGGGGCAGCTAGGTGGCACAGTCGATAAAGCACTGGTCCTGAATTCAGGAGGACCTGAGTTCAAATCCGGCCTCAGACACTTGACACTTATTAGCTGTGTGACCCTGGGCAAGTCACTTAACCCTCATTGCCCTGCCCAAAAAAAGAAGGAGGAGGAGGAGGAGGAGGAAGAAAGAAGAAGAAAATGGAGTCAGACTCATCTTCCTGAGTTCAAATCTGACATCAGGTTTTGTGACCCTGGGCAAGTCACTTAACCCTATTTGTCTCAGTTTCCTTATCTGTTAAATCAGCTGGAGAATAAAGTGGCAAACCACTCCAGTATCTTTCTCAAGAAAACCCCAAATGGGGTCATGAAGAGTTGGACGCTACTGAACAATAACAACAACAACAAAGTAGCTAATTATGGGATGTTGATACCTGGAGTATAAAGAAGCCAAGTATGGTAAAGATTTCTTCAAGAATGCTTCTGTAATCCTGAGTTGAACCAAGTACCAGAACTTCTCTACCCTAGAGGAAGGGAATGAAAGGATTACAAGGCAAAGGTATCAGAACCCTGGAGTTTTAGTTAAAAGCAGTTCACAAAGCATTTATATCTAGTTCATAGAGTTTCAAGAAGTGCCTTCACCTCCTCTACCTCATCCTGGTATACCCCTCGACCTGCCAGGAAGCCACATAATCCCCTTAATGATTTATATTCCTACCTTGGATATGACTCCAACAAGTGAGAATTGCATCATTGTTTGCTCCTCCTTATTCGTACTCTGCCCCTGCATTGGTCCTTCCCTGGCAGCCTCCTTTTGAGGCTCTGGTCATGCCTGTCTCCGGATGGGTGACCCATTGCTCTGCTGCTATTGCTGTTAGCTCCTACCAGATACATCCCGAGTGCTTCTTGATGTAGTTGTTGTGCCTTGCTTGGCTTTGCTGCTTGTTTAGGAGATAACTATTATCCCCTTCCAGCAGCTAGACTGTGTACTAGGTCTTTGGCTGGTAATGTTATAGCTCATTAATGACTCTAGGATATTTTGACCTTCTTTTGTTTCATACCTGTGTCCCATAACTCACCCTTTATACTAGGTACTCTCCTGGTGACTATAGGAATATCTCTTTCATAGATTTCATGATAGAACTTTGTTTTCTATTATAGATCAGTTCATGGTGGTGGTGGTGTTCAGGTGTCTGACTCTTTGTGACTCCATGGACCATAGCACTCTTCTATCCTCTACTACCAATCAAAGTCTGTCCAAGTTTATGTTTGTTGTTTCCATCAGACTATCTATGCATCTATCCTCTACCCTTTTCCTTTTGCCTTCAATCTTTCCTAACATCAAGTTTTTTCCCAGTGAGTCTTATCTTCTCATTATATGGCCAAAGTATTTTAGCTTTAGCTTCAGTATATGACCTTCCAGTGAATAGCCTGAATTAAATTCTTTAAGTATTGGCTGATTTGATCTCCTTGCTCACCAAGGGGTTCTTAAAAATCTTCCCCAGTGCCACAGTTTGAAAGTATTAATTCTAAGGGGCAGCTAGGTGGCACAGTGGATAAAGCACCAGCCCTGGATTCAGGAGGACCTGAGTTCAAATCCAGCCTCAGACACTTGACATGTACTAGCTGTGTGACCCTGGGCAAGTCACTTAACCCTCATTGCCCTGCCAAAAAAAAAAGTGTCAATTCTGTGGTGCCCAGCTTTCCTTATAGTCCAACTCTAAGTCATATATTGCTACAGGAAAAACCATAGCTTTGACCATATGGACGTTGTTGATAAGGTGATGTCTCTGCTCTTTACCAGGATGTCCAGATTTGCCATAGCTTTTCTTTTAATTTTATGGCTTCATGCACCATGTGCAGTGATCTTTGAGCTCAAGAATGTCAAATTTGACACTGAGTTCATTTCTTCTCCCTCTATTTGCCAGGAAATAATGGGACCAGTTGTTAAGATATTGATTATTATTATTTTTTTTTTTTGCAGGACAATGAGGATTAAGTGACTTGCCCAGGGTCACACAGCTAGTAAATGTCAAGTGTCTGAGGCTAGATTTCAGCTTAGGTCCTCCTGAATCCAGGGCTGGTGCTTTATCAACTATACCACCTAGCTGCCCCTGATCTTGATTTTTTTGATGTTAAGCTTTGAACCAGCTGTTATAGTCTCCCCTTCAGCCCTCATCAAGGAGCTTTTTAATTCCTCTTGACTTTTTGCCATCAGAGTGGTATTGTCTTTGAGTGAGATTTAAGTGAGATTGTTGATATTCCTCCTGGCAACCTTAATTCCAGCTTTTGATTTACCCAGCTTGGCATTTTGCATGATGTCCTCTGCATATAAGTTAAATAAATAAGTTGACAATATGCTGCCTTGTCACAGTTATTTTCCAGTTTTAAAACAGATTGTTCTGTGTTTGGTTCTAATTGTTGCTTCTTGGCATACATACAGGTTCCATAGGAGTCAAGTAAGATGATCTGGTACTCCCATCTCTTTGAGGTCTTGCCACATTTTGTTGTGATCCACAGAGGCAAAGGCAAAAGTAGATGTTTTCTGGAACTCTTTTGCTTTTTCCATAATGTAACAAATGTTGGCAATTTGGTTTCTAGTTCTGCTGCCTCTTCAAAAACCAGACTGTCGTTCTGGTAATTCTTAGTTCACATATTGCTGAAACCTAGCATGTAAAATGAGCACAATTGTTTGGCAAAGTGAACGTTTCTTGGCATTGTCCTTCTTTAGGATTGGGATGTAAACTGTTTTTTTCCAATTCATTGCCACAGTTTTGTTTTCCAAATTTACTGGCATATTGAGTGCAGGTTTTTTTTTTTTAACAGTTTCATCTTTTAGGATTATAAATAGCTCAGCTGGAATTCTGTCACCTTCACCATCCTTACGGTTAACAGTTCTTCCTAATACCCACTTGACTTCATTCTCCAGGATGTCTGGCTCTAGATCACTAATCATACCATCTTGGTTGTTGGGTCATTGTTGTTGTTAAGACCTTTCTTGTATAGTTCTTTTATATATTCTTGCCACTTCTTAATTTCTTCTGCTTCTGTAAATCCCTACCATTTTTTGTCTTTTATCATACCCATTTTTGCATGAAACTTTTCTTTGATATCTCTAATTTTCTTGAAGATATCTCTTGTTTTTTTCCATTCTATTGTTTTCTTCTAATTTTTTGCATTGCTCTTTTTAAAAAAAACCTTTTTCTCTTTCTCTCTTCTTGATGTTCTTTGGAATTCTGCAATTCAGTTGGATATATATTTCCCTTTCTCCTTTACTTTTTGCTTTCTTTTTTTCCTCAACTATTTGCAAAGTCTTATCAGTCATTTCACATCTTGCTTTTCTTTTTCATCGAAATGTTTTTTTTGGGGGGGGGGAGGGGTTGGGCAATGAGGATTAAGTGACTTGCCCAAAGTCACACAGCTAGTAAGTGTAAAGTGTCTGAGGCAGGATTTGAACTCAGGTCCTCCTGAATCCAGGGCCGGTGCTCTATTCACTGTGCCACCTAGCTGCCCCCATTGAGATGTTTTTGTTGCTGCCTTCTGTGCAGTATTGCAAACCTCTGTCCATAGTTCTTCAGGCATTCTGTCTACCAGATCTAATCCCCTAAATCTATTCATCACCTCTATTTCATATTCATAAGGGATGTTATTTAGGTCATACCTATACAAGTCTCATGGTTTCCCCTACATTCTTCAGTTTGTCTGAATTTTGCAATAAGAAGCTCATGATCCAAGCCACAGTCAGCTCCAGATCTTGTTTTAACTGACTGAATAGAGGTCCTCTACCTTTGGCTCCAAAGTATATGATGAATCTGATTTCTGTATTGACCATCTGCTGATGTCCATGTGTAGAGTTGCCTTTTGGGTTGTTGAAAAAGAGTGTTATAACCAGTGAGTTTTCTCAATAAAACTCTATTAGTATCTGCCCTGCTTCATTTTGTACTCCAATACCAAACTTTCCTATTTTTCCAATTATCTTTTTTTTTTGTTTTTTTTTAGTGAGGCAATTGGGGTTAAGCCCAGGGTCACACAGCTAGTAAGTGTTAAGTGTCTGAGGCTGGATTTGAACTCAGGTACTCCTGACTCCAGGGCCAGTGCTCTATCCACTGCACCACCTAGCTGCCCCATCAATTATCTTTTCATTTCCTACTGTAGCATTCCAATCTGCTATGATGCATATAACTTCTTTTTTGGGGTGTTATTTCTAGATATTCCAGGCCTTCAAAGAATTGACCGACTTTGGCCTCTTTGGCATCAGTGGTTGTAGCATAGACTTGTATTAGTGTGGTGTAGAATGGTTTGCCTTGGATTCAAACAGATATCATTAGGTCAATTATGAGATTATATCCTAGTACTACTTGTGTCACCCTTTTATTAACTATGAGGACTACTCCATTTCTTCCAAGGGATTTTTGCCCACCGTAGTATAAGTAGTGATCATCTGAATTAAATTAATTAATTCCCATTTATTTGAAAATTCACTGACGCCCAAGGCATATATTTAATCTTTTCATCTTCTGTGTGATCGCATCCAGCATTCCTTGGTTCATAGATCTTACATTCAAAGTTCCTATGCAACATTGATCTTTATAGCATGACTGACTTTTCATCACCAGATACATCCATTTGCAGCCGAGTTTCCTTTCAGCTTTGGCCCAGCTGCTTTGTTAGTACTGGAGCTACTTATAGTTGTCCTCTGCTCTTTCCTAGTAACATATTGGACACTTTCCAACTTGAAGTGCTCTTTTCTGATATAATCTTTATTCCCATTTTAGTACTTTCCATGGGGGGATGGGGAGTATAGGGTGTGTTCAGGGAAGACAGTCCTCTGGTGTGAGGGCTGCCAAGCTCTTTTCAGAACTGCTTTCCACCTTTGGTGTCTACCTGATCCACCAACTCTCACCTGTTGCTCCAAAAAGCTATAGTATATGCAGTGACTACACCCTAGTAAACTGTTTTGGCAGATAGACTAAGCCAAGTTGAGAGTAACCAAAGGATCTAAAACCCTTTGGTGAGTTAGTGGGGTGTTTACCCCATGCATGTGAAGACTTCCCCAGGGCGGATGAGAACAGTTTGTTACAATGGCCATGAAGGCAGTTGAAGCAGGAGCTGTGGAGCACTTAGTACTTGGTCAGATATCAAAGATCCCAAGGTCATCCACTGCATTTGGAGCCATCACCAGTTGTCTTGATTCTCTGTCCTGCTACTGGACCGTGACAGATTTGGAAGGGAGTGAAGCTGATGCCTTTGGGCAACTCTACCTCACTTCAATCCAATTCATGCATGAGTTAAAAGATATTGCTCACACCATATTACCATTTTTACCTATTCAATGTCCTGTGGTGACAGGTAAGGGATGAAGCAGCAGGTGCAGATACATAGGGAACTGTGGTCACAACCATACACACAGGCAGCCCAGGCCATACAGTCATCTTCTCACTGGAAGTAGCAATGAGATTTAGCAGCTCCCTGGGCTCACCAGACTGCTCACCTCCTGGCATGAGGAAGGCACTAGAAAAGGTGCCCTAAAAACGTCTACTCCTGGAAACAGGACTTCTAGAAATGTCTGAAAGACTGTGGTCCAAGGCCATTTTTGCTGGCTACAAGCAAGGTCTGTGATACCAGAGGGAACATACAGCTCTTGAAAATTGAAGGAGTCTATGCTTGGGAGGAAACTGAATTCTATTTGGGCAAGAGATGTGCTTATGTATACAAGGCAAAAAACAACACAGTGACTCCTGGTGGGAAACCCAACAGAACAAGAGTGATCTGGGGGAAAGTTACTCGGGCTCGGGCCAAGTTCAGAAGCAATCTTCCTGATAAAGGCCATTGGACACAGGATCCAAGTGATGCTGTATCCCTCAAGGATCTAGAATATGAAAACTGATTGAATAAAATTACACAATTTTTGCAAATGTAAAAAAACAAACAAACAAACAAAACCCTGGACTGTTTACCACAGCAAGTGGGGATTCTATCCTGTGGTTAAAACAAAAAAATGTACAAAGGCTTCTGCATCATCAGTACGTGGACTGTATACATACTTATGGACAAAATGAAATCCAGTAGACCTGAAAAATGAACTGCTCTTGTTGCAAGGGAACTTGTCAAGTATTACATCCAAAGAGCAGCCCTGAGTGAAACAAGGCTGGCAAATGAAGACCAGCTTGCTAAAGTCAGAGCTGGAAACGCATATCTGGAGTGGCTGCAGTGAAGGGGAGAGCCATGAATCTGGTGTAGGTTTTGCAATCAAAACTAATCTACTCAACAAGCTTGTATACCTACCAAAAGGAGTGAATGACAGGCTCATGACAAGGCAATCACCGCTTTCAGGAAAACACTGCACTACTATCATCAGTGCCTGTGCTCTCACCACGATGAACCCTGATGAAGTCAAAGAAAAAAAATTATGAAGAACTAGAGACCCTCATTATCAATGTGCTGAAAGTGAACAAGCTTATAATTCTGGGTGATTTTTATGCTAGAGGAGGAACAGGCTAACGGATATTGCTGGGGGTCCTTGGAGGGAATGGAGTCAGAAACAGCAACAGCAATGGTCACTTCTTATTTGGGTGTCCAGAGAAGTTCATCACTACTGTATGTCAATTTCATGATGGCTTGCTTGCCCTGGTTTGGGATAATGGACAATGCTCTCAGTGCAGTGAAACAAAGCTGTGTGCTTGCCCCCATGTTTTTAGCATGTTGTTTTCAGCAGTGTTGTCAGACTCCTTCAGTGAAAATAGCACAGCATCAAGGTCAGCTACTGCACTGATGGTAAATTAACTTGAAAAGGCTACAAGCCAAGACCAAATAAGAGAAAGAGTTAGTGCGTAACCTTTTTGTTTGCAGATGATTGTGCACTCAACGCAGCCTCTGAAGCTGAGATGCAACAAAGTATTGATTGATTCTCTGCTGTTTGCGCTCATTTTGGCCTAATAATTAACACTAAGAAAACAAAGGTTCTCCACCAGCCAGCATCACATCATCCCAACATAGAACCATCACTGATAACAAATGGAGAAGTTTTGAATACTATGGATAAGTTCACTTACCTTGGCAGTATACTTTCCAGGGATGTACCCATTGATAATGAGGTTGACGCACACATTGGAAGAGCTAGTGTTTTGGAGGTTCTGTAGGAAAGTGGAGGAGAGAAGAGATATTGGACTGACTAACAGAATGAAGAGCCATTTTGTTGACCTAGTTGTGGTATATCTGTGAAATCTTGACAGTATAACAGCACCATGCAAGGAAATTTAATTGCTTCCATTTGAATTGTCTTAGGGAGATTCTGAAGATCACATGGCAGGATAAGGTACCAGACGCTGAGGTTCTTTCTTGAGCTAAACTACCAAGCATTCCAATGATCCAAGACAACTCTGAAGGACTTAGGGGAAATGCAATCCATCTACAGAGAAAGAACTGATGGTATCTGAATACATATTGAAGCATAATTTTTGTTAGTTCCTTTATCTGGAGTTTTGTTTTTGTCTTTTTACTTTCACAACCTGGCTAATGTGGAAATGTTTTGCATGACTACTCATGTATAACTTATATTTAATTTTCTTAGTTCTTGGGGGTGGGGAGGGAAGGAGGAAGATAATTTGGAACACAAAGTTTTAAAAAATTGATGTCAAAATTTATTTTTACATGTAATTTTGGAAAATAAAAATTCTAAATATAAAAAAAAACTACCAAGCATTCAAACTTTACTGTAGAAAGAGCAGTTTTGATGCATTGGCCACATTGTTCAAATGCCAAATGTACAGTTGCCTAAAAGACTATTTTATGGATAGCTCATACAAGGAAGGTGCTAACATAGTGGTCAGAAAAAGTGATACAAAGAACTATTAAGATTTCTCTGAAGAACTTTGGAACTGATTGTGTGACATGGAAGAAGCTTGAAAAACTCTACCCAGCATGGCATGCCCACATCAAAGGAGATGCTGTTCTCTGAGGAAAGCAGAATTGCAGTAGCTCAAAAGAAATGTGAGATGCACAAATTTAGTGATCTCCACCCCAAATGTTCATATTACTTATTTGTGCCCAACCTGTGGTAGAACATTCCAAGCTTATATTGGTTTGATCAGCCACAGTCAGACACACTGTAACTTGACTATAACATTTGTCATTTGGCTTTCTTTGAGATTGAAGGACAACAACCAACTGTCCATGGGCAAAATACTAGAATAGTTTGCCATTTTTTTCTCCAGTGGATCACCTTTTATACTTTCCACCAAGATCTGTCCTTCTTGGGTAACCCTGCACAGTATAGCTCATAGTTTCATTGAGCCAGGCAAGCCCCTTTGCCACAAGGCAATGATGGGGGGAGGAGGGAGAAAGAACATGATGAGTCTGTCCCATTTGGCTTCTCCTTCCCCTAGTATACAGACAGGATTCTTCCCACTGCATGGGCATCTCACTCAAGATTCTTTTGTGGATTCAGAAAGACTTGCTTTTTATTTGCTTATCTAACCACCTGCATCATCTGGGGCAAATGGGCTGTCATGCAAATTACTTTTGACCCATTTTCTCCCTGCTCTCCAAAAGGATGGGTGGGTCTAACCAAATACTCCTGATATGAATGGTACATCTTACCTACAATAAGGGAGAAGATTTTTACAAACTCTACTGCACTTAATTTCTTTTTCTGAAAAGCTTTCACTTAAAAATAGCTTAGTAAATATTTTTTTAAAACATTAATTGTATTTGCATAATTATGTTTATGTATCTTTTTGGAGTAGAAGACCTAATATTCTAGTTTGAGAGTAGGATTTTCTCCAAATGAAAACATGCTAAATGGATTCTAAATCTAACATAAGCTTCATCTATTTAACTTTTAACTTCATCTATGTAACGTTGAAAACAGTACAGATAACAAGTAATTACTAAGTGATATGTGATGTTTAGTTAGTTTTCCAAATTTGCGGCTATTTTATAGGACCAAATCAGTGTTTTTTTTCTTTATTAACTTTATAAAGTACATTAAGGGGCAGCTAGATGGCACAGTGGATAAAGCACTGGCCCTGGATTCAGGAGGACCTGAGTTCAAATCTGAGCTCAGACACTTGACACTTACTAGCTGTGTGACTTGGCCAAGTCACTTAACCCTCATTGCCCCACCCCCCAAAATAAAATAAAGTACATTAAAAGTATTGCAAGACTAATAGAGAATAATAGGGCAATTCGTCATGAATAATGTTGTTCAAGGTTCTTTCCTGCTTTAGAGTTCTAACTATGAAGCTACACGGAAACTAAATTTTGGATATTGAATAACATCTGAGAATATACTGCTAGGGTATATGTACGTATTTCCTTATTATAAAATTAAAAGCATCATTGTATTTACATATTGCACAATATTAATATTTTTATAGTTAGAAATATTCATATTTTATAGTTAGAAAATTTCTCAGGCTACTCCAATACATCTCTTGATCTCTTCCATCCTTGAAATATGATACTAAAGTATGCATAGTCTATATCACACAATTTTGTGTTTAATTTTATAGCATATTCTCTTGTTTCATAATTTTGTAATTTGTGTAATACATGTATATTGTCTTCAGTGGCTCCTTATTGTATATAGGAGCATCCTTCAAGGTTCAGCTCAGGGGTCTTCCCCTATAGGAAGTCTGTCTTCAATTTCCTAGTTGCTAGTGTTCTCACCTTTCTCAGATGATCTTCTATTTATTTTTTTTTCCCTCCTGTGTCATATCTTCCAGTTGAACGTGAAGCTTCTTTAGGTTAGGAATTGTTTTTTGTTTTTTCCTTTTTGCTTTGTGCATAGTGAGTACTTAATAAATGTTTGTTGTTGAATGATATTGCTTTCTCCCCAGATTTTTGCTTCTAAAGAGCAGGAACTATTTTTCATTTTTGTCTTTTTATGCCTTGAATCTAGAACAAGGGTTCTTAACCTGGGATCCATGAACTTGTTTTTAGAAATATTTTTATAATTGTTTTTCTTTGTCTTCCTAGGTTCCTTATTTTATGTATTTAAAGAACATTATTCTGAGGAGGATGTCCATAGGTTTTAGTTGTTGTTGTTGGTTGTTGTTTGTCCTTCCTTTTTGAAGAGGACTATGATATCAGGAGGTGATGTCATGACTCACATTGAATTGGATTTCACTGAGGGAAGGCTATTCAAAGTCACCTGCCTCACTCACTTTCAAAGCCATCTGGATTCAGTGGCAAGACCAGAGATGGCCTCATAGGTTTTACCAGACCAGTAGAGGGGTCCATGACAAAGAAAAAGTCTTAGAACCTGTGGTCTAACATAGTATCTTATATGTAGTAGGTACTTAAATTATAGTTGTTTAATTTTGTTCTTGTTCCAGCTTAGATTGTAAATTTCTTAGAGGGCATTTTTCTTATTTATTTCACAGTTCTGGGTACATAACAAATATAAATAAATACTTGATTAATTGATGAGATTGACTTACATTATTTGCCAAGGCCAAAAACACAAGATATAAGATACAAATTTTCTAAAAAATATAGTCCCTAAAAAGTCTTGTGTCCTTGTAGCCATAATATAGGAATAACATAGTACATGAATGAAAACAAATAAAGAAAGCATTTTACTCTACCTTTTTCTAAAGGTATTTAAGGTTTCAGAGTTGGTAATGAATGAATGATATATAATATCAATATATTATACACACACACACGTAGAGAGAGAGATTAAGAGGAATTAACATTAAGTTGTAATTTTTTATTTTAAAGATTTTATACCCTAGATAGATTTAAGAAAAATATTTTTAAATGTTGCTAATTGCTTCTATTATGTTATTCTTAAAAACAGATTTCAAAAATTGAAAATGTCAGTCATTTGTGTGACCTAAGAGTTTTAAATCTCGCAAGAAACTTTTTAAATGATGTTGATGATCTTAATGGCCTGAGTTCCCTGACTGAACTTAATCTACGACACAATCAAATCACTTCTGTGGTAAGTACCTTATTTTCTTTTCCTGCTGCCAATTTTGGGATAAGGAATAAGAGGGAGAAAAAAAATTAAAACTTTAAAAAAGAAAATAATTTTTGATTATTTTATGTAAAGCAAGATTGTAAGGTCTTTTAGACTTTTCTAAATTAGTTTATGTGTATAATTTATTGATTTAAAAATATTATGATTTGCATTATTTAGTATAGATAGACAGCTAGCCTTAGAGCCAGGAAGACCTACTTCATGTCCTGCCTCTTACATGTACTATCTCTGTGACCCTAGACAAGTCTCTTTATCTCTTAGAGCTATCTAGGCAATTCAAGATTGTAGATTTCAGAGAAGATACTCACCTGTACCAAAGGAAGATGATTTTCTATGGAAGCTTCCTATACCAATGAAATCCAAGGTCTAGTCCCTATCTCTAGTAACTTGATGCAATTGTATTTTTCAAAGAAGATAAATAGAAAATTAGGATAACATCTAATAATACAATCAGTCAGTGACTTAGCAAGTATAAATATTAGATCCTTTCCTGTTTTTTATTTGGGAAAAAGCAGTGTTAGAGATCACTGGGTACCTGAAAATGGTAGGAGTAGGGACCAGAGAATTACCAAAAAGCTAAAAAGATATAGAAATGTAGGACATGGACAAAGAAAACAAACTTTCCTGGCTTTACAGGTTTGCTGAGGCTCTGACTTTTTTTGTTGACAGTTATTGGTGGTCAAATAGAAGTTATACACTGAAACTTTTTTGTCCTGGACACTCATGGAGTTTTTAGCAGGAACATCACTTTAAGGCTTATGATGCAAAAGCACATTATTTTGTATATGCACACATATATTTACTTATACACACATATATGTTGTATATATTGTATGTATGTGTATATATATATATATATATTTTTTTTTTTTTTAGTGAGGCAATTGGGGTTAAGTGATTTGCCCAGGGTCACACAGCTAGTAAGTGTTAAGTGTGTGAGGGGGGATTTGAACTCAGGTACTCCTGACTCCAGGGCCGGTGCTCTATCCACTGCGCCACCCAACTGCCCCCATATATATTGTATGTATGTATGTATGTATGTATGTATGTATGTATGTATGTATACATATATATAAAAGATATACTATATATTATAAATACTGACTATATTGTGTGTATGTATATATGTACATATAAATATGCACACAACACAAACATAAGTATATGTTTGTGTATATACATATACATACATCTATATCCATAGACAGACAGACAGAAAGATAGATATTAACATGATTGGTTTTGTTATAAAGGAGCTTTGTTGCCAGAGGATTCCTTAAACACATTGAGCTATCATTGTACTTTTACAAAGATTGCCCATGGTGTTTCTTGAATGTAATTTGGTTACTTTAAATGATCTATTAACAAGAATCCCAGTTAATAAAGTATTAAACCATAACTGGTGCCATGAACAGCCTCCTTAGGATGTGAAAGGGAAAATACTGGAACAGATGGTGACTTACCTTCAGTTCTAAAAAATCTGATACAGGTCATTTTCACTCCAAGAGACTGGGGCAGTTCCAGAACATGTCCAGATTCATTAATTTCTTTTAGAATCTCAGATTAGAATTAGACTTCCAGACCTTCAAGATTGTTCTTCTTTGAGTCTCTCCAGTTGGAGATTGACATGGTGTGGGATTCAATCTTTAGGGAAACTCTTGCATCCAATCTTGACCCATACCAGACCTGACATGCAGTCAAGCTGGCTTTTCAAGGTTGGGGAATCATGAGGATTTATTTGGTTCTAGCATTTGCATGCATTTGGTTCATGCTTGTGAAGTGTGACATATCCAATCACTTGTTTTATTTATAGAATCAGGTCCTCTGAATATTATTCCTAATCATTGCTATTTTCTTTGAAAGACCTTTCTTTTAATATTTTTGAAATAAAACATAGCATTAGTTTAGAACTAAATATTTTAAAATTTAGCTGATATCTCTTAGGCCTTTTTATTGTTGATAGTTGATGTTATATGGTCATTGAATTTTAAAGCAAGAGACTTTAGAGATTAGTCTAGCTCCTTTAATTTTTTTGGGGGGTGGAGTGGGGCAATGAGGGTTAAGTGACTTGCCCAGGGTCACACAGCTAGTAGGTGTCAAGTGTCTAAGGCCGGTTTTGAACTCAGGTCCTCCTGAATCCAGGGCCAGTGCTTTATCCACTGCACCACCTAGCTACCCTATATCTTCTTTATTTTTTGCTTTTTGGATTTTTTTTTGTTGTTTTTTGTTTTTTGCAGGGCAATGAGAATTAAGTGACTTGCCCAGGGTCACACAGCTAGTAAGTGTCAAGTGTCCGAGGCCAGATTTGAACTCAGGTCCTCCTGAATCCAGGGCCTGTACTTTATCCACTGCGCCACCTAGCTGCCCCTCCCCCCCCCCCGTATCTTCTTTATTTTTAAATATATGGAAACAATGGGACAGACAGAAGTGAGATGTCTACATATCATAGTCAGTGATCAGACTGAAGACTGGCCCAGGTCTTTTAACCCTTGGTTTAGTGTTCTTTCCACAAAATCAGATTGAATCTCTTAAATGATATAAACCAAGTCCTTATTGCAAGAGTTATGACATATGCTTCTTGGTATTTCTAGTGCCTAATATAGTATAATTTTTTTTTGTATCAACAAACTAGATGTCTTAGTGATACAAAGAAGCTTAGGCCTATAGTCTTTGCCCACAAAGATGGTCAGATAGGAACATGTAAAGTTTAATAACAATATGAGATGCAAGGCACAGATGTTTCCCATGTAGGTTATATATCTACATATGTTTGTCTGAATGTAGCTACCAGAGAGGCATAAACAAAATATCTCTAACATCTACATTTTCCATCTTTCTCCAAGGGAGACAGGCCACAATTCTCAGAGAGGGAACATTGGGTTAGAATTAAATCTCTACTACCATAAATATTGCTAGTTTAGAGGAAATACTTTTTTTAGTCACCAGTAAACATTTATTAAGCATCTATTAGGTGTCAGGTACTGTGCTAACTCCTGAGGATACAAAGAAGCATTGACATCTGGATATGCAAAGAAACCATCCCTGCCCTGCTTCTGGTCATTCTCTCTCTCTCTCTCTCTCTCTCTCTCTCTCTCTCTCTCTCTCTCTCTCCCCCTTTTTTTTTGGTGAGGCAGTTGGGGTTAAGTGACTTGCCCAGGGTCACACAGCTAGTAAGTGTTATGTGTGTGAGGTCGAATTTGAACTCAGGTCCTCCTGAGTCCAGGGCCGGTGCTCTATCCACTGCGCCACCTAGCTGCCCCTGGTCATTGTCTCTTGAAGGAGGAGTGTCTTAAGCTATCTGCAAAGGCTTGACTCTCTTCCTATCAAATGTTAGTTATACAGAGACTATCACACAGATGATAAATCCACTTATCCAAGCCAGGAGAAAACAGAAATCAGAGAAGTTATCTGTAGATGAGTGTATACCAGACAATATACAGAGTGAATGAGCTCTCACGCTAGGAACAAGATATCTCAGCTCAACCACAAAACATAGAATCCATGATCTTAGCCAAGGGGAAAATCCCTCAAGTTTCTAGAGTGGAAAGCTGGGAACAGCAGCATTATCAAGATACTGGTTTCTCTACAAGTTGGCTTCTTTCTAGACTCTTTCTCTCCCTCTAGGAAGTGAACCTTGAAGTATGTGTATCCCTTCTTGAAGCTCGAAGCCAGAAAACTAGTATCTTTCTGATCCCAAGCTTTTGATAACTCTGCTCCTCATGTAGGTCTGGAACATAATTCTCCACAAGTGAGGAGAATCTTTTGCAATGGGTTTGAGCCTCAGGTTATATGATATATAATGCTTTAGTATAAGAAATACCACAAAGCACTACACAGTCAACTGCCAAATGCAAGGCAGATATAATGAGCATTTTACAGTCATTCGCATGGAGAGATAACTAGGTGGGGAATTCAGCTGAGTCTTGAAGGATGTGTAGGGTTTGGATAGGCAGGATTAAGATTAAGGGGAGCTTTCCTCTTTCTTTTTGTTTGCCACTAAACTTCTTAAGGGAGTAATCTATATTATCTCTGTTTTCTCATCAGTTCCACTTGTTCCTTAACTCTTTTGTAGCACTCCACTTTTTTGCTAAGGAGACAGGTCTTTTTAGGTTAGTAGTCTGAAAATCACCAATAATGATCTTCCACTCTATACTGTGAGGCACCTGTTTTTTGAAATTCTCTAGTCATTGCATTTCTTTGACACTGCCCTCACCTGGTCCTCTTAATGACTACTCAGGCTTTATCTTCTCTATGTCTTTCCCTGATTCCACTCCTTCCTTCCATCTGTCAGTCAATCAGTCAGCCACTCAACAAACATTAATTGACTGATACACTGCTCGATATCCTATTCTGTGCTAAGCACTGGAATTCAGAAACAAAAATGAAACAGTTTCTTGTCCTTAAAAACCTATATTATAACAAATGATATATCACACTCATAACATATATACAGAATAGTTACAAAAAATACAAGGCGGGGCAGCTAGGTGGCACAGTGGATAAAGCACCACCCCTGGATTCAGGAGGACCTGAGTTCAAATACAGCCTCAGATACTTGACACTTACTAGCTGTGTGACCCTGGGAAAGTCACTTAACCCCCATTGCCCCGACAAAAACAAAACAAAAATACAAGGTAATTTTGGAAGCTATGGCACCATCAGATTGGTGACAGGTAGGGGATTAGAAAGGTGGTGAATGAGCTGAGTCTTGAATGAAACCAGGAATTACAAGAGAAAGAGATGAAATAAAAGTTGTATCCTAGGAATGAGGGACAGGCTGTTGTTGTTATTTGTTCTTTTTCTCTCAAAGAGGGCCATGACATCTGGGTGATATCATAACTTGCAGTAAACTGGATTTAAGTGAGGCAGGGCTGTGCAGAGTCACCAACATCACTCTCTTCTCCAGAGCCATCTGGGTCCAGGGGCAAGATACACACACACACACACACACACACGTATATATGTGTGTATATAGACATATATACATATATGTGTGTATATACATATGTATGTGTGTGTATACATATATATGTATATATCAGGATGACTGGAGATGGCCCCGATGTTTAAGGCAATTGGGGTTAAGTGATTTGCCCAGGGTTATATAGCTAGTAATTGGCTGAAGTCAGATTTGAATGTAACTTCAGGGGCAGTGCTCTACCCACTGTGCCACCTAGCTGCCCCCAGGGGGACAGGCAGGTGGCAAATGGAGCACGGTGAGGAACATTGTATAGGCCAGTTTGGTTGGAACATAGTAATGTGTAAGAAGATTGGAGAGGGAGGAAGGGGCTAGAGTATAAAAAGATTTTATATAGAAGAGTTTATATTTTATCCTAGAGGTATCAAGGAGTGTCAGGTACAGACTGGCCTCATAATGCAAAATTTTATCTGAAGGGATTGGATCAGTGGCATAATTTTTTTTTAAAGAAAAAGAAAAGAATTATTTTACGAAATATAAACAAACACTAAGCAAAGCTATATAAACAAATATTCAACAAAAATATACAGTGCAGCTATGCAGGTCTCCTAAGTCATCACACTCTCTCCAATCAACTCCCCCACCCCCACCCCATACACACTCATACACCTTCCTGAGAATAAATAGGTCAAGTTAAAAGAATCTGTTCTTGACTGAGGTTTAGATTTGCCCAAATCAGGCCTTAGTACATTTAGCCTATCTTCCTTCTTGTTTCCCTGTCTAAGGTAATGTGCTTGGGCCGGAGGCCTGGGCAGGATAAATAATGCTGAAGACAGGGAACCACTGGAGTTTATTGAGGAGGCTGGTTATATGGGTCAGATCTGTACCTTAGGAAAATCACTTTAGGAGCTGTGTGGAGGATGCATTAGAAAGGGGATACACTTGAGAAAGGGAGAACAAATTGGATTTTGTGTGGACAAGGAGTATGGGAGTTTATTCTAAGTGTTTGTCCTTGTTTTTTTGCTACTGTATGTCACTTGAAGCTCTCACTTTCCTTACTTCATTTATCACCTCTACTCCAGTTGATTTTCAAATCTACTTTTTTTGGGGGGGGAGTGGGGCAATGAGGGTTAAGTGACTTGCCCAGGGTCACATAGCTAGTAAGTGTCAAATGTCTGAGGTGGATTTGAACTCAGGTTCTCCTGAATCCAGGGCTGGTTCTTAATCCACTTCACCAACTAGCTGTTCCCAAATCTACATTTATAACACTGATTTCTTCCCTGAACCAGAGTCCTTAATTTCTAATTACCCGTTAGACATGTTTGTTTGAATATTCTGATAGCTCCTCAAACTTAAATACATCTAAATAAAAGTTATCATCATTCCCCTAATAATAACTCATTTATGTTGTACTTAAATACCTTCCTTCAATAGTCCTGGGAGATAGGAATTCCTGTAACATATATGTTTTGTGCCATTTTCTTGACTTTTAGTGCATGCTACTTTGACTGATTACTTATCTTTTTATGTATATATTGTTTCCTTAAATGGATTGTAAGCCTGTTAAGGTCATAAACAATATATATATTTCTATACTTTCAGCATCTGTATTGTACTACCCACATAGTATACTTATTTTTATTTATTATTATAATGATAAGTGGATAGGAGGGAGATAGAATCTTCAGACTGGAAGGAATAGGGTGAGCAAAAGCATGGATGCAGTAAAACAAACCTCATCAGAGAACAATGAGTAAAATAGTTTTGTTGAAAAGGAGGGCTTGGAAAGAAGGCCACAAAGTTTGGTTGGGGTTCAATTCATTGGATATTAGTTGTTGTGGAAATGACAAGAAGAGGAAGAAGAAAGAGTAATATGTGCAAACATGATTGGTTACCTTATACTGACATCGGAACTCTGTAGGTGATCTTTTCATTTTCATTCAAGTGAAATTATAAAATTAGTAGAATTTGTGGAAAGAATGACACAAGTTCCTCATATAGAAAGGCTGAGATCTATATTATAATAAGCACATGAAGAAATATTTATAGCAAATAGTTATTATGGAATCTATAAATCAGTTTTCTTTGTATGATTTTACTTAAAATGATTTGATTGTTTAGTTAGCCTTATGCTTGGTTAAACAATTAGTTCCTACCATACTTCCATGACTCCCCCAAAAATAGAAAGAAAAAGGAAAAAAAACTACTCCTCTCCTACAAAGGGATATTTTAGATTACTTTGGTCAGGTAGAATAAACAGAAAGGAAGGTAACTTGTGATATAGTCTCTAACTTTCATGATGCATGCTGCTATCCCCACCTCTTTATCTCTCTCCTGACTTCTCCATGGGGACTCTAAAAATAGTTACTGCACTGAATATTTTAGTGGGTTAGATTGCTGAATCATTTTGGTCCTTTGTGAGTTTAGTAAAATTGAAAAAAAAAACCCTTGAACGTATTTGAAGGGAATGATAATTCCTTTTTAAAAGACAAAATCATGATTCTTGAAAACAGTTTAATAACAATTACAATTCTAAAGGAATTTTCTAATAGCAGTAATTTTGTCATACATGTATTTCTAGATACTTTTGGAAAATGAAAAAAACAACTTGTATCTTGCTTAATAAAATGTTCTGAGTTGATTCCTGTAACTCTTTTGTGAGATGAATAAATCAAGACTCTGCAACAAGAAATACTATTAGGGAGGCTAGAAACAGTTTGTTTCTATGAACAGATCCATTATGTTTGGTTTAAACCAATTTGTTTAATTATCATCACTTTGGGCATGTCATTACTCTAAGCTTTTTTGATAGTTCCCCAGGCAGTAAGATGATTATTTAATGAAGGAGTTATTAGTATAAATAACTTTATATTTTTAAAAATTCTGTAGTTAAAATAGTTACTTATAATGTGTAAGGATAACTCTCAATTATCCACACTAATGGGAGATAAAAGTAAAATAGATATTCCCAAAACAGCAGAAAATCTCCAGATCTTTAATATATAATTTTAGAATGTCATATGATCTTTTCAGGAGATTTATTTTTCTAATTGCTGATGCTAATATTGAAAATTAGTTGCATCACATTGAATAATTTAAACTGTGTCTAGTCATCAAGTATATTGGAAATTGAAGGATAAGTGTTTACAACCAAATTGTGATAACTTCTGTTGGGGTGTGCTCAAGGTCTCATGTGGAAATGGAGGGGCTCAGATTATGATATGAAAATGACAAATTGTGCAATAAGTTTGAAAGAGAGAGTCTAGGACAGTCGTACTTTGGAGTGAGGAGTTGGGAGTCTGAGATTGGTTCTGGACTTGATGGAGTAGCGTGAATACAGTCTGACCTTTTGATATGGCTAATTTGGCATTATTATTGAACTTCAAGGCTTGTATTTACAGAAATATGCTTATGTGATACATCTATGAGCATAAGAGGGGAACTAAAGTTCTAAGAAATGGATTACATTGCATTGTGTCATGGATCTTGCTTTTTATATTGTATCTGTTTAGAGATGAATTGGAGTGGGTGATGAATGCTATTCCTAAATTTGTTATTTAAGTTGTAAAATATCTATGTGTATTTATAAAATACTCATCTGAATATAAACTTAGACATAGACAGATGGATGGACAGACAGACAGACAGATAGACAGTACTTCAAGGTATGAGTTCCTGGGCTGAAGTTATCTTCCAGGATGGTTTCTGGGCCATGTTGGAGAAGTCCAGAGGAGTGAAGCCTGGTGGGAAATGAATGAATGTTATATGTTTCTATAGCATTTTCAGAACTCTATCATACAATAGTGGGAAAAGTGGGCATCCTTGCTTTACTTCTGTATTTATTAGAAAGCATCTCATATATCCCTATTGCATATGATGCTTACTTTTGGTTTTAGATACTTTTTATAATATTAAAAAGTCCCTTTAGGTCTTTTTATATGCCCATTTTGTTGTTCAGTTGTTTCTGTTGTATCCACCTCTTCATGACCCCATTCAGGGTTTTCTTGGCAGAGATACTGATGTGGTTTTCCATTTCCTTGTCCAGAAAACTGAGGCACATGGGGTTAAGTGACTTACTTGCCCAGGGTCATATAGCTAGTAAGTGTCTAAGGCCAGATTTGAACTCAGGTCCTCCTGATTCCAGGTCAGGCACTATATTCACTGTGCTTAATAGTATAAATGCCTTTGCTAAATAGCATAAATGGGTGTTGTACTTTGTCAAAGGCTTTTTCTGCATCTATTGAGATAACCATGTGGTTTGGAATGCTTTTGTTTTAATATACGGTTGATTTCCTCCCACATTTTGCTTTTTTTTTTTTTTTTTTGGTGAGGCAATCGGGGTTAAGTGACTTGCCCAGGGTCACACAGCTAGTAAGTGTCAAGTGTCTGAGGTCGGATTTGAACTCAGGTCCTCCTGAATTCAGGGCCGGTGCTCTATCCACTGCACCACCTAGCTGTCCCTCCCCCCACATTTTGAACCATCCTTTCCTCCCTGATAGAAATTCACCTTGGTGATGATGAATGATTTCTTGGATGAATCATTGTAGTCTTCTTGACAAACTTTCATTTAAAAATTTTGAATCAATATTCATTAAAGATAGTTGGTTTGTATTCTGTGTTAACTTTCCCTGGTTTAGATAATAGAACTACATTTGTTTCAAAAAAGAAATCTGGTAGAGTACTTTCTTAATTTTTGCAAAAATTTGTGTAATATTATTACTAATTATTCTTTTTTTTCCTAATTCTTTAAAATTGAATTTTCTTATGAATCCATCAGGACCAGGAGGTTTTTTGGTGGTGGGGTATTTACTTTACAGCTATTTCTATTTCTTTTTCTGAGATCAGATTATTTAAGATCTCTTATTTGGTCTTCTGTTTAGGTATTTTATATTTTAAAGGTATTCCTTTATTTCTTTTGTGTTCCAAGATTTTTTTGGCATATAACTGTGCACATAGGTTCTGTTAATCTTTTTTATTCTGGTTTTATTGTGATTTCACTTTGATTGTTTACTATTTTGTTGATTTAATTTTCCTGTTCTCTTCCTTTTAATCAGTTTAGCTAAAGGTTTATCAATTTTATCAGTCTTTTCAAAGAACCAGCTTTTAGTTTTATTTATATCTATAAATTTTTTCATTTCTCTCTTAATTAAAAAAAAAAGCTACTAAAGTGTAGGTGTGATTATGTCATCTGCCTTCTCAAAAAAAAAAGTTTAATGCCTTCCTACTACCTCTAGGGCAGCAAAGTGGTGACATTGTACACAGAGTGAGGGGCCTGAAGTCAGAAAGACTCATTTTACTAAGGTCAAATCTGGCTTCAGACACTTACTAGCTGTGTGACCCTGGGCAAGTCAGTTAACCCTGTTTATCTCAGTTCCTCATCTGTAAAATGAGCTGGAGAAGGAAATGACAAGCCACTCCAGAATCTGCCAAGAAAACCCCAAATGCGGTCATGAAGAGTCAGACATGACTGAAACAACTGAACAACAACAAAGTACCTCTAGGATTAAATATAAACTCCTTTGGCATTTAAAGCTCTTCACAACCTGGCTCCATCCTAGCTTTCTAATCTTTTCTTTACACATTATTCTGCTTTCCTTTCTCTATAGTCTAGTTATGTTGACCTTCTTGATATTCCTCATACATAACACTCCATCTCCCATCTCCATGCCTAGAATCGGGCAAACCTGAGTTTAAATCTAGAATCAGACATGTAATAGCTATATGATCCTGGGAGAGTCACTTATCCCTGTTTGTCTCGGGTTTCCTCATCTGTAAAATGAACTGGATAAGGAAATGGCAAACCAGTTCAGTTTCTTTTCAAGAAAACCCCAAATGGGGTCATGAAGAATTAGACATGACTGAAATGACTAAATAACAACACAACAAAATTGCTTTCCAAAATATTTGTGTGTGTGTTGTATGTGTGTGGATTTTTTTTTTTTTAGCCAATTCATAGTTCCAACAGCAGTTCATTAGTGTGTCATATTGCCTCTAACACTTAACTATTCCCTCTTTCGTCATCTTAATCAGTTTGCTGCAGGGGAGGTCAAACTTCAGAGTTGATTTGACTTTGCACTTCTCTTATTAATTATTTATAGCATTCTTTCATATAGTTGTTAATGGCTTTCAGTTTTTCTTTTTCTTTTTCTTTCTTTTTTTTTTTTTTGGCAGGGCAATGAGGGTTGAGTGACTTGTGTAGGGTCACACAGCTAGTAAGTGTCAAGTGTCAGCTGGATTTGAACTCTGGTCCTCCTGAATCCAGGGCTGGTGCTTTATCCACTGAACCACCTAGCTGCCTCTCAGTTTTTCTTTTGAGAATAATTTATTCATATCTTTCTATGCCATCTCTATTGAGGAATGGCTTTTGGTCTTATGTATATTTATTATACGTCTATATATCTTCTATAACAAACCACTACCAGAAATAGTTGATACAAAGGGTTTTTCTTCCTGTGCTGACTGCTCCTCTTTTTACCCTAAATTAATAAGTTTTGTATGTGCAAAAGCTTTTTAATTTCATTTCCCTCTTAAAAATATCTAGTTTATCTTTTATAATTACCTCTGTCCTTTGTTGGTTAAGAATGAATATCCGGGGGCAGCTAGGTGGTGCAGTGGATAAAACACTGGCCCTGGATTCAGGAAGACCTGAGTTCAAATCTGACCTCAGACACTTGACACTTACTAGCTGTGTGACCCTGGGCAAGTCACTTAAACCCCGTTGCCCCGCCAAAAAAAACAAAACAAAAACAAGAATGAATATCCATGGTTTTCCATCATTGCTCTGATGTTTTTTCTCTTATAACATGACTAATGCAGAAATAGGATTAATGTTATGTGTATCTATCTATCTATATCTATCTATATCTATCTATCTATATCTATATCTATATCTATATCTATCTATCTATCTATCTATCTATCTATCTATCTATCTATCTATCTATCTATCTATCTATCTATCTATCTAACCTATATCAGATTACCTGCTGTCTAGGGGAGGGGGGAGGGAGGGGAGGGAGGGAGAAAAATCTGAAATTGTAAAGCTTGTATAGACAAAGGTTGAGAACTATCTTTACATGTAACAGAAAAAAATAAAATACTTTATTAATTAAAAAAAAAGAATTAATATCCATGTGAAGGTTTTTTTTTTTTAAAGATGGAGTCCTAGGCATGTTTGGAGGCTGCAGGGAAGGATCCAATAGATAGGGAGAGATGAGGAATCTGAGTCCCAGACAGGTTAAGTCATTTCCCTGAGATCAGAACCAGCATTTAAACTTAATTTCTTTTGAGATTTTGCTAAGAGCTAACCATCTTTCCTATGCAGCTAGGTGGATTAGTGGATAGAGTGCTAGACTTAGATTCTGAAAGACCCGAGTTCAAATCTAGCTAAGATACTTAACCGTTACTGAGCAATGCACTTAATTTCTTTGTGTCCCAGTTTCCTCTTCTGTAAAATGAGGACAATAATTTCACCTGTCTTCCTGGGTTCTTCTTAGGTTCAAATAAGCTGACATATCTTGCAAACCTTAAAGTAGTTATCATCATCAGCATTATTCCCTCCTCTGCAGATCCAATGGAAGCTGCTGCTTCCCTATGGCAGGGTAAAATCATCTTGCCTCAGATACTTACTAGATGTCTGACCCCAGGCAAGTCACTTAATCTCTGTGTCTCAGTTTTCTCACCTGTAAAACAGAGAAAATAAGAGTACCTCTCTCACTGGGTTATTGTGAAAATCCAATGAAATTAATATATGTAAAGCATCTTCTAACCTGTAAAGTGTATTTCTCTTCCCTACTGACTGATTGGCCTTACCTCTCACTGTCTCCTGATCTTTCTTAGATCACAGGATTATACATCTAAAAGTGGAAGGCACTTCAGAAGTCATCTAGTTCCTTCTTTTCATTTTGCAGATAAGAAGGCTGAGGCCCAGAGAAGCTTCTTTCTCTTTTTTTGTGCCTAATTTGCTATTGGAAGTTAGCTCTCAGATAGACCACTATGATCTTACTGTGATTTTCTTTCATCAGATTTTCTAAAAGCTGAATGAGATTTTTAGGAATGAGAATTTTAGTTAAATTCAAGAAGGGAGGAAGAGGAAGATGACTGAATTGAAACATTCTGTAACTTGTGTCCTGGTAACTTGGGGTGGGCAGCTGTCTGATTACATTGATTTTTGACAAATTATAATCCCCTTAAATAATTGGAAAACATTTATCTTTTGTGTGGGAAACACTAATGAGAGACAGTTTTAACATTAATGGATTGGAAGTCAGGTTCATAACCGGGAAGGCTTGGGTTCAAGTACTGTCTCCTATACATGCTATTTGCATGACTTCAGCTCTTGTTGCCCTAAGCACTTCTTTATGACTAGAGATTAAAGAGGAGTTGTTGATCTCTACTGCTGGAGGTGTTTCCATCATGGCAGTTCCCTTTGTTGAAATCATTAGGATTAAAAAAAAAAAAAGGAAACTGTCTGGTAAAATAGAAAGAACATCGGTCTGGGAGTCAAGACCTGGGTTCTTGTCTAACTTTATTTAATGATCACTAATTAATTTTGTTTGGACATATTATTTTACTTCCCCAGGCTTTACTTTGCTCACCTTTAAAATAAGAGGGCTGGACTAAATGGCTTCCAACTTCCTTTTTAAGGCCTTGAGATTCTAGAATTCTTGGAGTTTTGACTTTTAGGAAGGTATTATCTTCTTACTTAGTAAGTCCAAAGTCACTCCATGTAGGCTTATTCCAGGCTTTTGGATCTTCATTAGTCACTAAAACCTGAAGCATCTGCTGGTGGTAATTATACTAAAATAGCAGGATTTCTCATTGTTCTATTTAAGCATCAAGCAGAATCCATTTTTGGTTGTTTGGCCTTCCTGGCACTTGGATTGTAGATTGTATTTGTAAAGGCTGCCAGTGAGACAGAAGGTATAACACACACATATATAAACATATATCTATATCTATATATCTATATATCTATGTACACACACCCATATCCCCACACACATATACAGCTATATATGTGCATGTGTATATATAACACACACATTATATATAGATACATGTTGTTGGTTGTTTTTTTTTGTTTGTTTGTTTGTTTTTACTAAATTTATACTGGTTTTTCCTTTATGGAATTTTACAGGGGAACTGAAGTTGTGCTGCTTTATTTATGATTGGATTACACGTCCTATACGGTCCCAAATTAGTGGGACTGATGATTTAAGAATTCCCAAGATTTTGAATATAGACAGCTACTATTTGGAAAAAAAGATTATCTGCTTGAAATGAAGCTTTAGTGCAGCATCCTTACAAAATCTTTTTTTCTCTGTTGGATTCTCCTATCTATGCTACAGTTGAAATGCTGAAGAAGCATTTTGGCCTCTTTCCCAACAGCATGTTCAGAGAAGCTAGCAGCAGCAGCAGCAGCAGCAGCAGCAGCATCTCTCTGTTCTCTTCAGTGCTATTTACCTTGCAAGTGGTGCAGCTTGTTCTGCAGATATTCAGAAGCCCTCCCCTATAATCTGCAGTGGAAGAGAATGGAGCCAAATGTCTGGTAGAAATCACTGATGCAGCAAGGTTGCAGTATATTGAAAGCAGCATATATTTCAACAACTGGGAAAGTAGACATTTCAAAGATCTTTTCCCCCTTTCAACTGGTAAATTTTTGCTTCTTTATTTCCTCCTAGAGAGATGTGGATAATTTGCCCTGCCTCCAACGTCTGTTTCTCAGCTACAACAATATCTCTTGGTAAGTAGACATTCTAATTGGTTTGTTATTGATGATGTTAATATGTTGACACTAGTGTTTTAAATTTAGAATAGAAATAATTTAGGTTATTTTTTGATATGTCATTAAAAATGTGAAGATGACAGGGCAGTTTAACAACAAAGTTCTTGGGTTGAAAAAACAATACTCCTATTTATATTTTACTGATGAAGTTTGTGTGTTGCCTTTAATGCCAAAATGTTTAAATAATTTTATGACAGATTCTTTATTATTTACTTGCAAAACTAAGATAATTTATAGTTGCTATTTTGTAAAATATATGAATGTTTCCACATATTATTTGAAATTTCCACATGTAATTTGATATCCTTTATATGGCATTTACTTTAGCATGAAAATATATTTGTTTCATAAATTATCATATAGAATCTGTGTTGTTACTGATCAGTTTTTACAAAGAGGGCAACAATCTGTATTTGTTAATAATCCCTTTTCAAATTAGGCCACAAAGCCTTGACATCTTTAGAAGTAATGATGGTTACAGAATTTTAGAACATGGAAATTTTGTTTTTCAAAGGTGTTTTGTGTGTGTGTGTGTGTATATATATATATATATATATATATATATATATATATATATATAAAATATACACACATACACACACACACACACACATATATATATATATATATAATATAAAATTATATTGCAATGATGTTTTCTCACCCACTGGTTTCCTGGAAGCATTCAAAGCTGGACCTGGGACCCTATAGTCAGGCTTGACTTTGCAAGAGTATCGCCTATTCCTTCTTTTCTTCAGCTCTCCCCTCCTCCCCCTGTATAGTAATGACTAGCCATAATAACTCCTCCTTTCTCATTTTTTGTTCTTTTCTGGACATGATTAAGAAGAAATGAAATATTCAGGTAAGTATAGAGAGGAATAGTTCTCTGTGACCTCCAAATCTGGGTTACCAGGTGTTAAAATCTAGTCTATTCTTTGAAAGTTTTAAATTTTGAGTTTTCTCTTGTTTAACTAGGCATAGGTCCTGTTCTCAGTACTTTTAAAGGACAGGGACTTCTTTTAGACTGTGAGCCTGTCATACCAGCAGTATTCCCAGAGAAGAGTACATTTTCCTCCTGCCTAAGACCTTTCTCTTTCTTCCCTGCATTAAGAAAATAATGATAATAATAAAAATTTAAACTTTACAGGTAACTTGCTTTTTTTGAAATGCTTTTACTTCTTCCCATCATTTAGACCCTTTTCTATATTATGGGGGATGTGAAGCCCTTTCCTCCTTAAAAAAAATCCTCTTTTGTGTTATTAGGAAACATTTTGGAAAGGCATAGTTTTAAGTGCTTAGTAAGTCTGTAGTTTATCTCTTGGCTCCAATTAGGGTTGCAGGTATGTCTCCTATAAAGAAACAACCTGTCAGAGAGAGAGAGAAAGAGAGAGAGAGAAAGAGAGAGAGAGAGAGAGAGAGAGAGAGAGAGAGAGAGAGAGAGAGAGAGAGAGTAAAGAAAAATACTTAGTAAGTTGAAGTCTGGAGTTTGGCTTTGAGAACTATTCTTCATACTATTTGTGGTTGTTTCTCTCTTTCCCAAGCCTGGTTTTATTTTCTACCCTGATTTCAGATTTTCCATATTTAAGGATTGGAGAGTATTTTAAACAGTGGTAAAATTGTTTTTGTACAGTATGATAGTACTCAAACCAGATGGAAGGTATGTTGTATCCTGCTCTCCTTGGCTGCTGCTACTGTTGCTTCTTTTTTTTTTTCTCCCATTTTTCTAGTTAGGTATAGCTAGGTGGCTCAGTGGATAGTAAGACTTGAATTCAGGTTTTATGCAAGATACTTAGTAGCTTGGGCAAGTCACTTAACCTCTCTCAGGCTTAGTTTCCTAGTTTCCTCATATGTAAAATGGTGATGTTAATAATACCTACTTCACAGGGTTGTCATGAGGATCAAATGAGATGACATATGTAAAACCTTTGAAAAATTTTAAAGCCCTGTGTAAATGTTATCTATTATTATTATTACTATTATTACTCTAGGTCTGACAGGGAGGTCAGCTTCTATATGTGTTTTATTTAGGGAATTTCCCACCTCTGCAAAGTTACTTTCCCCATTCATTGTGTAAAAACATTAAAAAAAATTTTTTTTCTTTAAAAAGCAGTGATTTCTCAAGAGGTTATGACATGGAACTGTGAGTAAACAGTTTCAAACCTTTCCTGCTTTTAATCATTTCTTTCTCTATGTTTTTACACAGGCTTAGCACTATGTCTTCCTCGAGTGCTTCCAGCTGATCTGCTTCTGAGGGTAAGTACATTTTCTGCTCTGCTCCTGTTGATTATAATGGTCCAGGAGACAGTGCAGGAAATGTATTGGGTCCAAGGGGCAAAAATAACAGCTCTAGGTAGTTAGCCCCTACCCTCTTTTTACCAGAGGCCAGACTTACTGGATCTCTAAATTAGCAGACCCCACCATAACATCCCTAAAGGAACTTAGTACCTTCACAACTTTTAAGTTAGAAGCAATCAGTGATTCCATTTTTCTAATTCTAGAGGAGATTGCTGAGCCTTCATAGTAATCACTTTTGTCACAGCCTAGATGATATGACACACTAGATATTGGTACAGGGAATTTTTTTGAAAGGCCTTATAGTGGTCAAGGAAAATATCTTTGAGGATTGTTATTCCTTTTACAGCAATTAAATGATCACTTTGTTTAATTAGGTAAACTGGGGGGAAAAACCCATAAAATCAGTATGCTTTCATGATCCTATACTTTGATTATAGCTTAGTTTCTAGAATTATTGATAAGCTTCACCAGATTCATGGTTGTTCAGATAAATATTCATGATACTCTTAGAGGTGGATAGTTTTAGTTGGGACACTGTGAAATATTTATTACTAGGGAAAGCTTTTCCTTGAATCTTATTTCAAAATGGCTGGTGGATACTGTTGATCATTATGTTCTGTCTGGGCCTCTAGTGTATAGGGACCTTTGTAAGGCAGGAAAATTCATAATTTTATTTTAAAATGAGGATATTCCAGGTCTCTAGGTAGCATAGTAGATAGGGAGTGATATTTGGAGTCAGGAATGTCTGAATACAAATCCTGACTTGGATACTTAACTTAGCTGTGTGATCTAGGGAAAGTCACTTAACCTCTCCCAGCCTCAATTTCTTTTTTTGTTTTTTAAATAACGAACATTTTTATTTATAGTTTTGGGTTCCAATTCTTATCCCTCTTTCCCTCCCTCCCCTTTACCCCTCCCTGAGGTGGCAAATAATCAGATATGGGTTATACATGTATGATTATGTAAAACATTACCATATTTGTCATTTTGTACAAGAAAACTATTAAAAGGAAAAAAAATGAAAGGAAGTTAAAAGTAGCATGCTTCAGTCTGTTCCATCAATATCAGTTCTTTCTTTGGAGGTAGATAGTATATTTTATCAATAGTCCATTGAGATTGTCTTGGATCATTGTATTGTTGAGAATAGTCAAGTTCTTCATCAAATAATTTTGCTGTCTGTGCTCAGTGTTCTCTTGGTTCTGCTTACTTTACTATATGTCATTTCATCCATGTCTTTCTAGGCCTTTCTGAAATCATCCTGCTTGTCATTTTTTATAGCACAATAATATTCCATCACCCAGCCTCAATTTCTTCATCTGTTAAATTGAGATGATAATAACACCTACTTCCTAGAGTCGTGAGATTCAAATGAAATAATTTATGTAAAGCCCTTTGTGAAACTTAATGCATGTATAAATTCTAGCTATTATTATTATTATTACTATTCCCTAGAACATAATGTTGCAAATACTTCTGGGAATGTCTATTTCTATCTGTAACATTAACAATAACAACGACAAGAGATAGCATTTATATAGCACTTAAAGATTTGAAAAGCACTTTACAAATATTATCTCATTTGATCCTCAACATCCCTGGGAGGTAAATGCTGTTATTCTCTGTCTACTATGGCATCTAGCACCCAACATAAATAGACCATGGTGCTTATGGCCACAGCTAGCTTTTGAAGACTTGGTTTGTTTTTGTTTTTGTTTTTTTGTCAATCCGATTCAATTCAACTCAACAAATATTTATTCAGTACCTACATTGTGAAAGAGACTATGCTCTAGGTGCTCACAGAGGAAAGAGAAGAGAACCATATGTCTTATATTGAATTACAATGGAACAAAAACCCTAGGGGATTGCTTTAAACTTTGTATTGTCCTTTCTCCCTATGCTCTGTACCAAATCAGGAGACAGGAAAACCAAAATTAAACATAAACTGACATCTGACAAGAGAGAGCCCAGACAGGGAATCAGTTAATTAGTAGCATTTATCAAGGGCCTACTAAGTGCCAGGTAGTGTGCTACATTATAAGGATACAAAGACAGAAGTGAAGAAGTCCTTGTCCTCATGGAGCTTTCATTCTAATGGGAAAGGCAACATGCACATATATAGATATTCAAAGTATATTCAAAGCAGATGCAGGGTAACCTTGGTAGGAGAAGGCTGGGTGAACAGGAATGCTCTCATGAGAAAGGTGGCATTGGAGCTAGTGTTGAAGGAAACTTTGGATTCCAAGAGGAAGAGGTGAGGAAGGAAAGCACTCCAGGCATGGGAGAAAGCAGTGAAAAGGCATGAAGGTGAGGTGGAACCAAGATGGCGGAGGAAAGGCAGTAAGTGCTAAGAGCTTGTGACACAATTCCAAAAAACTCCAAACAAAGCCATAAGACAATTCCCGGAGTAGCAGAACCCACAAAAGGATGGGCTGAGATCATTTACCAGCCAAAGATAGCTTAGAAGTTTGGCAGGAGGCTGCTGCCACACCCAGGTGGAGTGGAGCCCAACCCCACAGTGGCTCAGGCAGGTTGTACCAGAAAAATTTTACCCCCGGACCCTCCGAATCAGCTGCAGCACTGGCATCTTCTGGATCTAAGCTCATGGTCTGGTGAGAAGGCTGAGTGGTTGGCCAGGGGAGGTGGGTGGGGGGAGGCTATAAGGGTTTCTGCTGGAGCTGAGGTATAATTTGGTTGTTCTACCCCAGCTGCTGGGAACCAGGAAGCAATCTTTTTTTTTTTTGGCAGGGAAATGGGGGTTAAGTGACTTGCTCAAGGTCACACAGCTAGTAACTGTCAAGAATCTGTGACCAGATTTGAACTCAGGTCCTCCTGAATCCAGGGCTGGTGCTTTAGCCACCAGGAAGCAATCTTGAGTGGTGGCAGCCCAGATGGGGGAGGGGTGTAGGCTTCTTGGAGCTATTAACCCAGGGAAACTTTTTGTTGCCCAGTTAATTAGCAAGTAGGCCTGGTGTTATTTACAGACCAAAGTACAGGCCAGGTGAATGGAGAATCTGCCTCTCCTTAAATCATACCACCTTTGACCCCCTGAAGCTTGGGACACTGTAGCCTGGAAGCAGTGCCCCACTTTAAGAAGGAGTGAAAAGATAAAGCACCGGCCCTGGATACAGGACTCCCTGAGTTGAAATCTGGCCTCAGATACTTGACACTTAACTAGCTGTGTGACCCTGGGCAAGTCACTTAACCCCAATTGCCTCACTAAAAAAACCAAAAAACAAAAAACCCCAAAAAACAAAATAAAAAAAAACCCCAAGATACAATAAAGCAAATCCAAATGAATAAAAAAATAGAGGGCAATGTGAAATATTTTCTTGGAAAAACTGCTGACCTGGAAAATAGATTCAGGAGAGATAATTTGAAAATTATTGGACTACCTGAAAACCGTGATCAAAATAAGAGCTTAGACATCATCTTCCTAGAGATTGCCCTCATATTCTAGAAGCAGAAGGAAAAATAGACATTGAAAGAATCCCCTGATCACCTCCTGAAAGAGATCCCAAAAGGAAAACTCCTAGGAATATTATAGCCAAATTCCAAATCTCCCAGGTCAAGGAGAAAATATTGCAAACACCCAGAAAGTTCAAGTACTGTGGAGCCCTAGTCACAGAAGTACAGGATCTAGCAGCTTCTACATTAAAGGATTAGAGGGCATGAAATATAATTCCAGAGGGCAAAGGAATTGGGATTACAACCAAAGATCACCTACCCAGTAAAACTGAGTATAATCTTTCAGGGGGAAAATGGGACCTCAATGAAAAAGAGGACTTTCAGGTATTCATGATGAAAAGACCTGAACTGAATAGAAAATTTGACTTTCAAATGCAAGATCCTAGAGAAGCATAAAAGGTAAATAGGAAAAAGAAATCATGAGGGATATTAAAAGGTTAAACTGTTTACACTCCTACATGGGAAGACAATACATCTAACTCATAAGAGCTTTCTCAGTATTAGGACAGATGATAGGAATAAATTTAGACAGAGGGCACAGGTGGGAATTGGGATGATATCTGTAAAGCATTTATTTTTTGTTTATTAATTTATTTTTTGTGGGGCAGTCGGGGTTGAGTGGCATGTCTGGCTTTGGGGGTTGGTGAGTGTCTTGTGACTGGGGCCAGATTTGAGCTTGGGTCCTCCTGGGTCCAGGGTGGATACTTTGTCCACTGTGTCACCTAGCTGTCCCATAATGACATCTGTAAAATTGTGGGGGGAGAGGATTGTAATGGGGGAGGGGGAAGGGGAGAGGTAGAATGGGTTTAAGTCTCACATGAAAGAAGCAGGAAAGAGCTTATGGAGTGGGGGGAGAGATGGGGCAAGAGTGCGGCAGTGAACGAGCCTTACACTCATCAGAATAGGCTCAAAGACCTTAATCTCCTCAAAGTTGGCTCAAGGAGGGAATAACATACACACTCAATTGAGTGGAGTAATCTATCTAACCCTGCAGGAAAGTAGGAGGGAAGGGTGAAAGAAGGGAGGGCAGAACAAGGGAGGGGGCAGTCAGAAGCAAAACACTTTTTTTTTTTTTAGTGAGGCAATTGGGGTTAAGTGACTTGCCCAGGGTCACACAGCTAGCAAAACACTTTTGAGGAGGGGTAGGGTAAAAGAAGATAGAGAATAGAGTAAATATCATGGGAAAGGAATAGGATTGAGGGAAATAGCAATAGTAATTGTGAAAAAATTTTGAAGCAGAAGCAAGAGTAATGTAAGATGAGGATGATTATGATGATGATGGATGGATTGATTGATGATTAGAGGAAGATGAGAATTGATGAGGAGGAGGATTGAATGAAGAAGGTGAGGATTGATTGATGATGATGAGGAATGACTGAGGATGATGATGAGTATTGATGTATGCTGATTGATTGATGAGGATGATGGCAAAACATATGGTACTTACTTTGTTGGGCTATTGTGAAGAAAATTCTTTGTCAAGTATAAGGTACTATATAAATGTTATCTATTACTGTTGATGCAATAATTAACCTCATGGGTTTATTGTAAGGAAATCTCTCTTTAAAGTACTATATAAATGTAGTTTACTATAAAAAAATGATGAGCAGGATGCTATCAGAAAGACCTGGAAAGACCTGCATGAACTGATGCAAAGTGAAATGTACTGTGTACAAAATAACAGCAATATTTTGAGATGATCTGCTGTGAATGACTTGGTTATTTTTAGCAATGCAGTGATCCAAGACAACTCTGAAGGTCTTATGAAAAATGCAATCCATTTACAGAGAGAGAACTGATGCTATTTGAATAGATTGAAGCACACTTTTTTTGGTTAGTTCCATTTTTTGAATTTTTGTTTTTGTATGTTTTCTTTCACAACCTAGTTAATGTGGAAATATTTTGCATGGCTGCTCATGTATTGCTTATATTGAATTGCTTGAGTTCTTGGGTGGGGAAGGAGGAAGAGAATTTGGAACACAACGTTTTTTTTTTTTAAATTAATGACAAAATTTGTATGTTACAAGTAATTTGGAAAATAAAATTCTAAATATAAAATATTTTTTAAAAGGCATGGAGGTGGGAGTGGAAAGGAACAATGTGTAAAAAAATGCATATATTAAGAAATCTAGGATAAGGCCTGATTGTGAAGAACTTTGAATGCCAAAGGAGTTTATATTCGATCCTAGAGTTAATCAGGTGACACCAGACTTTTTTTTTAATAGGGAGATGATATGGAAGATATCATCTTGAGAAAAATCAGGAAGAAAATCATATTGGTGGCTGAATAGAAGATGGAATGGAATAGTGAAAGACTTGAAGCAAAGAGATCAATTAAGGAAGCTACTATAGTAATCTAGGGGAGGGATAGCTAGGTGGAGCAGTGGATAGAGCACTGGCCCTGAATTCAGGAGGACCTGAGTTCAAATCCGGCCTCAGACACTTAACACTTACTAGCTGTGTGACCCTGGGCAAGTCACTTAACTCCAACTGCCTCAAAAAAAAAATATATATATATATAGTAATCTAGGGGTGGGGTGAAGAGGTCCTGGACTAGGGTAGTTATTGTGTGTGAGGGGAGAAAAAAGGGGACTATGCAAGAATTATTGAGTAGGTATAAACAACAATATTTGACAACTAGTTGGATTTGGGAGGTAAGTAAAAGTGAGGGATCAGAAGAATCAAACTGTCAAACAATAACCTCTTATTTTTGAATCCCTAGTGAACCTTATATCCTCATCCTATTTGAACCTGGTTGGGAATAATTCCTGAGGTCCTAGAATAAAAACATCAAATTCTTTGATTATTTTAATTATAAAATATGGCTTTAGAATGAGGTTTTGTTCCTTTTTTCTTTTCCGTTCAATGTAACGTGAGTTCCCATACAAGTCCACAGTCATGGTCCTTCCAGGCCACTGTTCTGTCTCTGACAATGACCCCAAAAGATATATCATGGAAAGACATATAGTTATCTTTCTTTTTTTTGGTTATCTTTCATAATATCAAATCAAGTCAACAGGCATTATTACATGCATACCATGTGCTAGTCACTGTGTGGTCAGTGCTAGAGATAGAAAGGCAGAGACACTCCCTGCTCTGTAGGAACACAATTGTGTATGTGAAAGATATATAGAGTGAGTAGAAGATGATCTGAGAGGAAAGGAACTAAGTTTAAGGAGAACAAGGTTTTTGGTAGAAGTCTCAACTGAGACCTGAAGGAAGCCAGAGAAATCAAGAGGTGAAAATGAGGAAGGAGAAAATTCTAAACATGGTAGACAGTCAGTGAAAAGTTCCAAGAGGCAGGATATGGAGTGTTTTTTGCAGAAAACAGCAAGGAAACCAATGTCACAGTATTATAGACCATGTAGAGGGAAGTAAGGTATAAGAATATTGGAAAGGGAGGACTTAAACAGAGGATTTTATATTTCATCCTAGAAATAATTGGGAGACACTGGAGTTTATTGAATAGGGAAGTAACATGGTCACATCTCTGCATTAAGAAAATCATTTTTATATATAAATGGAGAATGGCCTGGAGTGGGAAGAGACTTGAGGCAGGAAGATCAACCAGCAGGCTATTGAAATGGTTGAGGCTTGAGGTAATAAGGACTTGCCCCAGGATGTTGGTAGTATTGGAGGAGAAAAGGGAGTGTATACAAGAAATGTTACTAGAATTGACAAGACATGAATTGACAACACATTGGATGTTTGGCATGAGAGGAAATGACGAGTCAAGGATAGATATCACCTAAGTTACTAGGAAGATGGTGGTACCCTCAGAAGTAATAGAGAAGTTTGAAAGAGGAGAAGGTTTTGGGGAAAAGATAATGAGTTCAGTTTTGGACATGTTGAGTTTAAGGTATCTATGGGACATATAGTTCAAGATGTCCAGTAGGGAGTTGGAGATATGAGAATGGTGGTCAGGACAGAGTTTGGGCTAGATAAGTAGATCTGAGAATCATCTGCATAGATATTATAATTGAATACTTGGAAGCTGTTGAGATATGAAAAGAGAAGAGAAGAACACCAAGTACAGAGCCTTGGGGGACATGCTTGGTTAATAAGAATGAGAGGGGTTGGAGGAGAACCAGGAGAATGCAATGTCATAAAAACCAAGAAAGAAAAGAGTTTCAAGGAGAAGAGGGTGATCAATAATGCCAAAGGCTGGAGAAGTCAAGAAGGATGAGAATCGAAAAAAGGCTATGAGATTTGGTGTTTAAGAGATTATGGGTACCTTTGGAGAGGGCATTTTCAGTTGAATGGTGAGTTTGGAAGTCAGACTGCAGAGAGCTTAGAAGAGAGTGAGGAAAGGAGGAGGAGACACTGATTATAGTGACCTTCTCAGGGAGTTTAGCCATGAAATGGAGCAGATATAGAATGATGGATATGAAAATGTATGAATCAATTGAGGGTTTGGTTTTTTTTAGGATATGGGAGACATAGGGATGTATGTGGACAGTAGGGAAGTGACTAGTAGATAGAAAGAAACTGAAAATTACTGAGTGGGGGTGATAGAAGGAGCAATTTGCTAGATAAGACTAGATGGGTGGCAGCTAGGTGGCGCAGTGGATAAAACACCGGCCCTGGATTCAGGAGGACCTGAGTTCAAATCTAGCCCCAGACACTTGACACTTACGAGCTGTGTGACGCTGGGCACCCTCATTGCCCTGTCCCCCCCAAAAAAGACTAGATGGAATAAGGTAATTTGCATGTGTAGAAGAATTTGCCTTGTCAAGGAAAAGGGCCACCTCTTCATGTCAAATAGGGTCAAGGAGGAGATAACGGTGAAAGGCATTTGAATCATATGAGAGGAGTAGGAGGGGAGAAGAAAGAGCTTTCAGCAAATGATCTTAATTTTTTTCCAGTAAAATATGAGTCAAGGTCCTCAGCTGAGAGAGTAGTGAGGGGGTGCTGTGGGAAGTTTGTAGAATGAAAAAGTTCAGAAAAGCCATTGTGGTGAGATACTGAATCTATTTTGGAGACATAAAAGGCTCACCTTGCCACTATGAGGGTGCAATTGAGAGAGATTATGTAAAATAAATTTGTAGTGGACCCAGTCTGCATATTAATCTCCCATATTATGCATAGATCTCATAACAATTCTTCTATGGGAGAGTCAGAATGTATACTCAAATCAGTGTAATAGAGGCAGAATGTGACAAGTGCCTTAAGATCTACCAAGGGCTGTGGGAATTTAGAAGAGGGATATAGAACTGAACTTGTTATCTACAGTGTGAAGCAGTACTTACTTTTAATTGTCATAAACTTGACTCAGGCTTCAAGTGTAGGGGTAGTTGAGAGGAGAGGTATACTTAGACAAGTGTTCTAGGATTTGTTGAATGACTATACTTATACTATTAATGATTTTTATAGGTTTTGTTTTTAGAAATTGAAAAATCTTAAACTTTAGAGTGTCTTATAAAATAGCACCCATTCCTCTCCCCTTTGTTGCCCTTTTCTTGATCTTATCTATTACAGTCACATAAACCATGATTTCATACAAGGGTAGAAGATTTCTTGTTTTGTTTTCAGGAATTTTCTGCATGACATCCCAAATTTTCTGGTCAGCAGCACAGGGGAGCTAGATGGCCTGATGGATAGGGTACAGGAGTCAGGGAGACAGGAGTTCAAATCCAGCCTCAGACACTTACTCTTTGTGTGACCCTGAGAAAGTCACTTCACCCTTTTTTCCTTAGTTTCTTCACCCCTAAAAACAAAACAAAACAAAACAAAAAACTGAGCTGGCGAAGGAAATGACAAACCACTTCAGTATCTTTGCCAAGAAAACCCCAAATGGGGCCACAAAGAGTCAGACATGATTGAAATGACTGAACAACAACAATAACAGCACAGGGGAATTACTTAGAAAGATTTCCACACACCTTTCATGAATTTTAATTCTTAGCTAAGAGCTTTAAATTTTAAAAGAACGGTTTAAAATTTTTATCATGCCTGTATATTATAGAATCCCACAGTTTCAGAGTTGCAAAGGAAGCTTCAAGGCCAGCTAGTCTAAATCATACAAAAATTCCTTTAAAGTATGTATGATAAGTAGTCATATATTTTCTTGAAGTCTTGGAGAACCAAGTCCCTTCCAGGATAGCCCGGTTTACTTTTGGAAAGCTGTCACAGTTTGAATTTTTCCCTATATCAAAACTAAATTTGCTTCCTTGCAGTTTCCATCTTTTCTTCCTAATTCTACCCATTATCTTGTACTTGCCCACCATGTCACTTATCTGCTACTTTTTTGCTTAATTATACCACTTTATAAGATTTTTTTCCATTTGTCCTAATCTACTTGTTATTTCACTATGTGGAAAAACACACACCTTAGTGTCATTTAATTCAATTCAACAAATATTTATTCAGTAATAGGTGCAAGGCGAAGGACAATGTGGCATGGAGGAAAGGAAATCAGAATGGCCTAAGTTCAAGTCTTGTTCTGTATGCAGATATACTGGCTATGTGACCCTGTTCAAGTCTCTTAACCTTTCAGTGCTCCAGGCAACCTTCTAAGGTTATAAGTTATAGAAGAGTTTTTGATCTGTGTCAGGGGAGCTAGTTTCCACCCCAGGGATTCCCCATACTAATGAAGTCACAAGTCTAGACCAAAAACGTAGAAGATGCTGTGTTTTGCAAAGGCTACAATCATATCATTGCCATCCCACGTACCAGGCTGTTTTAATTTGGACTCTCCTGGAGAGCAAGCAGGAGAACTGTAGCTCTCCGAGATAGAGAGTTGAATCTAGGCCTCTTTTTCTCTCTCTCTTCATCAAATTCTTATTCTCCTTAATAAATGCTTAAAAGTCTAAACTCTTGCTAAAGCTTATAATTTATTGGCGACCACTCATTAGATATTTTAGACAGACTAGCTAGAATTTTATCACCTTACAACATACACATATAAGAATATAAACAAAATGTATATTTCCAGGGGGAGACACTAACAGCTGGAGGGGTCAAGAGGAGGCCTTAGGTAGCAGTTGGTACTTGAAGGAAGCTAGGTATTCTAAGAGGTGAAGGTAAGGAGGGGATACAGTTCTGGCATGGGGCAGAGGAACAGAGATGAAGATGAAATGTCATGAGTAGGGACGAGCTAGAAGGAAAATTTGGCTGAACTGAAGAATGTATAATGTATAATAGTCCTGGAACGGTAGGTTGAAGCCAGGTAGCTAAGGGTTTTAAATGCTAGAAGAATTTGTATTTGGGCTTATAGGGATCCATGGGAGCTTATTGAGCAAGGGATTGCCATGGCTAGACCTGTGCTTTAGGAATTGTGCTGGCAGCCATGTAGTGGACAGATTGGTGAGTGGTGAGACATAAGGGAAAGAGGCCAATTAGGAGACTATTCTAGTGGTCCAGGCAAGTGATGAGGGCCTGAACTAGAGTGATTGTGATATGAATAGAGACAAAGGGATGACTATGGGAGATGTATGGAGAAGGAATTGGCAAGACTTGGCATTTAATTGTTGAGTAAGGAAGAATGAGGAGTTGAGGATGATTCTGAGGTCTCAAACCTGGGTCAATAGAAGGATAGTGGTGCCCTGAATAGACATAAGGATGTTTGGAAGAGGACTGGGTTTTAATGAAATGAATTATTTTTTTTACACATGTTGAGTTTAAAATGCATCTAGGATGGACATCCATTTTGAAATGTTTAATAGGAAGTTGGTGATATGGATTTGGAGCTCAGGAGAGATATCAGGATTCATCTGGCTTGGAGAGTCATCTTCATCGAGATGATTTACCAAAAGGGTTAACATAGCGAGAAGAGGGTGCAGGATAGAGTCTTGTGCTATGTATCAGTTGCTGGATGGTGGAATAGATATGATGATTCAGCAGAGAAGACTGAGGAAGAATGATTAAATAAGTAAGAGGAGAATCAAGAAAGTAGTGATATAGAAGCTAAGAGAGAGAGAGAGAGAGAGAGAGAGAGAGAAGAAAGTGTGATTAAAAGGATCTTGATCTGCAGAGTAGTTAAGAAAGATAGGAGGTATTGAGAAGCTATTGAATTTGGTAATTAAGAGACTGGTAACTTTGGAGAGAACAGTTTGTGGAAATAGTTGAATGACAAGATCACAAGCCAGACTGTAAGGGATTAAGAAGTATATAAGAGAAAAAGAAGTAGAGGTAATAAATATAGACAGCTTCTTCTAAGATCATATGACTTAGACTCATAAATCTAGAGGTGGAAAGGGCTTCAGAGGTCCCATAGTCCAACTCTCTTCATTTTATAGATGAGGAAATTGAGGAGCAGGCAAGATAATGAAGTTGCCTAAGGTCACAGAGGATGGTAAGCCTCTTGGGCACAGCTTAGCCTCAGGTTCTCTGACTCTAGAAGCCTGTGTTTTCCACTGTACAGCGAGTTTGGCAGTAAAAGTGAGGAAAGATACAAGACGATAACTTTAGAGAACGACAGGATCAAGTGAGAAGTTTTATAAGAGTCAGAGGGAGGCCTGGGTATATTTGCAGACAGGGAGGAAAAAGCCAGTATTTAGGGAAAGATTGTTGTAGCTGTTTGTCATTCATTCTCAAAGAGGCCCATATATCAAGGTAATGTCATGACTTGCATTGAGTTGGATTTAAGTGAGGGAGGGCTGTGCAAATTCTCCAATCCCACTCTCTCCTCCAGAGACATCTGGATCTAGTGGCAAGACATCTATCAGGACGATTGGAGATGGCCCAGGATGTTTAAAGCAATTGTTTAAGTCACTTAGACTTGCCCAGGGTCACACAGCTAGTAAGTGTCTGATGTCAGATTTGAACTCAGGTCCTCCTGAATCCAGGGCCAGGGCTCTATCCTAGCTTCCCCCCAGGAAAGATAGAAAATTAGAAAGGACAAGAGGATAATTGGGGGTGGGGGGAGGAGACTATCTGCCGGAGAAAATAGGATGGAATCAGGACTTAAAGTGGAGGGACTGGCTTTGTTGAAATGGTTGTAACACAGAAAAAATTTATATGTGGTCAGCTTGGCCTCCCCTGCTTAGATTATGAGAATTCCCTTCAACAGAACAGGCTTATTTTTCCCATCCCTATTGATGACTGCTTTAAGATCTTCTCTTTGCCCAAGCTGTCATAAACATTTGTGTGAGGAAAACCAGGACACTTACAGGATCCATTTTCTTCCTTCTGAACAGTCCTTCTCTGCTGTCACTTTGGCCTTTTGATGGTCTTGGAGGTTTCACAATAAAATCTCCCCTTCAGATAAGCTATAAACAGGTTACACAGTGCAATTCCTAACACTTATTTCTGAAAAATCATACATGTGTATTAATGAACTTGTCTAGATAGACATACTTATTTTATCATATCCCTCATTTCCTGGCAAGTTACATAGCTAAAACTGAATAATGTTTATACCATGGTAACTCACTTTTTTATAGTCTTAGATGTGGGTCTTTCTCTAAGCCTTGTTCAGTAAAAATACATTATAACTACAAGTTCCTTGTTATGCTTGGGAATGGAACTGCATTAGCCAGGGATAGCACTTTAACTAAATAGAGAAGAGGTTGCCCTGTCTTTTACCAGATTAAAGAAGTCCACAAAAACAAAAAGAACAGGCAAGTATTCTGGGTCTAGGGCAGTATAATTAAGTAGGTTAGCTCAGACAGCAAAAATTAGGTAGTTACTGTAGGGTCAGATATGCAAGAGCTTAAATTCAGAAAAGTCAGCTAAGGCATGAAGTCAAGTCCTATAGGTTAGAGCAAATGGAGTGTGAGAGATCGGAGAACTGGAAAAAGTGGAGCTAATGAACAAGGTGCTTGAGTTCGGAATCTAAGGCAGAAGCTTTATACTCCCTGCCCATTTTTGTATTTCCTTTTATGTATCAGAAGTTTAGAATAAAACCAGTCAGGTGGGTCAGGCCCCTGATTGAGGCAGGGAGAGAGCTGCTGAGATTATCTGATGATCCACCTGTTCATTTTTAATTTGTTCTCTCAAATAACCTAATCATTTAGGTATTATTCCCTGCAAAGCAACCATATTGCTTTCTCCTCCAATTGATTATGCTTGCTTAAGTGTTCAGTAAACAACTGTTTGTTATATAGTTTTCCAGCTTGCTTGTTATAGAAGTAGAACTTGCCTATCTATACTTCCCTAAGTCCCCTCTGGAAGTTTTCTTATGGTTGACAGTCACACAGTCACAGTTCCTTGGCAGAGTATAATACATTACACATTATAGCCATTGGTTCCACAAGTTTGTCCTCTATTGAAACCACTCTTACTGTATTTTCTCTTTTAGAAATAATAGAATTTCTTCCCACAAGGATTCCATAATACTTTTGGTCTGATCAATTTTTTATGGTAGCACTTTTTTTGTTGTTTCTCATATATAGGTTTGGAATGCCTCCTGTCCAGACAGTACATCTTTGCTACAGAGTTTGCACACTGACGATATAAAATCTCTGATTAACCCTTTCCTAACAGACCCAGTTTCCTTAGGCTTTGAGAGGTTAAATAATTTATTCAGGGGCACAGAGATAGTATATATTAGAGGTGAGACTTAAATTCATGTCTTTGTGACTTTCAGATCAACTCTGTATCCATTATGCCGAGCTTCCTATAGAACACATCTTTCATCTAGGAAAGAATTTTTTAACTTTTTTTTTTATGTCACAGACCTTTTGGAAGTCTGGTGAAACCTATAGACCTCTTTTCAGAATAATGTTTTTATAATCATTGATAAAACACACAGGATTTCCCTAGCCATGTTCATGGACTCCTTGGGGTTCTGTGGACCCCTGAGCTAGCAGAGAACTGAATCAGTAGTAAATAAGATGTTTCTTCAGCTGATCTCTTTGCCAGGGAAGATATTCCTATGATTAAATCAGGTAAAGTCATTATATGTAATCCAGTTGGCAAGTTCTTTCCATTCTATCATATCTCTCTAACAAAAGTTAAATGTGAGAGAAGTTATAGAATTCTAATTATACTTTAACATCTATATGTAACATGTATATTAACATCTCACTAAAGAATAGTTGGTAGGCCTTTCTGAGACTTTGGGGAATCCAGTACCATTAGAAAATGAACCTTATCTTTTGACACAGAATTTAATCCAATTTAATTCATTAAATATTTATGAAGTGCCTATTATCCCAGGCCCTGTGCTAAATGCTGGGGATTTAAAAAAGAAGCCAAAGCCCATCCCTACTCTCAAGGAGCTTACAGTCTAATGGGGGAGATAACATGCAAACAAAATATACAAAGCAACCTATATACAGGAAAATAGGAAATAATGAAGCAAGGGAAGGCACTGGAGTTAAGAGGGTAAGGAAGGCATCATGTAAAAGGTGGCATTTTAGTTGGGACTTAAAGAAATCCAGAAAGGTCATTAGTTGGAACAGAGGAGGAAGAGAGTTTCAGGCATGGGGGACAGCCAAAGAGAATCCCCAAAGCTGAGCAATGCAGGGTCTTGTTTGTGGAACAGCCAGGAGGATGGTGTCACTGGATCAAATAGTACATGTTAGGGAGTAAGGTGTAAGAAGACTGGAAAGGTAGGTGGGAGCAAGATTTTGAAGGCCTTTGAATACTAAACAGAGCAAAAGGAAGCCACTGGAATTTATTTGAGGGGGAAGTGAGGAGGGAAAGAGACGACATAATCAGACTTGTATTTTAGGAAAGTTACTCTAGTGGTCGAGTGGAGAATGAATGAGAGTGGGGAAGAGATTTAAGGCAGGCAGACCCACTAGCTGCCTATTTCAGTAATCAAAGGATGAGGTGATGAGGGCCTGGACTGGAGTGGTGGCAGTGTCAGAGAAGTGAAGGGGGCAAATTCTGAGATGTTATAAAGGTGAAATTGGCAAGCTCACAGCTTGGATGCTGAGGGATGAGAGATAGTGAGAAATCCAGGATGATTACTAGGTTTTGGGTGTGAGGGACTAGGAGAATGGTGTTGTCCTGTACAGTAATAGGCAAAGAAGAAGGCCAGGAGGAGGGTTTGGGGGAAAAATGAGTTTTGTTTCAGATATCTACTGGACATCCTATTTGAGATGTCTGAACAGCAATAGGAGATGTGAGATTGAAAGTTAGCAGAGAGATTGGGACAGGACAAGTAGATTTCAGAATCATTAGCATAAAGATGGTCATTAAATCTATGAGTACGGCGACATCATCAAGTGAAGTAGGAAAGAGAAAGAAGAGAAGAAGACCCAGTACAAAAGCCTGAAGGATGCTTATGGTCAGTGGGCATGATCTGGAGGAGGATACAGCAAAGGAGACAGAACATTCAGATAGGAGGAGAACCAGGAGAGAGTGGTATTCTGAAAAACAAGAGAGAGTATCAAGGAAGAGACAGTGATAAGTAGTAGCAAAGGCTGCAGAGAGGTCAAGGAGAATTAAGATTGTGAAAAGGCCATTAGATTTGGTGACTATAGGCTCATTAGTAACTTTGTAGAGGAGTTTCTGTGGAATGATGAGTCAGAAGCCAGATTGTAAGGGGTTACAAAGAGAGTGAGAGGAGTGAAAGCAGAGACACCTATTGTAGAAGGCCTTTGTGCAGTTTACCTACAAAGGACAGGAGATAGCAGGTAAGGAAGGATAAAGTGAGTTGTTTTTTCAGGATAGGGGAGCTGTGGGCACATTTGTTGGCAGTAAGAAAGGAGCCATTAAAGAGGGAGAGATTGAAAATAAGGGGAAGGGCGGCTAGGTGGTGCTGACCCTGGATTCAGGAGGACCTGAGTTCAAATCCAGCCTTAGACACTTGACACGTACTAGCTTTGTGAGCCTGGGCAAGTCACTTAACCCCTCATTGCCCTGCAAAAAAAAAAAAGAGAGAGAGAGAGAAAGAAAGAAAAAAAAGAAGTGAGGGGGGATAACAGATGGAGCAATTTGTTGGAGGAAATGGGATGGAATGGGTTCATTTGAACAAGCAGAGGGGTTAGCCTTGAAAATGAATAAGGCAGGGGGCAGCTAGGTAGCACAGTGGATAAAGCACCGACCCTGGATTCAGAAGGACCTGAGTTCAAATCTGGCCTCAGACACTTGACACTTACTAGCTGCGTGACCCTGGCCAAATCACTTAACCCTCATTGCCCTGTCCACCCCCCCAAATAAAAATGAATAAGGCCCCTTCGTCATGTGAAATAGGGCTGAAGGAAGAGAAAGTGACAGAATGTACTTGAGTGATAGGAGGTGAGAAAGAGGGGAGAAGAGGAAATTTACAGTGAATGGCCTCAATTTTTTCTCTAAGATAGTCTCATCTGAGGCGGGGAGGAGGGAGGGAAAGCCATGAATGGTTTGAGGACGGATGAAAACGTATAGAAGAGCTGCTGAGGAGAGTGGGATAGTGAGCTGATAAGGGAGGTATAGTAGGATGGCCTGGCAGCAGGGAGGGCCCAGTTTACCTTAGAAGCATTGTTTTCAAACCTTGACCTCTAATGTTGTAGAACTGACTGAGCTGAAAATCATATAGAACTAGTAAATAAAATGTCAGTTTTCAGGGAATACTCTAAGAGGAAAATATAATTTTGAAATGTAAGATGTCACTTAACTTCTCTAGGCCTCAGTTTCCTCATCTAGTGTAAGAATCTGATTTCCATTTTCCTGTCCTCATTGTGGTTTAGGCCTACTTTTGCCATCAAGACTAGAGAAGATTCAGTGGTTCAAACAATTGTTATTTTAATCTTCTTTATCAAGATTGTTAATTTGTCAGAGTAGATCTTGCTCAGGACACCCAGATACATGAAAACTCTGTCACATTTAAATCTTCCTATTTGTGCCCTAATCTTCATGTCATAATATCAATGTAATATAAATTTAGAGAGGGAGACTTTTCACTTTATCTAATCTAATTCCCTTATTTTACATATCAGAAAAGTGAGGTACATAGAGGTTAAGTAACTTAGCTAAGGTCAAAGTTAATAAGGTCTCCTGACTCCAAATCCAATATTCTTTTCACTGTACTATACATTTTGTACAACTTGTCTATTTTCCTTTGAGCCTGGGGGCTCAGTTTATTTTTTAAATTCTATTTATTTATTGTTGTTTGTTTTTTTGCAGGGCAATGAGAGTTAAGTGACTTGCCCAGGGTCACATAGCTAGTAAGTGTAAAGTGTCTGAGGCCACATTTGAACTCAGGTCCTCCTGAATCCAGGGCCGGTGCTTTATCCACTATGCCACCTAGTTCCTGCCCCCCCCCCCTGCCCCTGGAGCTCAGTTTAAATTATTTTTACAAAATCTATCTGTAATGACCATAAAATCAACATGAAGAGCCTGTGAACTGCAAATTCTGGCATTTGACCTTTCTTTTATGATTGATTTTAAGGGACAAAATTATACTCAGTATTCAGTGTTTTACTAAAAAAATTTTTTTTTATTTATCAGAAAATCATTTTACCCTGCTTTAAAAAGATCCATACTTAAAACTCAGTAGAAATAATCCCGGACATATTTAATAACTAGAGGGCAGGTTTCTTTTTACTTAGAAAGGACATGCAGTTTCAGACTGGCTAAAACACATTTATTTTATCCAATGCCAACTATATGGTTTAATTAGTTTCAAAGAACAAATTATCACATTGTTTTAAAGAAGATATTGCTATCTGTTATTAGGAGCACGGGACTACCACACATGGTTTTAACCTCATTTATAAGGTTATACTACCAGGAAATTCTGATAGTAAACACTTATAATAATATATCAATTTGTTCATTCCTCATACATATTTGATCCTCTGTTACACCTTTCGCAGACAAAAATTAATTTCAGTTTGGATTAATATCTCCAGAATCATTAACCTGTTCTCTTCATTAGTCTATAATGGTGACAGGACTATATAGAGATCAGTTTTTCTTGGTTGCTTCCAGCTGAGAAATGGAACCAACTTAATGGATAGTAAACTGTATAAAAAAAAATTCCCTTTTTTAGAAGAATGTAATGGTGATTTAAATATTTGTAGGCTTTTCCCTTCTGCATCCTGCTTCAAAAAGTTTCAAATCAAAAGAATCCATATCCCCTGTGGAAATAATAATAAAGAACATGTTAGCAGTTTAACACTTAGCAGAGAAGTTTATAATAGCTATTATATGACAAATACCATCAGAAAAGGCTTATAAGTAAGTTATACTTTTCTATATGTGATGGGCATTATTCATGATGGGATAATCACAGAGAAATGCCCTTTATTCTATTCTGTCAGTAGGGGGAATTATTTTCTATTTATTAATTCTGTCACTCCTTTACTATGAACATAACCACCAGGGGATGCTCATGGTCACTTAGCAAGCCTGACCACTCAGCTCTAGCCTTTGAATCTTTCAGACTGTACTATTGTATTAGAAAGTATTAGCACAAGATAGTGGCAAATGTATAATATACCTTCAGGAAAATAGGTTTACAAGGTAAGAAATATTTGTTCTGCTCAGTGTTCACATGCATTTTTCAGGATCTATTTATATTAAAAACTTTAATAAAGGGATGGATTTATATGTTATTACATATATACTATTCATATCACCTTATTAGTAGGAGAATTAGGATGCTTTCTGTAATAGTTTAATTATTTTCACACATACAAAATAGAAACTTCTATAGAATCATCGTGAGTATGTTTTTAATGGCAAAATATTTTATGTAGATCTGAACTGTCTTCCTTTTCTGTAATCTATTCAATAGATAATCTAATTTCTGTTTATAATGCTGATCATTCTAAGATAATAATGAACAGCCTTGAATTTCTATAGCATCAAATTGAAGAGGGCCTCTAAGATGCCTTTCAGCTCTAAATCTATGATCCTCAAGTTTTCAGGAGAGGCAGCATGATGTAGTAGATAGAGTCATGAAGACCTGGGTTCAAGGGAGGCTTCTGCCCCACAGGGATTTTAAAACCCTGGGGAAATGATTTCACCTCTCAGAGCCTCAGGAAATTCTCTAAGATTCCTGCTGATCTGCCTTGAAAGGATGGGCTGCACACCAGAATTCTCTGAACTGATGAAGTCACAGGTCTGGCCCACAGAAACAAGAGAGTCTTGCACTCTTCCTTACTCTGGTGTATAATAAAAAGTCAATATTTGATTTTTACAAACTTCCCTCATATTTGGTGATCTCATGCATTGAGGTGTTTTGTTTTTCTCTCTAGCATATTTCTGGGCATTAACTTTACTATATAGTATTTCATTAAGGTAACATATTGTTGTAGCATTGCATGTTACAGCCTCCTTTAAGGAAGCTAGCTAAATTCATTCAGTGATCTTTCTACAACATGGACAACCTCAGTGTTAGTGTTTCAATATGAAAATCAATGTTAAAAATCCTTTTTTTGTTGTTGTTGAAAATGCTATAAACCTCTAGCTAGTATGTGAAAAAACTACAAAAATCCATTCATTTATTAAGCTCACATTTTAGAGTGGTAGAAAATCTATTTACTCTCCACTTCAAAATTTGCCAGCATATAGAATTTAACTTTGCAGGAAGGAAGCCGGGAGCACTGTTTGCACACACACACAAAAAAAATGGATAGAAATGTGTGTCCATTATCGCAAACATGATTTAAATGATTTTAATGAAGTAACCTCTTCCTGAAGACCAACTACCTTCTTTTAAAGCATTTGGGAATCCAGTAATTGTAAAAGTGCACTTAAAACTGCTGTAGTGCCAGCTTTTGCAAATGTAAACAGATAGCAATATCACCCCGTCAAAAAACACCCTTTGCTCATGAAATAATAAAACATGAGCTTCTTGACTTTCAAAATCTGGAAATGTGGGGTTTTATTTTGATATAAATATTCAAAGCCCATTGGGGCCTGCAGAGCCTATGTAATTTTTGCATATGTCTTCCCACAAATTTTCTATAGAGAGACCGCCCAAAGTGCTGGGAGCTGTCCTCTAGCCCTTTTAGGATTGAGGGAGATTTTGTGGGTTTAATGTTATGAAAAATGAGGTTTTCAAAGCAACTTATGGTTCATGGCTTCTGCTTATAATAAATAGCATTTTAATGATTTTTTTCTTTCTTCAAGCATGTTTTTTATTTGTAAAATTGCATTTCTTCAAATGAAGTTGCTGTGCATCAAATGATTAGATTTCCTCTTCTTATTCTTCCAATCTCCACCTTACTATAGTTGAAGGGTGACTTTTTTTGGGGGGGGGTGAATCTGTAGGAAGAATCTTTCTATTTCTTCTTGTGATTTTAAGGTTTCACTTGCATAAAAATAAACAGTACTTTTGTTTTAGGGTTCATTTTCTTCAGAATCCCTGAGATGAACTGTTGCTTAGGATCCTGAGAGTAATTTTTACACTTTTGCTCAATCTGGGTTGAATATCTCCTTTGAAGAGAAAGTGATTGAAATAGGTGAGGATGTGTAGTAGCTGTGAATTCAGAGCAGATCAGTATGCAGAACAGTCAAATACCATTAAAAAAGTATAAATGATAAAGGTCCTTTTGTTTTTTTGGATTGTTGTCAATATGAAGGGTTTAGAGGCTGCAGAAAACATCTGTTTTTAGCATAAGTGTGTTCTTGTGTCATATGCTGAAAACACATTAATAGCTGGTAAAGGAGATAGTTGCAATTATAGATTGCGGGTTTGTTTTTTTAAGTTATCTATAAGTACTTTATGAGATAACAAATTGGGTTATATTCTTGTGTGTGAGATTTACTTGAAGTGTGTTCTTATGTGTTTTTGTTGTAGGCAGGGTGTTTTTGAGGGGATCCTTAGTGACATTACAATATACAAAAGTCCCAAATAGAATCAGAAACAAAAGTTACACAGTGATTGAGTTTTAGCTACCAGTTAATATATTGTGCTATTCTACATGCTATAGTTAATATAACAATTTTAAATAGATAAGGTGCCTGTTCTTTAGAAACTACAAAATGCAGTCATTGCAGTGCTTGGTACAGTGGAAAGATCATTCATTGGTTTTTGGAGTCAGAGGATCTGAGTTCAAGACCTACCTCTGACATTTATTACCTTCACAACTTTGGGAAAGTCACTTAACTTTCCCAGGACTCAGTTTCATCAACTATAAAGTAAAGTGATTGGACTAGATAACCTTTGAAGTCCCTTGCAGCTTTAGCTCCATAATCCTGTGAAATTTTATTTCATAGCAACTTTGATAGATGGGAAATACAGCTTTCTAGTATTTTGAATAAGTTGCTCTGGCTGTATATGGAGTGCTTTGTATGGTGTTAAGAATCCCTAATATATTGTGTTGATTTAAAATTATTCAATCTTTCAACAAGAAGTCTAGAGCAGAGATTCTTAACCTGGAATTCTTGGATAGATTTCAGGAAATCTGTGAACTTGGATGGGAAAGCAAAATTACATCTTTATTTTCACTAACCTCTAACTCTCTAACTGAAATTTGGTATTTCCTTCAATTATTTAAAAACATTATTCTCAGAAGGGGTCCATGGGCTACAACAGATTGCCAAAGAAGTCCATGACACAAAAAATAGATACTTGATCTAGAATAGAGATTTTCTTATTCAGTTTCTATTTCTAGTTTTTAGTTCTCTGCAAAAATGTGTCAAAAGTTATTTTGGTGTTAATTATGGTATTAAAGATTTTAGAGGAGGAGGTTTTGCTATGTTAGGTAACCTGTTTTAATGTTTAACTGCTTAACTACTAAGAGAAGTTTTTCCTTATATCTTATTTAAGTTCTTCCTTTTCAGTTTGTCCATTTCTTCTTTTGACTTCAGTAACAATCATCATTCTTGTCATAGCTTATTATTTACTTAAAATTATTCTTGTATCATTTAGGCTCAGGAAGTCAGATTCTTTAAACAATTGTGTGAGATTTAAAATTGGATGTAAGAGCATTAAACTCCCCTTTAACCTTTCCCTTATATATCTCCCAGACCAGTAAGAGAAAGAAGCCTCTGAGCTTTAATTAGAGATGGATTACTTAGCCAACCAACAAGGTGATGCTGATTGATTAGTGAAATAGGAAAGTAGAAATACAAATGAATAGTCTTAGATCTAAGCTTAGTCTATATTCCTTATAAAACTCACTGAATCCCAAAGCCACCTCTGAGGCTGAGAACTGCATCAAGCACGTGCTGCTACTGAGGACCAGGGCCAATCACCAGAACACGCCGTCAAACCTGAGTCAGTGTGTGTGTGCAGAGTGAGAGAGAGACCACTTCCGTTCTCTCCTCATTTTTAAGCTCGCACCCCAGAAGTGGAGTGCTTGGTCACACTCTCCCGAGCATCAGCAGACGCACGGCTTTCATCAAGGTCTCCTCCCCAAAAGGGCGGTCCTTCAAAAACTGCTGTTCCTTCAGTTATTGTTAGCCGACTCTTAAATGTTAGTTAAAAACTTTCATTTTTTACCACATTTTCCCCCTTTGCTTCCTCAAGAAATGGGACGTTTCCTTGATGAAACAGTCAAAAATAACAGAATATAATAACCTATGCTAACTAACAATATGTTAATAACAATATAGAAAAGGGAGAGAGGAAAGTTTTGTCCAGAGGGGCAATTTTTGTCCTCATGAACTGATGCTTTGACATTGGTCTTTCAAAGGGAGGGCCTCTTCAGAGAGTACATGTTATGGATGGCATATAATAACAGAAAGGAGATAGTAAAAACTAACAAAACAAAACTGTTCATATAGAGTCTCTGAGTTCTCTTGTCTTCTTGAAGTGGTAAGATGTCAGCAGGAGGAAGCTGGATTCTGGTCTGGAAAAACTGGATTCTGGACACTGGTCTGGAAAGCTGGATTCTATACTCTGGTCTGGAAAGCTGGATTCTGGACTCTGGTCTGGAAAGCTGGATTCTTACTCTGGTCTGGAAAGCTGGATTCTTACTAAACCTTAGCATTGAGGTAGTTATGCAATCTATAACACTTTTTACCACCATGTATCTGGATCAAAGCCAAATTTAGTATGTGTTCATGACACTTGAAAATGTTATGGAAAGATTATTATACCATATCTCATGGTTTCGAGACAGCCAGTGATTGTGCTAGGCCACAGGTGAGTTCAACTGAGTGAGACAAAAAGAAAAATAAGTTCAATTAAGTTAGGTTTTATTAGGAGGGAGAGAGGATGAAACTGGGCTGTGCCTAGTAATTGTGCTCTACATAGTCACCATCATAAGCAAACCATGGACTTACGTATACCTGTCTTTCCTTTTGTTGCACATATATTCTCTCCAGGGCCTGCATCAAAGTTCACAGCAAGTTAGTCTCTGAAATGATAAGTTTCCATACTTCCAAAATCTCATATTAATTTCACCAAAGACAGTATGATGGTAAAAATGCATGCTATGCTGCATAACTGAGAATATACTAGTGATATATACAATAATTCCAAACCATACCCAGAGTATAATGACATATAAATAATAAATGAATGTAAATAGCTGATTATATTAGACATTATTACATAATCTTCTTTTAGCAAGTAAACCACATCATCTTATACATGAATTCTCTAGTATAACAATAGCAGACATTTAAAGTGGTGATCAATTTATCAAAAATAAATAAGACTTCAATTAGCAAGATTCAATATTCAATATGTTCATTGAGGTATCAAGCAGTAGGGTTCAATAACGCTCTTTTTTTTTTTTAAAACAGAATACCATAAAAGAGAAAAGAAAAAAAAAACTCATTAGAAACTCATGGTTCTCTCAAAAAGAAAAAGTAAAAAAAAAGAATTCTGGTAGCTTCTGAGGCCCGATGGCCTCACCGGACAGCATATACTTAAAATGTCTTTGAAAAGTCACTTAGTTTACAAAATCTAGTTTTAAAGAAAAGCAAAAGAAACAAAAGTCAAAAAAACCAAAGCAAAACCAAAAACAAAAATAAAAGGCAAAAGATTTGCTAAGCACTCATTTGTGCTCTTAAAGAACTTAAAGGTGTGGTGAATTCCAGATCTTTTCAGTGCCTTTCAAAAGCCAAAACAAACAAACAAAAAAACCAAAAAGGATGAAAAAAAATAGGTACATAAAAAAAATAGGTATAGGGAGGGGAAAGGGTGAGGGAGATTGAGGTGGGCCAGAAAACCAGGCCATGGGCTTCAGTGGTTTGCCTGTTGAAGGAAATGCTTGTTAAATTTTAAGGTATTTAAGCTGCTAGAATTTGGGGTATGCCACATTGTTTTAACTGGTTCCCCAATTCTCTGCATGCCAAAGTGGCAGGGGTTTCTGAATTGTCATTGATTTTTCTAATGCTGTCATAATGTTCTTTATGGTAGAAAATGTGGAGTTCTCTAGCATCAGTTTTGTCTGTGCCACTGATTTTCAACAGGGGCTGATTTAACTGATGAACTACCACATTCAGCTGATGCTGTCTAGCAAACGCTACAATTGTATCATTTCCTTCCCACTTTCCAAATTTCTTTAATTCGTCTACATATTCTTCAAAAGGGAGTCATTTATTCTAAAAGACTCAAACTCTTGTCTATGGTTAATCATATAAGAAGCAGATTCTTGTCTGTGTCTGAGATGATTCCTACAGTGACCTTCTAGCTGGTCTGCTAAAGCCCTAAAAAGGCAATTTCCATCTCCCAATACTTCTCTTAATAGAGTCTACAATGGAAATGTGCTCTCCCTTTAATAGATAGGAATCTAGGCCTTTTCTTCTCTCTTTACCAAATTCTTATTCTCCTTAATAAATGCTTAAAAGTCTAACTCTTGCTAAAGCTTGTAATTTATTGGCGACCACTCATTAGATATTTTAGACAGACTAGCTAGAATTTTAGCCCTTAACAATTGGTTAGTGAACAATGTGTATTGAAGATTCACTGTGTGCAAAACTTTATGAGACATTGCAGGAAGTGATACAGGAAGAATATTCTATGGCCCTTGACCTGTGATCACAGTAGACATTATAAAATTAGTATATCGTAGAAGTGTCAGAAACATACTATGCACACATGAAAATTCAGCTTAGAAATATGTCTTTTATAATAGATATGCAGGATGGAAAGGAGTAATTTGTGCCACAAGAAACTTAATCTGGAAAGACTTTGTGTAGGAAGTGTCTTTTCAACAGAACTTTGGCAGAGGAGAAGGAGACAGCATGATTACATAGCATAGGAAGACTTACATGGGTGAAAATAACATGTATAACGATTTAAAAGTTATAGAGACTAGTGATTCCATTTTCAAACTTTAGTGATAACAGGGACATCATATAAGACATTAAAGTTAACAAAGTATAATTTGCATATTATCTTCTTTGATCCTCAAAACAACCATAGAATATCTACTTCAATTGAAAGGTGGGACTCAAATGAAATAATGTTATATAAAGCACTTTGAAAACTTTAAAGCTCTATATAAATGTTATCTAGTAGTAGTAGTAGTAGTAGTAGTAGTAGTAGTAGTGGAATCTCTGTTTCACAGATGATGAAACTCAAGGCATAGAAATAAGTGGTTTACCCAAGATCATACAGCTAATAAGTGAGGTAGGATTCAAATCTAGGTCTTCCTGGCTTTAAGTCCAACATTCACTTCACATCATTATCCATCATGAGGTCTTAAAAATTACCTAAATAATGAGAGACCCTTAAAAGTCAAGGTGAGACATTAATGCTTAGTTGAGAAGCCCCCTAAATAAATAAGATGTTGCTGCTTGGGGAAGGATACTCAAACTTGTATGCAATTGGAAGGATGTGTGGAATATTGAGAAGATGGCTATCTGAGTTCAAAAGCTACTTATTTCTCTTACTAGTGTTACCACTAGATGGGTTCTTGAAAACCTTCCTCTTTCAAAGAATTACTCGCCCACACAATCCAATCAAAATTTTAGTAAAAGGTTTTATTATTTGGCACACAGAGGCATGTCTGGAAGAGGAAGCCTAGACTTCAGCTCCTGGGGATGTTTAATCAGACAGCCATAGAGATATGGCTGGAAGGAGAAGCCTAACTTCAACTCTCAGAACAAAGGAGATGACGACAATTTTATAGAGGCGGGTAGGGGGTGGGGATAGAGACCTAAGACTGAAAAGTTACAGCAGTTTAAAAATGACCATGTTAGCTATTTGGATATATGAATAATAAAAATTACACATTTCTAACTTGAGATTATTGTCACTACCTGGTCCTAATCACATAGCAAATAGGACTGGCTCCAAACTAAGCTCTTGTTGTAAATTCAAGGAGCCCAGCTTTCTGGGCTGGTTAATCAGCAACTTTTCTTCTCCAAGGAAGGAGTAATCTCTAACTCACCCCAACAAGCTGATCAACTGCATTTCTCCATGGTCATAGTGTCCCCCTCAGGGCCAGAGCATCCCTAACTGGACTCAGGCCTACCAGGCTGCTACTACATAGGTTGTGACTTTGTATGAGTCACTTGATTTCTCATCTGAAACATGAAAAAGTTACTTTTCCATGTATGTGCTGTAGCCAGCTCATACCTGCTTGAGAGCCAACTGTTAAATTAGCAGTGTAGGGGGCAGCTAGATGGCGCAGTGGATAGAGCACCGGTCCTGGATTCAGGAGTACCTGAGTTCAAATCCGGCCTCAGACACTTAACACTTACTAGCTGTGTGACCCTGGGCAAGTCACTTAATCCCAATTGCCTCACTAAAAAAAAAAAAAATCAGTGTAAGCATTTATACCATGGAAATATCCTTATAAAACAGGGCTTACTTTATTGTTTCATTAATTATCTAGACTTAAGAAAGTGGATGGAGGATATGTTAATAATGCAGATTAAACTTAAAAGTATGTTTGACATTTACCAGAACATCTCTGCTTTTAGCTTTAAATCTATGAGTCCTCAAAATCTTATAGTTATTCACTTAAAGAATATATTTTCTTGAGATTCCAAAGACTTTCTCTGTAAATAAATTTATGCAAATTCATTGTTATCAAGGTACAAACCATTTAAGTAAAAATTAAAAAGGATTTTTGAGAGAAAAATCTTCCTTTGGAACAAGAATAACAGTCCTCTTTCTTCTATTTCACCTTCCTCCATCCTCATTTATCTAGCACCTCTTGTACTGCCCTAGTTTTAGCTACCTGACCAATATTGATATTCTCTCAGCATAAATACATGAATTTATTCAATTCTATTTAAAATTAAATTGACTCTTGTGACCCTCTCTGTTATTCCCAATACTTTGCACTTGTATTCTATCCCTTGCCTTTGTTGCTTCAAAGAAACTCCTTTGTAGGCACTTCTCTCTAAATAATGTAGTTATTTTTAATTGATCCAAGACTATGATTGTTTTTATCTCAGCTGCAGAAGCAGTGTTTCTTTAAAAAAACAACAAACAAGCAATGAACAAAAACCCCTTTATTCTCTGTATGTCTTTTTTTGATCAACTCCAGACATCCAGAAGGTGGTACTGATCTATTTCCTCTTAGTCAGTTACCATGACTGTTTTTTGTTCTAATGAATAATAAATCATTAAGCAGTTGCCTAGTTTAGTTTCTTTGATTATATTTCATCTAGTTTTTTTCTTGTCCTGTAAACATTTGTTTCACTTGATAGCTTACTCTTTTCCTTCTACAACTTAGTTGTAGTCATTGTCAATTGCTGAACATAGTGGACTTGTTTAATAAAGCTCGCATTGAGAAAAACTTTAGCTCTTGATAAAACTGGTCATTTGCTGACACCCTTTCCAAACATTTTCCTTTATTTTTTCCAGATTTAAAATTTTTAAAATTTTTTTATCCTGAACTTAACAAATACCAAATAAAAGAAGCATTTCCACATACAGAGTAAAACAGGAAAAGAGGGTTGTACATGAAATTGTACACCTCTATTTCATATAGCTTGCTTTTTCCTTTGAAGTAATAAATTTGACCTATCATTTTCAAAGATTTTCTTTTTGTTTGTTTCCATCTGTTCTTTCTTCTTTTCTGTGCATTTTAAAATGCCTCATTGACTCTCCTCTCTCCCTCCTCCCATCCTCTCAATAAAAAAAAAGAAAAAACCCTTGTAACAAATATGCATAATCAAACAAAACAAATTCCTACATTGGCTTTATCTAACTTCACTTCTCTTTCAGGAGGTAAGAGGTGAGAAGCATGCTTCATTATGGTTCCTCTGGAATGTTCCAATCTAATACTTAAAAAAAAAAAACCCAAAACATAACTTTTTAAAACAACTAAACACTATATCTCATTTAAAATTAATTTCCCCACAAATGTATACCTGAATGTTCTTTACTTGGAGTATGGCCAACTCATCCTCATGTGAAGGAACAAGAATAGAGGCTTTACCGAAAATTTTGGTTGAAAAAAGCCTATGTTGGACTCTTTTAGTGTCTAGGATTTATGGTCCCCAAATATCTCCCTCCCTGTTCCTAGAGTAAGAACTTGTCCCTTTGTAAGGAGGTGGGGTAAATCTTTTCTGGAAATATCAGAGCCAAGTCTCATAGTGAGTCATAACCTGGACATTAGCTGTTTTCATTCCTTCTCAGAATTCTCTTGGAGGATGCCCTGTTTTGTTAGGGACAATTTGAAACCCACCTCCCCTCTCATGTAGCTCCTGCTCTTCAGTATCATATATAAAGATCCCCTTGAACATTAGCCTTATGATTCCACTTCAGCAATGCTCATCATCTTCCACAGAGGACTGAGCCCCGAGCAGGATTTCTATACCCATTCTACTGCCACCATACTTACGTATTTTGATTGGAAAAACATATAATACAGTGGTCATGATTCACTTTTCTATTCTTATTTACCTTTATTTGCTATATGCTAATCATCCCATGCCTCTGATTATTACCAGTAGGTGTTCAGTTAGCTTGTGTATTTAGCTCTGCTGACTACAATAGTTTTACAATGACCATCAGACATTCACATTTATCCTCTGAGCCAATGATTCTTCTGTCTTCTTTGCTCATCTTCTATGGATGCTTAGGTCGGTCTGACCTTGGAGGCCAGTATAAATCTTTGAAAGGCTCTTTCTCTTTATTTCTTGGACTTATTTGTTTGTTTTTCCCCCTCTATTCTCACTAGTAGTCCCACCTCCAAATAGTAATCACTAGTCATATTGGAAAGAGACGAGCCCCCCCCCCTTTTGTTAATACTTTGTATAGCAGAGACACTTATGAATAAATGAATGGGAAAGATTCATTAAGTATTTATTATATGCCAAGTACTGTGCTAGGTGCTAGGGATACAAATGGAAAAAGTGAGATAGTTCCTATTTAAGGAGCTTATTCTCTAACTGGGGGAGACAACATATAAAAGAAAATTCAGTTGCAGGGCAGAAAGAAAGGTCTGTTTGTCCAAAGGATTCAGTGGTGGGGTATATGATGAGGGCCAGAGGTCCTTAGGCCACAGAGCTAGTTAGGATGGACTCCTAAAACCTAAGGGATCTTAGGAGGCAACAGCAGGAAAGATAGTAAAGCCAGATGGTCCTCCATCTCATAAGAAGTAATGTACTTGTTGACACATCTCATCTAAGCCCTGTGAGAAGTCAAAAAGTCTGAACAAACAATTGGGTGGAGTGCTCCAAGTCTGTTGGGAAAGGGAGAAAAGAGGGGAAGGCAAGCTGGTTAGGGCTCCCTTTAGTGGTGGCTCAAAATATTCTTGGTACCATCTGTAGCCAGGAAGGACAGAAAGTTCTGAGGGTGGGATCACTTCCTTTCAAATAACCACTAAGTCATCAGCTATTCCATCAATGGCTAATAAAGGTTCTATTTCATCATTTTATAGCACCAAACCCCCTCAGTGCTTAGGAACAGCTTTGCCTGTCCCTGGAAATGACTCAAGGTACACTTTTCTCCCTGGTAAATATTTGCTTCCCTCAGCAAATCAACTGGAGTTCAGTTTGCACATTTGTCCACATCCCTAATTCTGGAGAGTTTTCTAGGGTTCTAGGGAGGTTCAAGTGTCGCAATTTCAATTATGTACCTCTAGTGTCTTATACTAAAATGTCTCAAATGATTCATGTGGCACAGTTCTTAATAGTGTTGAAATTAAAATATAGCTTTTGTATCTGCCTGCCTCCTACAAACAAATCAGATAAATAATGTTTAATTTCTCCTACAAACTAATAAACATATCAGAGAAATTATAATATCTCCTAACTAGAAAGAGAACATGATATATCTGCCTGTCTCCTACAAACAGATCAGAGAAATAATATTTAATTTCTCCTACAAATTAGGGAGACAGAAAAAACATACCTGTCCTATGAAAACAGATCAGAGAGAGACAGAAAAAACATAATATCAATTTAATATTTTATTATCCCAAGAAGAAAGATAATACAACAGATGATTATATGGAGATTTCCCTCCTAAGGGAAAAGAAGCTCAGGGGACTCTCCATTTCTGAGGGTATATATGGTTTTAGTCCACTGATCACAGGGCATTGTCAGTTTCAATAGTATGATACAGAAATCAACCCAGAAGCAAAAAGTAGTTTAACAATCTCAGTTATAACAAGTATGGAGGAAATACAGAAGCATCATGATAAGACTACAGGATTCCAAAAAAGGGTTTGGCAAGGATGAAGACTCGCAGATGTTACCATAAGATAGGGACTTACTATTCTGAGGGAAAAGAAGTCACTAGGTAGGGTCTTTTATCTGCTAGCTATCTGTGTTAAGTTTGGAGTTCAGTTGAAGGACATTTTGCTCCTATTAATCCTATTAATCCAGGGTTTCATAAAACTCCTTTTTGATAATAAGGTACCTCCATCAAATCCAGGTGATCCATATATTCATATTAACAATAGTCTCCTATATTCCATGTAAAGAACATGAACAGTCCATTCTAGACACTCCCAATATAGTCTTAAACTTAACCTTTAAGGAAGGCTCAAGCTTACCACAGCTGATGGCAATCATAATCATTCCACATATGAAGTTATGCAAATCCGTGGACAAATTATATTTTATAAAGCTTATTGGAGATTACTGCTTGCTTTGTACTTAAAAAAGGGCTTGTTCCAACCAAAGCAGATAAAGTATATTGAAAATTTGAATAAAACAAATTAATAAAGGGAAAAAATAGAGAAAAGGAAAAGGAAAAAATTATTTCCTCTTTCAGAGGTAATTCTTAGCGCCCAGAATGTATTGGTGTTTCTTCCAGGGGATTAAGAGCCTGGGGTGGTAGTGGTGGTGTTTGTTGTTGTTTGTCCTTCCGAGAAGAGAACTTAAGTTAATGTCTTGACTTGCAGTGAAATTGTATTTAAGTGAGGCAGGGCTGTGCAGTCATCAGCCTCACTCTCTCCTGGGGAGTCTAATGGCAACTGGAACAGCTAAGGTCTTTCTCAGGTCTGAGATTGCCTGAGGCAACACCATTTAGTGGTTAAGGCTAAATAAGAAATGAGACCAAGAATGGCTTCTTTTACCTAGACCAGGATGAATGAATGAATGAATGCATACACACATGCAAGAATATATAAATAAATAAATCCAGGACCAGAAGACCCTCAGGGTTTTTGACCAAAACGGAAACAATTGCTAGTTACTTCACTTTGAGCCATTTAGAGGCCAAACAATAGCCAAATGAGGATTGAGCTGGGAACTTTGTTCCCAGTCATTGAGAGCCTGAGTGATTTGAGGTTAAGGCATGGTCCTTAAAAAAAAAAAAAATTCTAGTCCCTAAACCCCAAAGCATTTTGTGAGGTTTATGCAATCAAAACATATTCCTTGGGGCAGCTAGGTGGTGCAGTGGATAGAGCACTGGCTCTGGAGTCAGGAGTACCTGAGTTCAAATCTGGCCTCAGACACTTAACACTTACTAGCTGTGTGACCCTGGGCAAGTCACTTAACCCCAATTGCCTCACTAAAAAAACAAAAACAAAAACAAAAACCATATTCCTTTAGGCAGAACACTTTCAGGTAAGAGTATGATTCCCTATATGGATAGAGGGAGAGAAGGAGGAAGGAGAATAGGGAAGGGAGGGAGGGAGGGAGGGAGGGAAGAAGGAAAGAAGGAAGGAAGGAAGGAAGGAAGGAAGGAAGGAAGGAAGGAAGGAAGGAAGGAAGGAAGGAAGGAAGGAAGGAGCTGTATTGCTTAATTGGAGCTTTCCAGTTGGGTCCCCAGTGGGACAGCTCTTACAGAATGTTGGTTGGTTTTTGTTTTTCATTCTCAAAAAGGATCATGACATCAGCAGGTGATGTCATGACTTGCAATGAATTGGATTTGTGAGGCGGGGCTGTGCAAAGTCACCAGCCTTACTCTCTCCTCCAGAGCCATCTGAGTCCAGTGGCAAGGTATAGATCAAGATGATTGGATGGCCCCATGTAACCTGTATGCCACTGGTAGAAGATAAGAAAGTCATGCCCAAAGAGATTGTCCAGCTGGGATTGATTAGCAAGTGACTTCGTTATTCTCAGGTGAGAAACTAAACTGTCCTGGGTCCCTTCAGTACATAAGGCAACTTATATATTTCTCCCAACATATCCTCTGCCAGTGCAAAGGATCATCCAGATGGAGTTAGGCATTTTCATTCACCCTGATTCCTTACTGTCCAAATAACTTGCAGTCAATGTCTTCTGGTGAAAAGGGCCAGTTTTGAACTTAAACTTTTGTTGGTCGTTGCCTTTTCCAGGAATATTGGAGTAGTTGCCAAGATCTCCCCAGCAGGCACCAGCCAGATCTGAACAAAACGATCCAGGCCCTCTGGCCCTCTGGACCTCTCACATTTACAAGGTTGCCTCCAAGCCTAGACATGTCAATCTTGAGATAGATACTTGTTCACTTAAGATCAGAAAAGAAGAAATACAAAAGAGACAGCGAAAACCAGGCTTAGATTTACTTAGGTAGGACATGTGCTTCATGTATGGCCTCATGGCTGTCAGGGTAGGGTCTAGGACAAGCTGACCTTTCCCGACTTCTCTTGGGAAGCAACATGATAGAGCTCTGACACAGTCTGCTACCAGAAGGAAAGAGAGCACTGAGGGTAGGGTTACCTTTTAAAATCTATCCACTAAATCATCAGTTCTTCCTGTTCATTAACCAAAAGGAAACCCCTTCTTCATCTCAAAGCACCAAGTATGATTAGCACTGAATTACACAATATAATATTGGCGCATCCAGTTTGTAGGGAATCAAAAATCAGAATGGATGGTTGCTCACATTTTTTGCTGACTGTAAGTCAAATAAAACTGTTAAATGTGGATTTACTTTGCATATCCCCTTGGGGCATCTAAAACAGGTTTCAAATGTGTGATTCTTAGTGAAACAGTCTAGCCAAAGGGGGACTCTTATCTCTGACGTAATACTTTGAGTGATACATTATGGTGGTATCTGGGTACTCATTGTTAATTGGTTCCTGAAGGCACTACAGGTGGCAAAAAGGATGAATACTGAATGAATTTTTCCCATAAGGGGTAATGTAAATTGAAATAATCCATTTCTAAACTCCAGAAATTTCATATTTTACTTGGCAATTTGTAAATTGAAGGGGTTTTTTCCTTTTTATTTTTTATTTTTAAAAATCAATTGTTTCATTTCCCTAGCCTTAAAAATCTCTCCATCCTGTCACCCCGTCCTGTACACACGCCCTACACCCCCAGCCATGATGACTATTGGTCTTGGGATATTCAGGGGATATCTTGCTATATTCTCAAGCCCGATTTAAATACAGACATCCATTTCCTTCAGGGACATGGGGATGGGGTGGGGTCGTGTACTGAGGAGAGGCTGCTGCTGCACTGTCTGAAATAATGAGCTCCCAGAACTTGAGGATGTTTTTTCAGGGGAACAGCATGAAGTACCCCACCCCTATCCCTCCCCTGCTGCTTTCTTTCTTGGGAGGACTGAGGCAGAGCTCAAAAGAAAAGGAAAGAAGCCTTCTGAAAGGCTGGGGTGGTGGTTGGCTATGGCAGCTGTGGAGAGGAGTGAGGAGGGTTTCAAAAAGTTCCCTGGGTAGCTGACAGCAGCCTGGGCTGTGTCTGTTGGCTCTTGTTTGTTCTCAGGTAAAGTGGAACCTCTACCATAGCTAGACCCTTGTTTTCTGACAATTTCTGTGCATGGCTGTGGGAGGGCTGCTGTGGAATTGGGCCTGTGGGGCAGTGTCAGGGCCTGTCCCCTCTGCTCCTGGTGCCAGCTCACCAGCCTGGTTCTCCTTTGGGCTCTGCTTGACCCTGTTTCCTCTGGGATCTGATCTCCAAGAGCCTAATGGGCTCCACTTTCAATCTAATGTTCATAGAAGGGAGAGAGGTACATTTTCCCCCAACTCTTCTGGGGCTGTTTGGTCATTATAATTATAGACTGTTGAGGTTTTTTATTGTTATGGTGGTGGTGATAGTGGTTGTTCTTTCCATTTAAATTATTGTCATCATGTATATGTTTCCTAGTTCTGCTTACTTAATTATGCATCGGTTCATATGTTCTTTGAAATTTTCATTTTCATTGTTTCTTGCATCATAGTAATACTCCATTACAGTCATATATCGCAATTTCTTTAGCCATTCCCCATTCAATGAGCATCTTTTTTCATTCCTGGTTCTGTTACCACCAAAATTGCCGCTATTACTATTTTGGCATATATGAGACCCTTTCAAACTTTGATCTCCTTGGGATATATTCCTAGTAGTGGAATCTTTCAGTCAAAGTGTATGGACATTTTGGTCCCTTTTTAAGGATAATTCCAAATTGCTTTCCTTAATGGTTGGACCAGTTCACAGCTCCAGCAACAATAGATTGCCATGCTTATCTTTTCATAGCCTTTCCAACATTGAATATTTTGATCTCTGTCGTCTTTGCCACCTAGTAGTTATGAAGGGAAGTCTCACAGTTGCTTTGATTTGCCTTTCTCTTATTACTAGTAATTTGGATCAGCCTTTCATATGGTTGTTAATAGTTAGGCATTCTTCTTTTGAAACTTGTTTGTGTCCTTTTACCACTAGGGTCCAATGTATTTTCATAACAGTGCAGTTTCAAGCTTACAGTATATTTTACAATGATTATATTTTAAGTTGACTTGTTTCTTCATAATATGTGAGACATCTTAATCACATCACTATCATAATTCCAAATGATATGTAGTGTGGCTTTTTCAAGGAAGATTTCTTGTTAGCCATAAGGAGTATCCCTTTATTAAAGAAATGTAACAAATACTACTCCCCGCCTCCCCCTTCCCAATTCCATACCCAATCAAAACAAAACAGAAATGTACTATATTGCAGTTAGTTTAGGAGCGAGATGAAGGGAGGAGGATAGAGTCACAGAAAGGAGAAAGGGGGGGCGGGGCAAAAATCCAGGACAGGGAATAGTAAGGATTGTAGACGTTTAGGAAGAGAATGGCACTCAAAAGAATGCTATGAAAGGTATAAGAAAAGAAAAGTTTAAAGTGCTTATTCTCTGGAGGCCAACAACTCTACTCATCTTGTTCATTTGGCTTATAGACTTCCAGTGAAACCTGGATTAATTTCATGTCTTTATTTTTGATCATTCAAAGATTCTTAAATGTGATAACTCTGATTTACACCCCTTACTGCACCCTCCACCTAGGACATTGTTTTTGTTTGTTTGTTTGCTTTTTGGCTCTAACATTATCTTTTGGTCTGGGTTATTACACCTTAGATTAGAGATTTCTCATTCCTGGCATAGAGCTAGACAAGATGTCTAAATTTATAGTACAGATTAGCTGGTTTTTGTGGAAGATGATATATAACCTATGCTATTTGATCCATATTGTGTTTAATAGACCTGTTCTTAATATTAGTAAGATTAAATATTTTGAATACTAAGTCTTCAGTCTCCATGTGTTACACTGATTTATTAGACTGCTGAATTAGAAGTATTTAGTTTTCAAATGTAATGAATGGTTAGAATAAAGGAACAAATCTGTCTTTTTTTGTTACAGAACTGTGTTGAGACTGCTAAAATAATTTCTCTCTGGTATTTAGTTTATACAGTTTTTATCTAGAGATAGTGTTTTCTTGTGACGGGGTTGTTTTTTGGTTTGGTTTTTCAATTTTAGATATAATGCTATTCAAAATCTTAAAGTTTTGAAAAGCATTGTTAAAGTATAATATTTTACTTTTACTGTAAAATCAGTAGGGCACCGTAATTAGATTTAAATAAACCTAGGATACATGAAAATTTTTATTAAAAGAAGAATTAATTACCATTCAGAATCATACTATTGGGTAAGTGTGAATGTTCCCTTTATAACAGCCAAAGAAGAGTAGAGATTGTAGGTATTGATGGAGAACATATTTGATCGTATTATAACCAGCATAGCAAGGTATTTTATCATTGTTTGGGGCTTGGCCACAAATACAATTTCAGGGACCCCTCTCCCTGTTCCAGGATGAATCAGTGATGGCCTTGGGTATTTAGTGGCATGCAGTTGCTTTCCTGGGTGTTGGGGTGCTGGTGCCTTAGAACTGTAATCATACTAAGAAGTCTAATCAGTCTAATCTGGGATCAGTTCTCATTAGTGGCCATCATTCAACCAATCTGATAGCTTGGGCCAGTTCTTTCCTATATGTAGACAAAGACAAGCAGGGTCTCTTGTTCTCCCAGCAACACAAGAACTGGAAAATATTTCCCTTGCAACAGTTATGAATGGGTTTACAGAAATAAACACAAAACCAGTACAAAAGGTGAGTTGGGGGAGTGATCCTAGATATTATAGAAGGTAAATGCTGCAGAGCATACAGTCTTTCAGTTGCATTCTGGCTTTTTAATCACACAGATTTTGCTGTTTTATGATCTCTCAGTATGCTGAAGAGACTGTCAGAACAGTATCACCAGTGTCAGAGTATGTAGGGCTTAGTGGTTGAGGAGAGCATTTGCAACATTGACTGTGGGATGGAGGGAAGTGTGTAGATGCTTCCCTCTTGTGGAAATTTTTGGACACAGCTTGTATTTCTGAAGACTATCTGGGAAAGGGGGTGATCTATTCCAGTTCTGTGGAAGGAAACTGGCATATTGTAGGTATTTGGGTAAAGGTAGTATATGTGAGGAATGGCGTTGGTGCAGAGTGTTAGCTTATGGTAGGAATCAGTGGTTGTGGTGAAAGGATTAAGTGCCAAGATGGAAGAAGACAGACTTGGAGGCATGACAGTGTCATGCATCCCTATCCCCTGTAATACATGAAATGTATTAGGTATTTGTTCCAGTCATGGTTTGTCTTGGTTACTACAGCATAGCCATACAATATATTCCACTGTAGAGTGAATTTTAATGAACATTGTAAGGCCAGATTTGTGCTATTCTTGCCTATGTAAGCTATTATCTTAATTATATCATAGATGAACTTGCTTCTGGTTCCTGTTACTAAAGGAGAGGCAAAATGCAATCTTACACCCAAGATACTTCTGCTACATTTGTGCTCTGGGGGAGCATCTGGTGTTTGTTTTTCAGTGTAGTGATATCCCATTGTGGGGCAGCTAGGTAGCACAGTGGATAGAATGCAGGGCCTGTAGTTAGGAAGACTCATCTTTCTGAGTTCAAATCTGGCCTCAGACATTTACTAGTTATGTGACCCTGGGTAAATCATTTAACCCTCTTTGCCCCAGTTTCCTTATCTGTAAAATGAACTAAGGAAGGAAATGTCAGATCACTCCAAGAATACCCCAAATAGGGTCATGGAAAGTGGACACAAGTGAAAAATGACTGAACAACAAAAACATTCCATTGTATTCTTGTAACCCAATTTATTTAGCCATTCCCCAATTGCTGAGCATCTATTTTGTTTCTCATTCTTTGCTATCATAAAAAGTGATGCTATAAATATTTTGGTATATATGGGGACTTTTGTTTTTTGTCAATGAATCACTTTCTTAGGGTGTATGGCCAGCAGTGAAATTGCTAGTTCAAAGGGTATAGAAAATTTAGTCACTTTTTTGTATAATTTTGTGTAATTCCAAATTTCCAAAATTATTATACTAATGTACAGCCCTACCACCAACACACTAATGTGCCTATCTTTCCACAATCCCTCCAGCAATGGCCATTCCTATCTTTGCTAATTATGGGGATATGAAGTATATGTGTGTGTAGGTTATGAAAGACTTTGAACACCAAAGAGGATTTTGTATTCCATCCAAGAGGGGATAGTGATAACATGGTCAGAGCTTTAGGAAAATCACTTTTGTGACTAAATGGAAGGTAGGAATTGGGAGAGACTTGTGGCAGGAAGACTCACCAGCAGATTATTGCAGTAGTCCAGGCCTGAGGTGACGGGGCCTGAGGCCCCCATCTGGTGGCAGGATCAGAAGAGAGAAGGCTGTATTTGAGAGAGACTGCAAAGGTAAAATCAATAGGCCTTGGCAAGAGATTGGATATGGGAGGTGAGAGATAGTGACAAGTTGAGGATGACATCTAGGTTGTGAATTTAGGGAATTGGGAGGATGATAGTGCTCTTCACACAACAATAGAGAACTCTGGAAGAATGGAGGATTTAGGGGTAAAGATAATGAGTTCCATTTTGGACATGGGTCTAACTGAGGGGCAGCTAGGTGGCGCAGTGGATAAAGCACTGGCCTTGGATTCAGGAGGACCTGAGTTCAAATCCAGCCTCAGATGCTTGACACTTACTAGCTGTGTGACCCTGGGCAAATCATTTAATCCTCATTGCCCTGTAAAAAAAATGTCTACTGAACATCCAATTTGAGATATTTGAAAGGTAGCTAGAGATTGGAGGCCAGCAGAGAAATTAGGGCAGGATAGTGATTTGAGCATAGAGACAATAATTAAATCATGCTCCATGAAAATTAAATCAGTGTCATGGGAGCTGATGAGATGATCAAGTAAAGTAGTATAGAGGGAAAGGAGAAGAGGGCCCAGGACAGAGTTCTGAGGAACAATCATGGTTAGTGGATATGACTTAGATGAGGACCCAGCAATGGAGACTGAGGAGGAGTGGTCTGATACATAGGAGGAGAATCAGGAGCGAGTAGTGTGTCTTATAAACCTATAGAGTATCAAGGAAAAGAGGATAATCAATTGTGTCAAAGGCTGCAGAGAGACTGAAGAAAATGAGGATTGAGAAAAGGCCATTGAATTTGATGGTTAGAAGCATAGAGCAGCTAGATAGCTCAATGGATAGAGTGCCTGCAGTCAGGAAGACATGAATTCAAATCCAGTCTCAGGTGCATTAACTTTGTGACCTTGAGCAAGTCATTAACCTCTGTTTGCCTTAATCCACTGAAGAAGGAAATGGCAAACCATTCTAGTATCTTTTTTCTTTTCTTTTTTAAATTTATAAATTTATTTTATTCTGAACTTAAGAAATAAAACAAGCATTTCCATACCAAAGTGGGATAGAAACACAGAGCAGTGCCCTGAGATCACCAGTATTCTATGTACTACTTGCTATTTCTTTCAAATATACTACCTAGTTATCATGCAACTTTCTTCCCCTTACCCAAACTTCAAGATGGCTGCCATTAGACATAATCTCTGTAAGAGTGTGTATGTATATACATAGTGTACATACATACATACATATACATACACACATATGTATGTATGTATGTATGTATGTATGTAAATTCTTTTTTTGGTATTCAAACTGCTTTTTCCTTCATAGACTCTTTACAGTAAATTTGGGTATTTGTATTAGGATAACTTGGTTGCTCAAAGTTCTTCTTCCTTTTTATTTTGTGGGGCAATGAGGGTTAAGTGACTTGTCCAGGGTAACATAGCTAGTAAGTGTCAAGTGTCTGAGGCCGGATTTGAATTCAGGTCCTCCTGAATCCAGGGCCGGTGCTTTATCCACTGTGCCACCTAGCTGCCCTCTCATAGTTCTTCTTAAAACAATACTGGTGTAACTGCATAGAATGTTCTCTTGGTTCTGCTCATTTTGCTCTTCATTATTCCATGGAGATATCTCCAGGCTTTTTAAAAATTATTGAGCTCATCATTTCTTATGGTAGCGTAATATTCCATCATGAACATGTATCATAATTTGTTCAGCCATTCCCCAACTGATGGGGATCCCTGTGATTTCCAGTTCTTTGCCACCACAAAGAGAATGGCAATAAATATTTTAGAACATGTAGGTTCTTTTCCTTTCCTCCTAATTATCTTGGGAAAAAATGCACAATATCTAAGAATAGTATTGCTGGGTCAAAGGATATAGAGAATTTAATAACTCTTTGGGCATAATTCCCTATCTCTCTCCAAAAGGGTTGGATCAGCTCATAGATACACCAACAATGAATTAAGGTTCCAACTTTTCCACATTCCCTCCAACATTTGTCACTTCCCCCTTCTATCATTTTAGCTCCTCTGATAGGTTTAAAATGACATCTCAAGGTAGGGTCTTTTATCTGCTAGCTATCTGTGTTGTGCCTTTATTGGAGGAACTGACTACATTTTATTAACTAGTTTTCTGCTTTCCTTATCTTCGCTACATTTTTTTTATTTGTATAAAACTTTAATCAAAATTATCCATTTTACATTTCACAATGCTCTCTAACCTCTTGTTTGTTCATAAATTATTCCCCTATCCATAAGTCTGATAGGTAACATGTTCCATGTTCTTCAAATTTTAATTTTGAATATTATCTCCCTTTATATCTAAGGTCATGTGTCCATGTGTCTTGGTGTATGGTATAAGATATCGATCTATGCCTAATTTCTTCCAGATTGCTTTCCAGCTTTCTTAACAATTTTTACCAAATAATGAATTCTTCTTCCCGAAACTTAAGTCTTTACACTTGTCAAACACTAGGTTACTATATTATTCTAATGTCTTTACCAAGAAAACCCCAGGGATACTATAGTCCATAGGATCATGAAGAGTTGGCCATGGAAAACAATACCACAATTAGGTCATTGATAACTTTGGAGAATGATGAGGTTGGAAACCAGATTGTAGAGGATGAGGAGTGAGAGGAGAGGAAATGGAGGCACTTATTGTAGATGACTTTCTAAAAGAGTTTAGTACAAAGAGTAGAAGAGATATAGGGCAATAGTTAATTAGCAGGGGAGAAATGATCAGGTAAGGGTGTTTTGGGAGGATGAAGAAGATGTGAGCATGTGTATAGACAGGAGATAGGAAGACACTGAAGATAAGAAATAGAGAGGGCAATCTTTTAGGGGAGACTGGATGGAATGGAATTGCTGGTGTAGGTAGAAGCATTTGCTTTAGAAAAGAATAGGGGGAAGGGCAGCTAGGTGGTGCAGTGGATAAAGCACCGGCCCTGGATTCAGGAAGACCTGAGTTCAAATCTGGCCTCAGATACTTGACACTTACTAGCAGTGTGACCCTGGGCAAGCCACTTAACCCCCATTGCTCCACCAAAAAAGAAAAAAAAAGAATAGAAAAGAATAGGGCCCCTTCTTTGTGTGAGATGGGGCTGAAGGAGGAGATAGTGGCCGAACACATCTGGGTGATATGAGATGAAGAAGAAGGAGCTTATAAGAGAATGACTTCAATTTTTTTTTTCTGTAAAATGTGAGTCAAAGTTCTCAGCTGAGAAGGTGGGGAAGAAGCTATGGGAGGTTTGGGAAGGGATGAAAAGGTTTTTGAAGGGCCTCTGAGTTGATAAGAGAAGTGTAGAAGGATTGTTTAGGAGCAATGAGGGCCCAGTTGAGATTGTGTAACAAAAAATTGTCGTGGACTCATTCACAATGGTTCCGTGGTTTTTTCCATCTTTGTTTAGCAGTACTTATGTAGGAATGAAGGTGGTAGGTGCTGGGAGTGATCCAAGGCTGAGGCTTGGCAAGGCACCATTGGCAATAAGATAAGAGGGCCAGGGACTTCAAGAGGATAGTGTAGAGGTGAACTGGTTCATCAAGGGGTCAAGATGGGGAAAAGAGGAAAGAATAGTTCAGGGGAGATGGCCTATGGGTCAAGAGATGGGAAGGTCACAGTGTAGATGGAAAGTAGAGTTTGGTAAGGCAAGGCATAGGGAAAAGTGAAAAGATAGTGATTGGATGAGGGGATTTTGGAATTTGTGTGCATGAAGGTGGTACATTTGTGGGTGATAGAAAGCTTAAGGGTATGATTATTTTTGTGTGTGTGTGACTGAGGTAGGATGGAGGAATAGGACATTAGAAGTGAATAAGTTGAGGAACTGAGTGATTTCAGTATTTGAGGAAGAGTCAATATGTGTATTGAAGTTCCCTGGTATGAGGGTATGAGTTGGAGAGGAGAGAAAGATTGTGAGCCAGGTACTGAACTCATTGAAGAAGGAAGGGGAGTATCATTGGCATATGTAGGGTATGACTCGGTGTGACTATGTTAGTCATTGAGTGGAAGGCATCACTCCTCTTTCTAGAGGAGGCTGGAGATAGGGCAGGAGACAACACGAGATGGAAGATGTGCATGAGATAGAGAAGTTTAACTTCTTCCTCCAGAGGCTGAAGATAAGGCAGGAGACCTCACAGCAGGAGATAGAAGTTCCACTCACCACAGACTTCCCTCTTCCCTCAGAGGGATAGGCATAGTAGAAGGAAGGTTGGAGGGAAGGTAGCTCCTCTTTGTACCCTGAGGCTCTCATGACAGGAACCTGGAGACTGAGTTGACAGATGAAGCAGGAGATGGACATTACATTATATTGGTGCAGATCGATGGAAGTTGAACCTCAGTCTAGTTAGTTCCTCCTTCCAAAAGGGGACATGTACCACAGGAGATGACATATAGAAGGTTATGTCTTACCTCTCCTTTTCACTGGAGGCTGGAGATCAGGAGACATTACTGTAGGGAGTAATAGGCTGTGAAAGCCTTTCTGTTTTCCTATCATCACTAATGGTTTATCCATTAGATAGTGATGAATTGTTTGGCCATGACAACCTATTATTTATGTCATAATTGGGTAAATCCTCTATGGAGGATTTATGGGAGCACAGGGACAAGAATTGCACAGGATGAAAAAGTGTATAGGTTGTGATCTGCACCAATAGAGAATGCCCACAGGATGAGATCACAGATCCATTGAAGTATTGACATCTTTGCTAATATAATAAAGTACTAAGTTGTATATAGTAGGTAAAAAGTAGTTATCTTCTAGAGAGGAAAGGAGCCAGCTCTTCCACTGAGCCTAATGGGAAGGAATAGAAAATCAATATAGAGATGGAGCTATTTGTAATACCCTCACTTCTCCCCTACTCCTGAACCCCATAACTTCAAAGTCAGGTGAGGAAGAGAGAACAGGTTCAGTTACTGATGGAAAGGGTCAGAGGATGTATGACTTATGTTTTGGACCCAGAAATTTGAACTGAGGGTTTCTTGTCAGGAAGGGAGAGGCAGAGGAGGCAAAAATAGTAAGTAAGGTAGGGAGAGTTTCTCTGTGGTCTGAGCTGGCTATGGCAAGAAGTCAGAGGGCTCTTCTAGCAGCAGAATAGTTGAGACCAAGTAAAATATTTTCTGTGGGATCTTCTGTGTATTCCCAGTGCTACTGGGTTCCAGAGTATGCCCTGTTTCCTGCTGAGGAGGAGCTGGGAGGTCCTGAGTTCCTGAGACTTCATCCAAAGACTGGTCCTACTGTATGTGTGAGTCAAACCTCAGTTTTGGACTGTGTTCTATTGTTTATCCTTCTTTGCTCACTAGAACTCTTGGGTTTAGATATGATCTGGGGCTTCCTTAGTCTGAGAGAACCAGAATGAGGGTGGGCTATAGCCAAGTAATAGATAACTTATTCTACATTGTTGCTCTCAATGATTTCTATGCTAAGTCTACACACTTCCATATCTTCTTCTAGAAAGACTTTCTTGCCTTAGGATTGTGCTACTTAAGAAACAAGAATGTTTAAGACATCAAATCAGAATTCTTCTGCTGACTTTTAAGACTACCTATAATTTTGTGCCTTTGTACCAATTCAGTCTAATTTCTTATTATTCATTATTAGCTAAACATCTGCTTGTTCAAGTCAATTTTCTTTCAATTCTAACCTTCCCCACTACCAAAGCTTGAATATAGCTCTTGCCTACCTTTAGATCTGTGCTCTTCTCATTTTTTTCAATTTAGAGTGTCATTTTCCTTTTTTTCTGTAACTATTCATATCTTACACAGGCATCAAGGCCAAGCTTAAGTTTTAATGTCTTTATGAAGTTTTTCCTGATGACTTTTCTTTAAAGCCTATACCAGTGGTGCAATGGTTAGAGCACTGGGCTTAGAAGATATGAGTTCAAATCTAGTCTCAGGCAATTACCAAATTTGTGACCATGAACTTAACCACTTAACCTCTGTCTGCCTCAATTTTCTTAACTATATAATGGGGATAGGAATAACACCTATATGCCAGGGTTGTTGTGAGGATAAAATAAGATAATCATATTTGTAAAGTTCATAGCACAATGCTTGGCACATAGTGTTTTAAAAAATTAAAAACATTAAAAAAATTTTAAATCATCTTTTTATTTCAATCAATTCCTTGAAAAATTATTTTAACGTTCTTTAAAAAAAATTTGAGTTTCAAATTCTCTCACTCTGTCCAGCCTATCCATTGAGAGGGCAACCAGTATGATATCAGTTATACATGTGAAATCATGTAAAACATAGTTCCATATTAGCCATGGTGCAAAAAAAATGAAGAAAGTGAAAAAATTATACTTTTAATTTGTACTCAGAGTTCATTATTTCTCTCTCTAGAGGTAGGTAGCAATTATCATCCAATGAGGCCTTTGGAATTGTCTCAGTAAGAGTAGCTAAGTGTTTTACAGTTGATCATTGTTACAACTATTGTTGTTACTATGTATGATGATCTCCTGATTCTGCTTATTTCACTGCATCAATTCCTGTTGATCTTTTCAGTTTTTCTAAACCCTTCCCATTATCATTGTGTTATAGCACAATAGTATTCCATCACAATCATATACCACAGCTTGTTTAGCTATTCCTCATGTGATGGGTATCTCCTCAAATTCTAATTTTTTCTTACCACAAAAAGAACTGCTATAAATATTTTTGTATGTATAGGTCCTTTTCCCCTCTCATTTGATCTCTTTGGAAATCAGACCTAGTAGTGGTATTTCTGGGTCAAAGGATATGCATAGTTTTATAGTCCTTTGGTTATAGTTCCAAATTGTTCTCCAGAATGGTTAGACCTGGTTACAATTACACTAAAAATGCATTAATGTTGATTTTTTTCATATATCCTCCAGTATTTGTCATTTTCCTTTTCTGTCTTGTTAGTCAACTTGATAGATGTATGGTAGCATTTCAGAGTTGTTTTAATTTGCATTTATAGAATCAATAAGTGATTTAGAGCATTTTTTTTGTTTTTTTGTTTTTTTTGCAGGGCAATGAGGGTTAAGTGACTTGCCCAGGGTCACACAGCTAGTAAGTGTTAAGTGTCTGAAGCTGGATTTGAACTTAGGTCCTCCTGAATCCAGGGCTGGTGCTTTATCCACTGCGTCACCTAGCTGCCTCCGATTTAGAGCATTTTGCTACATGACTATAGATAACTATGATTTATTCTGAAAACTGCCTTTTCATATTCTGTGACTATAAATTGGGGAATGACTCTTATTTTTATAAATTTGACACAATTCTCTATATATTTGAGTAATAAAGGTTTTATCAGAGAAACTTGCTGTAAATTTTTTTTGCCAGTTTCTTCTAATTTTGACTGCATTGGTTTTGTTTGTGCAAAACCTTTTTAATTTCATGTAATTGAAATTAGCCATTTTATTTTCTATGATATTCCCTCTCCCCTCCCCCCACCTCTCTTGTCTCATCATAAACTCTTCCATTATCCATAGATCTAACAGGTAAAATTTTCCATGCTTTCCAACTTGTTTGGTATCAGCTTTTATGTCTAAATCATTTACTCATTTTGACCTTATCTTGGTATATGGTGTGAGATGTAGATCTATGCCAAGTTTCTGCCAAACTGCTTTCCATTTTTTCCCAGCAATTTTTGTCACATGGTGTTTTTTTGTCCTCAAATCATGGATCTTTGGGTTTATTGAGTACTAGATTACTATGGTCACTTACCACTATGTGCTATGCACCTAGTCAATTCCACTGATCTACCACTCTTATTTTCTTAGGCAGTACCAGAGTGTTGTGATGATTACTGCCTTGCAATATAGTTTTAAATTTGGTACCCCTAGGCCACTTCCTTTTACATTTTTTTTGTTTGTTTTTTTGTTTTTTGCAGGGCAATGGGGGTTAAGTGACTTGCCCAGGGTCACACAGCCAGTGTCAAGTGTCTGAGGCCAGATTTGAACTCAGGAACTCTTGAATCCAGGGCCGGTGCTTTATCCACTGCGCCACCTAACTGCCCCCTTCCTTTTACATTTTTAATTGATATTGATACTCTTAACCTTTAGTTCTTCCAGATGAATTTTATTATTTTTCTAGATCTGTAAAGTAATTCTTTGGCAGTTTGATTGGTACGACTCTGAATAAGGAAATTAACTTAGGTAGATTTGTCATTTATTATACTGACTCAGCCTACCTATAAGTAATTAATATTTCTCTATTTTTAAGATCTCTTTATTTGTGTGAAGTGTTCTATAATTGTGTTCTTTTAGTTCCTGAATCTGTCTCAGCAAGTATTTTATGTTGTCTATAGTTATTTTAAATGGAATTTCTCTTTGTATCTCCTCCTGCTATGTTTTATTGGTAATATATAGAAATGCTAATAATTTATGGGGGTTTATTTTATATCCTGCAACTTTGTTAATTGTTTCAACTAGTTTGTTGATTCTTTTGGGCTCTCTAAGTATACCATCATACATCATTTGCAGAGTGATAGTTTTTTCCCCTTGTTGCCTGTTTTTAATCCTTTATTTTTTCTTGTCTTATTGTTATATAGCTAGCATTTCTAATACAGTATTGAATAATACTGGTGATAATGGGCATCTTCACCTCTTATTTTATTGGGAAGACTTTGAGTTTATTCCCATTATACATAATGCTAATTTTTAGGTCATTTGTTTTTCCAATGAGATAGTTGAAATTTTCTTTCTTTTCATTTTGCTTTATTATTTTGATGTCTCATGGAGTCATTAGTTTCCATTTTCCAGTTCTAATTTTTAAGGAATTATTTTCTTCAGCGAGCTTTTGTACTTCTTTTCTTTTTCATTTGGTGAATTCTGTTTTTTAAGGAGTTCTTTGCTTCAGTGAATTTTTGTACATCTTTTATAATTTGGCAAATTCTTCTTTTTTTTAAGGTGTTATTGTCTTCACTGTTTTTTGTGCCTAATTTACAAAGCTGTTAATTCTCTCTCTCTCTCTCTCTCTCTCTCTCTCTCTCTCTCTCTCTCTCTCTCTCTCTTTTTTGGTGAGGCAATTGGGGTTAAGTGACTTGCCCAGGGTCACACAGCTACTAAGTGTTAAGTGTCTGAGGTCAGATTTTAACTCTGGTCCTCCTGACGACTCCAGGGCCAGTGCTCTATCGACTGCGCCACCCAGCTGCCCCTGTTAATTCTCTTTTGATAATTTTCTTGCATCATTTTCATTTCTTTTCACAACTTTTCCTCTGCCATTCTTATGTCTTTCTTTAAGTCTTTCAAGAATTGTTGGGTTTGTGTTTAGTTTGCATTTTTTCTTTGAGGCTTTGCTTGTGGTTGTTTTCACTTCATTGTCTTATGAGTTTGTCTTCATTTTGTCAGCATAGTTGATTTTTGTGGTAAGCTTCTTTCTTTGTTATTTGATTATCTTTCTAGCCTGTTTCTTTACTTTGAGTTCTATATTAGGGTCAGGCTCTCCTTACCAGGTTGGGGACCTGAGGTGAGGTACTGTCCAAATTTTTAGACTTTTTCATGCTGCTACTTTTAGAGCTTTCTCTGGGCAGAGGCGGGGTGTGGGGGGGTGTCTATATATTTTTAGTAATTCCAAGATGGTTTTATCTTTTGGAGACGTATGTTCACTCCTCCTCTGGTCTGCACTCTGTTCTTTGTCCAAGAAGGGCCCCTGCTCCCCTGTAGTTGTAAGTGCTAACACTCCTCTCTGCAATTGAACTGTGACCAGGGTCCCTGTTCCCCTGTAGCCACAGGTGCTAATGCTTCTCTCTGCCCTGGAACTATGAATAGAGCCCCTGTTCCCTTGTGACTGACCATAAGTGCTCCTGGAACTGGCACTCAGAACTGTGTATGGGCAATGGAGTTGTCAAATAGCGCCCATTCCTGTGCCTAGTGTCAGCTCACTGACCCCTGTAATCTGTTTCTGACCAGTTATACAATCTCCTTTCTATCTCTGCGCTAAGAGCTTCTAGAGCTTCTGTATACTATTGCATCCACCTTCAAGTCCCCCTTGCTACATGGACTCCAGGCTAGCTCCCACCCTCTATCACAAATCTTTTCCTTCCAAACTCATTAGGTCTCTTGGGCTGAAAAAAATGTCTCACTTTTCTTCACTGTGCTGCTTCAGAATTCAATTTGATGCATTATTTCAAAGCTGTTTGGAGGGAAATGTTAGAGGAATTTCAATGGGTGGTTATGTCTACTCTGCTATCTTGGCTCCACCCCCCTCTGTTTAATAAATTCTTAATAATTTTCTTCCTTCCTTCCTCCCTTCTTCCCCTTTCTTTTCTCATAATATTTCATTATATGCTTTTTATACAAATTTATAATTTATAAATTTATTTATTTATTTTTTTAGTGAGGCAATTGGGGTTAAGTGACTTGCCTAGGGTCACACAGCTAGTAAGTGTTAAATGTCTGAGGCTGGATTTGAACTCAGGTACTCCTGAATCCAGGGCCAGTGTTCTATCCACTGCGCCACCTAGCTGCCCCTACTGTACAATTTAATATTTAACTACATACTGTGGTGATTCTTTCCTCTTTATTGTGCTAGTCCTTACTGCCTCCAGCCTCCTCCAACTCATTGTAAGTTCCTTGTGAAGAGGGCTTTGTCTTTTTTTACTTTTGTACTGAATAGTATATACAACTAGTTACATAGGGAGTCAGTCAAATTCTCATTAATCAATAATGAAGAAATTGAGTTTTGGTAAGTCTATTTTGTAATCCATAGCACACTGGTATGAAAGAGTTAATAACTGCCTAATATTCAAAGCACTTAACTGATTTTTTGGTGAGTAATTTATTAACTGGGATGATTAGATTTTATTTGGGAATCACATGGGTAAAATATCTGTTGTTGATAAATACTTTTTTATACCAAGTAATCAACATAAAATCATCTAATGATGTTTCTTTTCCATTTCCAGTTTATTAAGTTACTGTCAGTAGAGATAAATTGTCTCCATCTTTTTCTTACCAGATAGGAAGCAGATGTGGCATTAAGAAAGGAGAATGTTGAGGGAAGGAACAAATACATGAGTAATCTGGAAAAAAGGAATGTTGGGTTTTGGGTTGAATGGCTTTGGAAGAGTGTGCATTTCTCTTTCTGTTACCTTGTAGATGAGGGCTTCTTAACCTTTTTTTTGTGTCATGTAGCTCTTTGGCATTCTGGTGAAATCTATAGACCTCTCTTCAGATTAAGTGCATAAAATGAAACACAATAGAGGAAAACTGATCATATTGAAATGCAGTTAACATATATATTCACTTAATAGTATTTTATTTTTCCCAATTAATTGTAAGGATAGTTTTCAACATTCATTTTTGAAAGATTTTAAGTTCTAAATTTTTCTCTTCCTCTCCATTCCTTCCCTCTTCCCCAAGATAGCAAGCACTCTGATATAGGTTTTTAGTTCAATCATTGACATATGTATTTTTTTTAAATGTTCATGGATCCCAGGTTAAGATTCACTGCTATAGAGACTAGTGGACAAATGGGACAAAATGAGTGTTGGAGCCACCATTATGCCGGTATGATTGTTCCATTTTCAGTTATTTTTTTAAAAATCTGATTATAATTTTCTCTGATTAGGTAGTACATCATAAATTTTCATTAGCAGTACATGTATGTGTGTATTTGCAGAGATGTTTTGTTTGGATAGGGAAATCCTTTAATGTACTTTGTCAAAGCATTTCTAGGAATGCCTGGCATGTTTATTGGTAGAATGCATTGCAGATGGAAATGAAACTCTATGAGCAATCTCCTCTATCAAATATGGATTTATTTTGCTAATGCTATTCAGAGCACACAGACTTAAGTACGGATGTCAACACTAACAGCTGATTTGGGAGTAGTTGGCAGGGCAGTGCCTTCTGAGGATAAGAAAGATTTTTCCATTCCTATCTCTTCATTTTTTGCTGCACTTCAAATACAGATGCACAACAGATGGATTTTTATAGGTCATCTAAATTTCCCGAGTTTGTTTAGTTTGTTATAATATGCAGTTGTAAGATAGCAACAGGTTTTTTCTATACTCAGAATTTTTTTCTTTTTAGTAATTACTATATACATTTCATATATTCTAGTAGGGAGATAAGACAGAAATGCAAATAACTATAAAAGTTATAATATAAGTACACTGGAGAGATCAAACAGTGACCTAACATTCAAGGAAAATATTCAAGAGGAGAATATAATTAATTAGTGCCAGATGGTGCTGAGAAGTCAATGAAATGAAGATTGAGATAAGACCCTTTGATTTGGCAGTTTATCATTGGTAACTTTGGAGAAAGCAGTTTAAGCTGTTTACCTTTCTCTAGAGGATTGTGTTCTCCTAGAGTCCCATTGGGAAAATTGGAAACCAGTCTGGCAGAAATTAGACTTAGACTAACATCTTACACCATATCCTGCAATAAATTCAAAATAGATATGTATTCTAAATATTAAAAAACATACCACTAAAAAATAAAAGAGAAACAAATCACAAACTTTTCACATTTATGGGAAGGATATATAAATGTATGTATATGTGTGTATATATATATATATATATATATATATATATATATATATATAAAATAAATCACATACACACATGTACATTTTTTTCTTAACCAAACAATAATGTGAATTACAAAAAATAAAACTGGTAATTTTGATTACATGAAATTGAAAAGCTTATTTACAAATAAAATTATGGCATCTAAGATAAGGAAAATGACTGTCAAAGAAAAATATCTCTGTAACGAATATTCCTGATAAGAATGTGATATCCAATATATGTAAACAACTAATATGAATATATAAGACTAAAACCCATTCCCCAATACATAACTGGTCAAACCACATGAACAGTTTTCAAAAGCACTGAAAATTATTAGCAACTATATGAAAGAATACTCTAAATAACAAATAAGAAAAATGCAAATCAGAACAACTCTTAGGTTTCACCTCATGACCAGCAAATTGATAAATGAAAAAACATGGGAATAATCAATGCTGGAAGGATTGTGGGAAGATAGGCCTACTAGTGAACTGCTGGTAGAGCTCTTAATCAGTACAACCACTTCAGAAAGCAATATGGAATTATGCAAATAAAGTGAATTAAAGGCCCATAGCCTTTGACCTAGGGATTTTAAAGCTAACCATATACCCTAAGGAGGTCATTCATTGATTTAAACAATGTTTCAACATAAAACAAAATATGATACTAACACTTTTTGTGGTAGCAAAGAATGGGAAAAGAAGTAGACACCCATCCATTGAGGAATGACTGAACAAATTATAGTACATGAATGTAATGGAATATTACCATGCTGTAAGAAACAAGAAATAGCATGTAGACAGAGAAGATTGGAAAGACACATCAATTAACAAAATTGATAAAAAACACATATTGCCCAGTTTATGCCATGCATCTGATTGAACAACAGCTTAAGTTAGCTCTTCACTGAATACACAATGCATGTAGATTATAAAATGGCCCCAGAATTGATTAGCAGAAGAGATTAAACTGGATTATGTTTGGTAAATCTCATATTAATTTCAGTCTCATTGTTTGCTGCTGCAAAAATATTGTCCCCTTAATAACCAGTATTCTTTTATGATGCTATATATCTATGAATCATGGAATACTACAATCCTATAAGAACTGAAATTCCAAATAAACCAAAGGGAATGGAAAGATGTGTGGTAAGCATTAGCCAATTGTGGGGTGTTACTAACACTTACTTATGGGTGAAAAGTAGTGTAAAACATTATTGAAGGACTAGGTATCAGCTCCTTCTCTATTCTTATAGCAAGAACAAGAGACAACATCTTGAGTGCTACGTTGGTACCCATAAGATATTAATTTTTAAAAAGGGAAGGCCTATAGCATATAGAGCAGAAGTTTTTTGAAGGATTTATAAGAAAACATGATCAAAAATTGTACAAAATGAGAAGAGGTAAAGGAGTTATGATCTGAATCAATGAAGGGAGTACCTGTCCTCCTGAAGTAATTGCTTTACCAACACTTTTCTTATTTCTGATTAACTTTGTTATTCTATATTTTAAAGTTTATTAAGTCAACTATCACATAGTCTGCATTGATATATTTTTAAAAATAATGCTGAATATCAAGTTTTAGGTCAGGTTGTCTAACATTGTATATGGCCATGTTTTATAGTAGAAGTCAAATGTCACTTAACTTTAATTTATGATATAGTTAAACATTTCAGTTTAATTCTTCAGTAAATATATTACCTAGGTTCACATTATATCATTACATCAAGGCTTAGTAATGCTTCATTTCCTACCTGGCTATATGCCTCTGAACTTCAACTTCATGCCCCAGGAACCTCATCATCCTGCCAGATCACTTCAGCCCTGGAACTCACACCTCATCAGCACCCCCTGCCCCTGGAACTCCTCCCTCTGACTGGAAAAAGTAGAGATGGAGAGCTCCTTCTAGAAATTTCATTTAAGGAGGGTACCCAAGTCAACTGTGTTTTAATTTTCTACCTCACTGCATTTCTCTGAACATCATCATCATGTCCCTTCCCCAACTTCCACCTTTTCAGCTTTCTTTTGCATAGTCTTCCTCTCTTAAATTGTAAACTTGGGGGGGTGGGGAGCAGCAGCAGAAACTGTCTTTTTTTCTCTTTCCCTTTTCCTGTATTCTTAGTGTCTGGACTTTTATATTCACAGTGACTGGTACATAGTAAGCCATGAATGTTTATTGATGAATATTTTCAATACTATGTTAAGGCTAGGAAAGTCTCAGCTAGATGACACAGTGGATAGAGCCCCAGGTCTGGACAGTCAGGAAGACTCATCTTCATTAGTTCAAATCTGGCCTCAAATACAACCTGGCTGTGTGACCTTGGGCAAGCCATTTTACCCTGTAAGCCATTTAACCCTGTTTGCCTCAATCTTTCTTTATCTGTAAAATGAGCTAGAGAAGGAAATGGCAAGAAAATCCCAAATGGGACCATGAAGAGTAGGATAGGACTGAAAAATGACTGAACAAAGCAAAGTCTGTTAGTACTTTTTATTCAGTAGTTGTATATGTATGTGTGTCTGCATTTTGACTGTGAGTTCATAGGTTTATTATCATTTTTGTAATTATTATTTCTCTCTTCTCTATTGGGCTCCCTAGAATGGGAAGATCCTGGATGGTGGGCCTAAGAGTACTGAGTGGATGATGGTATAGGGTGATCTTGGTATTAATTCTAGCATCAGGATAAACTACATCTAAGAGGATAATAATGTCCCATTAGCTATCTTTGATAAACATGACCCTGATGCATTATGAGGATTGGTGACTGTGTTGGAAGTTCATAATTTACATTGTGTTGCTGATGGTCCTTGTGAGGAAAAATGATCTTCTTCTCAATAATTCTCTGGAACTCAGCAGCGATGTGACAAAGGCTCGTTTATTTCCTTTTCACGAGAAAGGGGCACCCTAGTGTGCAGCTAGTAGGTGCAAAGAATGGAGGCTCACGGGCCCATTTTATCCCCTAGTCCCTAACACAAATAGACCCTCCCCTTTTTCATCATTGGCCTGATTACACAAGGGTTACAATCTACGTGCAAAAACTAGCTAATCGGAATGCAATATTCCCATCCCTGATTTCCATAATTATTCTTTGAGTTCTTAGCCCATGGGGGAGGCCATACAGGGACAATTCTTTAATCCTCCCTTATATAGACATAGCTCAGGAGCAGACCTAATTGAGACCAACTTGGGGCTCCTTGATCCATGTGATTTTGTTTGCCAGAGAGGGAGGAGGGGATCTGAGACCTTTGTCCTTAAGACAGGTCAGGAGGAGTATAATTGACTGTTATATCCTCATTGAGAGGAGACAATTACCTATTTCCTCACAGTCATATTGCTGTTTATATTCATTATCATCATTTTATGTCTACTTTGTGAATTGAAGAGATTTGGCATCAACTATGACTTAACCTATTTTGTTAGGATCCTTGACTTGGTCCTTCATAAAGTAGGAGAGAAAATCCAGGATTACCGACTGGTCTTTGCTCTTTCCCATATTTAGGCACTTCTTCAGGGAGATACTACTTGTTTGTTGTCTTTCCTTTTGTTTTATCTGCACTGTTCCCCCTCCCACCCACCCCCACCCCTCCAGCATTGCCTATACCATGCCTCTTGAATTCCTGGATTGGGGTTTTCCAATAATATCCCAAAAGTTATTTAAGTGGTGAAAGATCCTCCAGAGTATCTTAACACTTTGCAACGGAGGGATATGTGGATGTGGTAGTAACTATCTGCCATGGAGACTAGTCTAGTTTTTCTCTAAAAGAAACTGTCCTACAAACTTAACTGGCTTAGGTAATTGAGGATCATCTCTAATTGAGGATATTAAAAAAGAGCCAGGGCAGCTAGGTGGTGCAGTGGATAGAGCACCGGCCCTGGAGTCAGGAGTATTTGAGTTCAAATCCGGCATCAGACACTTGATACTTACTAGCTGTGTGACCCTGGGCAAGTCACTTAACCCCAATTGCCTCACTAAAAAAAAAGAGCCAGCAGACTATCAAGTGATACTCCATAGTAGACCACATTTTACCACTACATAGTTAGACTAAAATAATTTTACATAATCCTACTGTGCTCATTATCATCATTATTATTATTTTTGGTGAGGCAATTGGGGTTAAGTGACTTGCCCAGGGTCACACAGCTAGTAAGTATCAAGTGTCTGAGGCCGGATTTGAACTCAGGTGCTCCTGAATCCAGGGCTGGTGCTTCATCCACTGTACCACCTAGCTACCCCTGTGCTTATTTTTTATAGACTATCTAAAACATTTTTTTATTTTGTAGATCAAAATATCTACCAACGAGGTGTTTCTTATGCATATGTAAAAATTATACAAGATTCCATCCACCATACCAGCTATATGTGCTACTGTGTGAATAAGCACTTTTACAAATTTTATCCCATTTAATCCTCATAACTACTGTGGGAGATAGGTGCTGTTATTACCTCTATTTTTACAATTGAGGAAATGGAAGCAAACAGAGGTTAAGTGACTGACTTAGGGTCACACAGCTAGTAAGTTATCTGAGGCATCTGCCAGATTTCATTATTTTACCACACCCAGCCTCAGATCTTCCTGACTGTAGACCCAGCACTCATCATTATGCTACCAGCTCAAGTTCCTTTAGGTAATGGCTATTTTTTTGCTTGTACTTGTAGCCCTAGCACCTAGCACAAAGTAGGTGTTTAGTAAATGCATGCTCTCTGTCTATCTAGTATAAACTAATGTCAGGAAGAGAGAATAGCTCTTAGGTTTTTTGTAACTATTCTTACATAGGCTGTTATTATTGTCCTGGGTGTGTCCCCATAGTTGGACATCTGGAGAGCTGGATCTGGAGTGCTACACTAGTATATCCTTAATGACTGTTTATACAGTATTTAGTTAAAAAGGGGGGGTTGTTTTTAATTATGTGGCTCTTTGATTCAATTTCTCCGGATCTGGATTTGCATTGGAACTAGCATTTACCTTGGTAAATGAATATTGATAGGACAGGGAATCCAGGGGATTTGAGAGTAATAGACAGTGTAGAATTTAATTGACTAATTATGGGGTCAAGAATGAAGAGGGAAGGAAATTAAGTCAGGGCAAAAGTAATAGCTTGAGAAAGTACTGCACAGTGGAAGGATTGTTGATCTCGATGAAGGCAAAGTATAGATTTAAGAAGTGTCAGACACAGGGAGATAGAATGATAGGCCATTATGATCAAATAAAGGAATGTCAGTATAGTTAATTGGGGAAGTGGAACATCTGTATGCAATAATGAGATCCAGTGTGTGAACATTCGTATGTGGCTGAGATGTCATGAGATAAGGAGACTGAGAAATTGGGAAGTTAGGGAATTGTAAGGAGCATCAACATTGATGTTGAAGTCTCCTGCTATAAGTGCAGAAGTTGGGGAGGAGAGGAAGATGGTATGCCTAGTGCTGAACTCTTCAGAAAAGAGGACAAAAGATCTGGGCAACCAGTATGTAACAGCTACCATAATCTGGATTGGATAGAAAATGTTGTTGGTGTGAACTTCAAAGAAGAGATGTCTGAGTTGTGGTGGTAAAAGAAGACTCTGGAAGTGTCAGTAGGGAGTAAGGAATAAACTGATTCCTCCTTTCCCATCCCCTCTACCCCAGGATCATCATTTGGGGGGGCCTTGATGGCCAGAGATGAAGTGTCACTGAGAAAGCTAGGTTTCCATGAGGAATGCTAAGTGGAAGGAGCATGTAAGAAAGAGGTCCAGGATTTAGAGAAATTTGTTTACTAGTAAATTGGAATTCTAGAAGGTATAGTTGATGGATTGATACAGGGTAAGGAGAGAAAAAGATGGAGAGAAATTGTTACTTGTAGAGGTAGTAGTTGATGGCAAATGAAAAATGAGGCTCATAATATTCAAGGGGTATTATTGTGGGATGGGTCGGAGCATGTGCTAGCAGCTTTGTGAGGGCCATGGGTCTTGGTTAGCCTGCTGTTGCTACTTGTGCAGTCTGTCTTCCTAGAGTGGGCTTAGGTCTTTAGGGGTGGTCCTGGCCTGATGATACTGGTGCTACTGCTGCTACTTTTCCACATCCTCATGATTAGCATGGGGAAGGCAGAAGCAAGGGCTCTAGCTAAGAAGTGCTGGTACAGCTATAGCCCCCCTCCTTTGGGTGCCAGAGGATTGGGCCATGCTCATGCTATTTCTTCTGAAAGGAGACAGTACAGTAGTTTCAAGGGGGTATGGAGACTTAAAGAAGTTTTTTTTTCTTTTCTTTTGCTTTTTTAAAAAATTGAGAAAAGCTAAATGTGTTTGTAGGAAGGTAGAGAAGATTTTGTAGAGATTTGGAAGGAGGAACTTTGATGTAGCAAGCCCCAGAGGAAAAAGTAAAGGATCAGGACAGAAAAAGGAATTATTTTTGGCAAAGAATATGGATACCTTTTCCTTGGAGACATGAGGAAAAATAAGAGAGAAAGAAAGAAGATGGAAATAATGCAAGGTTTAGAGTTTAAAGAACTCTTGTTGGATGTCCTCAGTATTCTCAGTGAACTAGGAGTTATCTTCTGTGAATGTAAAGGATGTATGGTGTTAGACTTTGAGGAGAATGAAAGGTTTTGAAGAGTTACCACAGGGAATTGAGATTCGTTTAAAGTGTTGAATGAAGGTATTGATGCATTAGCAAGTGCTAAGCTGAGGTTAATAGATCTATATTATTAGAGATCATGACAATTAAAAAAAAATCTTTAGTAGCATTTAACCCAGTGTAGGAACAGAGAAAACAGATAACAGGATTTCTGAAGGGGATGATCAAAAAAAAGTGGTAACTCTAGAAAATCAATGGGATATGGGATTCTAGTGCATTAATAATATATTGAAGTGGCTAACCATGGTTAAAGCTAGCTAGAAATGTGTGGAGTCAGAATAGTGGAAAAGGTTTGTAGAATTAGGAGCAGTCAAGAGATTGGAAGTCATAATGAGGGCTAAGAATAGGCTTATTATAAGTGAATTGAGTAAGAAAGGTAGACTGAGAGGAGATTGTGGTCAATGAGTAGAATATTGGAATTTAAGATCTCATCCCAATTCTTGTGTGTAGCTGAAATTGAATAGAGATGGAGGTCATTGGAATTGAGGACATCAAAGAATTGGTAACTGAGTGTATCAGAGGGGTGATCAGCATGATTGTTGAACTTCGCAAACTTTCCAACTTTCCAAACAGGAGAGAAGTAAAGAAGAAAACAGAATTAGTACAAAGGTTATTGAAGAGAGTGGAGGAATTGTCTGGGAGTCTGCACATGACATCAAGGGGGATGAGAGATTGTTTTAAAGATTGCATGAATTTTAGGGGAGAAGAAGTATATTATAGACAGTAAGGAGTACATCTACTTTTCCTAGGGCTTCTAATGTGGATTGTGGGAGGACTGGAGAAGGTTATGAGAGATATGATTTTCTAAAAGGAAAGCCAAATTTATGTTAATTCAAGTTCAAAGGAAGAGTTTGAAGATGTAGGAAGTTTTCTCACTTTAACCCATCCTCCACAAAGCTGCCAAATTATTCCTGAGACACAGATGTCACTCTTTCACTCTTCTGCTTAAAAAGGTTCATAGTTTCTTATTAGTACACAAACTATAAAACTATGACAAAATGCAGACTTCTAAACTTATTTCATAATGCTTTCCTTCATTCATTCTACATTCCAGTAGAGACAGGTGGATGGCACCAGCCCTAGAGTCAGAAATATTTCAATTTAAGTAAGGTCTTACCTGTATGACCCTGGGCAAGTCACTTAACCTCTCTTTGCCTCAGTTCTTCATCTGTAAAATGGGGGTGATGATACCACCTACTTCCCAGGGTTGTTATGAGGTTCAAATAAGATAATAATTGTAAAGCACCTTAGCACAATACCTGGCACATAGTAAGTATATAAATGCTAGCTCTTAGCTATTATTATTTTAGCTGAATTGGCCTACTTGCTGGTCTCCTGTCTCTAGGAAGTTCATTTAAATTTTACTTTTTCATTAAAAAAAAATTATTTTCTCTCCTTCCCATTCTCCCTCACCACTGGGGGAAAAAGGCAAACCCTTGTAACAAATATGCAGAGAGCCAGGTAAAACAAATTCCTATACTGACTATGTTTAATAAGTATATGTCTCATTCTTCAGGAGTCCATGATTTCTCTCAGGAAGTAGTACGCTTCATCACTGGCCCTCTGGAGCTCTGGCTGGTCGTTACTTCAGGACTCAGCTCCAGTACCCCTTCTAGCTCTAGTTTTATGAGCCTATGATCCTGTTCTAAAGGAACATTTCCTAAAATTTCTCAATTGACTGCAGTTGTTAATAATCCCTCCCTTCTCAAATTATCTTGTATTTACTTCTTTGTGTGCATGTTACATCATTTTGGCAGAATGAGTCTCTGGAGGGCAGGCAGGGACTTGGGTTTTTATCTTTCTATATTCAGTGACTAGCATGGTATCTTACAGATAGTTGGAGTTTAATAAATGTTTATTGAATTCAAGAGTTTGGTGTTTCAAAAATCACAGTAGAAAATGGAGTAAGGAAATGGCAAATCGGAATCCTTTGAGGTTTGGTAAGGATTAGGATTGAAACTAAAGGAAGATAAAGAAAGTACAGTGAAGGCATTCAAGCTCTGTAATGAGAGTGAAAAGCTAATAGATTGGGAAGGAGACAGGAGAGAATGGCAGGCACACATGCCAAACAGGAGGGTGGCTGGAGAAGTGGGATGTGGTCAGTGAATTACTCGACCTCAAAGTTCCAATTAGGATGTTTGAATAAAGAGTTGCTATCTTGGGATGTTCTGATTGGTTTATGTTCCTATGTCTTACTAGACTATAAATTTCCAGCGGGCAGAAAGCTTCAGTCTTACTTCCTTTGAAGAGCTAGTATTCATGTAATGCTTTAAGGCTTGTGGGTGCTCTACATATTTTATTTGATTTGGTTCTTACAACAGCCCTCGAGGTAGGGGTTATTATTATTCCCATTTTATGGCTGTGGAAACCATAGTTCAATGAAATAGGGGCACAAGGCTAGTAAGTGTCTGAGAGAGGATTTGAACTCGGGTCTTCCTGAGTTCAGCACTATCCACTGAATCTCCTAGCACTGCTATTTTGTATTTTTTACAGTACTTAGCACAATAGTAAATGGCTTTTATTTCAAGAAGGATTTTAATAAATATTTTACATAAATTAAAGTATGAGTAGTTTCCACTGTTCTAAGTCAGGGTAGATGACTTTTAAGTTTCATAGAGTAATGCAAGATAAACTTTCAGAGAGAAGATAGGCAATTTTATGATTGCGAAGGTAGGTAAGAATCCGACAAAATCTGATTGATAGGCTACAGGCAAAGTTAAAAGGAGATGGGGGGTAGCTAGGTGGCACAGTGGATAGAGCACTGGCCCTGGATTCAGGAGGACCTGAGTTCAAATTTGGTCTCAGACACTTAACACATACTAGCTGTGTGGCCCTGGGCAAGTCACTTAACCCTCATTGCCCCACAAAAACAAACCAAAAAAATAATAATAATAAAAAAATAAAAGGAGATGAAATCAAGACTCTCAGGTTCATATATTGTTCTGTGTCTGAACTTTTACAGTGAATGCTGAACCTTTTAAGTCATTTATACTGGGTCAGTCTAGATTGCCTTGGTTGCTCTCATCTAATAGAATTTCCTGGATGTTAGAAACACATAGCCCAAATAAGGTGAATACTAAGGCTGCTGCCATTTGTGTTGAGCTATGGAAGAGCCATGGAAGAGTGGGGTTCTTGTATATCCTTTTGCTCTTTTAAACTACTGTACAAGACAGAAATATCATTGTAAGTGCCCTCTTCCTGTTGTCTCAACTGATAGTCACATAAGGCTTCTAGACCTTTTTTTTTTTTTTTTTTTTTTTTTAGTGAGGCAGTTGGGGTTAAGTGACTTGCCCAGGGTCACACAGCTAGTAAGTATTAAGTGTCTGAGGCCGGATTTGAACTCAGGTACTCCTGACTCCAGGGCTGGTGCTCTATCCACTGCGCCACCTAGCTGCCCCTCTAGATCTTTTAAATAACTAAGCCCTGAGGATCTGGAGGTAGGGAAGGAACCACATCCCTCCTCATTTCTCCATCATGACTGGTTTCTGGAAGGTGGAAAGAGCCATTTAAGTGAGAATGGAAATATGAAGTGAGAATTTAACATGGCTGTTGAAAGGTTAATTAATAAAAGTTATAGTTAACCTCCAGGAAAAACAAAAGTGTTACTTAATGGTTTAAGAATGATCATATGTTGTTCTTTTTTCTATAGTTTTGAAGATATTCTGTGCCTTGCTGACTCCACTTCTCTCTCAGACATCACTCTTGATGGCAATCCAATAGCTCAAGAGTCATGGTACAAACACACTATCCTTCAGCATATGATGCAACTCCGCCAGCTGGATATGAAGAGAATTACGGTAAGAAAAGTGCCCTTAATTTTTAACACATTGGTTTGTTTTTTGCTCGTTCTAGGTTAAGAAATTGTAGTTCTGGGTCTTGGTGGGAAATGCTTCTTAATTTAGATGGATTCTGAAAAATATGTATTTGTATTCTTTGTAAATATTACAGGGTTTGTTTTTTTGTTTTTGTTTTTGTTTTTGTTTTTGTTTTTTGGGGTGGGGCAATGAGGATTAAGTGACTTGCCCGGGGGTCACACAGCTAGTAAGTGTCAATGTCTGAGGCCAGATTTGAACTCAGGTCCTCCCGAATCTAGGGCCAGTGCCTTATCCACTGTGCCACCTAGCTGCCCCCCAGGTTTGGTTTTTTTATATGCCATTTTCATTTTCCTCAGTTTTCCCCCATTTTTATTCAAGCTTCAATTTGCAATTAAATACTAAATTAAATCTTTTTCTTTTTCATTGCACACCAAAATATCTAACTGATTACTTGTCCTTAAGCAAGACTTTTGTTGATTTCATCTACTTCAAAAGTAGCCACCTTTCCTTAAAATCTTAATATCTGTCCTTATCTTAAGAAAATTTTCCTGGATTTCTACATTTTGAATATACTTCATGATCTGACATGTTACATGTTGCAGCAAGCATTTATTAAGCTCCTGCTTGCTATGTGCTCTTCAGACACCACTGTGCCTAAGTGCTTAAGATAAAAAAAATATAAAGGAAAATAATCCCTGCCCTCAGTGAACTTATTTTCTTTGGGGAGAACACTATGTGGTTATATACAACAAAATAGATACAAGGTAATTTACTGAGGGAGGGAGGGCACTAGAAGTTGGGAGGGAGGGAGTAGATCAAGAAAGACTTCTTATAGAATATGATGCTTGAGCCAAGTCTTGAAGGAGCCTAGAGATTCTAAGAGACAGAAATAAGGAAGGACCGCATTCCTAGCAAAAGGTACAGACAGTGCAAAGAAACAAATAGAGGAGGAATCTATGCAATCTATGAAGAACAATAAGGTTTATCTGTCTCAACTGTAGGGAATATGAAAGGGAATAATATAAAAGTCTGAAAAAGTAGATTGTGGTTAAATTGTGAGGGCTTCAAATGAAAAGGAGTTGATACTGCTTTTAGAGGTAGTTGGGTGCCACTGTAGTTTATGAAGCAGGGCAGTGTCCTTGTCAGAACTACACATTAGGAAAGTCATGCTGACTCCTTTGTGGATGACAGGGTGGAGTTGAGAAAGATTTGGAGCAGGGAGCTGAATAAAGACTTTTGCCTTTACTGCTCTTCTACAGGCAAGAGATGATAAAGTCCTGAACTAGAGCGGTGACTGTATGAGTGAAGATTTGAGGGTGGGAGCGAGGCAAGGGATTTTATAGTTAGAAATGATGAGAATTGGTTATTGATTACATATATGAAGTGAGTATGAACAAGGAGATAAGAATGACAACAGGAATGATAGTGCCCTTGACAGTAATAACAAGCTTGGAAGAGGGTAGGTTTGGGGAAAAATAATAAGCTCTATTTTGGACATGTCAAGTTTGAGATGCTTATGGGACATTTTGTTCAAAATGTTTAACAGGGAATTAGTGATGGAGGAATGGAGCTGATCCATGATTCCTCTGCATAGAGATGATAATGAAACCCAAGGGATCTAATGAGATCATGCAGTGAGAATATGAAAGAGAGAGAAGAGAAGATGGCTTAGAACATAGAGCCTTGGAGGTCTGTCTATAGTCTGTATAGTATAAATGATGCTCGCAAAGAAGACTGAGATTGAAAGGTCAGATAGGAGATAAGTAGGAGGAAAACCAAGAGAAAGCATGTCATAGAATTCCATAAGGAGAGAATATTCTTTTCTTTTTTAAAGTTTATTTATTTTGTTAAATATTTCCCAATTACTTGTAAAAATTTTAACAGTCATTTAAAAAATTTTTGAGTTCCAAATTCTTTTTCTCTTTCCTAACCCTATCCCCTCCTTGAGAATGCAAGCAATTTGACATAGGTCATATATGTTCAGTCATACAAAACATAGTTTCATATTAGTCATTGTGAAAGAAAATATAGACAAAACCCCCACAAAAAATAAAGAAAGTAAAAATGTGTATGCTTCAATCACATTCAGGTTCTATCAGCTCTTTCTCTGGAGATGGATAGCATTGTTCATCTTTTTAATTATAGGAACTTTGGAATTGTCTTAGATCTTTATATTGCTGAGAATAGTTAGTCATTCCCAGTGGATCATTATTGCAATACTGCTATTAATGTATACAATGTTCTCTTGGTCCTTCTCACTTCACTTTGCATCAATTCATGTGAGTCTTTCCAGGTTTTTCTGAAAGCATCATGTTCATCATTTCTCATAGCACAATAGTATAACAACACAATCCTATACTACAATTTGCTTAGCCATTCCCCAACTGACAGGCTTCCCTTCAATTTACAATTCTCTGCCACCACTGACTCCAGAGCCTATTTTCTTTTCACTGTACCATGAAAGGGTCTGGAGATTCAGTGAAGATAAAAAATTGTTTCAGGAGAAGTGAGGCAAAGGGAGCAATAAGGACACTATTTCTGAGTACTGAATAATGGAGGTGATTCAGTTGTTGGAAATCATATGATTTACTCATCCATTTCAACATGCATTTACTACATACCTACTCTGTTCTGGGGACCAGGAGGGCACACAGACAAAACATGAGACTGTTTTTGCCTTTTAAGAGCTTTAATTCTGTTGGGTGAAATAATATGAACCTATTTAAGTAAATATGAAATTTATAACACAAAGTATCTAAATAACCTATTATATTCATTAAACTTCTCCGGAATGTAGATACATTTTATGGGACTAATAAATAAATATTTCCCATTCACTTTGGACTCACAGAAATATCATGGAGAGTTGGAAAGGTTCAGATCTGCTGGTTCCTCCAACCGTAGGATAAACCTGTTGTGGTTCTCTTCTTCTCCAAGAAGTGTGATTACCCAAGAGGTAACCCAAAGACTGAAAACCTCCCATTTTCAGGCTCACTCACCTCTAACTTGCTCAGAGAAGGAACGAAATCCACAAGAAGGCGACCAGGGACTTGGTGTCTAAGAACTCTCCTTTCAAGTTTTCCAAGGCCAGAACAGGACACTTGTTATGTACATCTCCTCCCTTAAATTGCCTCCTTTGGGTGGAGGGGAGAACCTGACTCTATCATCATACTCTTTTGCTGCACTCAGGTCTGGAAATCCAAAGGAGAAAAATTGTCTAAAAAAGAAAAAGGTAAAAAGGGTGGGCTATTTCACAGATCAGTCTTAGAGACCAGATGGGGTAGCTCATCTGACCAGAATCTTTCTCCCTAGCTCTCCATCTCCAGTCATCTTGGAGGCAGCCCTAGTCACTGAGAAATAATTGGAAGATTTCTCCATGTCCTTTTAGCAAGGGTATCTGTCTATCTTCATGGAAAGTGTCCCTTCTGACATGGTAGATTTGGGATTAATCAAAAGTTCTGATCACCCTCATTTTATTCTTGTCTCCAGATTTGCTACCCCTGAAAACTGAACTAGGTTTCTTTTGAGCAAATTCATCCATATCTTTAATTCTGTATAGTTCTTTGAGGACCTTGGAAGACTCCAATAATTATCTATTACGCGCAATTTTTTATTGCTTCCTAAGTTTCATGTGCTGAATTTTCACAAACTCCATGAAGAACAGTACTTAGATACTCCTCCCCCGCCCATTAACAGTCTGTTGTGAGGGTCTAGACCTTCCATAGCGGTTGGGCCCAGAGATTATGCTCAACTCTAAATACATGGTTATACAGACTCAACCAAAAGCATTTTAAAAAGTTCTCATATATTGCCATCTTAGTGTTTTCTAAGGACTTGTTCTACCCCAAAATAATTAAGAAAGAACAATTTTAAAATAAAACAAACCATTAATAATATTATAAGCTAGATAATGAAAAGGAAAGAAAAGAAAATAAGTTTGAAAATAAGTTTTCCCCTCAGAGGAATCTTGTGCTAGATGAGCTCTGAAGGCTGTGGGGCTCTCCCATCAGGGATTCAATTGATGTTAAGTTACCAACTCAATCCAAGTGAGAAACTAGGCTATCCTGGGTAAAAAATAACTCCAATGAGTCCTTGAAGCAATAGAACAACTCAAAATGGAATTCCAAACAAAAATTCTTCAATTGGGATAATGCAAATACAGGTCCATGTGAAAATTACTGTAGTGTATCTCTGTATCATATAAAGCAACCTAAAGTTTTTACAGTGGATCCCTGTAATGGTCAAAATAGAAGCACAGTCTTAACCCACATCAGGGCTAGCTAAAAACAAATAAGCAAACTCAGATGAGCCCCTAGGATGTGTGAGGTTTCCAGAAAGGATTGAAGGCTTCAGGTCTATTAGAGGTCAGCCCATTCAAACCCTGAACAAACCCACCACCATCTTTATCCTTTGTGCCCTCCCCACCTCCCCCAGATTGATTTCACATGGATTGAATTTAGTTAGGGTCATTTGATCCCAGAAGACTTTTCTTTCTGGATTAAAACTACAGTCATTCCTAAAACAGAATTTATGTATGGCTTGAGTCTAGGTCTCCCCAAATATGAATAACAAGGCTTTTTCTGGCAAAATAAATACTAAATATAATACAATATAGGTACTGAATATAGATACAATGGATTCCTAGGAACATATGTATAAATGCAAGAAATATAAAGAACCCAGGTAGCTCATTATATTCTTCCAGAAGACAGCCTTTGTGGGATTTCTTAAAAATAGGATCATATCTCTAAAGCTTTCAGGGGACTTAGAAATTATCTAAACAACCCCCTGCCCCCATTTTGCAGGTGAGATCCATAGGTGAATTGTCTTGTCCAAAGTCCCCCAGGTAGTCAGTGGCAGAGCTGGGATTCAAACTCAAGCAAGGCTTGTGGTTGGGGATCTAGGATAAGATTTGAAGTGGAAATATAGGTCACAGTAATAGAGGAAACTGAATAACTGGCAGGCTGGAACATTTGAAGAAAAATCCATTTTTCTATTGAAGTCGTCCTCCATACACTTTGAGGATTTGGGTAGAGATTGTGAGATAGAGACTAAGCTCCTTAAGAAAGGATTGAGGGTCGGGGCAGAGCCAAGATAACAGAGGAAAGGCAGGGATTTACCTGAGATCCTTCCAAATTTACCTCCAAACAAAGTTAAAATAATGCCTCAAAAGAAATTCTGAAGTGGCAGAACCAACAAAAGGATAGAATGAAACAAATTTCCAGCCCAAGACAACTTGACCAGTTGGCAAGAAAGGTCTCTAATCACTAAAGTGAGAGTGGAATACAGTCCAGCAAGGCAACACCAGTACCAGCATTGCCCAGCAAGCCAGCAACAGGCTGAAACTCAATTGGAGGTGGTTTCCTTGAGCTCTTAACCCACACATGGTAAAAGGGGTTAGACAACTAGTCAGAAGAAGATTACAAGGGACCTTTTGCTGGCACTAGGAACAGGATTCTGTTACATTGCTCATATGTGGTTCTGGGACACAGTACTAGGACAAAGCGGAGCAGTAGCAGGAGCTGGGACCCTGCTCATAGTTCGAGACTGGAAAAGAATTTTTGTGGTCGACTGTTCACAGACCAGAGCACAGGCCAGGAGAACAATGACCATACCTCTCCTTAGATCATGCCACCTTAGAGGAAAGGAAAGCTTGCTGACCCCCAGAACTAGCTCTGAAAACCTGGAACCCAATTTTAAGATAAAGTTAAAAGTGACTAAATAAGCTGGGAAATGAGTAAACAACAATAAAAGAAACTGATCATAGAAACTTACTATGGTGACAAGGAAAATCAAAACAAAAACTCAGAAGAAGATAATGAAATCAAAGGAGCTTACATGCAAAGCCTCAGTGAAAAATACGAATTGGCCTCAGGCCCTGGAATAGCTCAAAAGGATTTTAAAAATCAGAGAGGTAGAGAAAAATTGGCAAAAGAAATGAGAGTGATGAAAGAAAATCATGAAAAAAGAGTCAACAGCTTGGTAAAGGAGGCTCATCTGAATACTGAAGAAAATAACACCTTAAAAACAGAATAGGCCAAATGGCAAAAGAGGCACAAAAATCCAATGAATAGAAGAAGTCTTTTAAAAAGTAGAATTGGCCAAATGGAAAAGGAAGTACAAAAGCCCACTGAAGAAAATAATTCCTTAAAAATTAGAATTGGACAGGTAGAAGTTAATGGCTCCATGAGACATCAAGGAATAATCAAGGTAAAAAGAATGAAAAATAGAAGAAAATGTGAAATCTCATTGGAAAAACAACTAACCTGAAAAATAGATCCAAGACAAATAATTTAAGAATTATTGGACTACCTGAAAGTTGTGATTAAAAAAAAAAAAAGCCTAGACATCATATTTCAAGAAATTATCAAGAAAACTACCCTGATATCCTAGAACCAGAAAGTACAAGAGAAATTAAAAGAATCCACCAATCACTTCTGGAAAGAGATCCTAAAATGAAAATGCCCAGATATATTAGAGTCAAATACAAGAGTTTTCAGGTCAAGGAGAAAATATGGCAAGAATTCATAAAGAAACCATTCAAATATCAGGGAGCCACATTCAGGATAATCCAAGATTGAGCAGCCTCTACATTAAAGAATTGGAGGTCTTGGGATATGATATTCCAGCATGCAAAGGAGTTATAATTACAACCAAGAATCACCTACCCAGCAAAACTGTGTATAATTCTTCAGGAGAATAAAATGGACATTCAGTGAAATAGAGGACTTTGAAGCATTCCTGATGAAAAGACTAGAGCTGAATATAAAACTTGACTTTCAAACACAAGACTCAAGAGAATCATAAAAAGGTAAACATGAAAGAAATCATAAGGGACTTTGATATGATTAAACTGTTTATATTCCTGTATGGAAAGATGATACGTATAACTCCTAAGAACTTTTTCATTATTATGGCAGATAGAAAGATTATACATAAAGGGCACAAATGTGAGTTGACTATGTTGGAATGATATCCAGAATAATAAAATTAAGGGGTGAGAAAGAGGAATGAACTGGGAAGAAGGAAGGGGGAGGTAGAATGGGGTAAATTATATCACATTTTAAAAAATGAAAGTTTTTATAGTGGAGGGGAAGATGGAGGGTAATGGGCACTGCTTGGACTTACTCCCATTGGAGTTGGTTCAAAGAGGGAATAACATCCACACTCAGTGGGGCATATAAAGCTATCTTACCCTACAAGGAAGTAGAAGGGAGAAGGGACAAGAGATGGGTGGGTAGTGGTCAATAGAATGAAGGGTGGATTGGAAGAGGCAGTGGTCAAAACAGAACACTTTTGGGGCAGCTTAGGCAGCACAGTGGATAAAACACCAGCCCTGGATTCAGGAGGACCTGAGTTCAAATCCGGTCTCATTGACACTTACTACCCGTGTGACCTTGGCCAAGTCACTTAACCCCCACTGCCTCGCCCTCCCCCCCCCCAAAAAAAACCCCCACACTTTTGATGAGGGACAGGATGAAAGGAGAGAGAGAAGAAATGGGAAAAAACAAGATGGAGGGAAATACACAGCTTGTAATAACTGTGAATGTGAATGTGATGAACTTACCCATAAAATAGAGTAGATGGGTCAGCTAGGTGGTGCAGTGGATAGAGCACCAGCCCTGGATTCAGGAGGACCTGAGTTCACATCCAGCCTCAGACACTTGACACTTGCTAGCTGTGTGACCCTGGGCAAGTTACTTAACCCTCATTGCCCTGCCCCCCCCAAAAAAAACCCAAAATAGAGTAGATAGAGTAGATTAAAAGCCAGAATCCTGCAGTATGTTGTTTAGAAGAAACATACTTGAAGGAGAAAGACACACACAGAGTAAAGGTAAGGGGGTGGAGAAGAATCTATTTTGCTTCAGCTGAAATAAAAAAAGCAGGGGGAACAAATGAGTTACAGGAAGAAATAGACATCAAAACTATATTAATGAGGGGACAGCTAGGTGGTGCAGTAGATAGAGCACCAGCCGTGGATTCAGGAGGACCTGAATTCAAATACAGTCTCAGACACTTAACACTTACTAGCTGTGTGACCCTGGGCAAGTCACTTAACCCCAATTGCCTCACAGAAAAACCAAAAGCAAACAAAAAAAAAACTATATTAGTGGGGCAGCTAGGTGGTGCAATGGATAAAGCATTGGCCCTGGATTCAGGAGTACCTGAGTTCAAATTCAGCCTCAGACACTTGACACTTACTAGCTGTGTGACCCTGGGCAAGTCCCTTAACCCTCATTGCCCCACCAAAAAGAAAAAGAAAAAAGGGGGAAAACTATATTAGTGGGGAACCTCAACAAATAAATAAGTAATAAGTTAAGGAGGTGAACAGAATTTTAGAAAAATAGATATGATAGACCTCTAGAGAAAATGGAATGGGAATAGAAAGGAATATACATTTTTCTCAGTGGTATATGGCACCTACACAATAATTAATGATGTATTTATGGCATAAAAACCTCACAACTAAATATAAGAAAGCAGGATTATTAAAGGCATCCTTTTTAGATCATAATGTAATAAAAGTTATATTCAATTATGCCCAAAGGGCTATAAAGCTGTGCATACCCTTTGACCCAGCAATACCACTTTTGGATCTTTTTCCCAAAGAGATCATAGAAAGGGGAGAGGGACCCACATGTATAAAAATATTTATAGCTTCTCTTTATGTGGTAGCAAGGAATTGGAAGTTGAAGGGATGCCCATCCATTGGGGAATGGCTGGACAAGTTGTGGTATATGAATGTAATGGAATATTATTGTGCTGTAAGAAATGATGAGCAGGAGGAGTTCAGAGAAACCTGGAGGGTCTTGCATGAGCTGATAATGAGTGAGATGACCAGAACCAGAAGAACATTGTACACAGTATCATCAAAATTGTGTGTTTATCTACTGTGATGGACTATATTCTTCTCACCAATGCAATGGTACAAAAGAGTTCCAGGGAACTCATGATAGAAGAGGATCTCCAAATCCAGGGGAAAAAAAAAAGAATTGTAGAGTATAGAGCTGAATGAACCATACTATTTCTTTTGTCTTTGGTGCTGTTGTTTTTTTATTTTGAGGTTTTTAATCATTGCTCTGATTTTTCTCTTATAACATGACTAATGCAGAAATATGTTTAATGTTATTATATATATATATATATATATATATATATATATATATAAAACCTATATCAGATTACCTGCTGTCTAGGGGAGGGGGGAGGGAGGGAGAAAAATCTGAAATTGGAAAGCTTATATAAACAAAAGTTGAGAACTATCTTTACATGTAATGGGAAAAAAATAAAATACTTTATTAAAAATTCAAAAAAAAGTTATATTCAACAAAGGGCCATGGAATCATAGATTAAAAATTAATTGGAAACTAAATAATATAATACTAAATAATGAATGGGTCAAAGAACAAATCATAGAAACAATCAATACTCATTTATGAAAATGATAACAGTGAAACAATATACCATAATTTATGGAATGTAGGCAAAATTGTACTTAGGGGAAATTTATATCTATAAATGTTTAGGTCAACAAAGTAGAAGAAAAGGAGCTCTATGAATTGAGAGTGCAACTAAAGAAAAACTAGGAAAAGAACAAATTTTAAATTCCCAGTTAAAGAACAAATTGGAAATCCTAAAAATCAAAGGAGAGATTAATAAAAATGAAAGAAAACCATTGAACTAATAAACAAAACTAGAAGCTGGTTTATGAAAAAAAAAATTAGATAAGCCATTGGTTAATTCAGTTTAAAAAAAAAAGAAAGAAGAAAACCAAATTACCAGTATCAAAACTGAACAGGTTGAATTTACCCCAAAGAAGATGAAATTGAAACCATTATTAGGAGCTATTTTGCCCCAATATATGCCGATAAATATAACAATTTGGGGCAGTTAGGTGGCACGGTGGATAAAGCACCAGCCCTGGATTCAGGAGGACCTGAGTTAAAATCTGGCCTCAGATACTTGACACTTACTAGCTGTGTGACACTGGGCAAGTCACTTAACCCTCGCTGCCCAGCAAAACACCACCAACAACAATAAATAAATATAACAATTCAAGTGAAATGGATGAATATATACAAAAAATATAATTTGCCCAGATTAACAGAAGAGGATATGGAACACTTAGATGTAGTACTACACTTACCCTGGAGAGAGGGATTAGAACACTCAACTCTATCTTAGAAAAAAGAAATTGAACAAGCATGATCATCAGTGGGCCCCCTAAGAAAAAACTCCCAGGACCATATATATTCACAAGTGAATTCTATCAAACATTTAAAGAACAATTAATTCTAATACTATATAAACAGGCACAAATATGGTACTGATACCTAAACTAGGAAGTGCAAAAACAGAGGAAGAGGGGGCAGCTAGGTGGCGCAGTGGATAGAGCACTGGCCTTGGAGTCAGGAGTACCTGAGTTCAAATCCAGCCTCAGACACTTAACACTTACTAGCTGTGTGACCCTGGGCAAGTCACTTAACCCCAATTGCCTCACTAAAAAAAAAAAAAAACAGAGGAAGAAAAAAACAATTTCCCCAATGAATATTGATGCAAAAATTTTAAAATAAAATACTAGCAAGGTGATTGAAACAATATCTCACAAAGATCATATACAATGACCAGATGGGGTTTATACCAGGATTGCAGGGCTGGTTCAGCATTAGGAAAACTATCAACATAATGACTATATCAATAACAAAACCAACAGAAATCATAATTATCTCAATACATACAGAAAAGCTTCTGAGAAAATATAACACTCATTTCTGGTTCTTGTTTTTTTTCCTTTTAAATAACACTAAAACACAGAGATAAGTGGAACTTTCCTCTAAATGATTAGTAGTGTCTATGTAAAACCATCAGCAGGCATTATCTATAATGGGGATGAGCTAGAAGCCTTCCCAAAAAAGATGAGGGATGAAGCAAGGGTGCCCATTATCACCACAATCATACAACATAGTACTGGAAATGCTAGGTATGGCAAAAAGAAAAGAAAAAGAAATTGAAGGAATTAGAAAAGGTAATAAGGAAATAAAGCTATCATTCTGTGTAGATGATATGGTATACTTGGAGAATCCTAGCAAATCAACTAAAACACTAATTGAAGCAATGAACAACTTTAGCAAAGTTGCAGGATATAAAATAAATCCACATAAATCATCAGCATTTCTATATACTACCAACAAAGTCCAGCAGGAAGACTATATAACTGTGAATGTGAATGTGATGAACTTACCCATAAAACTGAGTAGATAGGGGCAGCTAGGTGGTGCAGTGGATAGAGCACCAGCCCTGGATTCAGGAGGACTTGAGTTCAAATCCGGCCTCAGACACTTGACACTTACTAGCTGTGTGACCCTGGGCAAGTCACTTAACCCTCATTGCCCTGCCCCCCAACCCCCCAACCCCCCCCCCCACAAAATAGAGTAGAGTAGATTAAAAGCCAGAATCCTACAGTATGTTGTTTAGAAGAAACATACTTGAAGCAGAGAGACACACAACTATAGACAGTATAAAATAATTGAGAGTGACTGCCAAGACAAACCCAGTGAAAGACACCAGTTTTTTTTAAGGACCACCCTTTTGGGGAGGAGACCAACGGCATGAGCTACGCACGCCAGTCCACCTACTGCGCATGTCAGACTGCCTGCTACGCACTCGACTTCTGGGGTGCGAGCTTAAAAGGCAAGGAGAGAATGGAAGTGGAGCTTTTTCCTGCTCTGCTGGTCTCCTGGCTGCGTTGCACAGACGGTCTCTCTCTCTCCAAAGGTGGCCTTCAGTTTTGGTGAGTTTTTATAAGGAATATAGACTAAGCTTAGACTTAAGATGATTTGTATTGTGTTTCTACTTTCCTATCCTTCTAATCAACATCACCTTGTGACTACCATAACAATAAAAGGTCTATCTAGAAAACCAAAAGCTTCTTCCATTTACTAGTCTGGGAGATAAATTAAGGGAAAGGTTAAGTAGGGGAGATTTATGATCTAATATCCAATTTTAAATCTCACACCAGGAACTATATGAACACAATTGCAAAACACTTTTCACACAAATAAAGCCAGATCTTGTTAAACAATTTGAGAACTATTAATTGCTCAAGGATAGGCTGAGCCAATATAATAAAAATGCTAATTAATTCTAAGTTAATTTATTTATTCATTTGCTATAAACTACCTAAAAATTATTTTATAGTGCTAGAAAAATATTACAAAATTCATCTGGAAGAACAAAAGGTCAAGACTCTCAAAGGAATCAATGAAGAGAAATTGTCAAGGAAGTTGCCTTAGTCATACAAGATCTCAAAATGCATTATATAGCAGTAATCATCAAAATAATCTTTTACTGGCTAAGAAATAAAATAGTGGATCAGTGGAATAGATTAGGTAAACAATATAGCATAGTAAATTATCATAGTAATCTAGTTCATGATAAATACAAAGATCCCAACTTTTGGGACAAAAACTCACCATGACAGAAACTTTTGGGAAAACTAGAAAGCATTTTGGCAGGACCTAGGCATAGACCTATCAGATTGGATAATGTGGCAGAAAGGGAAAATGACAAATGTTGGAGGGGAGGTGGGAAATTTGGGACACTAATTCACTATTGGTAGAGTTGTGAACTGAGCCAACCATTCTGGACAGCAATTTGGAACAATACTCAAAGGACCATAAAACTGTCCATATCCTTTGACCCAACAATAACACTACTAGGTCTGTATCTCCAAGAGATTTTTTTTTAAAAGGTGGGTATAGGGTGGAGAGGACATATAGTATACAAAAATATTTCTAGTACCTCTTTTTGTGGTGGCAAAGAATTGGAAATTATGGGGCTGTCCTGTCATTTGGATAGTGGCTAAACAAGTTGTCGTATATGATTGTGTTGGTATACTATTGTGCTATGAGAAATGATGAATATGATGCATTCAGAAAAACTTGGAAAGACTTACATGAACTGGTACAAAGTGAAGTTAGAAGAACAAGGAGAACAATGTACACAGTAATAGCAATATTGTAATAATGATCAACTGGAAATGACTAACTATTCTCAGTGATATAAAGATCTAAGATGATTCCAAAGTACTTATGAAAAATGCTATCCATCTCCAGAGAAAGAACTGATGGAGTCTGAATGCAGATCAAAACATACTATTTTTTACTTTATTTTTTCATGTGTTTATGTTTTCCTTAACAACATAATTAATATGAAGCTATGTTTTGTATGACTGCACATGTATAATCTATATCAAATTGCTTGCCTTCTTAAGAAGGGGAAGGAGTGAGACAGGGAGAGAGTTTGGGACTGAAATTCTAAAAATTGGATGTTAATTTTTTTTACTTGTAATTGGAAAAAATCAATATTTGAAGAAATACTTTTTAAAGAAAGGAGAGAAAGTGATCCAGAGGTAACTTGATGGCTTTGTCAAAAACTGAACCAATTGATAGAGTTAAATTTAATGAACCTTGAGGATGGCTTTTAGGAACTAGAGATAATTAATCTAGAGAATAAAAGACAGTGAAGGGGATTGATCTTTCCAAATATTTAAGGAACTATCGTATTGAAGCAAGATTTCATTTGTTCTGCTTGAATTTGAAACTTATTCCAATTAAACTTGAACAAGGAGCAATGTATGGAAGTTGGGAAGAGGCAAATTTAGATTATATATAAGGAGAGTTTTCTTAACAATTGGAACGATCCACAAACATAATGAAATGCACCAAGTGATAGTTGGTTCCCTTTCATTGAAGTTCATGAAGCCAAGGTTAGATGAGTATTTGGTGGTTGTGTTATAGATAGTATTTTTCTGCAGGTGTAGGATGATGACCTGCCCTCTAAAGCCCTTTATAATTCTGAACTGCTGTAATGGGTTAGCCTTCACTAGGGTTATTAAATTGAAGTCTTTGTGGATGTTTAGAGGGATCTTTGTCAGGTATGGGTTGAAATAGCTTCCAAGGATGCTTCTGCCTCTGAGATTATATGATTCATGATTTATTGCTTGAAATATTTTAGCCCTGATCCCTTACCTGTAAACCATAGGTCTATATAGTTTCTTCGTGTTCTTTATTTGTATTTAGATATTTGAAGTATGGGAGGGAGGGCATTTACCCAGGCATGGAGTTGCTTTCTTTACATAGCTGATGCTACACAACTATTTTTACATGACTTTTTTGTTTTTGTTTTTGTGGGGCAATGAGGGTTAAGTGAGTTGCCCAGGGTCACACAGCTAGTACGTGTCAAGTGTCTGAGGACGGATTTGAACCTGAATCCAGGGCCAGTGCTCTATCCACTGTGCCACCTAGCTGCCCCTACACAACTATTTTTAAAACTTACATAGCTAAGTCTTGGAACTGATAACTATATAGACCACTGACTATAGAAAACAGTGTTAGACTAATAATAATAAGAAGAAGAAGAACAACAACAACAATAGCAAGACCCTAGAGAAGCATAAAAAGGTAAAGAGGAAAAAGAAATCATGAGAAATGTTAAAAGGTTAAACTGTTTACATTCCTACATGGGAAGTTGATATGTCTAAATCAAAAAAGAGCTTTCTGAGTATTAGGGCAGATGATAGGAATAAATTAGACAGAGGGCACAGGTGGGAATTGATTATGAAGAGATGATATCTGTAAAGCATTTATTTTTTGTTTATTTTGGGGAGGGGTGGGCGAGGTTGGTGAGTGTCTTGTGTCTGAGGCCAGATTTGGGCTTGGGTCCTCCTGAGTCCAAGCTGGGTGCTTTGTCTACTGTGTCACCTAGCTGCCCCATGATGACATCTTTAGGGTAAAATTGAGAGGGGAGAGGAATGCACTGGGGGAGGGGAAAGGGGAGAGGTAGAACGTGGTGAAGTCTCACATGAAAGAAGCAGGAAAGGGCTTATGGAGTTGGGGGAGAGATGGGGAAGGAGTGGGGAAGTGAATGAGCCTCACACTCAATCAGAATTAGCTCAAAGACTTTAATCTCATCAGAGTTGGCTCAAGGAAGGTATAACATACACACTTAATTGGGTGGAGTAATCTATCTAACCAATTCATTTTTAGGTAAAAAAAAAAAAACTTAAGAAGTAGAGAAATTTAAGTCATGGTTAATTCATTCTAGATCCAAGACTAGAAAGTAGTTTTACAGACTATTCACTGACCCATTATTTTTTCTAATCATAGAATTCTATTTCTCTCATGCCTTTATACTGGCTCTCCTCCTTTCTAGGAATGCACAGTGGACTCATGTTGCAATACCTAACAACATAGTAGCCACTTAATTATTTTTGTTTCACTCTTTAACTAATGCTTATTTAAGTACATAAAGTTTTTATCTTTCAATTCAATAAACATTTTTTAAAATTAACCATATAGAACATGAAAGAAACTCTGGGGTGCATCAAGATTCTAACATAAGGGGGGGCAGCTGGATGATGCAGTGGATAAAGCACCTGCCCTGGATTAAGGAGGATCTGAGTTCAAATCCAGCCGCAGACACTTGACACTTCCTAGCTGTGTGACCCTGGGCAAGTCACTTAACCCCCCTCATTGCCCCACAAAAAAAGGAAAGAAAGAAAGATTCTAACATAAGGACAACAATAATAATAATACAGCAATCTACAAAGCACTTCCCCCCCCAACTACACTCATTGCAAAGTAATTAAATATTACTGTCCCCTTTTTGGCACATAATAAAATGCTGGGTCTGAAGTCAGGAAGTCTCATCTTTCCAAATTCAAATCTGACTTTAGATACTTACTAGCTATGTAATCTTGGGCAAGTCACTTAACCCTATTTGTCTTAGTTACTCATCTGTAAAATATCCTGGAGAAGGCAAACCACTCTAGTATCATTGCCAAGAAAACCACAAATAGAGTTATGAAAAGTCAGATACAACTAAAATCATTGAACAGAAACAGCAACAAACCCCCATTTTACAGGTGAGGAAGCAGAGATGCAGAGGGGTTAATGATTTTCCTTAGGTAAGTATTGGAGTCAAGAATCAAATTCAGGTCGTGGTCATGTGCTCTTTCCACTACTACTTCATGCTGTTTGTTGGAATTGGGGTTAAGGAAGCACATTTCTCCTATATGCTCAGGCAATGCCAATTTTCTGGAAAGTTACAGAATTAGGTGATTATTACATGAAGGCTTAACTCATATATTGATTAATTTGATTTCTAATGCAAAGTCAATACCAAAATATTTTAAACAATTTATTGAAATGGATCACTGGCCTTTAATTTTCTCTTTTTCAAGCTATTAACCCAATGAAATGAGCTCCATTTTAAGTATCATTAAACATTTCAGCAGCTTACATACCATTTAGCAAGCATTTATTAAATATTAATAAGGCATCTTAACATGAGTTTTTCATTACTAATGAGAAATGTTGTATCTAAAGGAAGCCAGATTTTATTCTGACCTTTTTTTTGTTGTTTAAAGGACATTTATTTAAGCTCTTAATTCAGTAAAATACAACAAAAGGCCAAAAAAGATGAAAAAAAAATAGGGAAATGAAATAATGAGATGTTGTATTTATAAATATGATTTTGAAAGATAACTGTGACATGACTCAATTGTGTTTTAATCATTTTGGTAAGATAAGTGACTGTTGATTTATCCCACATAGACATCCTAGTAAGTACTCTTAAGTTACCTTGCATGTTATAGGCTATGAAATCCCATTTCATTATGTTATGAAAAAACTATTACAAAATGAACAAAAATGTAATTACATTCTGCTTATTTGACAAATTCCTTAAATTTTCTAGAAAATATTTAAAAATTGTTTTTCTAATAGATTTTAATTTGTCGCTGTTAAAATATATATTATTCTTTTAAAAATGATTATCCATATCTCCTAGCAACTGACCTGAGAAAGGGTAAGTTTAGCAGGGTTAGATTGTAGTTATATGAAGATAGAACAATTTCCAAACCCCTACCTGGTGCTAAAGCTTTGAAAACCTGTGTGGTACCAACACTTGCTTTTGTATGTAGTTGGGGAAAATATATAGATAGAATTACTATATGTCCCATGAATATTTTATTTTATTTGTGAAGCTAAGTTATATACTCAAGGTTTCCAGACAACTTAGCCATCATTGCTGAATGCTTAGCACTTAAGACCATAAAGCTAGAGCTATAAGGGATCTCAAAGGCTATCTACTCCAACCCTCTCATTTTACAGATGAGGAAATTGAGATCCAGAGCATTTAAGGAACTTGCCCAGAGTTCTATAGGGTAGGAATCATCCAGAGGTGGGATTTGATCTGAGGTCCTCTGACTTTAAAGCCCATGAGCCTTTTCATGGTACCATATTGCCTCCCACCTGGTTGCCACACAATCTGAAGGTTGATTTACCTTATTTTTAGTTAAGATTTTAAACAGCTAGTTAGGGATTACTTCAAAATTTCAGAGTTTTGTTTTTGTTTTTCTTTAATGTAATAATTTTTATTTATAGTTTTGGGTTCTAATTTTTATCCCTCCTTTCCTCCCTCATCTCCCCCTTCCCTGAAGTGGCAAGCAATCAGATATGTGTGATTATGTAAAACAGTACCATATTTGTGCAGTTTAAAAAAATTAATGCTACTTAAAAGACTACATATGCCCTTTAGATATGGTAAACAGGCAGTGCACCTCAAGTAGAGTTTCTAGAGTATGAATATACTGAAGATGACTGTAAGGTTATGAGACTGATTTTCATGTGCAAGGAAATATTTGAGTGCCTACTACATATGAGGCATACTATGTGCTAGGTGCTTTGGGATACACGGAGATCTAAGAAACAACACTAGTTTCTGCCCTGGAGAAGTTCATAATCTGTTAGGGAATATCAGATCTATATATGAACAGTTATAATGCAAGGGAATATAATAATAGTGATGCTGCTGCTGATATTAACAATCAACTGGCAGTTATATAGCATTTTAAAGTTTGTAAAGCTCTTTATATTTATTTTCTCATATATTCCTAAAAACAACCTTGTGATGTAGATGCCATTATTAATTTCAATTTTGTACATGAAGAAATTGAAGCTGAAAGAGTTTAAATGACTTGCCCAGGGTCAAACAGCTTGTAATTGTCTGAGGAAGGATTTGAACTTTGGTCTTCCTTATTCCAAGTCCCATGATATCTTCATTGAAATCAATTGACTGCCTTCCCCCATCCCCAAACTTATTTGTGAAAATAAATCTCATTAGCTCATGGTCACATTTTAAAATGGTATACAATCAGAATTTAGATGTTACAGGAATAAAGATTTTATTGTAGTAGTTGGTGTTGATGAATATCATGACTTAGGAAAGGTTATATGATCTGATTGTATTAGCAAACTGAGGAGACAGTGAATTCTATAATTTGTTAAAAAATAAAAACTAAATGAGTATTGTTGAGGTGACCAAGGAATAGAAAATATAATAAATGAGTAGTTAAGCAGAATTTTAAAAAATTAATTAATTTTTGTTTCAAGAAGGCTGAAACAGCCATCGAAAATATATACATTTACATAATTAAGAAATTCCTGAATACATCAAGTCCTAAAAAGGAGGTTCTGAATTCAAACCAACAAATAAGTTATAAGGCATTAATTATGATCTTGAAGTGATTATTTCCTCCCATTGGGACTCTCTCTGCTTACTGGTTTCCCTGGTTTCCTTCAGGCCCCAGCTAAAATCTCACCTTTGTACAGAAAGCTTTTCCTGATCTCTTTAATTTCGTGCCTTTCCTCTGTTGATTATTGCCAGTTTATCTTATCTGTAGCTTTTTTGTATGTAGTTATTTACATGCTGTCTTCCCCATTAGACTGTGAGTTCCTTGAAAGGTAGGGACGGTCATTTACTTTCCTATAATTAGCACTTAGCATAGTGACTGGCACATAGTAGGAACTTAGATGATTATTGACTATTAGCATTACTGCTTAGCATATAAAGCTAGGGAAACTATGGACTTGAGGCATCTTTAGTTGGACACTGATGAGGGAAGAAACCCTCAGCCATAGAATATATCCCCATTTCTTGCCAGCCATCTCACAAATGTATGCAGTGTAGCATCCAGGTGAAAAAGTATGAGTCACAATAAAAATTTCTAGAGAATAAGTCTAAAGTTCATGACTCACTGATGTTGGGTCAATAACCTTATCTTTCCATAGGAATAACATTTAAGTAGATTGAAATCAGCATAATATAGTAGGAAAAAAATACTATATTGAGGTTCTAGTCCAGGCTCTGCCAATAACTAGTTTCTTGATTACAAACAAACAGTTAATCTCTCTAGGCCTTGATTTCCTCATCTGTGAAATGGGTTGGATTATTTGTTTGTTAAGATTATTTCCAACCCTAAAATTTCAGGAGATACTTGAATGCTATGGAATATATATGTGTGTTTGCATATATATATATATATATATATATATATATATATATATATATATATATATATATATATATATATATATATATATATATATAGTAACGATTGGAATGACGCCACCTGCTGGAGACTTACTGTAGAAGAGTTCCGCCCATGAAGCGAAGGTCTTTGAGGGCAAGACCAGGAGTCTTTTCTTTGGGCATCAGGAAGTGACGTTGGCTAGTGGGAGGAAGAAGGAAGAGACTGGCGCTCGGTTTCGGGCTCTTTCCTGAGGACTCCGGCGGAGAAGGGAGCTAGAAATGCGCTCTCCCTTTAATAGATAGGAATCTAGGCCTTTCTTCTCTCTTTACCAAATTCTTATTCTCTTTAATAAATGCTTAAAAACATAACTCTTGCTAAAGCTTATAATTTATTGGCGACCACTCATTAAATATTTTAGACAGTTTAGCTAGAATTTTAGCCTTTAACAGAATACACACACACACACACACACACACAAACACACACATATATGGGAAAATTTTTTCTCCCATATATACATTTTACATATATACACATAGATTTATATGTATGTATAAGTATATACATCTATATATTAATATTCTTACATATATACAAAAGAGACAAAAAGTTTTTCCTTTGATGCAGGGTTTGAGAATGTGGGTGGGATTGAATAGTTTTTTACTTTTCTTTTTGGAGAGTTTTAATTTTATTTCTCTTCTAAGCAGGTGGAAATTGTTCCTAAATACCTATATTCTGTTTCTTTTTCCTCTTTTATTGTTCCCCACTTCCCATCTTTTCTTCCTAGGGTCTGTCATGGTACCTCCAGTCTGGGATTTAAGGTAGGAGATCAAGGTTGATATGGAATCAGGGAGGAAGACAGGGAAAACATTTCATAGCTTCCTTTGCATCAAGTATCTCTCGATAGGTGAAATGAGTTTCAGGGACAGATGAAGCTCCTAAGTATAAGTTTATTTAAAATAAGAAGATAATGACATGTTTTAGGAGATATCTTTTGTTTTCTGCAGGAAGAAGAAAGGCGCATGGCATCGATTGTTGCAAGAAAAGAGGAAGAGAAGAAGCGTGAGAGTCATAAGCAGACGCTGATCAAGGTCTTGTTTCTCTCGGGTGCCTCCACATGTTTTGAAGGCTTCCCTAGAAGCTTCACTGCTGTCTTTACAAATACACTGTAATGAACTTGGTGCTCTGACGTTTAAAGAGAAGTTAGGATACATCTGTGCATTGTTCTAGAAAGCATTCCTTTATTTTCATTCTTTGTTCTGGAATGGCATGGAGACTGCTCATAGGCTCACAAGCACACTTCCTCTTGTCACTAAGCTATCTCACACATAGCCTCTGCATCTGTACCATTTCACAGGCCAGTAGGAACTGCCTCTTGCCTTGGAATCTGTTCTCCCTACTCATCCACAACCGAAGATTCATGTACTCAGACCCATCATAGAATTTGTTCTAAGGAGTCTCACTCCATTAACTTTCTTTCCACTCTAAATATGGAACAACTTACAGGGAGCCACACTCAGGTGCCTTTCTTGCTTCATCTCTTACTATTCTAAGCCTATTTTTTCTTGCATGATATAATTGATCTATGTTCTGTGCACTCCTGCATCTCTTTTGTTCACTCATTTAGTAACAGCTTGCTCTCTCTCATTTAGTAACAGCTAGCTCTCTGTCTCTCTGTCTCTCTCTCTATCTCTCTCTGTCTCTCTGTCTCTCTCTCCCCCTCCCTCCCTATCCCTCTCTCCCTGTCCTTGTCCCTCTCTCTTTTTCTCTTCTCTGTCTCTTTCTCCCCCTCTCTCCCCACCCCCTCCCTAGTCTTCCTTCACCTGGGTTCTCAGCCCTAACAAGGATCTTGTAAAAGTTTTGAGTAATTCAAGAATTTAAATTTTAAAAAGTATCTTAAACTATTATCTTGAGAACTCCTTAAAAAGCACTCTATCTTAAATTTTTTTCATGTCAAGAAATATAACAAAAATAATTTATAGAATTCTTCTGACTTCATTATTTTGTTATGCAGAATATCATTGCTATTAAGAACAAATAAGTTCTTCCTTTAGAGTTAAACACAAGTTTTTGCTTAACACATTTACCAGCATTTGAATTGTTCCCTAGATACTACTTTACTAGAAATGTATTTTCATATTGAAATATTCTAACCCCAAACTTAATTATCTTGGGCCATAAATACTATGTCTGACAGAATGAACTCTTGTCTATGGCCTCTCCCCGAATTTCCTGAGGTATAGGAGTTTATGTATAATATTCCTGCTATGGTGTTTTCTGCCACTTGGCTAGTAACTTAAAGGATAATTCTTTAATTGAATTCAATTCAGTGAACACATTAATTAACTCATATTTATTCAGAACACTGTATTAGGTTCTAAAAATAATAGTAACAGTAAAAATAATAACTATTGGAATAGATGTACTCTCTGCCCTCACAAAGCTTGCAACCTTGTAATTCATTCAATTAATTCATTTAAGAAGCATTTCTAACAGTAAATCAATAGAGTCTTTGCCCTCAGAGAGCTTACATTCTACATAGGGAAACAACATGTGCACAGATAAGTCATATACAATATATATATAGATGAAGTAAATACAATATAATTTGGGAGTTGAGGGGAAGACAGGGCACCAACAACTGAGGAGTAAAGGGATAATGAAAGGCGTTTTGGGGAGGAGATAATATTTTGGGGGCCAGCATATAAATTTTTTTTGTCTTATATGTAGTACAGCTCAGCAGGAATGCATAATTGCCCCAAATCCTTAGATAGCTCCAGTAGACAAGACTTCGTGCTATACTGCCATTCTCCCAGGAGGGGGCTCCAGAGGTTACATATCTCTAATAAACTGCTCAGATCTCTACCAATAATTTATCCCTTTGCTATAAGGACCTGGACATTTGTGACCAGTTCTTGTGAAATATGTTTGTGAAATTTTAATCAATGTCATTGCTCACACATGTTTGTATGCCTTAGGAACAATGTCTTTTGGCACTGTCTCATCAGTTAATTGATTTTTCAAATTCCAAAAGTAAATTTTACTCTTAGTTACAGAAAAAGGTTCATTTAACTAAATTTAGACTCAGCTGAGATGGAGTTAAGTGGAGCCCAAATCTCATAGACTCATTAACTATCAGAACCTTGGAGACCACTCTTTCCATCCCCCTCATTTTATATATGAAGCAACAGAGATCCAGAGTTAGTGTCAGAACAGGAACTAGAACCTATTGGCATCTTTCCAACAGGTTATTGAAATTTAACTTCCCTTGGGGTTACTGTTTCTTTTATAGCAGCGTCCCCTTGTTTCTTGATTCAGTACAGACAATTAGGAAAGGAGGGGGCCTTCAGTCCTTCAAGGTACACCTTGACCTAAAGCTTTTTCCCTCTCTCCCCCAAAAGTTTAATCAGGTTGGAAGAGCAAACTTTGAGGAAAGTCCTGGGGATTAGAGAAGCAGAGGAAGGCATGGATCTCCAGCAGGGTTTTATGGGCTGACATTCTTACCTACCTTGTTTGTTCAGAAATGCCTCCCCCTACTTCTCTCCATCTCCTGAAGCAAACTGCGTTGAAAGGGACAGAGAACTCATTGGCCAGAGGAAACGTTTTCTCTTTCTCACTGACTTGTAGGGATCCAGATTCTTGAAGTCCCATCATCTACCCTTCTAGAGCACACCACTACACTTTCAGCCTCATTCCCATGCCCAATCCTCTGTGTCTAGTCTTGGAGAAAGTTTGAAAAGCAAAACTTCAGACGAAAGAAAAGGTTCCTAGGAACCGTGGTAGTAGGGTCTCCAGGAAGTCATGGTTTTCTCATGGGGATTGAGTTGCTTTTCAAATTTTCTTTCACTCCCACCTTTGGAAGGCCTGTTGTGGATTTGTTAGAGGAGGGGCCTTTCTCAGCTCTGTGCTGATTCTGGGACTTTCCTGTGTTTCTTGGCAGCGAGATATAGCACAAGGCAGCTCTTCAAGAACCAACCATTGTCTATGCTCTGGGCCCCAATGATTTGAATAGGACTAGGGCTCTCTTCACAATCCTAGGCTAGGTCAAAGCTTGGCTCCCATTATTGATACACAGTAAAGCCCTAGGTTATTTAACACCCTGGCCTATACTGGCAATTAATTATTCTCAGAAGATAGTGTTCTTTTCTTCTTCAATTTGTGTACACTGTCCATAAGTCTTCATGCTTTCTCAAATTTCTATGAAGTATTTCACATATTCTAGCAATAATTTAAAATGTTAAAAATTTGATAACTTGGTGTGTATTGTATAGTCATACATGCAAATTTACAGAAATTGTCTAATTTTGCTATTTTAGCATGATCCATAAATAATGATGAATTTCTTCTATATATATAAAAATACAAAAATAGCTTATACCTTAGAACTCCATTAAATTATTTTAAAAACAGATTATTCCTCATATATATATATATATATATTTATTATTCAGCTGTTGCATTTGTACCATCCTTTTCAAGGGTAATTATCTACTTCTATAATTGGTAGAAAATATTGGCATGCCAATTCTGTCTTTTATCACAGAGTATGATAGAAAGTATTATCCCTTCTCTCTGCTATATTTTGCTGCAAATGTCACAGATAAAAACATAAATGATTTCTTGTCATATATACTTTTTTGTAGGAGAAAAAAAGATTGACAATTTGTAATGTGGCTCGCAAGTGGGATATGCAGCAGAATCGTGTGGCTGGTGGGCCTTCTTCCACTCAAGATGGAAAAGACTCTGACTTACCATCTCAAGATGCTTGCCAAATAAATGGAAGTGGAACTTGTGTATATCCAGAGGAATCAGGGTATGAGATACTTGCCTCTCAAAATATCTGGTATTATCTAGAATTGGAATATAGAGGAAAATTTATTTCACATTTGATTAAGCAATCAACCAATTAGTAAGCATCTTTCTAGAAGACTAGGAAAAAAGTCATTCTTTTTTTTTTTTTTTTGGTGAGGCAATTGGGGTTGTGACTTGCCCAGGGTCACACAGCTACTAAGTGTTAAGTGTCTGAGGCCGGATTTGAACTCAGGTCCTCCTGACTCCAGGGCCGGTGCTCTATCCACTGCACCACCAGCTGCCACCCCCTTTTAAAAATTTTTTTATTTTTTAAACAATTAACTTTATTATTTTTTTTAATTTATTTTTTTTTGCAGGGCAATGAGGGTTGTGACTTACTCAGGGTCACACAGCTAGTAAGTGTCAAGTGTCTGAGGCCGGATTTGAACTCAGGTATTCCTGAATCCAGGGCCGGTGCTTTATCTACTGCGCCACCTAGCTGCCCCCAAAGTCTTTCTTTAAAGTAGAGGTTAAGAAGATAGGGAAACAGGAATATGAAAAAGGAAGCTCTAGTAGTAAGTTTGTTTTTGATGTTTTATTTCTTTCTCTTTTCACACCTCTTCTCATTTGCTAAACAACAGGCTAGAGAATCAGAAATTCTTTGGTAGTCATCTGAGTCAAATAGGTAAATATCTAACCATCTATCCATCACTACATGGGGATTTTCTTTTTATATTATTATTATTTATCATTATAACTGTAGAATTCTAAAAGGGAAATCTTTAGGTTAGCATTTGGTCTAAGTGAGGAATAGATCACAGGGATGATGGGGTTACAAACCTGTTCTTTTAAAAATTGGTATTCAAAAACAAAACTGGTTCAGATTTTAGTTAAAATTAATGGTCATATTTGGAAAAATGTCATTTTTCCAGAATGGAAGTGAAAGAATCATTAAGTAGAGATATATAACTTCTGTTTTTTAAAAACTTCTCAATAAACTTTCCTAAAGTTTGCTTTTTAAAAGTTTTCAGTACTTTTCCTTTAATGTTCTCTCAGATATCAAATATATTGAGATCACATTTGCAAAGTTAATATTTTTCTTACATAAATTATATTTCATAAAATGAAGGAAATGTAATAGTACACCATTACTCTGAGTTTTGACTTAAGTGAGGAAACATTAATTCAACATTTCTTTTCTTTTCTTTCTTTCTTTTTTTTTTTGGTGAGCCAGTTTGGGTTAAGTGACTTGCCCAGGGTCACACAGCTAGTAAGTGTCAAGTGTCTGAGGCCAAATTTGAACTCAGGTCCTCCTGAATCCAGGGCTGGTGCTCTATCCACTGTGCCACCTAGCTTCCCCCAATTCAACATTTCTTAAGCAAATGTCTAAATAAATCAGACAAATCTTTAGGTTTCTTATATCACAATGAAGTATACAACCTCTTTATTTGAGAGTTTGATCCAGAAATTCTCAAAGAATGTATTTGAAATTGAATAATATCTCAAGTTGTTTTTGTATAGTCATTTCAGTCGTATCTGATTCTTTGTGACCCTATTTGGGTTGTTCTTGGCAAAGATACTGGAGTGGTTTGCTATTTCCTTTTCCACTCATTTTACAGATGAGGAAACTGAGGCAAACAGGATTAAGTACCAGGATCGTACTGAGGCTGGGTTTGATTTTAGGAAGATAAGTCTTCCTGACTCCAGGCCTGGCCCTCTTTCCACTTTGCCATTTAGCTGCCCTCAGATAAGTAGTTCAGACTTTAAATAACTTGAGCCATCTAAAATAATGGCAAAGGGATTTTCATTCTGTTTTATTTTAAAGGAGCCTTAGAGTAAGGAGCACAAAAGCAAAAATAGCTCCAGGCCCTGAAGCTTTCAAATGTGGTTTGTTGGATTTACTTGCCTGTGAATTGGATTTAAGTGAGACAGAGTTGCACAAAGCTGTCAACCTCATTCTTTTTTCCAGAGTCAAAACATCACCCTGTGATGTCATGATGTTGTTGGTCCTCTTTGAAAATGAAGGATGAACAACATCTTTGATAGATTTACCACAGAAGAGGAAATACACATTTCATTGGCTGTTATGGCTATGGAAGCTAAGGCTGGCTGGTATGAAAACTGAAAAGCACAAAGGAAGTAGCCATGAAAGGAGAGAGAAAGGGGAAAATGATGCTTCCCTCTGACCAGACCTCCTTATCTAGTCCTTCTCTTACTTTTCCCACACCCACCAAGCTGTCTCTTCACCCTCTCCATCAATTGCTGAAGACTCTAAACTACCCAGTTCATTAGAGCCTCCCTTCTGGCTATTGTGAAGTCCCTATCCAGGCAGGTTTTTTGTGTTCAACAACTTTAATGTTAACATCTGAGAGCTCTTTACTCCCTTCCTTGATGGCTGTAATGCTAATCCTCACATTTAGTCTACCTCCACTTTCTTTTTTTTCTTTTTTTTTTTTTTAGTGAGGCAAGTGGGGTTAAGTGACTTGCCCAGGGTCACACAGCTAGTAAGTGTTAAGTGTCTGAGGCCGGATTTGAACTCAGGTACTCCTGACTCCAGGGCTGGTGCTCTATCCACTGTGCCACCTAGCTGCCCCTGGTTTTGCTTTCTTTATAAATAAAAATATAAATCAATATTAAATAGCATATGTAATCACATAAGACAAGATTTTTAAAATCTAAGTATATTTTCATATTTGACTTTTATACTCTTATCAGTCACAAGCCTCCTCATAACTTGTTCTTATTTACACACTTTGACTAGAATACTGTAGAAACCATATTTTGGAAGCCAATTCCTGTCATGACTTATGTGACTCATGAACTTCAACAACTTAGAAAAGTTTTTCCTGGTAGTTTGACCTCAGCCTTTTAACTTGTTAAAAGTTCGTTCCTTATATCTGTCGTCTTGAGATACAACAGCTTAAGAAACAATTCTTATTAGTATTTTATTTGGAAGTTTGCTATTAAAATCATTCTCCATACTCCCTTTGAGACTCTTCTTTTTTCCTTTTTTAGCTTAATGAAGAAAAGAGGGACATTAAATAGGGAAATCCTTATTTAGCCATAGACACTTACTAGCTGCGTGACCCTGAACAAGCCACTTAAACTCTGTTTGCTTCAGTTTCCTCAGCTGTAATATGAGAATAACAATAACACCTCTCACCCAGGGTTGTTGTGAGGATCAAATGAGAAAATATTTGTAAATCATAGAGTCTGGCACATAGTAAGTACTATAAAAATGCTAGCTATAATCATAATTGTCATTATTATATGTGGATTGATTTTTGTTTTTTTGTTTTTGTTTTTGTGGGGCAATGAGGGTTAAGTGACTTGCCCAGGGTCACACAGCCAGTAAGTATCAAGTATCTGAGGCCTGATTTGAACTCAGGGCCTCCCGAATCCAGGGTCGGTGCTTTGCCCATTGCACCACCTAGCTACCCCCAAATGTGGATTGATTTTTACCAGTACTTCTTTTTTTTTAATTATAAAAGTATTTTATTATTTTCTGGTTACATGTAGTTTTCAACATTTGTTTTTATAAGATTTCTAGTTTCAAATTTTTCTCCCTCCTCTCCCCTCGCCTCCCCAAGACAGCAAGTAGTCTGATATAGGTTATATATGTACAATAGCATTAAACATATTTCTGCATTAGTCATATTATGAGAGAAGAATCAGAGCAAAAAGGAAAAACCTCAAAAAAGAAAAACAGCACCACCAAAAACAAAAGAAATAGCATGGTTCAATCTGCATCCATATTCTACAGTTCTTTTTTTTTCTGGATTTGGAGAGTCTTTTCCATCATGAGTCCTTTGGAACTATCTTGTACCATTGTATTGCTGAGAAGAATCAAGTCTATCACAGTTGATCACTCAATGTTGTTGATACTGTGTACAATGTTCTCCTGGTTCTGCTTGTCTCACTCATCATCAGTTCATGCAAGTCCTTCCAGGTTTCTCTGAAATCCTCCTGCTCATCATCTCTTACAGCACAATAGAATTCCATTACATTCATATACCACAACTTGTTCAGCCATTCCCCAATTGATGGACATTCCCATAATTTCCAATTCCTTGCCACCACAAAAAGAGCAGCTATAAATATTTTTGTACATGTGGGTCCTTTTCCCTTTTTTTATGATCTCTTTGGGGAAAAGACCCAATAGTTTTACCAGTACTTCTAGAACTTCAATTTGTCATGATAGTTAAGGATAGTAGGCAGAAGGAAAATTCTCTCTCTCTCTCTCTCTCTCTCTCTCTCTCTCTCTCTCTCTCTCTATATATATATATATATATATATACATATATATTGGGGGGGGTCATGGCTTTGATTTCTGTGGGTTACAAAGAGCACATGAGTTTAGAATAGTTCAGGAGCCCAGTGAGGTTTGTGGCCATGACTGGATAGCATGAACCTTGTGATCAAGACTCCTGAATATGTCCTTCATGTGTGTTGGTTTATATGTACTTTTAGTTGACTTCTCTTTGAGTATAGTGACAGAAGTTGTGCTGTTTGTGTCTCTGAGGCGTGTGCGTGTGTTTGTGTGTGTGTTTTTACTATGTTGCTAGCTTCCTGTCTAGCAGCTGGTATAGCTGTACCTAGAAGGCAAGGATTATTTTTATCATCATCATCATTATGATGATGACAAGAATTAGGCTGAGTTAGCAGGTGTTGGATTCTTGAGAAGACTATCTATGAGACTCTCCCCTCACTTATAGGCATATCAGCGGCAGTGGCAGAAAGGATCCTGTCTATTCAGAGGTTCAGAGACAGGTTCACAATATAATTTACAACAAATTTGATGCAAGTTAGAGACAATACTAGTTGAAACTAATAAAGAGATCCTAGTGTATTTTGAATGGTACTAACATATTGAAATGCAAGTTAGAAAAAATAGTAGTTGAAACTAATAAAGAGGTACTAGTGTATTTTGAATGGTACTAACATATTGAAATATATTGACAACAGTGAAAATGATTCTAGGGCAAGAAAATAATTTACTAAAAGATAACATACCTTTAACTGCTTGCAGTTAACTGCTCCCAACTTACAAACTATTTCCCCAAATTTGGCTTATTTGTCACTTTTTGAGAACTCATAAAATATTTTCCTATAGAAATAATATAAACCATGATTATATTCCTAAATTAACTTCCAAAGGACTATTTCACCCATACATGTATGTTTTCATTACTGTGGGTACTTCATCCACTGATGGAGTTAGCAATACCACAGTGACTTAATAGATTGTCTTTGAGAGTAATTGTGGTCAAAGAATTCATTGTCCTTGTGACCAACTTGATGATAAACTCAATTTATATAAGATGACCTTTGGACCACAGAGATATATAGTTCATCATGGGACCCAACACAATATTGGGAACACATTGCATGTATTTATAATAGAAAACTGTAGAAAGCAATGCTATCGCGATGTTAATAGTTTAGAAAGTTAAAAAAATAACACTGAATAATAAATATTTAAAATCTTTAATTGTAATCTTGAGAACAAATTTTAATTTAAGGAAGATGAGGAAGTAAGTGGTGATTTCTATAGAGATTCTGAAGGCCTTAAAGAGTTTCAGAGGTTGAAACAAAATTGTTTTTTCCATGGTACTTTCCTTAAAAATATTTTATAGGAAAAAATTTTATAGGGAAGTTTAGAATATTGCTTTAAATTTTTTATTATTAAATAGAGGAATCTGTGATAGTTCTGTGGCAGATATTAAAGGAATGAGATTTTCCTCCTCATAAAGTTCCATGGCCCCTCAACTACCCAAAAGGCGTCACATGCCTTTTTTATTGTTATGAATATTTTGAATGGGAACATCTGAGCACACTCCTCTTCTGTAGCCTTTTGTATCTCCAATTGCCATAGGTTATCACCAGCTCCTTTATATCATCTATTTCCAGTTTAAGATTGTATTATTTTTCTCATGTCACTTATATTTTCGGGGACATTCTTCAGGTTCCTCAAACCCTTTAACATCATTCCTAGCTTGGGGTTAAACTTTTTCCCCCAAACCCCCTTCAGATTTATGTATGCTGCACTTTGTCCAAAGAGTTGCAGTATTCTTTTAATTTGTTGTAATCCTCCAAAAAGTATTCGCAACTTCTTCCCTGTTTTTAATCTTTTGTATTCCCAGAACTTAGTACAGTGCCTGACACACAGTAAATGCTTAACAAGTGCTTGTTAACTAACTGATTACCCAGATGGGTTCTATAGCCTAAATAATTTTCTAATTCTTTGGCCTATTAATTTTACTAAGGAGCATCCACTCTGTTACTAGCTCTTTTTATAACCTTGGTCTTTTATTTAGCCTCTGTGGATCTCAGTCCATGAAATGAAGGGGTTGGAGTAGGTGATGTATCATTGAGTTATATGATTTAGAGTTGGGAGTGCCATTAGAAATAATCTAGTCCATACCATCAGAGAGTAAGCTTTAGAAGGTCCTAGCATATGGAAAGGCTTCAGAATCAGGACCACTGAGAGACCACAATGCGGAGACCAGCTTAGGTAAGATACAAAGGGTTATCATCAGAAGATTGACCATCATATGAGGAAGTTTATTTGTCCTAGCATCTCACAAAAGCATCTTATAAGTTGTGGAGAATCTGCAGTTTGCATTAGTGAAAGAAGTAGTAACATTGATAAAGTCATGGTTGTTCTTTAAAATATATTTTTATTAATAACTGCCATTTTTCTACATCATCATAGTTATCCCTAGTATTCTTCCCCCTTCTCTTCCCAGACACTGTGATTTCTAGGGATATAAAAAGAAGCAAAAGACATTCCCTGTTCTCAAAGAACATTTGGAGGAGACATCTAATGGGGGAGACGTCTAGAAAAATGTACAAACAAGCTATATACAGGGTAAATAGGAAATAATTAAGAGTTAGGAAAGATTTCTTATAAAAGATGGGATTTTAGTTGGTGTTAGAAGGAATCCAGGGAACAGAGGCAGAAATTACTAGGGACAGCATTTCAGGCATGGGGGGATAGGCCTAGTAGTGGTTTTTTTGGGGGGAGGGCAGGGCAATGAGGGTTAAGTGACTTGCCCAGGGTCACACAGCTAGTAAGTGTCAAATGTCTGGGGTCATATTTGAATTCAGGTCCCCCTGAATCCAGGGTCCAGTGCTTTATTCTCTGTGCTACCTAGCTGCCCCTCTAGTAATGGTATTGCTGAGTCAAAAGGTAACCAGGTCAACTTAAGCTTAAATTTCCCAAAAGTATTCCATTGAAACAAAAGTGTTAAGGTGTTGTTGTTTTTTAAATAGCTTTAAATCTAGGTATAGATTTCCTTTGAGATATAAAGTCAGTTATTTTCTAGCAGAACACAGTAGGGACGACATTAAATAGTTGATTATGTTATGTAATAATGTATAATATATGTGTGTTACTAATTATATATAACAAATGACTCAAGAAAAATCAGTTGCTGCTTTTTCTCTAGCACCAGCAATTTCAATAGTCATCTTAATGTATGTAAGTTTTCCTTAGTTTTAGAGCTATTAAAACATTCATGACTTGCCACAAATAATTCAGTGACATTAGTATTTTCACCTGATTTTTAAAAAAATTTTCACAAAAACTGAAAGATTTTTTTGTTATCAACATGTTAACAGTTTATAAAACTATAAACAAACAGCTTATAAACTAAGGTTAGTGTTCAATCTAAAATATGAACAGTTTCCCCACATGAGAAATATAACTTTTAAAAATGTCATGATTTTTTATGATCATCTCCATGGATAGAGATACCTTCATACATTCTAAAATGCTATTCTTTGGTGATTATCTCAATCATAGTTATCAAAGCCATGCACATACTAGCCTAAGATGACATAGAGCCTTTCTCTGAATTATATATTGACTTTTCTTTTTCTTATTGTGAATATATTGCCAAATTCAATAAGATGAAATTTACATTTGCATCTACAAACATACACACACAGATAGTCCTGGATGTGGGTTCAAAAATTTCACTACATAATTCAAGATGGGAAACTCTGACTAGATTATTAATGGTTCATGGGAAAAAGACTTGAGGACTTTATTGGATGACAAGCTCAGCGTGTGTCAAAAGTATAGCATAGTAACCCAAAATGCTCCTCTCTTTTTAGTCTGCATTCTTAGAAATGTGGTATTTATAACAAGGGAGTTAATAATCCCACTATAGTCTGTACCAATCAGAGCTACCTGGAGCATTGTGTTCCGTTCTGATGCTACTTCTTACATTGGAGCACATTCAGAGGAGGATGACCAGAGTGGTAAAAGGACTTGGGAAGCGTTCTCTATGAGGTTAGATCAGAGGAACTGAGGGTATTTAACTTGAAAAGAGAAGACAATTGTGACCTAATAGCCATCTTTGGGTTTTTGAAGGGCTGTTATATAAAAGAAAAATTAGATTCCCTCTACTTGATTTCAAAAGGTAGGCCAAGAAAAAAATACACGGAACATAATAAAAGATTCTGGCTCTGTATGAGGAGAGAAGCTTTCCAAAAGTATAATGCGTTTCTTTTTGAGGTAGTAAGTTCACTAGCAATGGAGGTCTTCATTTGAGGTTAGATGGAGGCTGCATGTGTAACATAGTGGAGATTCCCATTCAGTTCTAGGTAGGATGAAGCTGTGTCCTCACAGCAGTTTTCAGTCCTTGAACTTACACTGTCCTTACATTTTTTCAAGTTCAATTGATGGACTTAAAGTCGGCCTCCAGGAATGGAAACTACAACATGAGCATGTCTTCAGACCGTAGCCTGCAGTGTCCTGGCACGACCAGCCTAGCCTCAAGTTCTTAATCATATTGCAGAACTAGAAGAATGCGCATTGTCCATTCCTACACACATGTAGATAATTTTTATGGGAACTCAGGAGGGGTTAGGACTCAGGGAAAGCCAAAACAAGTGAGAAAATGAGGGATAGGCCCTCAGACTAAGATAAGGGTTATCTTTCTTGCTTACAGAAGAACCTGGGTGCTGCCTAATTGAGTTGAGCAAAGTAGAGATGAGGATGGAGTGATCCATGCTACTATAGATCAGCTACCCATTGTCTATGATCCTTCAAGTATAGCCCAGCCAGCTAGAGGATCCTCAGTGCCTGTAAGAGATGCTGCTGCCCAGGTTTTATAGACCCTGATCTGTTGGCCCACCTTAGGATCAGGCTATTTTTTCATTATACTGGTACTTAGTACTGAGACCTAGCACTGAGACCTAGGAGATATGGAGCCCACTGCCTTTCTGCCACCACCAGTTTGGTCTCTGCCTTCATAGATAACCATGAGCGCAGCCATACTATTCCACTTGCCTTAGGGCTGCCATCACTTAGGTGAGAAATCACAAGACAGTGATCTTTTACAGCAATTCATATGTAAGCTGGCTAGTTTATAGTTCAAGGGCTGCCTTAATTGTGTAGGAAGACACTGATGTGGAGGTCATGTAGTCAGTTACACAGACAGAGGACCTGGCTTTGAATCCCAGTTCTGCCACTTATACTTGTATGACCTTGAACAGTTTAAAAATGTTTGGGACGTTTGAAAGAGGTGAATTCTATTTTAGATATGATGAGTTTAGGGAGCATACAGTTTGAAATGTCTAATAAGGAGTTGGTGACATGGGATTGGAGTTCAGGAGAGGAAACTAAGACTGAATATATAGAATCCACAGGAACTTTTGATACCATCAAGTGAAATAACATAGAGAGAAACAGGGATGGGAATTTGGGAGTCCTATTTATATAGTCTTGTGGGACACCAATGAATGAATAAAACACTTATTAAGCACTTCTTATGTTCAGTGGGCAAAGCATAGATGAAGATAATGCAAAATAGGTGGAAGAGTGGTTAGACAAGAGGAAAACCAGGAAAGGAGAGAGAATCCTGGAGAACAGGTAGTCAAAAGTGTCAGATGCTGTGGAGAAATAAAAAATAATGAAGACTAAAAAAAATCCTTTGGAACTGAGACTTAAGAAATTAAACACTTTAGAGACAGTAGTTGCAATTACATGATTAGGGCTGAGAGGAAAATAAATAGAGGCACCAAGTGCTGATGGCTTTTAAGGGAACTTAGCTAAAAAGAGAAGAGAAAAATAGGATGATGACTAGCAGAGGATTGTAAAATCTCATGAGGACTTTTTAGGGATTGGGAAGATCGGCATGCTTATAGACAGCAGAGAATGAATCAGTGGATGGGGAGAGATTTAAAGGGTGTGAGGATAGGTAGGAGAGAGGAAAGTGAATGAGATCACGCATGTATTTAGAGGGGTCAGCCTTATCAAGGAAAAGAGACTGGAGTAAAAAAGAAGAAACTGAGGGGTGTCAAGGGAATGAGAATAAAAGTTGAAAAAATGAATGAAAGGTTATCAATTTCTAGGTAAATGAGTCTATAAATATAATTAATATAAGATGATTTTGGAAGGTCTAAGGAATGTAGAGTAGCACAATATTTTACAAACTCTTCTTATATATCCTTAGCATTGTATAAGATATTCAGGGGGTTAGTTTAAACAGAATCTCTGTATTTGGTTTTGCATTTTTGCACAGAGGCACCTGGGAGTTTATTTAGCTATAGACTTTCTTACTTCCAGTTATTTTATCTTGGTGCTCTATTGCTCACTATTTAGAAAAGTTATGTTTTTCTTTTTCATTTTTCTTTTTCAGCTAGGCAGTGGCATTGATTAATTTTTCTCTAACCATTTCATTAAATGAATCCCAAACAATGTCCTGAGGACCCTATGAGGAATTATTAAGGAAACACTTAAAAATTGTTTTTTATAGTTTGTTATTGATATATGTTACTATTATAAAATTAATCTCATCTTTTATAGTTCAAAAAGACTTATGGGAAACTTAATTATTATATTCTCAGTATGTTATTGATACTAAATTGATATGTGAGCTCAAACTGGACCTTTGTGTCCAGTCAGAAAAGGGGTGGTTTGGTGGCACAGTGGATAAAGTACTGGGGCAAAGTCAGGAAGACTTTTTGAGTTCAAATCTGGCCTCAGACACCAGCTTTATGATCCTGGGCAAGTCACTGAACCCTGTTTTTCTGGGGAAGGAAATGGTGAACCCCTCCAGTGCCTTTGCCAAGAAAACTCCAAATGGGGCCAGGAAGAGTCTGCCATGACTGAAATGACTAGACCACAACAACAATGACAGATTATGTCCCTAGTTAGTATGTCCCTATTTGGGACTTCAACAAAGTCTTCCTGATTTTCAGCTTCTTCTCTTGCTCAAACAGTCAAACTTGGATTTTAAATTCTTTCTTTTTTTTTTTTAGGGCAGTGGGGGTTAAGTGACTTGCCCAGGGTCACACAGCTAGTAAGTGCCAAGTGTCTGAGGCCAGATTTGAACTCAGGTACTCCTGAATCCAGGGCTGGTGCTCTATCTACTGTGCCACCTAGCTGCCCCCGGATTTTCCACCATTATGAAAAAAATATGATCTGTGGGTTTTCTTTTTTAAACATTTTTCATCTATTTAGATGCTACATGAGGTTTATACCTGGGTAGTTTTTGACTATAAGGAGAATGTCTTCTTAAAAAACAAAACAAAACAGTAACATTGTAACAAAACAACTCACCTTTTCTTCAAATTATGGAAGATGCGTATTTTGGGGACAATAGATCTTAAAGTGTAAAAGTCCTCTTGGAAGTAGGGCACTATGCCCAACCACTGGGTTGTCGTCAGGCTTTTATCAGGAATGCTTTAGGTATGGGCCTTTCAGACCTATTCCTCTCCAAAATTTTCCCGCAGGAATTACTAGGAAGTCTTAGGGGTAAGACATTTTGCATGCTGGCTGTCTTCTCAACTGCATTCTCCACATCTGCCTCAAATCTCCCTGGGCCTTTTGAGAGGTGGGAAATGAAGGAAATTTTAAAATTGGAAAGGAGGAGGGGAAACACTGATTTGTAACTTTTCACTATTGTCATTCAGAATGGACAAATTCTGCTCTTCCTACTTCCTGATATAATGTGACTTAGAAAATTTGGGGTTCAATCTATCTGAGCCTTATTTTTTTTTAAATAGGAATAACATAACACTCCTACTTCCTGTCTCACAAGGCCCTAGTGATGATCAAATGAAATAGGGTTAGAGCATGATAGGTCTAGAGTTGGAAGGAACCTCTGAGGCCACCTACCCCATACCTCTCATTCTACAGATAAGGAAACTGATGCTCAGGGAGGTGAAATGACTTGCCCAAAGTCATAGAATTAGCAAGCATCAGAGATGGAGTTTGCACCTGGGCCCTCTACTTCCAGAGCACAGAATAGACCACAAAGCAGTATCTTAAGTGTTAACTCTTGTTGTTTTATTTGATCAGCCAGCTGTACAACATACCAATCATTTGAAAGCAGAAAAGTATTTTTATTATTGTTATTTCTATTATTCTGTTATTGTGTAACCCTTGCCCCCAGTACAAGCAGGGAACATTGGGTGAAAAATTATTCTGTCCTAAACCAAGTTTACAATTTTTTTTTCTCTTTGGGGTGGGGGTGGGGGGGAACCAATGTGACTTGCCCAAGGTCACACAGCTAGTAAGTGTCAAGTGTCTGGGGCCGGTCCTCCTGAATCCAGGGCTGGTGCTTTGTCCACTGCGTCATCTAGCTGCCCTGCAAATGTTCATTTCAGTCTCTTGATTATTTCCATATTTTCTGCTTTCCTTTTTCCAGTGCCAAGCGTAGTGTTTGGCATGTAATAGGCACCTCAGTGCTTGTTGATTGATTGGTTGGCTGATTGTTTGAAGACAGAGGCAATGATACATGATTAAAGGCTTTACCTTTCTGTCATCCTGGTTCTTTTCATGGCAGCATCATTCTCCCATAATATATCATAGGCTACAAATTTAGAAGTTCTCTTTGTCTTTGCCTGAATATAAAGCAACATTTCAGTCATCCTCTATGGTGGATAACATAAACTAGATATAGAGAAGTGAAATTTGGTTAACCTTTTAAGCACTCACACTCTAGACATGCTTAACAAATTTTATGGAAATCTCTCTAAGATTACATAATTTCTTTCCTTAGTAATCAGAATTTAGTATAAATAATTTAATATTTTCTTGCCATCTTGTGGTCACCTTTATGACCTTAAACTATAATATTGTACCACAATATTGTGAAGTATTCTGAGATCGTTCAGTTGTGTGTCTCTTTGCCTCTATACTGAATACTCTGAGACTGTTGTGTTGCTAGAGTTTGGGTTTCTTCTCTTTTTTCCCCATTGACGTTTTCTCTAATACACTGGTGTTGCTTTCTTCTGCCTTCATGAGGTATCATTTTACTCTCTTTGCTGTTTTTTCATCATTTTTGACATTGCTTTTATTCTCCAGCTCTTTTTCCTCTTTCTAGATGATAAGTTCCATTAGGACAGGAACTAAATCTTTATCTTTGTAGCTCCCCCAGTGCAGTTTCAAAAGATTTATTAAATTTTATCTTTCTTTCTTTCTTTTTATAAAATTTGTAAACATTTTTAAAGTGTTTTTTTCTTCCTTTGACTTCTCCCACAGTCTTGCTTTTACTCTCACAGACCTTGATGTTTCTAGTCATTACTAGTCAAGTAGAGCAGTCTTCTTGCTTATTAGTACTCCAGTCAGTGTTCTCTAGTCTTCACCAGTCTATGTCTTCTCTAATTTGGGGTTAAATTAGGAAAGGACATTTCTATTCCAGAAGTGTCAAATAGGAGGCCTGTGGGCTGCATTGCAGCTTGTAGCCTAAATGAGATTAAAATATATGGGGGAAATATTTAATAAAATAAGTAAAAATACAACAGTACATTTTGTTGCCCAGTCATTCAGTAAGGTCCAATTTTTCATGACCCCACTGGACCCCATACTGTCCATTGGACACCAATACTGTCCATGGGGTTTTCTGGACAAAGATACTGGAGTTGTTTGCCATTTCCTTCTCCAGTGGATTAAGGCAAACAAAGGTTAAGTGACTTAACTAGGTCACACAACTAATAAATGTTTGAAGCCAGATTTTAACTCAGGTCTTACTGACTCCAGGCCCAGGATTCTATCCATTGAGCCACCTGGATTCCTCAATACTAGAATATAGATAGTGTTAATATGTGGTTTTCCAAGTCAATATTTGGCCTGCAGTGGTCCTTATGTACAATTTATTGGCCTCATTTCTAATTGAGTTTGACATCATTGCTCTAGTTCTACCTCTTCATTATAAAAATAATGAAATCACAGCCCAGAGAGATTAAATTACTTGAGGTTACACAATGTTCTTCATCCTCCTTAATACCCTTCCTTTTTTTCCTGTGGTTCTTATATCCAATGACTTCTTCAGTTCTTCACTATTCCTTACCAAAAAAAAAAATGAATGTACCAAATATCAGAGTATTAGATACTTAGGTTGCCTTTACATACCTTGAGATATGTGGAAATTTAAAAAAATAGAACCATCACATATATCCATAGTATTTTAAGTATGAGCTTTCCTGTGAAATTAGGAATTATAAATTAGATGAACTCTCAAATTCCCATAGTTATAACTGTTTCATATATTGAAAGGTCAAAAAAGATCTTCCACTTTCACTTAGACATTTACAATCCTTAGTGTTTTCAAAGTGCCAAAAAAGTGGCTAATTCTTGCCTACTTTTGCCTAAGGATGATACTTAGCTTTTGGGTGTGAAACTCCATGCTTTGAAACAAGCAGCTACAGAGAAATTATTGGCACAAAAAAGGAAAAAAAATTGAAAATACTTGTCCATCCCATTAATGGTTTCTCTATTCACCACACTTGAGACAACTCTACTGTAATGTGACAGTTTGCAGGATTTTTTCCCTAGCCAGTTATGGGAAAGTATTTGGTGTAATGTTTTCTTTGCTTACATTGGATACAGGCTACGAGATTGGTTTATTCTTGGTCATTTCCTGACTATGAATACTGTGATTCCTTAGCCAAGACTACTATTATAAAATATAATGCATAAAATGAGTTTCCACACCTATGAATGTTGTAATAGAAAATTGTAAAATAAGTTATTGTAGGAATCAGCACCACTTATTCATTGGGAAAAGAATCTTCTAAAATACTTCAAACCCTTCTGTGCTGGCTTTTTCTAGAAAGTCTAAAATAATTCTATCCATGTCTCTTAAATATCAGTTTTTCTTTTAATTTTAAAGAATTCTAGGTATTTAAAAGTAAAATTTCCTCTTTGCCTAGCCTCATTAACTCATTCTTTTTAACATGTTCAGTTTATTGCACTGTCTTTTTTCCAACTATTCTTTTATTTGAATAGACAGAATATACTTTTGGCATCTTTTTATTCCATTGTAAAGGTAGAGTTGAGGAGTATATATTTGAGTCTACATTCTCTAAAGAAGTCAAGGAATTAAGTGATGGTAAACTGTCTATGATTTCATGATGAATATTGCAGTGTTAGGAATGTGAGAAAACATAGCCAGAAAGCCTTAGTTAATTGGCTGGGGGGGGAGGGGGAGGGGGAGGAGAAGGAGATCGGACTTCCTGGAAGACATTCCATGAGAGGCAATATAGAGCTCTAGTCAATGGACTTGGGTTTCAGTCCTGTCACTCACGTTTACTACTTGTGTGACCTTGGCTTGTCAAGTAGGAAGAGTGCCTACACATAAGAATTATGTATGGAGGACACACATGTATTAAACACATATGGCCACGGTGCACGTAAGAAGGGGAACTTATGTGGCCAAAGGGTATATGTGGATAGGTTTCTCCCTAGGGAAAAGAAGGAACAAGCATTTATATAGTGCCTACTATGTGCCAGGAAGCATGTATATTCAAGGTACATATATGAATGGACAATTCATAGCATAGATGTTGCAGAACTACTGATTTATCTTCTTACTTACACTTCTCTACAGGAAATGGTGCTCACTCTGTCTTTCTCTATGCCTCTCCTTTAGCTTATTCCCAGAGCTTATTCAGCTTTTCTTTTTTCCCATAAGATAAGCAGCTCTTACACATAAAATCCTGAGCTATGTGGGGCTTTCTCTCCATAGGAAAAAAAAGTTCTATCAGCCTTAGATTCTGGGAGCTGCTTACAGACCAACATGCAGCTAATTATCTTTTGAACTTGTTCTGTCTTAAGATGAAAGTCTCTATACAAATCTTTTGTCTAACTCCTGGTCAGAAAAGTCTCTTTAACTCCAACCAACTCATGATTATCATTGTACTTTACTATTCAAACCATTTCAGGGGTCTGCAGTCTGACAACATGCAAATATCTATATAAATCTGAGGCACTATAGCTTTCTTCCATACCCAAGATCTTCTGGGTCTTGTCATGCAGATTAGTAGGGGTGGCACTAGACTAGAACAAAAAGATCAGGTGGAGCCACTGCTTGCCAATAAACTTCCCAAGCTTTGCAGTGCTCTGCTCTGCATATTTAAAGACTACTACTACATCTCTCATAAGTGTTTTTTGGCTAAGTAATCCCAATTCCTTCCATTTATTCTTAAATAGCGTGACCTTTAGGCCTTTCATCATTTTAGTTATCTTTTTCTGAACATTTTCCAGTCTATAAATGTCCTTCCTAAGATACACAACTGAGAAGTGAATAGAATGCACCAGATGTGGTCTGACTAGGGCAGAGTATGGCAAAACTATTACCTCCCTTGTTGTGGATGTAGTATATAGCCTAAGATCACAAGAATATTTTTGGTCATAATATCACAGTGTTAATACAAATTAAGTTTATAGTCCATTAAAGTCTCCAGATCTATTTCAGATGGCTTGCTATCTCATTATGTTTCATGAACTTGTACTTGTGAAGTGTTTTTTTTTTGTTGTTGTTGTTGTTGTTTTTGGTTTTTTGACAGGGCAATGAGGGTTAAGTGACTTGCCCAGGGTCACACAGCTAGTTAAGTGTCAAGTGTCTTAGGCCGGATTTGAACTCAGGCACTCCTGAATCCAGGGCCAGTGCTTTATCCACTATGCCACCTAGCTGCCCCGAAGTTTTTTTTTTTAATCCAAGTGTAAGACTACATTTATCCCTATTAAATTTCATCATCTTAGATTCTGCCTGATGTTTTAGTCTGTCGAGATTGAAGGCAAGTCAACAACCATTTCTTAAATCCCTACTGTTTGCCAGGCACTGTACCAAGTAAGCACTGGGGATACAAAGAAAACTTGTTGTCACGGAGCTTACAAATTTATTGGGAAGAGCACATGCAAACTTCATTGTGCAAACGAGAGATACAAGATGAACTGGAGAAGACACTAGATTAAGGGGAATTGGGAAAGGCTTCTTGAAGAAGGTAACATTTTTACGTGAAATTTGAAGGAAGCCAGGAAGGAGAGGATTTCAGGCATGGAGGATAGACAGTGAAAATGCCCAGAATTGAGAGAGCATCTTGTTGCAGGAACAGCAAAGAGGCCATGGTCACTGAATGGAGCAGAATGGGTGGTGCAATGGGTAGAGTTCTGGGATTGGAGTCAGGAAGACTCATCTTCCTGAGATCAAATCCAGCCTCAGACATTTACTAGATGTATGATTTTAGGCAACTCACTTAGCCCTATTTGCCCATGTTTCTTCAGCTGTACAATAACCTGGAGAAGGAAAAAGCAAACCATTCTAGTATCTTTGTGGGGCAACAGAGTTGGACACAACTGGTTTTCCAACCTAATTATCTGGCTTAGATGTAAACGGGGTTACTCTGAACTATTTTTGATGAAGCCTTGCTGATTGTTAGTGATAACTGTTTCCTTTATAGGTATTCACTAACCATTCCCTTAACAATTCGCTTTGGAATGTTAACCAAGAATCAAATTCAAGTATCCTGGTCTACAATTTGCAGAATCCACATTCTCCCCTTTTTGGAAAATCAGGACAACTTTTACTTTTCTCCAGTCCTATAGCACTTCTCATCTTCACAGTCTTTAAAAGATCATTGAAAGTGGTTAGTGACAGATGATAAGTTCCCTCTTACTTTTCTTTTGTCTTAGATTTCAGCTCCCTTTTAGTTGTTGTTCTTCTGCAATTGCAAGAGTAAAATGAGTTAAATAGTTTTGCCTTTACTTCATCATGTTATTGCGTCATTCACTGCAAGCAATGTCCCTAGACCTTCTTTGAGCTTCTTCTTTGACCAAATTTAGCTTAAAACAAACCTTTTTTGTTGTCTTTAACATTCTTCAACAGTATGAACTTTTTCTGAGTGTAAACATACCTGCCGATGTTCTTACACTGTATAAGAATGTTGCATCCATTTTCTCTTACTTCCCCTTTTTTGTTTTCTGTATGCATTTTTTAAAAATCCAAGTAATTCAGTTACACAACCATATGTCTCATTAGCTATCTCCTTTGCTTCCTTATTACAATTATTTTTGTTTCTTTTCATATTTTAATCCTTGAGAGCTTTCTATTTTTCCTGGGTTCACTTACTCTGTATAATTTTAGGCCCTGGGATTCCATCTATCTTATCTTTGAACCCTTAGAAATATATTCTCAGTTTTCTTCTCCATCATGAATTTAAGATTGAGTAATCACTCTGCCTGTAAGATTTCCAGTATTTCTGCTTCAGTAGCTAATTCTTCCTTGTTAGTGAGTATCAGGACCATTATAGTGGTTCCCTTCATTGGTTCTTCCTCCTTTTGAAGTATCAAATTATTATCAGGCAAAGCAAGAAAATATTAGCTGCCCTGCTTTTGCCACAGAGGAAGCTGCAATAGATGTCCAGATGATGAAAATCTGCCATCACAGCAATATTGCTGCTGATTTGGTTCCTGAATTATCTAGGGCAGAGAGGTTCTTACCTTGGGGTCTGTGAACTTATTTAAAATAGTTTAATAAGTGTGTTTCAATACTTAAGGTTTCCTTTGTAATATTATATATTTCATTTTATGTATATAAGACATTATTCTGAAAAGGGGTCCATACGTTGATTCACTCTTCTGCCAAAGGGGTCCATGACACAGAAAAAAAGGTTAAGAAATTATAATCTAGGTAATTTAGTGGATTGTAAACAGTTATGTGACGTGGCAGCCAAAAAAGCTAATGTTATCTTGTATTCTATCAAGAGAAGTGTAGCTTCCAGGAATAGCTAGGTGATAGACCCTACCTAGAGAACTTTGTTTAGTTCTGTGCTCTACAGTTTAAGAAGAACATTGATAAACTGATGATTGCCTAGGGGAAGGCAACTAGAATGGTGAAGGGCCTATGAGTCATACAAAAATTGATTGGAGGAAAAGGTATGGTTTTTAACTAGGATGAAAGGAAATTTGAAGGGTGGAAGAATAAGGTAGCTGTGAAAAAATAATTGAAGCTCTGTCACCTGGAATAGGGATTTCATGTGTTCTGTTTGATTCCAGAGGACAAGATTAAGTGCAGTAGGCGAAAGTTGCAAAAAGACAAATTGAAATGATGTCAGGAAGAACTTCTTACCAGCTAGAGGGGTACAGAGTGTCTGTAGAGGGAGCATATGTTCACAACTTGGAGGTCTTCAAGCAGAGGCCAGAGGATCATTTGTCGAGAATGCTACAGTGGGAATTTCCATGTATGCATTGGACCCTCCAACTCTCAACATCTGTGTGATTCTTTGTCTCTCTACTTCTGTTCAAATGGACAACAGGATATTCAAATGATAATATATTCTGTTTCTCCCTATAATAATAATGTTTTTCCCCTCAGGCCCTTTTCTAGATTTCCCTTCTCTGGTTCCCTGATTTCCATAGATGTTATTGCCTTAATATACATTGGTAGACTATACTTCCCGCTTTATTTTATTCCCTTTGTAGACCTTTCAAAAACAATAATCTAGCAATGAATTCCATCCCACTAATTCTTATTGATCCTTGTGTCTCCTTGTATTAGGATCTCTAGTTCATCTGGTTTGTTCTATGTGCTTAATATGTATACAGAAATCTTAGAATGTCATTTTTGACTCCTTTGAATTCAGTGGACAGTAAATTCACTGCTCTGTGGAAGGGCATTTTGACTGCTTTTCTTTCTGTATAGTATGTGTTTTCTATGACATCTAGCTAAGTATATAGTTTTTCTCTGCCTATTCCTTTTAAATGTAAAACTTTATGATTAGATTTGCAATACTACAAATAATTGACATTTTTTATCAACCCTTATTTGCTGAACTATATTTCTGGACAAGAACCCATCATTTCTCTATTTTTAAATTGTGCAGCAGAAGTCCAGATCCTATTCTTGAATATCATTTTGATCATGTAGTCAATTCCCTTTTAAGATTTCCATTATTTCTACTTCAGTAGCTAATTCCTGTTGATGAGAATCAAGTCCATTGTAGTGGGTCTCTTCATCTATTCATTTCCCAAATCTTCCTTTCTCTTCTTCCAAAGTCTCTGCATGCATTTGGCAGCAGCAATGAATATACTGTTTTTGTTTTTATCCCAATAAAATTCTTCTGTTTTTCAAGGAATATTTTATTCTTCTTGAAAATGTAGAGATAGACAAGTCAGTCAATAAACATTTATTAAGCACCCACAATGTGCCCTACAAGCATCATGCTATGTGCTGAGAATACAAAGAAAGAAAAAAGACAATCTCTGCTCTCAAGTAGCTCAGTCTAACTATGGAGACAGCATGCAATTCTGTGGGAATAAGCTACATATAGGATAAACTGGAAATACTCTACAGAGGGAAGGCACTAGAATTGGGGAAGACTAGGAAAGATTTCTATAGAAGGTGGGATTTTACTGCAACATGAAGGAATTCAAGTGAAGCCAGAAGGTGGAGATGAGGAGAGAGCATTCCAGGCATTCCTTGAGGCCCTTTATTTTCTCTCAGGAAAGAGACCTGCCTGCCCTTTGAACATGGACAGAAGTTACTTAGATGACACCAAAAGACAAACATAGAAATCATTGTGCAAGTGATTGCAAAATTCTACTTCTTTCTCCAAATTTGCTGAAAGTGAGATTCTCAGCTTTTATAGTAAAATCTTAGGTTATAAATTGGTTGTTTCAAGTCTGATATTTGGTCAGTTTGAAACTTGGAACACATTTACTCATATAAACAATTTTCTTATGGTTGGTTAGCTTCCCAGGCTAGCCCACAAGGCAATTTAACCAATAACAGTTCTGAAATATGTGAAAAGTAGACTTCTGTGGCCTAACTTTTAGAACTTGATCAATACTTCTAATGTAGTTTCTATGCGGAAATGCATCCCAAATTAGAAGTTTGGACTCTAGGAAAACATATCTCTCACCTTCCCACTACTCTTGAATCCATTACAATTTGGTAATGAAAGGGACTTTCCCTTTTAGTCTAGTGGCAAGCTGCCACTCCATTTATTTGCCACTCCATAAAAGAGGAATTCCCCCCATAGCTATATGAATAGGTACCATCCAGCAGCAGGAGAATCTCCAGCCAAGGCCGACTCCTCCACCTCCCCTAGCCTACACAGCACTTTCTAGCTTTGCATATGTACAAAACTGAACAAGAAGTCAGGTGTTTCTATGCTGGGGGTTGCTTATTCTTTAATAATGACTGCAATTCATATTTTTCTCATCCTAGTCTTATTTGTGCTTCTACCTCTCTTCACTCAGAGTGTAAACCCACTTGTGAATATAGTGCTTTTGTGCCCAAATTTCTGCTCTTAAATTTTATTTCACATAAAAGAATAAACTTTTTGTCACTGCCCATCACCCCAATCTTACCTGAATCTTTTTTACTGATGAGCTTTATCATCTGACCCTTGAAAATTAAGTTTCTGAATTTCTGAGCCAGGAAACTCTGGACAATTTGGCTTTCTTGCTTCCTTCTATTAGCATACTATCTCCTTTTGCTTTCTGTTCCCTACGATCTGATGCCCTTTTTTAATGCTGTGTCTCTTACCATCTTCTTCAGATACCCAATAAGCACTGCATTCCAAAACTTTCCTCTAATCCTGCCTACTTCATCTAGTTTAGTATGTCATTCACATAAAATTCTTCTTCAAGTTCAGTACATATAAGGAACTTACAGAAACTTCCCACTTTTCTCCTGAAATGATTATGGGCTTTCCACAACTCATAACAAAATAAATGTACATCTTAATTAATTTTCATTTTATATCTGCTCTGTCTCAAATCAGCCTGTCACTTAATGTTGTTTTATTTATTTTTATATAGATATATGCACATATATACATACATATATACATGTTTTTATGTATATAAATAAATAAGTATGTATATAAATATTTAATACATATATAGTCATCATTTGTGATTAACATATAACTCATTTGTTTTTGTCAGTAATGCAGATTTTAAATTATGAGTTCTTCAGATAACAAGGATCAACAATTCATTTCAGTACTCTAATGTATTTATTATTGAGGTCCCTTTCTACCATATAGAAAACCCTGTGCTGGGCACTGATAATACAAAAGCAGAAGAAAGAAACAAAAAGCCCAATATAGCCTTTGCCTTTTCCCAACATTAGGGACTTCTACTTTATTTGAAATTATATTTTAAGATCTCTAGTTTAAAGAAAATAATAATAATATTGTTAGATAAATATTAGGTTTATGAAGCCTGGCATGAACAAACATAGAAGTAAAAGCAAAGTTTGGAAGGTGAAAACTAATAAGAACAGGAAAATCCTTTATCCTTGTTCAGATAATTAAAGTTTGGGGCTGAGTTCTTTTTTAAAAATTCTAATCACTAACTTTAAAATGTGTTATTAATGTTTTTGCCTCAATGATTTGACATCTATTTATTGCCTCCTCCTTGTGTACTAATATAGTAGAATCACTAGGTCAAAGGTACAAACAATGTACTTCTGAATTTATAGTGTAGAATTTTATAATTTGGCCCAATTCACAACTATACTTACAGTGTATTAGTATACATGACTAACAATATCTCTTTCAACATTTCCAGTATTCTTACTAAGTATGAATGCAGGTAGGAGGACTATTATGTTTCCCCTAACTTACTAGAAAAACTTCTAATCTTTCCTCCTTGCAAATAATGCTAGTTCATTCATTGAGATATATTTGCTTGATCATACTTAAGAAGGACCTTTCTATGCCTATGCTTTTTAGCACAAATAGGAATGCTGTATTTTGTCTAACACCTTCTCTTCATTTATTGACATACTTTTGGGGTTTGTTGTTTATATGATTATGTTTGTTATTTTGCTAATATTGAACAATTTTCATCCTTGTATAAATCTAACTTGGTTATAATGAATAATTTTTGCTTATTTTGTAGTAGTCTCTTTGCTAACATTTAATTTTTACAGCATTATTTCTTTGCATTATCTCTTTCTGATTTGGTTATCATGGGCATATTTGTTTAATAAAAAGATTTATAGGTTGCAAAGTACAGAGAGCATTGGCTTTGTAGTCAGAGAACCTTAGGTTCATATCCCACCTCTGATACTTATCTTTAAATGTTTTATTATGAATTTTACAAACATCAACAAATATAAACATTTCAGTATACAACGGATTAAACTGTGATATGTAGCACTTACAAACTAGACTTTCTCAACATAAGTTACAGTTTTAGTTGCAGCCACTTTTGCGCAGCTTCTTGTAACACAGCATTTCCATAATCCATTTGGGCATTGCACAATTTATGGGTACCTACTTTGTTTCCAGTTCTTTGTTTTCTAGGCTTTTCTCATCTCCTGTGTTTGTGTTTCAAAGATTCCACCCAACCCTTGTCTTGTCTTATTTTGTCTTTTCTTCTTTTTCCTGTTCAAATACATTTGTTTTTCCATTACACTACATTTTAAAAAATGTTTTATTTTTTTAACATTTTTTTTAAAGTTTTGAGTTTCAAATTCTATCCCTCTCTCCCCTTCCTGAGACAGCAAGCAATCTGAAATAGATTATAAATGTGAAATCATGTAAAACATTTCCATATCAGTTATTATGTGCAAGAAGACAAGGGAGGAAGGAAGGAAGGAAGGAAGGAAGGAAGGAAGGAAGGAAGGAAGGAAGGAAGGAAGGAAGGAAGGAAGGAAGGAAGGAAGGAAGGAAGGAAGGAAGGAAGGAAGGAAAGGAGGGAGGGAGGAAGGAAGGAAGGAAGGGAGGGAGGAAGGAAGGAAGGAAATAAAGAAATATTTCTTCAGTCTTTATTCAGACAACATCAGTTCTTTCTCTGGAGGCAAATAGCATTTTTCATCATGAATCCTTTGGGATTGTCTTGGATCATTGTATTGCTGAGAATAGTTCACTTCACTTTGTATCAGTTCAGGTAAGTCTTCCCAGGTTTTTCTGACATCATCCTGTTTGTCATTTCTTATGGCACAATGCTATTCCATTGCAATCATATACCACACCTTGTTTAGCCATTCCGAAATTGGTGGGCATCCCCTTCAAAATCCAATTCTCTGCCACTACAAAAAGAGCTTCTATAAATAGTTTTTTTTACAAATAGGTCCTTTCCCCCCATGCCCTTTTTAAAAATCTTTTGGGGACACAGACCTAGCAGTGGTATTCCAGGCCTGCTTTTTTCATCAGGAATGCTTGATAGCCTCCTATTCTATTCAAAATCTTTTCCCCCTGCAGGTTTCTAGGCAGTTTTGTAGAATTCTATTCTTTGTTAAAAGCCTTTTTCTTTTGACCACAAGAATATTATATTCCAAGATATCCTCTCCTCTATAATAGTTGCAGCATAGTTATGTACGAATCCTTCCTTTGTTCTTGAATCAACTCTTGTTGCTGCTGTTGCAACAACTGTTCCCTTTTTTCCTATTCCACAGCCTTGACCCTGGGACACTGAGCTCTGCCTTGAGATAGAGTCAGCTCTCACTCTGCCTCCATCCCTGGAGCCTCTTTCTCTGGTGGTCCCATAATTGGTGCTGGCCCAGTTACTGGCTCCATCTCTTGATACTTTCCTTGATACAGTCCAGCCAAGTCCCAATTTGATATTGGGAATCATGATAACATTAGGACCAGTTCTGAGGTACTTCCGCTTTATCCTTTGATCTCCCTGTTCAACTGCCTATTATTAGAGATTGTGTTTTGGACCTCCTGATGGACTTTCCAAGGTGAGGCTCTTCTCATCTATTTTCCTGGGTAGTCCCCTATCAAGATCTTTCCTGCTTTGGCTCCAACAGTATATGAGAGGTCACTGACTTCTGGCCTCTTATAGAGCCCACTCATCTTTGTTTTAGATCAGACATATATTTGTTGACAAGTTTTACTCCATGTCTTTTCTATCATTTCTTATTCATCATGTGCTATAGCCTGCTCATCCTCATTATGCACCTCTCCATTGCCCTCTGAATGATATGCAGAGGAGTGCAAATTTCTGGTACATGTCACAGCTCCAGCAGCAAGGTGGGCAAGGAGCCTGAGTCCCTGTGTGGAGCAGTGGTCTTATAAGGCAAACCTCTCTTTATTGATCTGTTTGCATGCTTATTTATTCATTATATAGGAGTTGCCCTAAGTGAAGAAATGGTTCGTTTCTTCTTGTAATTTTTATTACTTTATTTGGTTCATTTCTTGTCGTTTTGAGATGAGAACTTAAAGTGTTCCTCACTCATCTTAGCCTAAGTCCCTATGTATGTAGCCTTATACATAAAATATGGCTTCCATTTTGGAAACTGATTATCAACAGCATTTAAAGTAATATTTGTTGTTGTTGATGATGATGATGATGAGTCGTGGTAGACTCTCATGAACCCCGTAAGGGGTTTTCTTATTAAAGGTGCTGGATTTATTTGCCATTACCTTCTCCAGAACCTTTCCATATACTTGACACTAAATAGCTGTAGTCTTTAAAAAATAAACTGAGTAGAATTTAAATTATTTTAATTTAATGTAAAGAATAATTTTGGATTTGGAGGAGGGCTTTTCTGTAATACTATGCCTTTCTTTGAATTGAATATACATTTACAGGGTTATTTATCTTTCACCTATAGTAGTGAAAGTGAGCCGTGGTGTGTTTTGTTTAATTTCCACTTAACTGACATAAAAAACTCTTTTAAAATCATAGGGAAGGGGCAGCTAGGTGGTGCAGTGGATAAAGCACCAGCCCTGGATTCAGGAGGACCTGAGTTCAAATCCAGCCTCAGACACTTGACACTTACTAGCTGTGTGACCCTGGGCAAGTCACTTAACCCTCATTGCCCAGAAAAAAAAATCATAGGGAAATTATGAAGATTATCTTCATATTCTCTTATTTACTTTGCCATGAAAAAACTTAAATTTAAAATAGTTTTTGTCTTTTGCAGATCTCTTGACCCTGTGATAAGTACTGCTTTACAAGGTCTTGCTGTCATAGAAAATCACCTTGTGGAGGTAGATGGAGATACACTTTTCTTATATGGCTCTGGAGCTCTAGAATCACTGGATCGGAACTGGAGTGTTCAGACAGCAGGATTGGTCACAACAGTCTCTTTCACTTTCATAGAATTTGATGAAATAGTCCAAGTACTCCCCAAACTGAAGATTAAATTTCCGAATTCTTTGGTAAACCTTTATTAACAATATGTTTGGATGGCTCTTAGTCATAGCTCATGTAGTTGGTTCAAAGCTTAGTTTTTTAACCCTTTTGTTTCATGCAGTTTCTATCTAACAAGTTCATTACACTCTGAAGCCAAGACTATAAATTAGGATTGAAAATGGTCTTATGGTTTTCTTTTACCATTGGGAATTCAACCATTGTAAAACACTTGGCCCTTTGTAGAATGGAAATGAAAAATAAAAGGACTACTGCAAGTTATATACGTTCCCTTATAAAACATTTGCTATGACCTACTCACATAATGGATAGTTTGTGTATGTTTTATTTATATCTTTGTTTATATCTTATATGGTCATGACATTATATTTCTTACAGATTTTCATAATTGTCATGCATTTATAATGACAGCATTTGAAACATTTAGCGAAGCTTAGTTTTACTGATTTTTATTAGTATAACCAATGTATTTTAAAAAGTTATGATTTTATGAGTCATTAATGAAAATTTTATTATAGTTTTTCTTTCTATAAGTCAATTGATTTTTTACATCCATCCTTTTCATGTTTCCTTATTTCAGTGCTTTTTATCACCATCCAACAAAAAGACAGGCTGGAAAGGAAAGCTCTGTGTGCTAGTGAATGGAGTTCTAAACAGAGAAATGTAACATGTGTATGGTCATCCCAGTTTGACTTTTTCTGGGGAACCAGTTTAACCCTTTGTATCTTTATAGTTAGCCTTAAAAAAAGTCAATAGCCTGTTTTTATCTTATAGGACCAGTAGAAAGTTATGTTTAAAGTTATTTGAAAATTTCATTATGTTTTTCATTTAAAGATTTGTATCAGTGCAAAGGCAACCAAGATTTAACATTCTTGGCGTTTATGTAGTTTTCTAGATCACAAAATCATACAGTTGGAAGGGGATCATAAAGCGAATCTAGATTAGCCTGTACTTGAATAGTTATTCCTAAATGGGCTTGTTTTGCAGAGAGAAAATAAATATCTTTCCCATTTTGTTTTGAAGTGGGCATATTAAATATGTTGAAAAGATAAATATATTCTTTTGCTTTTATCTATTTGAATACCGATTAGCCAAACCTAAGGTCATTGGGTAGACCACAAGTACCAAAATGATCCATGTAATTCTAAGTTTGATGATTTTAAGATGCTTAAACTTAATATCATTTACATCTACATTTTTTTTTATAGCACCTTAAGTTCAAGGAGACAAATCTTGTTATGCTGCAGCAATTTAATGCACTGGCACAGCTTCGTCGCATTGACCAGTTGACAATCGATCCTCAGGGAAATCCAGTTGTCAATTTTACACTCTGGAAATATTATGTGCTATTTAGACTGAGCCATTTTAGCATGCAGAAAATAAATGGAACTGAGGTAACCTAACCATATCCTTTGTGAATAGCATGACTATAATTGTTCTGTAAAAGGAAATCACATAAAAATAGTAAGGTGATGAAATAGCCAAGTAATCAGAGAATGTTTATTTCACTTTATGATTTAAAATAACAAAAATCAGATCCCTCGGAAAGTTCGAGTATTAAGCCAGTTTTGCAAATAGCCTTGGCTCAAAGTGAGTAATAATGAACATTGATGTCACTTATTTTTCTGATAGAAAGATAGCAACAGCATAAAATATTTAGTGACTAGTCAAATGTTTTGTGTTTATTTGCAAGGTAATATGCTCTTTGCGTTCTTCAGAAGCAAAGCTCATGACTTATCCTGTGCTTCATACATTGTCTCATGCTAAAGAGCTTAAATAGTAACTCGTAAGACTCACTGAGAAGGAAGAAAAGAAGAATGGGATAAGGAAGAGTAAAGATAATTTTATGGGAAAGAGGAGAGAGTTAAACCAAGAAATGTAGAAGGGAATAAGAATATTTAAAAAGAAAAAGATGAGCAACTTCTATTCTGTTTTTTAAATAGTTTGTAACTGTTGACTTCTATGTAACTATTTGAATAACTCAAGGCTAGAGATGACTCGCAGATTGATTTATCTGGGGAGATTATTATCTTTGAATAATAAAGCTAACATTTAGGTAGTGCTTTAAAGGTTGCAAAGCACTTTCCAAGCTATTTCATTTGAACCACAACAAATCTAGGTATTACCCCCATTTTGCAGATGAAGAAACTGAGAATCTGAATGGCTAAAGGAGGTGCCTGTGGTAACAGGGTTAGTAAATGTCCAAAGCAGGATTCAAACACAGTCTTCTTACTCCATATCCAACACCATCTACTATCCTACCCTGCCATTTCAAAGCTCTTGAAGAATTGCCTCAAATGTTGCCAGTTAGGCTTGTCTCACGATGATCCCCAAATATTAGCAGTCTAGGCAGGGGATCCCATGCTCTTTAAATGTTATTCTAGAAAAAAAGTAAAGGGGGGTGCCATCAATATTAAGTATAACTCTCCCCCAAATTAACAGTTAGATCATTGAAATATAACTAAATCTGGGAAACCAGGTCAACTTTCTGAAATGTTGTTAGTGGTAAAATGAACACATTTCTGTCTTCACTGAAGATGAACATACTTGCCAATAATTATGACATTACAGATACCGTTAGCCTGGTATATCTAGAATATCTAGTGTATCTTCCAGAGACTAAGGTTTGTTGACTTACCCAAGCTAGGGTAGCCATTGGGCATTTTGCTATCACCATGATAGATAGCCATGTCTTGAGGAAGGTAAAATAGTCTTGGGTCCCCTGAGTATATTTGATTGTTCAAGTTGCTTTTCAGGGGGTCTAGTTTAATCTAGATTCCCAGGACAACTAAAGAGATCCTGAGCAGAGCCCCCAAACTCCTCCTATATATATTATTATAGTATATAGTATATAATAGTCTTTGCATCTTCAGCATTTAGCATAGTGTCTAGCATGCAGTAGGTATTTAATCAAGAAACATTTATTATGGCTTATTAAAAAACATGTTATTGATTGATTACTATGGGGAGTGCCTTTATATAGTATTCAAATCAACGTCAAAAATTTTGTAAATGTTCCAAAATTTAAAATGTATAATATTTGAATTATAAATAATACTGTTTTACATGAAGGAAAATATATATATTCATATATATATATACACACACACATACACATTAATCCAAGTTGTACCTTCAGCTTTCAATTATACATGATTCCCTGGGCAAATATGGGAAAGAATTCTTATGAGGTATATACAATCTAGTATATTAAGAAGATCAATAAGGGCTAAATGGAAACTAAAATTCTATATGATAACTCCAAAGAGGAAGGGAGATTTCTTCCCTAAGCTAGTGAGTATTTTCTCCTGGGAAGTGATCAAAGAAATACTTTGTGGGGAAAAGTATGAGTAATTCTTTGATTGACCTTTTGACACATCATTAAAATGAATTAGTTTTAATATTTGCTTGGAAATTTCCTCTTAGCTTCTTATAATTTCCAAAATCTACTGTTTATTTTTTTAATTTTCTGATTAAGAATTAAGAATTTAAGATACCCCAGAAATAATTTCCATCCTTCTAAGCTTCTGTTAACAGGGAACTACAAATCCAAGTGCTGGAAAAGATTTTGGTGAGGGATAGGGTGTCTGTTACCAAAGGGAGATGTTTCTCCCAACAGCCTGGAAAGAGCATGATGCTAAGCTCTCCTGAGCTTAAAGGAAAGAACTTGCTCAAATTTTTACTTGGAATTTTGTTAGTCATGTTTAAAGTGGGCAACATGCTATCTTTGACCTTTTTTTAATCATTTTCCCGCAGGTGACACAGAATGACATGATAATGGCCGAAAGGCTTTTTGGAATTCTAGCACATGTAGCATCTTCTGAATTACCACAGTATCGGCTGCTTTCACTTCTGGGGGAAGTCAGGTGACCATCAGTTTTTTTTTTATTCAAATAGAAAAGTACTGCCATCCTGGAGCAGTCTTAAAAAACATTCATAGTTTAATTCTGTCTTTCATCTTTGTCTTGGGTTGGTAAGAGTGCTTATGTGCTAGTAGAGCATCACCCTCAACTACTGGGGTTTATGCTTATGCATCAACTCTTTCAGAATCTTACCCTGCAGAATTATTTTCTGTATTACAGGATTTTTCTGTTTAGGTACAATGGTTCTCATTTGCTGACTGCCTATCTAAAAGGTTTATGATATTTCATACCCAATAAACAGTCATGTCATGTGAGAACTGATGTAGGTGCCTGACTCGTCCTTCTGATGAGGCCTTTTAGGGCCAAGAGAACATAAATTCCTTGAGGGTGAGCATTTTTTTGTGTTTTGTCTTTGTGTAGCCAGTACCCAATGTAGTACCTTTGCATGTAGTAGGTGTTTAATAAATGTTTGCTGGAAAATTGTATTATATTTAAGATTTGCAAAGTACTTTCCTCATAATAACCCTGTGAGATATTATTGTAAAGCAATAATACATCCCATCTTTTTCGACTTGACCTCCAATTTCATCAATATAATCCGTCAATTAATCCTTCAGCAAGCATTCATTAAGTACCTACTGTGAGCCAGCAGTAGTACTAGGAAACAAAGACAGAAATGAAACTGCCCCTTCTCTCAAAGAGCCTATATTCTATCTAGAGTCCCCAGTGAAACTTTCCCCTCCAATGTAAATTAGCACCTGAGAGGGAAAGTGACTTGGGCAGGATCCTGTTGTCAGCTGTGTCAAAGGCAGGATCTTCTTCTTCCTTTGTGGAAGGCTGGCTTCATCTAGGTTGCCATGCTGCCCTTTGACTCAGGCAGGTCCCTCATCTGGCTGAGGACCCACACCAGGAAAAGTCATTGGCGGCTGGGATATGAACCCAGGTTTGGTTTGGAAGGAACTTTAGGCACCATCTGACCTCACTTGTTCCCCTGTCACCCAGTTTACAGTTGAGGAAACTAAGACCCAGAAGCTGTAACTTGCCTCAGGCCACACAGGTATTAAGTAGCAAATTCACCGTGTGAGTGAGTGTCCTCTGGTTCCAAATGCAGGCACTTGCTACTTCTCTGCCAACCTTCCTTCAGCTCTTTCCTTTGTTCATTTGAGTTTTATTCTGCTTTTCTACATTGTGAGATTTATTCCTGCCAGAGCTTATGTGCTTCCATTATGCCAGAGACTATACCGTTAGGAAATGACATGTGGCTCACTCATAGGTGTGGGTTGAGTACTGTCTGACCTTGGTTGTCAAAAGTTGAAGTGACATATTTATCCATGATAAAGTTTTTATTAACAAATGTCTTAGTTGCTACTTGATGGCTCTACAACAACTCCACAAAGGTGACTGAAGATTTTTTGACTTAAGGAAATTTGATTCATGGTATTTATTGTACTTTTTTCACACTAGACTTTTTCCATTTTAGAAAAGTCTCATTTGCCAAACCAGTTAAACTATGTTTATGGTAATGATTTGTATTTTTCAAATAAAAGAACTCAATTGAGTAGGTTAACCAGAACAACGATTAAGATACTTATACCTGTTTTAAACCTACAAAATGTAATAAACTCAATTTCATAAAGCAAATGTTCAGAGAAAGCAAATACAGTTGTTGAAAGAGAACAGAAAAAAAGCAAAACAAAAAACCCGAGAGGTTTTAATTCAGTCTGCCAACATCTCTATTTTCTCCCTTCAGGAAGAAGCAATTCCGGTATCTGCTAGAAGGAAAAGGGAAAAAATCTGGGGGTGTCAGTGAAGAAGGTAATGATAGCAAAAGACTTTGTGGAGAAAATACAAATCGAGCTACACTGAATTATACCACAAGAGACTTTTATACAGAAAAACTTGAGGTAAAACTGCTTAATTCATCTTTGGGGTCTTGTGTTTTGACATAGTCCAAATGGTTTGTGATTTTTTCTTGATTACTCATTTTGGTCTAAAGTCAACATTTAGATAACTTATTTGGTTCATAGTAATATAGTTCAGCTTTGAAATGTATCTACTATTGGCCCAATCTAGGAAGAGTATCATGTAAAAGAAAAGGCTCATAGGGAGAATCCATAGTTCATCTGTTTTCTATTGTCAAAAAAATAACTAGCACGGAACTAAGAAAAATAGGACAAACTCCCTGCCTGGTTTGGCAGTATTACTGAAATTAGAGAGGAAATATACAGACCAAATGATGATGGATTTTTATTGAGCAGGTACAGCAAGGAATGAGCAATCTTGTGCCCTTCTTCACAGGGCAGAATAAGGTGTGCACAGTCAGATAGATAGCCTTAGAGCCTCCAGCTTAGGGGAGTGCTCATCACTCACAGCCCTCCAGGCTTCTCACAAAGCTGGTGGGGTACAGGTTTTGATTTCTGTACTTGATGTGTTTTGAGTAGCACTGAAGTTCCGGGACCAACATCACCAGAGGCAGTGAATAATTTAAGTGACTGAAGGATCATCATGGAGGAGGTGATTCTCTAAATCTGAATTATCAGAAGAAAAAAGGTTTCTGGCTCTATATTCAAAGAGTTTTTGATCAAACTATTTCAAAAGGACATTAAAAATTGGTTCTATTAGCTTTCCATTTAACTTGATTTAGAAGACTGCACTTTATAATAAAGTTGGTTTTAGAGTGAGGTAGTTAATATCTTATATAATACAAATAACCATTACTTTATACCTGTGTTTCCTAAATGTGTTCTGTAGCATGAAAATAAGGGTTTGGAGACCAAGTAAATTTTGCTTCTAAAAATTTAATTGTCACAATAAGTAATGAGATGGCTTTGCTTAGTGCAGAGAGAGAGAGCTGGCCTTGGGGCCAGGAAAACCTGGGTTCAGAACCTGAATAAGTGTTCCTTTCACTATTCTAGGCAACTCTCTAAGACTGGAAGTTCTGCAAAAGGTACCAACTTTTATCTATCTGAGAACTCCCTATATCAATGAAATCAGCACAGTCCCTATGCATATTACATCATCTACATGGATTTATTACATGCAATTGCTTTAAAAGTTTTTAAAAACTCTATTTCTTTTAAAACTTCCCCAATCTCTGTTATCTTGGGACAGTGTACAACCAGATACTTTAGAACAACATTTATAGGTTACATCAATATATTACAAACCCCAAATGTCTTGATAACAAATGTATTTGGGAAATGAAGTTTTAGCATTAGACTATAAGGGCCTTGAAGTCTCAGATTGTTTCCTATTTGTCTTTGTCTCCTCAGTTCTTAGTAAAGTGCCTGGTACATAATAAGTGCTTAATAACTGCTTGTTGTTTTTAGAATGAATGTTTTTACAAAAATATGTTTATTTGATTTTTGTAAATTGAATGATTTAAATTCACTAAGGAAGTCCACTGGCTAAAAAGAAATGTGTAGCAACCCTGTTGTTTTTTGTTGTTGTTGTTGTTGTTGTTTTTTTTTAGTGAGGCAATTGGGGTTAAGTGACTTGCCCAGGGTCACACAGCTAGTAAGTGTTAAGTGTCTGAGGCTGGACTTGAACTCAGGTACTCCTGACTCCAAGGCCGGTACTCTATCCACTGAGCCACCTAGCTGCCCCGCAACCCTGTTTTAATGAAAATAATACTTTAGCATTATGAGATACTGCTCCCTAATTTTTCTGTTTTATAAGTTTTTTACATAGTATTAGCTTTTTAAAATTGACTTTTCAAATAATTCATTTCAGACAATGTCAAAATGTCTGCTATTATGATTCTAGCATAGTCACACTATTACAAAAAGTTCACATTACGATATTTATTTCCAAATTTTATATATATATATATATATATATATTAGCTACTCTCTACCTATACTGTTACTCAAATTTGAGAGATTATCTAGTTCCTCAAGATTATCAATTAAATGCCAGGCATTGTGGGATACAATAACAGAGACAAAACAGTTTTTATTTTTGAGGAACTTATATTATCTCAAGTGTGATTTTAATTTGAAGTTCCTCAGAAATGCTATTATTATAATTATGTAGTATTTCTATAACACTTTTATTTACATAGTGTTTAAAATAGTTTTTAGATAGGGTCTATTTATAATTTGTTGTTCAGTTGTTTCAGTCATGTCTGAGTCTTCCCGTGACCCCATTTGGGGTTTTCTTGGCAAAGATATTGGGGTGGTTTGCCATTTCCTTTTCCAGCTCATTTTACAGATGAGCAAACCGAGGCAAAAAGGGTTAAGTGATTTGCCCAGGCTCACACAGCTAGTAAGCATCTGAGTGAGGCCGGCTTTGAACTTGGAAAGATGAGTCTTCCTGACTCTAGGCCCAGCCATCTATCTATTGCATCACCTAGTTACCCTTCTGTTATGATAGGGATCTCTTATAATAGGGGTCTGTTAATTTTTCTGATAATTTTAAAAGTTGTAAACTTTTCCTGGTCTTAAGATCAGATTTCCAGGTCTATCATTGGCCAATGATTTATTTTTCATTGTGGAAGTTAGTAAGCCAATTTTGCAAATCATGCTCCTTTTTTCTTAAAAATGGAAAACAGTAAATGTCCATGTGAAAATGGTAACACAATTCCTTCCTAATATCATAGAATTTTGGAAGAATAAGTAAATTAACTGGATGATACATTTAGCTTTATAATATAGGCTACAATAAGCTATCATAATTACAGTAAATCCTCATTGATTGTGAGCTCATATTCCTGAGAGTCATAACAAACAGAATAAAGAATTGTAGAGGAAAACCAACCCTTTGATGTGAACAAAGACCAAAGCTATGAAGAGGCATAAGGATGCAGAAAAGGGAAAGCTACTCGTTTGTCTTTTACTTGAACTCCTTCCAACAAGAAACGTCATAAACTTGAACCTTCCACATTCCTCTTTCCCTCTACTCTCAGCCTCCTTATAGTAGTAGGAGAGTACCAAAACATGTCTGTAGTAGACATAGGTTCCATTATGCTTTTCATTCAACCAACATAAGTTAGTAAACTACTAGGAGCTAGGCACTTAAAGGTAGGACCCACTTAATTTGATGCACTAGCACCTTAAACATTAGACATTGGGTTTAAAAATAAACAATAGACTGGTGGTAAATAATGAGGACTTAACATACAGGTTTGGCTTCTCATTTTTATTCCAGTCATTTAAAAAAAATCTTGTTATCCATGGCTTTTGCCAAATAGGCACAGTCTATGGAACAGGAGAGAGAGAGAGAAAAAAAAAAGTAAACGAAGCTTATTTTGACTAATGAGATTACTGCATGAAAGGCAAAATCCAAGCTTGACTAAACAACATAGTAATTGAAACTGAAGTTGATAAAGGAGAAAAAAATTACCTAGGTTATATGAAGTGGAAAGCTGAGCAATTACCTGGTGAATTTGATCAATTGAGACAGCCAGTCTGGATTATTCAGATCAGAAAACTTTTTCTAACCCCCATTCCCCTCAATAGCAAGTTTTAGGCCTGTATCAGCTACCTAATTAATCTTGCTAAAAATGGCTTTTTTCCTGTCACTCTTTGGCTCAGGAAGTTTTAATGATTCTCGATCCCCTCCCCAATAAAGATCACATACCTCAATGTGACTGATATTCAGGGTCCTGCAAAATACAGATTTATCCTTACCTACTTTTCTCCTTCTACAAAAAATCCTTCTCTCTAACCAGACTGGTCTACTGTTTCTTGAATATTTTACCATCTCTGAACATTTCCTACCCATTTCAAATCAAAATCCTAATCCCATCTCAGCACCTGGTTCAAATCCCACCTGTTCATTTAAGGCTTCTCAGATTATATCTGCTAATAAAATTTCTCCCTGTACTTGCTGTGTGATAGCATACACACACACACACACACACACACACACACACACGCACATACACACACGCAAATAAATATATGTGTGTCTGCATAGCCATAACCTTAGTTAATCAAAATGATTGATCTATTACTATATTGTACTGGAAAAAAGAGCCTTTAAATTAGGAGTCAAGAACTGGGGGTTCTAGCCCTTTCTCTGCAAGATGCTTTGGAAATTTACCAAGAAAGTTGAATAAACAGACTGTCCTTGAGGAATTTCTTATGTAAGGGGAGAAAGCAAGCAAATAAAAATAAACAGTAGTGACTGAGCAAACCAATATTGAATTGCTTTAAAATGTTTCTATCAATTTTAAAAAGATTGAGGAAAAAGAGTGTAGTCTTTTTTAGGATGAGAATCAGTTGTGCCGGCAGAAAGTCAGGTTGTAAAAAAGTGTAAGGTTGAAAAGGTTTAGTGAAGATCTTTTTTCAGTGTTCATTAAGTACTTATGAAACAAGGGAGCCTGAGTGATGAAGAAATCTTGTTATACAGAATAATTTTTTCCTGATTGGCAGAATCATGGGGGAATTATGCTACATGCTCCATTCTATGTTTTTCTTTCTTTTTTCCTTTTTTTTTTCTTTTTGTTATGGGGAAAGAGAGAGTCTGTGGAAGGTAGATTTTCTTTAAGGGGAATCTGGAAGGACTTTGGGTCTCAGGAAATGAATGGCAAGATAAGTGAGGAGTTGAGATTTTTGCTGGAGCAATTAGGGCTAAAGACTTGCCTCTAATGGCTTTAATAAAGAGCTGAGCCAAATGAGAAGCTCTTTCAGATGAAAACTGGCTTGTAAGATTTTTAACTCCAAAAAGAGATTCAGATATCAACAGTAGTGATGAGAGAATTAAATTGGAAAGGTTTGGGAAGAACAATGAGGCAATGTGGTATGGTGGAAGGAATGCTTTGTTGAGCATCTAGGTGTTCCAGTTCTGTCCAAGTTCCAATTCTGTTACTATTTGGTTGCTAAATCATCATCATCATCTTTAAATATTTATGTGCCTGCTATGTGTGAAACACTATCCTATGCATTGGTGGGCTCCTTGGTATTGGTGAGCATCACAGTTTAGGTATGGAAATAGGAAGAATACATAAAAAGACTGAAAACAAAATGGAATAGTACAAACTAAGTGTAAAATGAGTGAGAGAGCTAGTAAATATTATTAGGCTTGAGGTAAGAAAAACTTCTTGACAAAGAGAGCCATCTGAAAGTGAAATGGGCCAATTGGGGATAGGACAAGGCAGCATCCCTCTTATTTTATTTTATTTTATTTTTATTCATTCATTCATTCATTCATTCATTTATTTATTTATTTTTAGTGAGGCAATTGGGGTTAAGTGACTTGCCCAGGGTCACACAGCTAGTAAGTGTTAAGTGTCTGAGGCTGGATTTGAACTCAGGTACTCCTGACTCCAAGGCCAGTGCTCTATCCACTGCGCCATCTAGCTGCCCCAGCATCCCTCTTATTGACTGAAGCCTTCAAGTGAAGGCTAGATGATCACTTGTCAATAATGTGGCAGAGCAGATTCTTAATCAGTTGGAGTAGATGGCTTCTGAGATCCAATTTTTATAGACAATGATTTTTATGAGTAATTCAAAGCTTTCCAAGAGTCTGTATAAAACGAGAGAAGTCTGGGTGAGGGACATGGTACTGATGTAGTAATAACTGTAGCATTTTGGAAAGACAGAGTGAGTTCTCATAGAGTATACCAATAGGACACACATATGCTCCCTGGATATGAAAAGGCAGCAATTAGTTGAGGAAGAAATATTTGCTAGCACAGTTAATTGAATTACATTCTTAAAGTTATTTTGGTCAGAGTGAAGAAGAGTTGTAATGACAAGATAAAGTATTTTGGTTTGAAAAGATGTAAGGGAAAATATTAAAAGGAACAGTAATAACATATAAATGTACACAGGTTAAATTATATCATTTGGGGGGCATCTAGGTGGCACAGTGGATAAAAACACCAGCCCTGGATTCAGGACAACCTGAGTTCAAATCTGACCTTAGACACTTGGCACTTACTAGCTGTGTGACCCTGGGCAAGTCACTTAACCCCAATTGCTTCACCAAAAAAGAAAAAAAATTATATCATTTGGTGTTAAGTAGTACTCTTTTACTCTTATAATTCTTGTTACTCTCATAACTCTTTTAAGTAGTTTTATTTATTTTTTTTTTTGCAATTATCAAATACCTATACAAAGGTCTTTTACTACTAGAGGAGCATGGTGCATCAGTAAGAACTCTTTTAAAATCTCCTTTTTAAAAATTTAGACAACTTGGAAAAGCATTTTTTACACAGATATACCCTTTTCTACTTGTAATGAAGTAATTTTTTGATGTTCTTAAAAATACATATGCTATCTTTTGTTAATGATGATGTTTTTGTTGTTACAACTCTACTAGAAATTCACGCTAATATTTCCTAGGAGTTACAAGGGATATTTCTCAACAATAAACCAACAGTAAATTTTTGAACATAAGACATCAGGCTCTTTGAACTAGGCAGCTGGAAAGCATTTGCTCTTTATCATCTGGAGAAAGTTTTGTGTTGTTTTTATGATAAGCCAACCCATGACCTAGTCTTCTTAACATGTGAATTAAATCAAGTTGATTAGCTTTCTGGCACGTGTGTAGCTAGTCTAAGGATAAACCATATTGTTATAAGAAAATATTTTATGAAAGGTGAGGGATTATTAAAATACAATTAAATTTAGAGACATTTATTTTTTAGGAAAATGCAGTGGTGACTTGAACATTTACATACACATGTGTGCATACATATGTGTATGTATGTATGTGTGTTTATATACATGTACCCACATTAATCAGGTATTTTTACACATATTTGAGCTTACTCATCTGTCCCCATTATGCTTTGGGACCATTGAAAAGGAACACCAACAGAAAAAAAGAAAATGAAGAGCTCATAAATGTTATTTGCAGTCAGCATGGTGCATTTTGTTGGGCTTGTTTAAAAACAAAACAAAACAGGAGCCTAGGACTGCACTTACTGAGAGGTTTAGACTAAATGAGTTCTGAGGTTCTTTTCAACTTCAGTATGGACTCCTATAACTACTGTGCTCTGTGCCAGGGTCTCATCATTTCTCATCCTATTTTCTTGGGTTTCTATTATGCGCTGTTCCTACCTAGGGATACAAGAAAAACTGTCAAGGGTGTGCTCTCTATCCCATTGTACTTTCCCTTTCCCTCCTACCTCTGCCTCATCTCAGTCTAAGAAGTCTATTTCAGGAAAGTGAATTGAGTGCACAACCACTTTTTCTTAGAGTGGACAAGGACTTCTGGGTATAGGCATAATCTCAAAAGACATTAGTCCGACTCATACAGGAAAGAAATCCCCAATATAGCACTGTCAGTTTCTGATTGAAGACATCCAAGGAGGGAGAGCAAGCCCCATTTTAATTGCAGACAGTTGTAGTTGTTAGGAAGTTTGAAGTTTAAACAGGTCTCTTTGTGGTTTCTGCCCATTTATCCTGTTTCTGCCCTTGGGGACAACCAAAAATACTTGAAGCCAGAAAATCTGGGTTTGTGTACCAGTCACTTTCTGGTTGTTACCATAGACTGAAATTTCCAAAGTTTTTGTTTCCTTCTCTATAAAATGAAGATAATACTATATCAACTACCTCCTAGGGCTATTTTAAGGAAAGTGCTTCAACGTAGTTGTATATTTTAATACTTTAAGGAGCTGCAATTTGCTATAGTGGTGAGGGAGTTCAGAGTATAGGTGCTGATTATCATCACTAACTAGCTTACTACAAACTCCTTACTACAGGAGGGAGTTAATAACCATTTAATCAAAATTGTGCTCACATTACAGCAACCTTTTGGGGATCCCTAGTTATGCTATGGATCAGTGAAATGTTATTAGTACTTATGTTTGGTCATCAATCTTTTTTTAATGCAAATCATTTATTTCCCAACAGGAAATAAAGGAAAAAAAGAAATTTTGCAAGACTTACATACAGGACCTTGTGAAAGAAGCAGCCGAAATCAACATGAAAAATGAATCTTTACAGAAGCTTTGGCCTCAGATGTTCATTGAGCTTGTCAGGGATGCAGTAATAGAAATTCGCAATAAGAATTCCTACATGAAACTCTGTCTACAAAGGATAACTGATACAAAATAGCATTCTACCAGTTCTTGTTGGTTTTAGTATTTTGTGTTTTGTTTCGAGAAGACTAAAAATATAGAGGATAAGCATTAACCAGAAAAATAAATCACTTTCCTACAAAGGATGACTTTGAAGCATCGTTGAATACTGTTTTCCCAGGGAGAGTTGGCGAGGCTTTACAAAAAAAATTAAAAAGAAAAGAGCAAAGATTTCTTATTTAAGATGTCAATATGGCCTTTGTGAATAAAGCCATTTATTTGTAGAAAATAGCAAGACCAGAGATTGGATGGTTGTCTTCTCTGGTTGCTCCTGGTGATGCTGCTACCATAACTCAGAACGGGTAGATTCTACATAATGCTTCAGCATGATTGTGTTTTTCTTTGGATTTTTAACTGACAATTTTCAACCCTTTTTATTTTCACCCATGGTTTTAAAAGCCAAAAATATGTTCAAACAAATATTGTTTTTTATGAGTGAAGAATTATTAATAAATTAGTAAAAAATTATTCTGTTTCCTGCTTAATTCAGTCAGAACAATTTCCCTTATTAAATTGTATTCTTTTTCCCTGTTTCTAGAGATACCCTTTTTCTCCTTACTTCAGGATGGGCTTGTCCCTGTGTGGGGTAGGTCTCTATTCTTCTTGGAATATCCCTTTAAAAAGCTGTTCAGCAGCTGAACCAGAGCATTTAGAGTTAGGATGTAGTCTGAGAACAAACTCTAGGGATGGCAGTGGTGAGAACATAGTTCAAATACAGCCAGTTTTTCATCACATTTTCTTTCCATCTTAGTTTAGTGGTGGCATGTCCTACTTACTAGCCAGGTAACATGGTATTCTGGAAAGAGTATGTTGAGTTTGGCTTCCTATGCTACTCTTTATAAGATCACTTGCCTAAGCTCTGATTCTCGGTTCTTCATCTGTAAAAATGAGAATAAAACTTAGGATCATGGAATCGGGAGTTTGAAGGCACCATAGAGATCATCTATCCCAATCCTAATTTTCAGATGAGCAAACCAAGGACTTGAGATGAAATAACCTGTCCAGCCCATCTAGGTAGTCAGTAGCAGAAGCAGGATTCAAACACATATCCTCAGACAAACCCAGTCCCCTTCCTGCTATAATACCATATTTCTTTAATGTTGTAATACCTACCTCTCAGTGATGCTGTGAGGATTAAATGAGATAATTTGTACATTGTAACCCCAGTTATGTCAATGTGATTTATTCTTGTTATCATATATGCCCGTTTACCACCAGCGAGAGCACGTCCTCAAAGATGTATCACCTCTCACTCTGTAAAATGAGAGTACTAATACTCATACTACCACCTTCAGCAAGCCCAAAGGGCCTAGTCCAACCCACACTTGAACAGACGCCACATAATACAACATATAATAAACAGATGACCATCCAGCCTTTGCTTGAAAGCTTCCAATGACACCATGTCCCCAAGGAAGCCCATAATACCTGTTACAGTAGGGGATTTTTTCCTTATATCAAGCCTAAATTGGTATTGTGAAAAAAGTACTTTATAAAACTAGAGTTATGAGCGCAAAGGCTTTTAAAGGCTTTTAGTGCCACCTTATGATTCCTTAATCCTATCACCTGGATAGGAGGGTCTGTTCCCCACCCCAATCTCATTTCCTCCATTATATTATGAACAACATCTTAGTTCTTTTCTGGCTTTTTCAAACCCACTTGAGCATAAATACAGGTAGATAAAAGTGTCATGAGGATCCAACCTAGGTATTCGCCAGAGGACGTGAAACCATTCACACTCATAATAACTTCACTTGACACTAATTAGAATCACATCCAAGCTCAGACCCTTTTCACTTCTGCAAATGTGTTTTGTTTTCTCATGCAGAAATTTCTGGGATGTCTTAACTGTGCCGCACAGATAACCAAGTATGTGTCAAAGTTTATCATCACTGTCCCCAAGTGTTAGAATTGAACTGAATCATGAAGACCCAGAAATAGGACCCAGGACGGTCACACAGGCAGGAGGTTTTTGTGCCTTTGCCTGTCCCTGAGACTCACTCTCCCCATGCAACTACAGCTCATGATTCTCTCACTGAACACAGAAGGGACTGGAAATAGGAGGCAGGCATGTCCTTAAGGTGTTCTTCCTCCCTCAAATTCACTGCCTAATATTCTAATTCTTCCCAACATATATTCATTTCCTTGTGGTCTTTCTTTTTTAGTTCAGTCTACTTATTCAACAACAACTCCATGCCCTACCACAGATACACTCAGGGGCCATATCTGGCACTGACATGCCACATCTCAATCTGTTAGTACTTGTTTACAGCTTGCGGGGGGGGAGGAGAGGAGAATTAACCATTATAAACAGCTAAAAGAACACACTGAATGCTCTCTGTATAACTGACTGCTATCCTCTGCCTCCCCAGGGTTCTCAATTCTAACACCAGGGATGGTACATATTTAGGGGAAATAACTTGTAAACAGTTTCTCTGAACATAGCTTCTGGCAGTCATTACAGTAGTTATATAACTGGATCACCAGGAGGTGGAGAACCAGGTTAAGCCAAGAATAGCTACTACAGGACTACAAAGCTGAATTGAGATTCTCAGTAGGAAGCTCAATCTAAGTAATAGTATTTTAGGAAAAGTTTGTAGAGAGGGCCAGGTGGCCACCCTCCAATCCTCAGAAGGGAAATGTCCTTAGGAGCTCAAGCTGTTGGTTGCTCTACCCCCAGATAAGTGAGTGTTAACTTTAGGGGCAAAATAAGGTCATTCTCCTAGTAACATGGAAATACAGCCTGCCAGCAAGATGGACAAGGTTCTTTTATAAGCAGTTTGGTCCATAGGGTTTAAGTTACCAGTCAGGGGAACAAGGAAGTTGGAACTGTAAGAAGGCAACCTTACTGTCAATGAGGGCACCAGTTGCCTTCTCCTACCCTGATGCTACCTACAGGGAAACACAGAAGGTTTTCCTTAGTTTTGTCCCTCATGCTATTGATCTATCAATCAACAAACATTTATGAAGTGCCTACCTATGCCAGGTACTGTGCTAAGTGCTAGGGATTCAAAAAGAGGCAAAAGACAATCCCTGCTCTCAAGTTTAGTCTAATGTGGGAGAAAATATGCAAACAAATATACACAAAGCAAATTATATACAGGATAAAAAGGGGAAAAATTAATTGAGAGAAAGCACTAGAATTAAGAGGGGTTGGGGAAGGCTTCCTGTTGAAGGTGGTATTTTAGTTAGGTTTTAAAGGAAGTCAGGAGGTCAGAGTGGAGGAGGGAGAGAGTTCCAGGCATGGAATGCTATGGAATGCTATGAATGGAAAACTTTTGAAAGAACAGAGTGAAACTGGACCAAATCACTCAGTGGCAGAGCAGTATGGTTTTGGAACGTCTACATCAATGGCTTTCCCTGTGTATCTGGATCCTCCTGTGTCCTTGGAGAAAGTCTTAGGCATTGGGTTCCTATAACCTGCTTGAGGTTTTAGTCACAGCATATACACCAAAGGGCTGGGCAATGAGAATCCTATTTTTTTTTTATTTGTTTTTTTTTTTTTTTTGCAAGGCAATGAGGGTTAAGTGACTTGCCCAGGGTCACACAGTTAGTTAAGTGTCATGTGTCTGAGGCTGGATTTGAACTCCGGTACTCCTGAATCCAAGGCCAGTGCTTTATCCACTACGCCACCTAGCTGCCCCCAATGAGAATCCTATTAAGCAAGGTCATCAGTAGCTATGTTCTTGACACAGTTTCTGAGTCCTTCCGTATTTTCTTGAACGTGCCTGTGTCACAGCGCTCAGAGAAGGTTGACAATTTAAGTCAAAGGATTATATGTACCTGTGCTGACTGATATTCTTCAGTCTATATAGAGAAACATTAAACCTCTTCAAATTTAAAGTATTAGAGGGGGCAGCTAGATGGCACAGTGGTTAAAGCACCGGCCCTGGATTCAGAAGGACCTGAGTTCAAATCCGGCCTCAGACACTTGACACTTACTAGCTGTGTGACCCTGGGCAAGTCACTTAACCCCCATTGCCTGCAAAAAATAAAATAAAATAAAGTATTAGAAGGAGCTCTCCAGGGACAACATATTAGTTAAAGTGGAAATTGGATACCACCTTGGGGATGAAGTTGGGGGAAAAAAAATTTTAAATGCCTTTGTCCTAAGCTTCTAGTGAATGTAGAGCCTACACCCAAAGCTAAGATTGTTCTGTCCTAAGTGATTTAGGGTTGTTTGTTTTACTATAAAAAAGTCTTCTGAGACAGAAGGATCCATTATGAGGTAGGGCATCAGATTTAAAGGTGAATATCCCCTTTGGGAAATGAAAACTTGTGCAACAGATTGGCTAATAGACTTCCCTGATTTGGGGGTGGAAGGCAAATGTGACAAAGGGTTATGCCTTAATACACTGATATTAACATCAGATGGTTCATTTATAGTAGTTATTCAAAGAAATTTAGGATTTCCAAACCAAAGCCTCCATCCTGAAATCTACAACAGAAATCTACAACAGACTACCACATCCACTTTTGTGACAGTCAGTCAAGAGGGCTTTTGGGATTTTGCCAAGTTTTTGACCTCAGGAGTCAAGCTGGCAAGGAAAGAATTCCAAGATCAGGGTTTAAGGTGTTGTTCTCAGTTTGGAGATGATAACTAACTCCAAAGTGAACCATTTTGGGCGGGGGGGAGACTTAAAGATGTAGCTCTGGGAACAAAAGGAACCATTTCTATTTGGACCAGAAAGGAGTGATTAGAATGGGCTCTCCTTGACTGAAGGTTTGCCTTGATCCTGTGAATTAGACAACGGATAAAAGAAATACCTCAGAATGAGAAACTTTGTAAATGTATCTTGGGCCAGAATTACTCAAAGGGCATCTTATGCAGAAATCTGAAGGATACCTTTTGTTACAGCTACATAATGGTGCTAAGGACAGGCCAATGACAGGCTCAGGCTGGTCCTCATGAGGTAGCAGTAGCTTGGTGGGGTCATCCTAGGGGAAAGATCTTTGCTGCATTAAAAATTTGATTTTTATCAGGCCACCCAGACATAATTGGGCTCTGGGGAACTGATTCACCATAACCAGACTCACATGACTTATGGATAAGCCAGAATGCCAACTTAATTAATTTACAATGAGAAATAGAACTGAATGCTCATGCAGGAGGTGAGGTGAGCACATTCTCTTCTCAATAAGAGAGTCAGCTTATAAAATCAAATTAATAATAGAAGGATGCCTGATGAGTCAGAGTAAAGGCAAATGGATAATCTTAATGGATGCTGTCATCAAATCCTGATAGCCGGTTGTACCGTGTCTCCTTATAGAGAAAAACTTGCCAAATGAGATACGTGTATTGGCTGCTCAGGACATTCTCTGTCTGCACAGTGATGCACACACACTGAAAAATCCTAATTCCTTTTAGCAGATGCCACGCAGATAATCACACTTTTTAATGGCAGAGTCGCTATTAAGGCTTTCTTTACATCAGTTGCATTTCAGACAACGTCAGAAGTAGAATTAGTGATAGGGATTATAGAAAGTCATCTCGATTATAAAATAGAATGGAAGGTGACTTGAGGAGGGGTGCCTTTCAAATTGATTTTATAAATACCATTGTTCTGGTATTAAAAATACCAGAAAATCCTGCTTTCTGTGGCATGTAGGTATGTCTCTTTCTTCTGCAGTAAATCAAGCAGCATGTGAAGGCTCAATACCTCCAGGGGACAGTAACATGCAGGAAGTGCCATTTTCAAACCTTGAGTGTAATTTACCTCCTCCATAGAGTGGTGAACACAAAGCAACATTATCTCCTTCTATAATACAGCTGAAAAGGTCACAGCTTTATTTACATTGGTTAAATGCTTTATGGGGGGCTTTCTTGGAGACGTGCTGGTTTTCCTGATGCCATTTTAAATGATACTCTGGTCTCGTTGCAGATTGTCAATCTTATGATGGGTTACTTTGGTGGCTAGCTGCACCCATTTATAGCTCTAGAACTATGATCTATTTTTTGCAGATTCATCATCTGAAAGGCTAAGGTTCCAGAAGTGACCTTTTCTGAACTTGTCCTTAGAATATGGGTAGAAAACCCTGTTTGAGGGCCTATAGCATGCCCTGTGGGTAGCTAAGTGGCACAGTGGATAGAGTGCTGGACCTGGAGTCAAGACTTCAGTTCAAATCCAGCCTCAGTCACTTACGAGCTGTGTGACCCTGGGCAAGTCACATCACCCTGTTTGCTTCAGTTTCCTCATCTGCAAAATGAGCTGGAGAAGGGAAATGACAAACTACTCCAGTATTTCTGCTAAGAAAACCCCAAATGGGGTCATGAAGAGTTGGACATGACTGAAACAACTCAACAACAATAGTACAACCAGGTACCTCAAATCCAGAAATAGTGTATTTGACCTAAACTATAAAGGTTATGCACTGGCGAACTGTAATGTGATAGGCCTGGTAAAGGTATTTCTGAGAGGTCTACCATGGCTGGCCACTTTGGGGGGGACAGTGAGGGTTAAGTGACTTGCCCAGGGTCACACAGCTAGCAAGTGTCAAGTATCTGATGCTGCATTTGAACTCAGGTCCTCCTGAATCCACGGCTGGTGTTTTATTCATTGTGCCACCTAGCTGCCCCAGCTGGCCACTTTTAAGACTTGAAAAGACAATAATAATGGTGGATAAGGGTTTAAAATTTGGAGATTACCGAAATTAGAAAGTCTGTCTTAGGTATCTCATATGGCTATAATGCTTTCCATTAATACAGTCTCATAGTTAAACTTTGATAAGGAGATCTATCCATTTAGGATGTTTTTCTTCAAGTTTAAGCTTCAGATCTCTTTTAGAAGTGACCATCAGTTGCCTTTTTGTTTCTGTTTACATATTTTTAGAAATACAGAAAAAAATTCTGTTGAGAAGTAGTGTGGTAAAAAGGAAAGAGCCATGGATTTGGAGTCAGAAGACTTGGATTTAAATCTCATTTGTTGTTGTGTGGTCATTTTCAGTCATGTCTGACTTCATAACCCCATTTGGGACTGTCTTGGCAGAAATACTAGAGTAGTTTGCCATTTCCTTCTATAACTCATTTTACAGATGAGGAAACTAAGGCAAATAGGATTAAGTGATTTGCCCAGGGTCACACAGCTACTAAGTGCCTGAGACCAGATTTGAACTCAGGAAGATGAGTCTTCCTAATACCAGGCCCAGCATTCTATCTACTGTGCCACCCAGCTGCCCCTCAACACTACTCTTTCCCTGCCTTATTTTATTGATTTTTTTAGACTGCATTTCCCCATCTCACCCAGCCTGGAAATGCAAAAACCACTAATGGTTCAGTCCCACTGATGATCATTACAGAAACTCTGTAATAGTCTGTCTCTGGGCCGATTATTTCCCTGAATAGCTTGGTGGTCTCTTTTTCCTGGAAATTCACTACACTGGTGCCAGATTTAGTACCTATGTTCAATTGGCTTTAGCCCTACTACACAAACACAGAACTCCAGAGCTCAAGTAATCCACTAGCTATGTTGCTGTTACGTAGTTGTTCAGTAGTTTCACTCTTCACGACCCCACGTACAGTCCATAGGGTTTTCCATTTCTTTCTTCAGTGTGTCCTCAGTTTATAGATGAGGAACTGAGGTAAAAAAAGGGTTAAGTAATATACCCAGGGTAATACAACTAGGAAGCGTCTGAGACTGAATTTGAACTCAGGCATCCTGATTTCAGGCTCAACGTTCTATCCACTGGGCTACCTAGCTGCCCTACAAAGGCTTTAGCTTTCCACAATAGAAAGGATTACAGGTATGCAGCAACACCTCACTCTGCTGACTATTGGTTTTTACATCAGTTGCTAAATAGTGTCCCTCCCCTCTCTACTACCCAGCAAGCCTTTGCTTATAACAGTAATTTAGAAAAAAAAAAAAAGGCCATGTCTGACAGCAAATATAGCCCTCTATATCCATAGCCCTCCTGCTTTTTTACTTTTAGAGTTGAGGAATCAAAGATATGGGTAGAGCTGAAGTAACTTCTACTACTGGGGCATAAATGCTTACCCATACTCACCCAAGGACTGTATAATAAAAGTGTCAGGATCTTTCCCTGATGTTGCTATTCATAGTAGAAGGGGGCTTAATTAATCTTCCCTTCCACCCTGGATGGGTAAAACAGAGCTACAGTGAGCAAAACTGATAGTGCTGGAAAGTTACTTTGATTGTGTAGAATACATTTATAGCCCAGAATGTGTCGGCATGCACAGTGAGTTAATGCACCTGTATGTGACTATAAAGAGCTGCAGAATCTTGGGCAAGTTTATTGTAGCATTCACTGTCCAGGTAACCTTTGGTGGGGGCTGGGGATGGTGGGGATGTTAAAAGATATAGCATGGGCTGCCAAGTGGCATAGGGCAGCTAGGTGGAGCAGTGGATAAAGCACTGGCCCTGGATTCAGGAGGATCTGAGTTCAGATCCGAACTCAGACACTTGACACTTACTAGCTGTGTGACCCTGGGTAAGTCAATTAACCCTCATTGACCCTCCAAAAAAAAAAAGATATAGCATGCGTTGGCTCAGGGGCAGACTGCTAGCTATTAGCTGGTTTAGACCCAGCAGTGTGGAAGTCCATGGATGTTTGGTCATTGAGTCTGGATCAGCTCAACTCTGCATCAGAAGTGGTTAAGCCCTACCTGTTTGGTGGTTACAGTGACTGAGACCCCTGAAGCTGGAGTGAGTCAGTCAGCAGTTAATTAAATGCCTCCTATGTGCCCTGAGGGCAGCTAGGTAGAACAGTGCATAGAGTGCCAGGCCTGAAGTCAGGAAGACTCATCTTCCTTACTTCAAATCTGGCCTCAGATACTTATTAGCTGTGTGACCCTGGGTAAGTCACTTGACTCTGTTTACCACTGTTACCTCATCTATAAAATGAGCTGGAGAAGGAAATAGCAAACCACTCCAGTATCTTTGCCAAGAAAACCCCAAATAGGGTCATGAAGAGTTGGACAAAACTAAAGTGACTGAACAACAACAAAAACAACATGGGAACATGGGTCTCTCCCTCCCTCCCTCTCCCTCTCCCTCTCCCTCCCTCCCTCTCCCTCTCCCTCTCCCTCCATCCCTCTCCCTCTCCCTCTCTCTCTCTCTCTCTCTCTCTCTCTCTCTCTCTCTCTCTCTCTTTCTCTCTTTCTCTCTCCCTCCCTCCCTCCCCCTCCATCTCTCCCTCCCCCTCTCCCCACCTCTTATTGTCCAAGACAATGTATTTGGTCAGCACTATATGTTGTACTTTCAAGTGATTCAGGACAGCTAAATATAAGTGATAAATCTATGAGCACTTAAGTGTTCAAGGAAAATGTGAAGCATCTCTCTCTCTCTCTCTCTCTCTCTCTCTCTCTCTCTCTCTCTCTCTCTCTCTCTCTCTCTCTCTCCCCTTCCCCCTCTCTTTCCCTCCCTCTCCTCTCCTCTCCTCCCCCCCTCTCCTTCTACCTCTCTCTCCCTCTTCCTCTCCCTTCCCCTTCCTCTCCTCTCTCTCCCTCTCCCTCTCCCTACCTACTCAAGCACATCCACAGCCAATAAATCAGAGATAATCTCTGAGTGAAGACTCTAAGATTAAGGAGAACTGAAGAAAACTTTTCATAGAAGATGGGATTTTAGCTGGGACCTGAAGAAAGCCAGAAGTGGAGCTGAGGGGGGAAAATGTTCCAAGCCAGTGAAAATGCCCACACATGGGCAATACAGTGCTGTATGCTAGCAACAGCAAGGAGGCCAGTGCTTGGATTGCAGAGTACAAGGGCAGGGGGAAAGGAGGAATAAAGTATAAGAAGACTGGAAAGTAGGAAGGTGCCATGTTGTGAAGGACTTTACAACTCAAATAGAAGATTTTAGATTTGATCCTAGGGGTAAAAGGAGCCACTGGAATTTGTTGAACAGGAGGCTGACATGGTCAGCCCAACACTAAAGGAAGATCAATTTGATCGCTGAATGAATAAAGGATGGACTAGAGTAGGGAGGGACTTGAGACCAGGAGACTAACCAGCAAGCAAATTTCCAATGTAGTACTGGGGACTATGATAATGAAACCTTAATGGACCTAATATAAATTGAGGCCCCCAAAGACAAACAAGGGAAAAGAAGAAGCATGGGGGAAAGAAGATGGTTTCAGGATCCAAATGTGAGACAGGATGTACTAATTGTTATGGTGTGTTAAATATCTTGGGCAAGTCACTAATGTCTTTGAGTAATACTTCTCTTAGGCCCAGGCAAGCAGGGGCCCTACCCTGGGCCCTGGCCTCAGAAGGCCCCATGCTTTGTAGGGCCCTGCTTGTCACAAACACAAAATTATTAAAACAAAAATGAAATATTCAGAATAAAACAAAATAATTTTGAATGACCTGCATAACCCAGTGAATATAATCTTATTTGCATAGGATGGGTCTTAATAAGTTGATCTGGTCAATTATCTAGGATAGTTCCAGACGCTGATAACCTCTAACTCTTGTAATGTGAAGGGCCCCAGAAAATGTTTCACATTTGCCCAGTGTATTCTAATTGCCTCACATTTTCCTTGAACACTTAAGTGCTCATAGATTTATCGCTCATTTTTAGCTGTCCTGAATCACTTGAAAATACAACATATAGTGCTGACCAAATACATTGTCTTGGACAATAAATTTAATAATAACAGAAATGTGCACCAATGAGTACAACAACATGTAGCAAGAATTCTATGTATCATTACTAGATAATATTGTATAAAAGAAATGCCATTCTATCAATGATGCTTTGCTCTCAGTCAGTTGCACTGAATAACTTGTAGTATGGACAAAATTGGCAGAAATATTTTGGTTTTCTGACCTGAAATAAAGACCAAAACATCATTATTGGATTTGTCATGGGGATAATGGGGTACGGGGTTTAGGTTAGGGGTTGGGGTTCTTAGGAATTCCTCTTTAAAGAATTACACCCTCTTGCACACAAAAGCAGTTAAAATAAGATGGTAGTTTATTTAGGGGCAAGGGAAGGGAGGGGAAGGGAAACCATGAAAGAAATCCTTGGACTTCTCATGGGGGAGAGAGGTATGGCACAAAGCATGTCGCTTTGAGATACCAATCTCCTTGAGCAGGAGACTGGCAGGTACTTTTATAGAGGACTCATGGGGGTGACCATCTGACTGTGGAAAGTTCCTTTAGTGAGGGAGGACCATCCCCCACTGGTGGTGGCTAGAGGAATTGGGTGAGGGGTGGCTGCAGATCTCTCAAGCCATCTCTTCAGGACACAAAGGGAGCAGCCACACCTAATCTTATCGCCCCAAGGTTGAGGTAGACTAGAATGAAGGGTGGGGGTCTCGGAGCTAGCTCAGTCCAAACTGGTTTTGCTTCTCTCTCTAGGCGTATCTGTCCTCTGGTTTAGTTTCTCAAGGAGAAGATTCCTTTATGTGCCCCAGAGAACTTCTGGGGTGCTCAGGGCCCACAACAAATTTAAGCATTTTCTTTTGATATCTCTTGTACATTTCAGATTTATGACATAAATTGATTATATTCTGGTTTGAGGATATTAATCTTTAAATATTTATATTAATAGCATATTCTTTATTCTCTGAAAATTATTTGTTTTCATTTCATTTTTTTCTAAAAGATATCTAATATTTTTCCCCAATTACATGTAAAAACAATTTTTAACATTCATTATTTAAAAATTTAAGGAGGGTGAGTTCAAATCTCACCTCAGACACTTACTTATGATCCTGGGCAAGTCACTTCACCCTAATTGCTTTAAACATCCAGGGCCATCTCCAATCATCCTGCTCTATATCTTGCCACTGGATCCAGATGGCTCTGGAGGAAAACGTGAGGCTGGTGACCTTGCACAGCCCTCCCTCACTTAAATCCAATTCACTGTAATTTTGTACTTTTTGGTGTGTTTTGGTGGTTATAAGTAATGGTACAAAAAAGGGGTAGCTTAATTTTCAATATGAAAATGGTGTTGCAATTTTGTATCAACACTTGAAACATAAGTTCATTTATCTTCTTTAAATATAATTTTGATGTATCCTATAATATTTAATACCAAATTATTACTTTAATTTCAAGATAGTTATTGTATCTGAGACTTCAAAAAACAAGGTACTATGTAAACACAGTATCAACATTTCATTCTCTGTTTATTTGTATTTCCAACACAAGAAATAATATAAAAAATAATTTAAATTTTAGCATGACACAACAAAAATTTTATAAAAACAAATATTAACAGAGCCTTTCATGAAGGAACTTTCTGCTTGCACAGCATGTCAAAATAGAGTTCCAATCTATGGTGAAGTTTTGATTCACTGTGTTTTATTCTTTGACACATGCTGTTGCAAACAGGGCAACATTTTCAGTTTTTCTTGAACTGTGTATCATAGGGAGTGAAAGGTGGCTGTTTGATGTATTTCAACTTCTAGGTATCATCTATCAAATGGTGTTGAAAGCTCCTTCTGAAAATGAAGCTATGGATATTTGTGGTATGTTGAGGGATTGTGGGCAGTGTGGTAGTGAAATAAGCTCTCAGGGCATAAGGTATTTTCCTGGAATAACTGAAGATTGGTGTTGTTGTGAATAGCAATTGGGGGATTCATTCTTTAACCATCAGTAGTTGTGCACACTGAATGTAATTATAATGCAAGAGGTCTTGTGGACTACAATGGTAATGCAAATTTAGACAGTCATTTTGGCTCTGTACAGTTCAATAGTTTAAATCACAATGCTTTTTTCTTTAATATTATTATATTTCCCCCAATTACATGTAAAAACAATTTTTAACATATTTTTAAAGTTTTGAGTTCCAAATTTTATCCTTCCCCTCTCCCCTTTCTATGACGTTAAGCAATCTGATATAGGTCATACATGTGCTATCATGCAAAACATTTCCATGTTAGTCATTTTGAATCACAGTACTCTTGTGAAAAGGATTGTTAGAGATAACAGCAGTGCTACCTTTTTCTCAGGGTAAGAAATATGAAATTAGCCAAGAATGGCCCTTTTGACAATAAAGAACATGAATAGGTAATTCCTGGATTTGAACAAGAAGAGATGGTGCCTGGATATTAGAAAGAATCCTCATGTTCACTGATTGGACAATAAATAAATACATAAGTATCTCTTTTATACCTATTATTCTAAATCTTCGTTGAATTTTATAATACATATATAGATCAAATTTGTTTATAGATGGAGCACTCCCCGAAGATATTCCTCAGGGTACTGTATAGCCTAATAGCAGCCCTGTTCCTGACCCTGGGTTTTCTTCTATGAAAATGGGGACAAATGTGAAAATTTATGTAAAGAGCTTTGCAATTTCTTTCTTTCTCTCTCTCTTTCTTTCTCTCTCTCTTTCTTTCTTTCTTTCTTTCTTTCTTTCTTTCTTTCTTTCTTTCTTTCTTTCTTTCTTTCTTTCTTTCTTTCTTTCTTTCTTTCTTTCTTTCTTTCTCTCTCTCTCTCTCTCTCTCTCTCTCTCTCTTTCTTTCTTTCTTTCTTTCTTTCTTTCTTTCTTTCTTTCTTTCTTTCTTTCTTTCTTTCTTTCTTTCTTTCTGAGCAATGAGGGTTAAGTAACTTGCCCAGGGTCACACAGCTAGTAAGTATCAAGTGTCTGAAGCTTGATTTGAACTCAGGTCCTCTTGAATTCAGAGCCAGTGCTTTATCCACTGCCCCCAAGCTTTACAAATCTTAAAGAACTATAGAAATGTTAACTTTATGATTATTACTACCTACTCCACAGGATCATTTTAAAGAAAGCACTTTGTCAGTTGTAAAAGTGAGCTACTATTATTCTGAATTTTACCAAAAGAAAACCTCAACTGACATTTCTGCTCCTTTGATGGGAAATGGGAAGAGGAAGGGAAGGGGGAGGGAACCCAGGCACTTTACAAATGTATTATTATCACTGGATCTTCACAACAAGCCCAGGAGGGAGGTGTTATCATTATCTCCATTTTATAGTTGAGGAAACTGAGTCAGAGGTTAAGTGACTTTCCCCAAGTTACATGATTAAAAAGTGTCTGAGGTCAGATTTGAACTCAGATTTTCCTGAAAAGTTCTCTGGATGTAGAATTAACTTGAATTTGTAATCTGAATTTGGACTTGAGCTCAAATCTTCATTGTGCCACTTGTCACCTGTATAATGATGTCAGGAAGTTGATCCTCAGTTTCTTCATATGTAAAATGAGCAACTGGACTAGGTAGCCTTTAAACTTCTTTCCAACTCTAAATTTATGATCCATACAAATCCTTAATCTAGTAAGTAAATGAATCAGTCACAGTGTCAATGCAAAGAGATAGAAAAAAATTCTAAGTAAAAGTTGCCTTTGGATTTTTGCTAAACAGATGAAGCAGAGGAAAAAATGAAATATCCCCTCTCTCCCAAGTTTGATTAGAAACATAAGAACTCAGGGTGGTTCTGAAAAGCAATGGGGTAATTGGAAAAGTGCTTGTTAAAGTCAAGAGCTCCTAAGTACTCTGCAGTTGCACCTGGGTAATTTATGGAATTCCACTGGTAAGTGTCACACTGTTAAACCTAACCAAGTGTTTACTGCACTTGCCAAAAGTCAGATGAAATCTAGCAAAGGGCCGAAGGCCTAAGGTTCCCCTTTTCTGCCCTACACATGTGGACCATGAGTAAGTGATATTTGATTTCAATGTTCACATTTTCTCCTATGAAGTGAGATTCTGACATGTTTAAAGGCAAATAAACATTTCAATGCACCCTGTGTTCTCTGTAAAAATCTAGTTGTCAAGGTTATATTGGGTGTTCTTTACTCTGATGAAAGCTATTGACATCCTTCCCAACACCACCACCCAATCAGGAATGGCGTTTCAGATGTACATGGGGCATAATATTTTATGAGAAACATTTTGGTGGTGAGAAGACTGTTGGGCAATCTAGGTTCAGAGATCACTTCAGATACTGTGTGCCCATGGGCAAGTCATTCAATTCAGAGCCTCAGTTTTCCCATCTATTAGTTGGGGACAATAATATTGATACTGGCTATTTCACAGGCTTGTGAAGAAAGTACTTCGCAAACCATATATAAAATGGGTTTAGATAGCAGGATTTAGGCAAGCTCCAGGGCCTAAGGTACATGGAGTGATTTGTCTGAGGTCACAAAGCTAGTAAAGGTCACAGGTGGGATTTCAATTTGGGTCTTTCTGAGTCTATCTACTATAAATTCTCTAAGCCACCATACAAATATTATTTGTGCACTCAGTCCATCCTCCTCAAAATCTACACTTCTTACAAAATACATACTTGTGATATTTACTCATATTTGAAAAGCTTGGGAACATTAGCAGGGCAGAACTGTTCCCTTTTGTCTGTATGTCAGGTTTAAGATCTAAGTAGGCCACAAGGTGGCATAGCAACAACTGAATATACTTTGTGGGAACTTGAATAACTTGTCTGCTTTCATGGGCTTAGCCTAATCAGCACAGATGATTAAGAAGAGAGGTTGATAGCCAATGAATGTGTGAGGAAAGCAAATAAGCAACAGTGATAGAGCCAAAGCTATGAATTTAGGTGAAGAAAGAGTAATGAGGTCATTGAATGACAGATTGATAATGATTCAAAGGCGGCAAAGTGATGAATGGATAGGTCTATTTGGGATCTGCAAAAGCAAAGGGTGGGGGAAGGGATAGGGAAAAATGATCTCTGAACCATAAATGTAATATTTCTTTTTAACAATGTTTTTAAATTTTGAGTTCCAAATTCTCTCTCTCCCTCCAGCCTCTCCCCCATCCAATGAGAAGGCAAACAATGTGATATAAATTATACCTGTGAAAACATGCAAAACATATTTCCATAATATCTGTGTCACCAAAAAATAAAGTAAGAAAAAATTTTAAAAACTGAGAAAATTATGCTTTAATTTGCACTCAGAGTTCATCAGGTCTCTCTCTGGAGTTGGACAACATTTTTCATCACTAGTCCTTTAGAGCTGTCTTGGATCATTGTGTTTATCACAGTAGCTAAGTCTGTCACAGCTGATCATTACAACATTGCTGTTACTGTGTACAATAATCTCCTGGTTCTACTCACTTCACTTTGCATTGGTTCATATAGCCCTTCCCAGGTTTTTTTTTTAAAGCATCTCCCTTGTCATTTCTTATAAAATAATAATATTCTATCATATCATATACCAAAACTTGTTCATTCATTCCTCAATTGATAGGCATCCTTTCAATTTCCAATTCTTTGCCACCACAAAAAGAGCTACAATAAATATTTCTTTTTGTCTCTGGGATATAGACCTAGCAGAGGTATTGCTGGGTCAAAGGTAAGTATAGTTTTATAGCCCTTTGGGTATAGTTCCAAATTGTTCTCCAGAATGATTGGACCAGTTTAGAGCTCCACCAACAGTTCAACTTATTCCCCCAAACCCCTCCAGCATTTGTTATTTCTAATAGGTATGAAGTGGTATTTCACAGTTTTAAAAATGTGAATTTCTCTATCAAACATTGATTCAGAGCATTTTTCATATGAGTATAGATAGATTAGATTTCTTCTGAAAATTGCCTATTCATATTCTTTGACCATCTATCAATTGGGGAATAGCTTTTATTTTTATAAATTTGACTCAGTTCTTTACATATTTGAGAAATGAGGCCTTGGTCAGAGAAATTTGCTGTGAATTTTTTAATATTACTTCATTGTTTATGGTACCTTTTAGGAAACTGTAGTTTCCCTGATGATCTTTTAAAATTAGGTTTAATTTTGCTTTTGCTTTGTCTCAGATCATGATTATTACCCCTGCATTTTTACTTCAGCTAAAGTATGATATATATATATATATATATATATATTCTGCTCCAGTCCTTTATTTTAACTCTGTGTGTGTCTTTCTGTTTCAAGCAATTCTCTTTTAAACAACATATTGGATTTTGATTTCTAATCCAATCTGCTGTTTCTATTTTATGGGTGAGATAATTCCATTCACATTCACAGTAATGATTACTATGTATTTCCATCCATCCCATTTTCTTCTCTTTTTCCTTCTCTCTTTTTACCCCGTCCTTCCTCAAAAGTAATTTTTGCTTTTGACCACTGAATTCCTTAATCTCCCTTCCTTTTATATTCACTTTCCCTTCTTTTATCCCCTTCACTTCCTACTCCCAAGTACTTAGCTAAATATGCATTTATATACACATACATATATGTATATATAAGAATACATGTATGTAAAAGAACATATGCTTTATATATGTGTGTATATGTATACACACACACACATATACATACAGTCTTCCCTCTTTGAACCAAATCCAATGAGAGTGAAATTCAAGCATTGCCTGCTACCTCTTCTTCCCCATTTCTCCCTCCACTATAAAAGCTGTTCTTTTCATACCTTTTTTAGGTGAGAGAATTTCCTCCATTCTTCTCCCTTCTCCCCTTTTGCCAGTGCAGCTTTCTTTGTTAGCCCTCATTTTAAAAAATCATCCCAAAATAATCAACAAACACACTTGTGCCCCCTGTCTATATGGACTCCTAATTTCCCTAACAATGATAAAGTTCTTAGGAATTATATGTATCATCTAACCCTATAAAAATGTAAACAGTTTGACCTGCTTTGAGTTATATATTATTTTTCTTTCATGTTTATATTTTATTCTTCTTTTGAGTCTTGTTTTTGAATGTCACATTTTCTGTTCAAAGGTCTTTTCATCAAAAATGCTTAAAAGTCCTCTATTTCATCACATATCCATCCCTCTCCCCTGACCTCTTGAAAGATTATACTCAGTTTTGCTGGGTAGGTGATTCTTGGTTGTAATTCTCCCTCCTTTGCCTTCTAGAATATCATATTCCAAACCCTTTGATCCTTTAATATAGAAACTGCTAAATCTTATATGATCCTGACTGTGGTTCCACAATATTTGAATGGTTTCTTTCTCAACTCGGTATTTGGCTACAATATTCCTGGGACTTTTCATTATGAAGTGTCTTTCAGGAGTTGATCAATAGATTCTTTCAATTTCTATTTTATTCTCTGGATCTAAGATATTAGGGAAATTTTCCTTTTAATTTCTTGAAATATGATACCTAGGCTCTTTGATCATGACTTTCAGGTAGTTCAATAATTCTTAAATTATCTCTCCTTCATCTATTTTCCAGGTCAGTTGCTTTTCCAATGAGATATTTCGCATTTTCTTCTATTTTTTTATTCTTTTGACTTTGTTTTATTGTTTCTTGACATCTCATAGAGTCATTAGCTTCCACTTGCCCAATTCTAATTTTTTTTTTTTTTGGTGAGGCAATTGGGGTTAAGTGACTTGTCCAGGGTCACACAGCTAGTAAGTGTTAAGTGTCTGAGGCTGGATTTGAACTGAGGTCCTCCTGACTCCAGGGCTGGTGCTCTATCCACTGTGCCACCTAGCTGCCCCTCCAATTCTAATTTTTAAGGACTTCTTTTCTTCAATGAGTTGTTATGCCTCCTTTTCCATTTGGCATATTCTGATTTTTCAGGAATTTTTCTTTGGTGAATTTTGTGTCTCTTTTACCATTTGACCAATTCTGGTTTTTTTAAGGTGTTGTTTTCTTTATTTTTTTGTGCCTCTTTTAACAAGCTGTTAATTCTCTTTTCACAATTTTCTTCAATAACTCTCATTTCTTTCCCCAATTTTTCCTCTACCACTCTTTGTGTGTGTGTGTGTGTGTGTGTGTGTTTGTGAGGCAATTGGGGTTAAGTGACTTGCCCAGGGTCACACAGCTAGTAAGTGTTAAGAGTCTGAGGCTGGATTTGAACTCAGGTACTCCTGACTCCAGGGCCAGTGCTCTAGCCACTGTGTCACCTAGCTGCCCCGCCCCCTACCATTCTTAACACTTTCCTTAATTCTCCTAGGAACTTTTGTTAAATGTGTTCAATTAGCATTTTTCTCAGAAGCTTTGCTTGTAGCTATTTCACATTCTTACCTTCTTCTGAGTTTCTGTCTTGGTTTTGCCTGGCACTGTAGTAGTTTTTTATGATCAATTTCTCTTTTGTTATTGTTTGCTCATTTTCCCCACCCTATTTCTTGACTTTCAACTTTCAAGTTGGGCTCTGCTTACCTGAGGTTGGGGAGGCACTACCCCAAGTTTTAAACTTTTTTGTGCAGCTACTTTCAGATCTAGTTTTGGGAATATGCAAGTTTTTGTGGCTCTCAAGCTAGTGTGATCTGGGGAGAGGTGTGGTCACTGCTTTAGTCTTTACCCAAGAAGTGCCCCTGTTCCCCTGAAACCACAAGTGCTAGTGCTCCTCTTAGCCCTGGACCAGGGCCCCTGCTCCCCTGCAGCCACAAGCCCTAGTACTGTTCTTTGCCTTTGAATTGCAACTAGGTTCTTTGCTCCCTTGGGACCAACCACAAACAATTCTCACCACCCTGGTACTGCAACCCAAATCTGCATGTGGTCAATACAGTTGCTAGAGTGCACCAGGTACTGTCCCCAGTATCAACAAGGAGTCACTAGTAATTTTTTTCTGACCTGTTGTCAAACCCCTTTACCATGTCTTCGCTGAGAACTCCAGAAGTTGCTGCTACTTCTGCCACTGTCACAACCACCTCTGTGGCAAATTGTTGGTGTGGTTGCCTTATGTGCTGTGGGCCAGCCCCACTCTGGGGTCTTGCCACCTTCTAAATTGTCTTGGGCTGGAAAAACGTCTCACTTTGACCTCTTCTTGACTACAACTCTTTTCACAGGGTAATGAGGGTTAAGTGACTTGCCCAGGGTCACTCAGCTGGTAAGTGTCAAGTGTCTGAGACCAGATTTGAACTCAGGTCCTCCTGACTCCAGGGCCAGTGCTCTATCCACTGCACCACCTAGCTGCCCCCAAAGTAATTTCTAAAACTTAAGTTTAATCTTTCTATTTCTCTCAGGAAACCTGACCACAAGGATTACAATAATCCTAATAAGCACCACAATTCACCTGACCAGTGACTATTGGTGAGGCCTAGATAGAACATGAGCTACAATCAGGAATTCTCACACCTAGCGCAAATCTAGTTAAGCAGATGGGGGAGGGCAGGGATTGTGGAAGATATGATGGAATCATATTGAAAAAGGGAATGACCTCACTCCAGGAGAGTCTGATCTTTTCTCTACTATGGTTGGTTGTGGGGGAAGAGAAATGGTAGTATTATTCCCATTTTACAGTTGAGGATACTGAGGCAGAGACTAAGTGGCTTGCCCAGGATCACAAGTGCCCAAGCCTGGATTTGAACTCATGTCTTCCTGAAAAGCTATCTGGAATTAGAATTAATTTCCACCTGTAATTGGAATAAATTTCCATCTGTAATCTGAATTTGTAACTGGTCTCAGAATTGGGTGGGGACCAAAAGTAAAATACTTTTATTACAATAGGATCCTGGTGACAGCAGCCCAAATATGGCCCAGCAATAGACAGCATATGATCACAAGGCAAGGTACGGGAACAACAATTGCCAAAGGAAGATAATGACAATAAAGATGTCAATGCCCTGGTTGAAAACCCCACATTCATTATATATAATTCTGCAAAGCTTTTATGGTGGAAATTATAAGCCTCTGAAGACCATGACTTGAAATTCTATAACAGTGAAGAAAGATCATACCTTTTTTTTTTTTTTAAAGTGAGGCAATTGGGGTTAAGTGACTTGCCCAGGGTCACACAGCTAGTACGCATTAAGTGTCAGAGGTCAGATTTGAACTCAGGTACTCCTGACTCCAGGGTCGGTGCTCTATCCACTGTGCCACCTAGCTGCCCCCATGATCATACCTTTTGAGAAGCAATTTGTCTATGAGGCCTGGCTAGAAATTATCAAGGAAGGTTATAAAGATTAATAAAGAACTGTTAGAAAATATTCTTAGCCAGTACTATGAGGTCAGATCCTACATTCATCCACTGTTGATGGAGTTGTGAACTGGTCCATCCATTCCAGAAAGCAATTTGGAACTGGGCCCCAAAAGTTACTTATTTGTGCCTACTCTTTAACTTATCAATACCACTACTAAGGCCTATACTCCAAAAAGTTAAAAAATAGAATAAAAAGATCAATCTGTACTTAAGTATTTATAGTAACTCTTTTTGTGGTGTGTGCTGGCAAAGATCTGGAAACTAGGAGTGCATACCCATCAATTGAAAATTGACCAAAGAGAATATGGCACGTATGAATGTACGTATGGTGGTGCATGAATGGAATGGAATACTATTGTGCCATAGAATGTTATAAAAAGGATGATTTCAGAGAATCTGGTTAGATTTGTGTGAACAGATGGAGAATGAAGTGAGAGAAGCAGATAAATTTACTATTTATTTATTTATTCATTCATTCATTTATTTATTTTTAGTGAGGCAATTAGGATTAAGTGACTTGCCCAGGGTCACACAGCTAGTAAATGTTAAGTGTCTGAGGCTGGATTTGAATTCAGGTCCTCCTGAATCCAGGGCTAGTGCTCTATCCACTGTACCACCTAGCTGCTGATGAATTTACTATTAACAAAATTTTACAATTGAACAAATTTGGAAGACTCAAGAACTGATGAATGCAATGACCAACCATGATTCTAGAAGACTGATGATGACTAACTGCCTGACAGAGAGGGAGCAGACCCACTATAAGAACTGAGAACTATATTTATGGACATGACCAATGTGGCAATATTTTGTATGACTATGCATACCTATTACTAAGATTTTCTTTTTTTTCTTCTTCCTTGAAAGGAATGAATGCTTATTGATTGAAAAAAATAAGGAAAAAATCCACAAAAATTAATGTTAGGCCTTGAATTCAAAGTACAGGGATTGTGTAGAAGTAGATGGTGGAAAAGGATCAGAAAATTATTATCATCCCAAGTTATTATGCTGGAGATGCCATGCTTGTATAGGATGGGTGTAATCTTTTTCTTTCTTGACTTTACCATGAAACAGAAAGTCAGTTCCTCCTTTGTGTAAAGAGATAGATAGACTAGGTAGAGGGAGATAAAAGTCATGATTCATAGAATCATAGATTTAGAACTAGAAAGGAATTTAAGGGTATCTAGTCTAATCCCCTCATTTAACAGATGAAATAGTTCTGTTGTTCAGTCATTTTTTTATTTGTTTGGGGTTTTTGTTGTTGTTGTTTTTTTGCAGGGGAATGAGGGTTAAGTGACTTGCCCAGGGCCACACAGCTAGTAAGTGTCAAGTGTCTGAGTCCAGATTTGAACTCAGGTCCTTCTGAATCCAGGGCTGGTGCTTTATCCACTGTGCCACATAGCTGCCCCTCAATCATTTTTAATCATATCTGACTTTCATGACTCCATTTGGGGTTTTCTTGGCAGAGATACTGTAGTGGTTTGCCATTTCCTTCTCCAGCTCATTTTACAAATGAGGAAACTGAGGCAAACAGGGTGATGTGACTTTCCATGGGTCACACAGCTAGCAAGTTTATGAGGTCAGAATTGAACTCGGGAAAATAAACCTTCCTGACTTTAGGTCTAACACCCTAAACACTGCATTACCTTGCTTCCCTTAAAGTGATCCTAGAGAGGTTAAACTACTTGCCCAAGTTCACACAAGTAGTGAAAGGCTGAACTAGAATTTGAACCCAGCTCCTCTGACTTCAACTACAGCATTCTTTAAGTGGAAAGAGCACTGACTCTGGAATGAAAGGACTATGGTTCAAATCTTGCCTCTGTCACTATTTGTGTGTCATTTAATGTCTATGCATATGTTTCCTTATCTGTAAAATGAGGTAATGGACTTGGTGGGCTCTCAGGTTTCTTTCAGCTTTAAGTGTTTGATCTATGATCCAGGAGGAGAGTGTTCCACATTTTTAAAACAAAGGACCATCACATTCTGGAACCCATGAAGGAAGTAGTGTAGTGACTGATGTAGAAACATTAGATTAATATGGGTATATATCAGTGTAGAATTACATGTGGGACTTCATTTAAACCCTTTTGAGTACTGGTTTTGTCTTGTGTCACAAAGTCAAGTGGGAAAAGTCAGTCACTTATATTTGGCTTTTATGTCTTCTCCTTGGATTATATTTGGTATTTATGTCATGCTGTACCACACAGGCCTTAATGAACAAAGCTCAGTACGAGAGTGAAGTGACCATTGACAATTTGCCTTCTCAAATGTAGTTTATTGCTCCAGCTTGATCATTGGCTTTCTCTTCTAGTTAATAACCTGGCCATTATAAGCCCCTTATAGACTAATTCATCTGATATCCCATTTTGGAAACCCTGATGGATAAGACATTTCCATCTTGAATCAGAGATGTAAAGATAGAAACTCAGAACAGGAGGAAAAGGGATCAGTGATGAAGTACTCACAGAACCTCAGAAACCATCTAGTTCAACCCATAGCTGAACAACAAGCCCCTCTACATTATAACCTTATGAGAAATCAGTTCTTTAATTGAAGGAAGCCAACATAGCCACTTTCTGTAGGAGGCCCTTCTTTGGTTCTCTCTCTGTCTCTCTCTGTCTCTGTCTCTCTCTTTGTCTCTCTGTCTATGTCCCTCTGTCTCTCTATCTCTCTCTGTGTCTTCATCTCTCCCCTCCCCTTCCCTTCCCCTCCCCTCCCCTTCCCCTCCCCCTCTCCCTTTTGCTTCTGCTAGTGTCTTACCTCTGAGTTACCACCCATTTACCACCTTGCACTGGGTATATTTTGCATGAAGGAAGCAGGGCACTTGAAGGGGGGGGGAGCTGGAAGACAGCAGCTGCTACCAATAATCCTGATGAGCTCCTTGAGGGCAGGGATTGTCTTTTGCCTCTGAATCTTTGTGCACTGGAGACTTTTTCTACGATTTAGCGTTTTCTAGCAAATGCTTTTTTTTTTTAAGAATTAAGCTAAGCTGCTTACTGATCTCACTCATGGGTTTATGGTTGAGAAGAAAGAAAAAATCTACAGGCAAGAAAGGACGATCTGGGCTGATTTCAGAGATTGTTGCGATGAGAAGTGAGAGGTCTTTTAAAGACATCATCTGCCTCAGGTAAGTGTCAGCTCTGGCTCCTATAGACCCAAGCAAGCCTTTTGTATTACACATGAAAATTTATATGGAGAGCTCTGTAGCAGAACTATGTAGCAGGAGAATCACAGGCACCAGAACTATATTGACTTTTCTACTGGCTCTCCCCATACCTGGGATGTTTTCCTTCCTCACCACCGCTTCCTTCATTGCACAATGGATAAGAAGTCAAGGATGCGAGAGATGTTTTGGGGTTAGGAATATCCAAACCACCAAGTGGTTGACCAGTAACAATAGTGATACCCAAGACTTAGCTTTCAAACAGTTTCACAAATGGCCACATTAACAGACACAGAGAAGGAAGGGAACTTCTGGAAATTAAGATCACCATGGCCATACCAACTGGTGTTAGGGGACCCTTCCCCATTCCCTTTTCTGTTCCCATTCATTTGCCTTGCATCCACAAAGTAATGGGGGGGCAGTCATTATCATGACTCCTCTTTGCCTTAATTCTCCTGTTCATTATCCCTCTTTGGTTGCTCTTACTTTGTTCCCTTCTGCCATCCTTTCTATTGCTAAATTGCTGCTAAAATTAAGGGAGAAGGAAATTTTGAAATGGAAAGGGAGTCAGAGAAAGCACAGAGAAAGAGGACAAAGAAAAGCCAATTGGATTTAGCCCTGAATTCACAAAAGAAACATTTGATGTCTTCTTTGAATTTTCACCCAATGCTATTCACAGGCAGATATAGGATGCCCCAAAAGTCTTAGTGCAGTTTTAAGCTTTAAAAGCTTTTATTTTAAGCTTTAAGAGCTTAAAATTGCACTAGGACTTTTGGGAAATTTTGTATTTCAACCTTGGGCCCAGTGTGTCCCATTCCCTCCCAAATAGGTGCCAGCCTGTGCCTGCTCACTCCTCTAGTTCTGGCTTCAAAGTGTGTTTAATTTGATAGTCATTCTAGGGATCACTTAGAAAAATGAAAGGAAGAGGCCTAGAACCCCTTGGGTTTATTCTTATGGTGTTTTCATTTTTTTGGACATTTATTTTTTCTGCTAAAAATATCATACACCCTTCCAGGAAGGAGTGGAAAAATGACTTCAGTCACCCAATTAAAAATATGCTCAGCTGAGCCTGGCTCTTACCTATTTTGGGGCAAAGCCCTGGGATTGAGTTCTTTCCATACCCTTTTCTGGACACCCTCACTAATGGATTCCAACCCAGGCCTCTCTTGCCAGGTGTTTTCAAGAAGGGAAATCTGTACAATTCTTCTTACCCACCAATTCCCCACCCCACCCCTCACTTCTACATACATTTCTCTCAAAATCTCCCTGGGATCCCAGGTCAGAAACTCTCTCACTAGAGTAGAATAAATTTGAGTATGGAAATTCTGGAAGTGTGCTTCTGTAGGACTTAAATGAGGTGTCACCCACCTCCTCCCTTTACATTTATGGGGGAATTCCTATAAGGGCAAATTCTATGAACAGGAGAGAGATCCAGGAGCTTGCTTTGGGAGAACTGAGCTCATCTGTATCAAGAAAGTTAATCTCTCCTTTCTTCATCCTCTCTCCTCCAACTTCAGAAGGAAAGGAAAATGAATAAACTACAAAACAGGCTGGAGGTGGAGTGAGGAAGAAGAGTTAAGACTTCTATTGGCCAAGGAACAATTTAGTAATTACCATATAGGAGATTCAGGGCTAGTTTCTGGAAATTTTAACTCATATGTGATGGGATATTTGAGAACCTGTCTGATATTTTATTTCCACCTAACTTGAGTTGGGTGCCTTGCTTCCTTCAGAAAAGTAAAAATGAGTTTAATTAGCTTAAATAAAAGGAGAGTATTGGTAAAATGGGGGGAAGGTAAGAAGTGGATTCGGGTAATTAATTTTGAAATGACTCAAGAGTTTGAAAAGGTTCTTGCCTAAATACAGTTTGGGCAAGGGAAACCCCAAAATAAGATGTCAGCAAATCATCAAGTTGACAAGAAACGTTAAGTACCTATTACATGTAAGGGGCAGCTAGGTGGCACAGTGGATAGAGCACCAGCCCTGAAGTCAGCAACACCTGAGTTCAAATCTAGTCTCAGACACTAGCTTTGTGACCCTGGCCAAGTCCCTTCATCCTGTTTGCCTCAGTTTCCTCATCTGTAAAATGAGCTGGAGAAGGAAATGGCAAACCACTCCAGTGTCTTTGCCAAGAGAAACCCAAAGGGAGTCATGAAGAGTCAAACATGACTGAAATGACTAAACCACAGCTTGTGTAAGGCATTGTTTTAGGCTATGGAGATGGAAAAGTGAAATGAGCTATTACCCCTGCCCTCAGTGGAGGACAATGAATGTACATAGATGACTTTGAAGAGAGCAATGGATTTAGTGTTAGAGAATTCCTGAGCAAACCATTTCTCTGAGTCTCAATTTCCTTATCTGTAATAAGCAGGTATTGAACTAGATTGCTTCTAAGGCAAGGACTCATCTTTAAATAAATGACTGTATGATCCTATAATTCAAGGCAGAATGCGATCAGTACAAAAGAGAAACCCAGAGTGCTATGTTGCATCCCCACAACCCATTTCTTCCCTAAGCCCTAAATCCTGTAGAGACAAGAATTCTGGAAGATTCCTTTCATGCTTATTTGTGCTTCATACCACTAGCCATCTGTCCTAGGAAGAGGAGTCAGAAATAGGACCAAAGACATATTAACTTGTATTGACCCACCAAGCCACACAAGAAAACTCCTTGTGTCCTGATGCAGTTTTCATCCCAAACAGCTTACTAGCCCAGTGGGGTTTCTTTATGTGATGGTGGGGTTTAGTTTCATTTTATTAATGACATTACTATCAAACATGATTTGCAATGCAACATTATGCAAGATGTACCTTTTTTATTTTTTATTTTATTATTATTATTATTTTGGTGGTGGTGGTGGTTGTTTTGGGGAAAGCAATTAGGGTTAAGTGACTCCCCCAGGGTCACACAGCTAGTAAGTGCCTGAGGTCACATTTGATCTCGGGTCCTCCAAACTCCAGGGCAGGTGCTCCATCCACTATGCCACCTAGCTGTCCCAAGATGTACCTATTTGAATCAGTCTAGGCAGGTCTTTAAAATTTTGTGCATAAGCAGTAGGAATAGGCAGGTTTTCCTTTATCTTGGCAGGCAGAAAAGCTGAGGTGCTCAGAAGGTAATAATACCATGTGACTCTGTGATCAAATTCTACCTTTGTTAAGAGTAATTTGAGGGGTGACCTCATCCGGGCTGCTGCCCTTCCTGCTTTAGTGCTGCAGGACAACAGCCACTTTATTTTTGAGGCTCTTTGGAGGAGCTTCAGTTTATAAGATCCAGTCTGACCCGATTAGGCATCACCACAGGTGATGGTGGGGGAAGGGCAATCAAGCTCTACCTGGGCCCAAGGTTTTACAGCCAGGTGCCTGCAAGATCTAGGGGTTAAAACAGGCAGAAAAACAAAGCTTCAGAGATGGGGGGGTGGGGTTTCCATATGATTTGCAGCTGAGAGCTTCTATATAGTTGACCTCCTCCATTAGAATACGAAGTCATTGAGAAAAGGGATTGCCTTGTTTTTCTGTTTTATTCCCAGTGAATGCTTTGCACGTAGTAAATTTTTAATAAGTGCTTTTTTCTTTCCTTCCCTCCCTCTTTCCTTCTCCCCTTTCCTTCCTCTCTCCCTCCTTTTCTTCTTCCTTCCCTGATTTCCTCCATGTCTGTCTCTCTGTCTCTGTCTCACTATCTGTCCATCTGCCCATCTGCCCCTCTGTCCCTCCTCTCATTGGTAGAGTCATGGACAGAAACCACCAAGCCTCCTTCTGATTAAACCACCTTAACTGTACTGCAGGCATATAAATCCCCTAAATTCTCTTCTTAGAAGTTCCGGTGGCCCACAGGTTCTTAGAGATCAAAGTCCCCCATCCCCATGCCTAGGATCATGGTATATCCACCAAGGACTTCCACTTCGTAGACAGCACGAATGCCCCTATTCCCAGCTGAGAGATTTTCCAATCATTTATCCCCTTCCCTTCATGGGTATTTGATGATGAGCAGCTCCTGTTTGGCCAGCAGCTGTTACAGGCATTCAAACCTTTATGGCTTAATTTTTCACAGTCTGACCTTCAGCTTTCTGCACATCATTTAAGATAGGATGTTCAGTGATTAGGGCATCTCAGAATTCAGAATTTATCAATAGTTTGCTTCTTTCCCCCCCACCTCCACAAAATTTTGTATGGCCTCCTGGCTTGGCATCATGGGAATTTTCCTGGCTTACCCTAGGAAACTTGTCCTACCCTAGTAGGAAGGTGCTGGGAGCTTGTGCATTGAACAGGAAAACATCCAGGAACCCCAGAGACTTTTAAGTTTTAATCCTTATATAATAATTATGTACATAAACAAATGCAAATGAGCACCTGTTTTTTTGAATCACTAGCTTTAGGCATTTTTTTTTGGTAGTAAGACAATAAAATTATCCAGCAAATATAGTTCAGAGCCTTTGCTCCTGAAACATTTTATTCCTGAGGCCTGTTTTCCATGTGCTTCTTTCTCTTCAAAGTTGACTTTCCAAATTCCTTTTGTCTGGCACATAGTAGTTGCTTAATAAACGCTTCATCTATCTATCTGCCTACCTATATCTTTATCTATATCTATTTCTCTATTGTCTATCTCCTTATCCCTCATCTTTCTCTCTTTTTTTTAGCTCCTAGAGGATATCACCAGTTTCCCACCCCCACCTCCCAATTACCTGATTAAACTCATTAAGTCTCCTGCCCCTAAAACACGTGCCTATCCTGGTCCCTTTGTCAGGGTTACTAGACTTTCAGTTTCAGATGTCATGTCTGATACTAAAGCTATGTGATTGGAGACTTGAAGTCATACACTGATTCCAATATTTCTAAAGATCTAGGATTTCTTTTGTGTGGACATCAGCTCTGCTGACACAGATTACAGCCATTCTGTGCCTCAGCTGATGGTTTCATAAGCTTCTATGACCAAAATAATTGGTCATTTGGTAGCTAAACTTTTGGTGAAGAACTTAAGGCGGCCAGTGTTGGGCTGATAGATATTGCTGGGTGTCTCAGGTATTATTTTTTTTCTTTTCATTTTTCATAGTATTTTTATTAATTCTGCATTATGTATCAGGACAGTTTTTAGCATTCATTTTTACAAGATTTTGAGTTCCAAACTTTTCTCCCTCCCTCCTTCCCCTCCCCTCCTCCTAAAATTTTATATAGGTTATATATGTATAATTATGTAAAACTCACAGATGCAATGCAAAACTAGGAGATGAGAAAACTCTAAATTCTGGTATTTGGGCCAAGTGAGGAAAACCTAGTTTTCATCACTTTCCTTCCTATGGAGTATGACCTAGTGGATAGAATGTTGGACACAGAGTCAGGAAAACTTTGGTTCAAATCCTGCCACTGACAATAACTTTGTGACCTTGGGTAAGTCATATGACTTTTCCAAATTTCCTCATTTGTAAAATGTAGACAATAATTCTTGTTATTTGCCTCAGAGAGTTGTGGTGGCATTCAAATAAGATAATGCACCTAAAGTGCTTTGGAAAGTTAAAAATATTTTATGTCCTTTCTCAATGGATAGAATACTGGGCCTGAAGTCAGGATGAACAGAGTTCAAATCCAGCCTCAAACGCCAAGTGTGTAACCCTGGGCAACTCAAATTCCGTTTGCCTCTGTTTCCTCATCTATAAAATGGGGATGTCACACTTACCCTTCATGTTTGTTGTAAGATCAAATAAGATAATAATTGTAAAGTATTTAATACAGTGCCTGGCACATAGTAAGAACTGTATAAGTGTTATCTATTATTATTTATTTTTTTTTGCGGGGCAATTGGGGTTAAGTGACTTGCCCAGGGGCACACAGCTAGTAAGTGTTAAGTGTCTGAGGCCGGATTTGAACTCAGGTACTCCTGACTCCAGGGCCGAAGCTCTATCCACTGCGCCACCTAGCTGCCCCTATTATTATTATTATTATTAATAGTTATCTGTCAAACTGTTAAAACGTATGGGTTCTCCTCATACCTTTCTGACTATTCTCTGTCTCCCTTATGGGATTTTCTTCTTACTTTTATTCCCTAACTTTGAATAGACTCTGAACTCCATTACCATCATTCAGATTAGAGCTCTGTCACTCCTTGAAAGAGCTAGCTCATTGTCTTCTACGGTTACCTATCACATATATGCACATAAATTATAGATCTATATCTCTAACTATGAACTGTCACTGGCATTCTGATTTCATATTTATAACTTCCTTGAGGACTTTATAGCAAATATAAAATCTAGAATCTGTAATTCTCCATCTCTTTCCCCAGTACGCAATCTTCTTCCTACCTAACATTTCTGTCAATAGTAACCCCAGTTGGATCTCCATTAATAGGGAATGATAAATAATATGTGGTGTGTGGTTGTGTTTGAATACTATTGTGCTACAAGAAATGAAGAACAAGATGGTTTCAGAGAAAGCCTGGAAAAATTTACATGAACTGATGTACAGTGAAGTGAGCAGAACCAGGAAAACATTGTACATAGTAACAGCAATATTGCACAATGATCAGCTGTGAATCACTTAGCTATTCTCAGTAATACAATGATCCAAGATAATCCCAAATGACTGATGATGAAAAATGTTATCCCACCTCCAGAGAAAGAACTGATGGATTCTGAATGCAAATTGAAGCATTCTTTTTAAAACTTTATTTTTCTTGGGTTTTTTTGTTGTTGTGTTTTGCAACATGGTTAATATGGACGTGTTTCATACAACTTCACATATAAAATATATATCACATTGCTTACTTTTTCAAGGAAGAGGGAAGGGAGGGAGGAACAGAAGGGATTTAGAATTCAAGATTTAAAAAAATGATCGTTAATAATTGTTTTTTGCATGTATTTGGGAAAAAAGAACCTCATTCTTCCATTCTCATTGATTCATGTATCTCCTTCATTTCTTAATATCCAACTTAGAAATTATGTGATTACTTCTTTTTGCTCAAAGTTTCTTTAATTTCTGTTTTTCTCTATTGCCATCCTGGTCCTGGCCTTTATCATCTAAGACAGTCAAAATAAACTGGTTTTCAAGTTTCATCCCTGATACTTATTACCTGTGTGACCTCAAGCAAGTAACCTAAACTCTTAGGGGTGGAGCAAAGGAGTTAGGGGACGTTCCGGGCACAGGTATCAGTATGTTTTCTTTTCTTTTTATTTGTGAGGCAATTGGGGTTAAGTGACTTGCCTAGGGTCACACAGCTAGTTAAGTGTTAAGTGCCTGAGGCGGGATTTGACCTCAGGTCCTCCTGACTCCAGGGCCAGTGCTCTATCCACTGCGCCACCTAGCTGCCCCCACAGGTATCAGTGTGAACAAAAGAATGGAGGTAGGAGAGTACGAGCCATGTTTTACAGGATGATGAATTCTATTTGGTTGGAGTCTGTCTGGGAGCATCCAACTAAGTCTAAAGGACACTGATTCTTCATGGGTGGCCCTTCTATGCCTTGAGGTAATCAAGAAGGCTGAGGTCATCAGGAAGGTTCATCCAGGAAAGAATGGCTTGAGCCTTATTTGACCTCCTGGGCCAATCAAGTCCTGGATCTGTTGCCTTTTTAGGAGAACTCTAACCCAATCCATATTTCCTGCACTGGGGATGGGGAACCCTGGTAAATACTGGTCCTATCATGATGTTCAAGCTAGTAGTGCTTTCCTCAGTGACTCCTTGATGATGCACAGAAAGTAGGCAGGCATTCCTTCAGCCTCCAAGGGTGGGCCCATGCAGGTGGGACAGTAGAAGGACTAAAGCTGCCCTCAAGTCCTGGAGACTCAGACCACTAGAACTGGTCCCTGGAAGAGGAGAGAACAAGACTTTAGTGCTGGCCTCCTCAGGGCTCCTTCATATTTTCTATCATATAGAGTCTATAGTCCTTATAATACCTGAACCTAAAAGACCCAATGCAAAATAAAATGGTTTTGGGGCAGGGAGGAAGCTTATCCCAGGATGTCTGCCTCCTTTTAATGTCACCAACCAAAGAAATATAAGGGATCTAGAAGGGAAAAAATGTGCCAGGAACCTAATTTAAGGCTTCCTTAAGGTGGGCAGGGTAGCTTACACTCTGCCCGTTCATGTTTCAATTCACATGACTTCTGCCTTTGCTATTCAATAATAATGCCTAAATACCATAGCAACCACTATAGCAAGTGGCATACCATGTTCCTTCCAGGCTATATGGTATTTTCTTAAAGAAACACACTCCCCACCTACCACTTGGAAACAGAATTTTTCTAACACTTCTGGATTCTTTCCAGAAAAGCATTGGCACAAGAATGACAATTCCTCTTCCCTGGAAAAGATATTTCCCTTCCTTCTTTCATTTAGTTGGGTGGGTTAAGTGAATACTCCAGCAGTAACATTATTTGGCAGGCCTGGTTGATGGGAAATAAGGTCAACTCAGCACCTGCTAGATGGGGGTTGAAACCATTTCCACCACAAAAGCTGCAAGTCAGTTTTTGCCTCCCAAAGAAAGAGGTGGGGATTTCAAAGAACCTTATTGACCCAAGAAGGAGAACCAGGAGCAATGGAAGTATCAATGAAGCAAATCTAGGCTTGATGTCAGGAAAAACTTCCTAATTATTAGAGTGGACAGGAATGGAATGGGCTGCTTTGGGAGGTGGTAGGTTCTCCTTCCTTGGGGGCTTCAAGCAGAGGCTAGAAGCCCACTTGACAGGTATATTAAATGAGGATTTCTTTGTGGAATGCATTGGGCTTGATGGGTACTGAGGTCCTTTCCATTTGTTAAATACTGTGATTCTGCATATTCAAAGAAGGGTTGTTATATCTTCCCATTCATTCATTTGTTCATTTACTTATTTATCTATCATCTATCTATCCATTAATTCATTCATTTGCTTGTTTAGTTAGTTTTTGTGGGGCAATGAGGGTTAAGTGACTTGCCCAGGGTCACACAGCTAGAAAGTATCAAGTGTCTGAGGCTGGATTTGAAATCATGTCCTATTGAATCAGGGGCCGGTGCTTTATCCACTGTGCCACCCAGCTGCCCCTTCTCCTTCATTTAAACAAATAATTGATATTTTCTTGTTTTTATATAATCTTCATTTTCAAATGGACCCCTTCCTTATTCCCTCCCTGGAAAGTCTTTCTTGGTGATGAATAAGAAAGAAAGAGGGTAAAAAAGGGCCAAACAAACCAGCAAATAAGCAGAATCAGACAGTACTTGCAGAGCTCCATGCCCTTACTTCCTCACCTCTGCAAAGAAGGGGGAGCAGTATGTTTTCTCATCCCTTCTTCAGAGCCAAGCTTGGTTGATTGAATTACAGTGCTCACTCTGTTGTGTCCCTTTAGATTGTTGTAGCTGTCAGTGTGTATTGTTTTCCTGGTTCTGCTTACTTTATCTTGCATCACTTCATATAATTCTCTACATACTTCTGTTTTTTAAAAATACATATTCAACATTTCTTATGATATAATAATATGTCATCACACCCAGGTCCCAAGATTTGTTTAACCATTTGCCAATGGATGGGCATCACTTTACTTCTAATTTAATTACTACAAAAAAGTGCAACTATAAATATTTTGGCATACATAGGACATTTCTTTCTCTCTTTGAATGAGTTGGAGGTACAGATGTAGTCCTGGGATTTCTGCATCAAAGAGCATGGACATTTTTGTTACTTTTGTGATAGAATTCCAAACTGTTTTTCAGAATGATTAGATCAAGTCAGGGCTCCACTCACCATGTATTATGGTACTTATCTTTCCATAATTTCTCTAACATTAGCTATTCCTATCTTTTGTCATCTTTGTCACTTTGCTGAGTTGAAACCAGAGTTGTTTTGATCTTCATTTCTTATTTGTGATTCAGAGAAAGTTTTCTAGATCATGAATAATCTAGATCCATGCAGCTATTTTTAAAAGTAATAAACATTTTTATTTATAGTTTTTTATTTCTCGTTCTCTCCCTCCCCTCCCCCTTTTCTGAGTCAGTAAGCAATCAGATATAGGTTATACATGCACAATTAATTTTGTATGAGAAAACTTGAATCAAAGAAAAAAATGAAAGAAAGTGAGAAATAGCATGCTTCATTCTGTGTTTCATCAATATCAGTTCTTTCTTTGGAGGTGGACAGTATATTTCATCAATAGTCCTTTGGGATTGTCTTAAATTGTATTGTTGAGAATAGTTAATTCTTTCACAGTTCTTCAAACAATATTCTGTCTTTGTGCACAATGTTCTCTTGGTTCTGTTCTCTTCACTATACATCAGCTCATACAAGTCTTTCCAAGCCTTTCTGAAATCATCCTACTTGTCATTTCTTATACATGCAACTATTTTTGAGAACTATTTGTTCATATACTTTGATTATGTGGAAATTTATTTTGATTTGGGGACCCCACCTTTGGGCTGAGATTAGAAAGCCCCGGGCCCTTAAGACTTTTATGTGTGGGAGGGGCTGGTGCCCCTCCCCCACCCAGCTTTAGCTGAGCAAAAAAAAAAAAAAACCCAAAAAAACCCTGTGGGCTGTATGAGATGCCAGGTCAGACAGTTGGAGGGAAAAAAAAAAAAACCCAGCTCCCTCCGCCCTGAGCGGATCTATCCCAGAGATCCTGGCTCGTCCAGGCGGGCCTCTGGCAAAGCCCATGCAGAGGTCCCTGGGCACACAGCAAGGGGCACAGGCCCCTGGAGCACTGGGTATGGTATGCATGAGACACCTGAGCGTCCCCTTCCCCCAGCCACAGCCGGGGCTGGCAGATTAGCTTGGTGTGTGTGTGGGGGGGGGGCGCAAAAAGCCCCAAGATTTGAGTGGGGAGAAGCAAGATATATATATATATATATATATATATATATGTATATATGTATATATATGTATGTGTGTATATATATGTATGTGTGTATATATATATGTATGTGTGATATATATAGATATATATATATATCTATATATATCACACACATACATACCTGGGAGTAAGAAACGGGGGACTGACAAGATTAGGAGAACAGAGAGAGGCCAAAGGACAAGATTAAGGGAGCAGAGAAGGACACAGGAGAAGGCTAAAGGACTAGAGCAAGAGGCAGGGTACAGGTTGGAGAAAGCGAAGATTAAGAGAACAGAAGGACACTGGAGCACTAGGCGAACAGAAGGAGAGGTCGGTGAGAGAGAAACACAGGGGTTCAGCGGTGGCAGTAAGGAGAGGAAAGTTAGAAGCAGGGGGATTTACAAAATGAAAGGGGCTCAGAGTTAGAAAGGACCTGAGTAGTGAAAGTGGAATATACCCTAAGGCAAGAGGCAGCTAAGGCCCTTATTGTATTAAAAAAGTTCCAGGCCAGCAGGTGAAAAGAGACACCTGGAACACAGTCAGGTTGTACGTTTTATTTCCCTGTATTCTTAATTGTAAATAGTATCTCATAAATAAACTCTGCTTTGATTATTTAGTTAAGAGGCTTCTTAATCTTTTGCTTATCAATTTGGGAGCAGTGTGGAGAAATTTTAAACAGCCCATACTAAATTAATAGCAATCAGATAGTCAGTTCAGTCAACAGTCCCCAGATTAGTCCTCCAGTCAGCTTTAGCCCCCAAATTAGGCTAGTCATTCAAAATATTTTCACACACCTAAGATTGACCAATGATGGTAAAAGTAATAGGATTTTATTATTAATTTATTATTAACTGCCAATTGAGGGAGCAAGGCTCAAAATTAGGTGGATGGACAAGGTAAGGTTGATAGAAATCCAGGATACTTAAGGTGGGGTTGGGGCAATTCAGGACACACACAATGGAGTTGGGACAATCAAGCATATGTTGGGGGGGGGGTTGTGAGACATAATTGAGAATGCAACCAAGGTAGTGTGATGATTTTAAAGCTACTGCTAGAAGAAGATGAAAGGGGTGGTATCAATGATGGTCCTTTGATAGGCACATCCACATTACACCAGGTTATACTTTGTTTTCAATGGGTAGGATACAGTCTTTTCATCCCTGTATATGTCGGGACAGCTCATGAATGCAGACTGGAGCCAGAGCTTTTATAAGAAAGACGAGGGTGGAGAGGTGGGAGGAAGGTCTGAGTCTTGCTCAGGCATGTCTAATTGATTCCTTCCTCCTTGTCACAGGCAGAGAGATGCTGAGGTGTGGCTCTTGAGGTGTCCCAGGGGGTGTTCCTTTTTCTTACACAGTAGATTCACTAGAATTTGAGAGTACAGGTTAATAATTGCTTTTAATAAAGTACAAACAAGCACAAAGTTTCCCAGGCCTTCTCCTATTAAAGTATGGTTGATGATTCTAAGGTAAAAACTAACTTACCAGGATGTTCTATGAGGCCTGAGAATCTCCAGAGAACATTTGGAAGGGCACACACTTAGATTGCAGGTCAATCTAGCTGGGCGTAGGGGAGTTAACTGTACCAGGTCTGTTTCACAGGGTGCAGGTCCACAACATGAGGCCTTGCTGAGTACAAAATAGGACCAGAAATTCACAGAATCAGATACTTAGATCTCAGAGGCCATCTGATTCAATAATTTTACATACGGGGAGACTGAGGCAAAGAGAAAAGTGTTTTTGCCCAGGGTCACACAGCTAGTAAATATCTGAGATAGGATTTGAACCCAAATATTCTGGACTTCCAGTTCAGTGCTCTATCTACTACTTCATGTAGCCTCTCTTCTACCATAGAAGACTAAAGATAATGGGAGGTTCCAGAACAAAGGCAGGAATGGTACTAGAAAAAAATAGAGGAGTATCTAGGGCAAAGGAAGTCTATTGCATGCAAATGTTAGGGATCTCAAAGATGACCTTCAAAATAGAGGAGTTTGGACCCCTCCATAACAGGCGAGGAAAACGGGGCCCAGAACAATTACATGAAAAGTATTTAGACCTTGAAAGACTGTAAAAGAAGAGAAAAAAATTCTAAGTAGTTAGAAGGTGGTGATCAAAGGTGCAGAAGTGGGAAAAGGCAAAGTTTTACTGGGGAAGACATTTGCTAGACCGGTTTGGTTGAAGAGGGTTTGATTTAAGAAAATGAGATGTTCAGGGGCAGCTAGGTGGCGCAGTTGATAAAGCACTGGCCCTGGATTTAGGAGGACCTGAGTTCAAATCCAGCCTCAGACACTTGACACTTATTAGCTGTGTGGCCCTGGGCAAGTCACTTGACCTTCATTGCCCTACCAAAAAAAAAAATCTATGAGAAGAAAATGAGATGTTCTTTGTATTTGTATCCCCAGTGCCTACCACAGTGCATGTTACAAAGATCGGTGTTTACCAAATGCTAATTGATTGATTATGTGGAAGAATAGTTAGGTGAAACAAAGTTGGAAAGATAGTTGGAACCAGATCAAGAAGGGCTTTGAAAGAAACTCTAAGGAGATTGGACTTTATCATATAGGCAATGAAATGCCACTGAAGATGGCAAAAGGGAATGCCATTATAAAAACAGTATTGTGGAAGGATTAATTTGGTAGTAATAGGTAGCTAGGTGGTGCAGTGGATAGAGTGCTGGGACTGGAGTCAGGAAGACTCATCTTTCTGAGTTCAAATGTGGCCTCAGACATTTACTAGCTATGTGACCCTGGGCAGGTCACTTAACCTTGTTTGCCTCAGTTTCCTTATCTATCAAATGAGCTGGAGAAGGAAATGGCAAACAATTCCAGTATCTTTGCCAAGAAAATCCCAAAATGGGGGTCACAGAATCAAACAAGACAGAAAAACAACTTAACAATGTGTAGAGTCTGAAAAAGAAGATAGTTAAGAACTTTTTGAAAATCAAGAATGGTATCATTATTTCCCTTCCTACCTCCCCACCCCCAAAACATGGAGAGATAACTACCTACCAGTCTGCTTAAGCTATAAAATCTTTAGATAATTATATACACACATGTAAGGGTGTCCACGATGAAATACATTAGAATGTGAGTTTCTCAAAAGCTTGGAATCATGTTTTTGTTTTTCTTTGTATACTCGGTGCTTGGCATAGTGGAATTTTTAAATTTATTTTTATGTTCATTCATTCATTTATTCATTATTTGCTTATTTATTACATAGTAACAAATACTTGTTGACTAAAATTTGAAGAGACAATAGACAGCATCACATAAGAAACTTTCTTTATTAGACCATATCTTTAATTAAATTCAAGGAACATTTATTAGGCACCAACTATGTACTAGGCACTACACTATGTATCAATAATACAAATACCTTTTTCTTTTTTTTTGGCGGGGCAATGAGGGTTAAGTGACTTGCCCAGGGTCACACAGCTAGTAAGTGTCAAGTGTCTGAGGTCAGATTTGAACTCAGGCCCTCCTGAATCCGGGGCTGGTGTTTTATCCACTGCACCACCTAGCTGCCCCTCAAATACCAAATACCAAAGCAAAAAAATTCTTAATCTCAGGAACTTTACATACTCCTGGAGGGATACAGAACATACTTAATGTGTGTAAACATGCAAAGTAAAACCACAAAACCTCACGACTCTTACCCAGGCAGAGCTTAGGAAGGCAGGAGACTATTGCTGATGCGAAGGCACCTGCTCCAGCACCTTCCTTTTCCTATTGCTGGACCCAGAACAGTGGGTTACTAGCCCAAGAGGTCTTCCCCTTTGGGGTTTATCCCATCTGTCCATATAATGTTGTCTACTTCCTTGTAGTCATCAACCGCCTCACTCCCATTTTTCAAGGAGTTCAGTAAATGACAGTATTCTCTCTAACCTCTGCTCTCATATTCAAGGACTTCAATATGCATATATAATTGTCCCCTCAAACACCCTTTCTTTCCAATTCATTAATCTCTTTAGTTGCCAAGCCTTACACTTTTATCCCACCCTAGCTACCCAAAGGGTTATGCAAGACTCAGATCTTGCCATCACTCATAACTGAAAAGTCAATCCTCGATGTTCAAATCTGAAATTTTTTTCTCTGATTATAATCTCTTATCCTCATAGCTGCCTCTTTCTAAACCTGATCTTTATCTCCACTCTGCCCTACAGACTCTCCACCCTTCTCCCTATCATGCCTGCTCTGGTTTTACTTTCTTCTCTGCATATACCCACAATTCACTAGTTGAATGCTACAACATTCTCTACCCTGAATCCTCCCCACTCTGGTTATGTTGCTGACCATGCTTTGCCAAATCTGTTACCAAAAGGGGCAGCTAGGTAGAACAGTGGATAGAGCACTGGACTTGGAATCAGGAAGACTTTTCTTTCTAAGTTCAAATCCAGCCTCAGATACTCAGCTGTGTGACCCTGGGCCAGTCACTAAATATTATTTGCCTCAGTTCCTCATCTGTAAAAATGAGCAAGAGAAGGAAATGGCAAACAACTCCAGTATCTTTGTAAGAAAACCTCAAATGGGGTCATGAAGAGTTAAATGGAACTAAAATGATTGAACACTCCTGGATTACCCTGACAATCCACCTTCTCTACCCCTATTTTTGTGCTGCTGAAAAAAGTCAAAAGCACGCTGTCAAGGTCTGTAACAAATATATCTTATTTCATTTCAACTGGGTTCCCAGGGATGCTCAGAAAGCCTCTTATTTTTCTCTGATTAACTCTTCATCACCCACAATCCCAATGACTGAAATTTCTTCTTCCCCTTTCAAGCTTCCATATGCCATCCTCCTTTTTAGCAGTGGATCTTGTCTCCTACTTTAACTGAGAAAATTGAGGCAATTTGCCTTGAACTCTTCTTATCTTAAACTTCAGCATGCATCTCCCCTTCTGTCCTCTTTAGTTCAAGACCCTGAGGAAGAATTGGTCCTTCTCTTTTTCAAAGTCAACTCTATACTTAAAACCCCTTGACCTTCTCTCCTTTAGGAGTTTGTCCTTCCAATAATCCTTTCTCTCTCATCTCCAGTTTTGCCTTATTTATTGACTTCTTTATTGTTGCTTACAAACCTTGCTGCCTGCTCCCCCATCCTTAAAAAAACCTTCATTTGACCCCGGCAAGCCTTTATGCTTTACAATTGTACCTCTTTTCCTTTTCTCAGCAAATGCACTAGAAAAAAAGTCTATACTGTTTGTCTCTCCTTTTCCCCATTCAAATCTCCCCCTTCTGAACCCCTTACAATGTGTCTTATGACTGTACCATTCTACTGAATCTATTCTTTCTAGAGTTTCTAGGGGTCTCTTATCTGCTGCATTCAATGTTTGGATGTTTTTTCAGTCCTCATATGACTTGATTTTTTTTGGGGGGGGGAACTGTCAACCACCCCTTTCTCTTGGCTATACTCTCCTGACACTGATCTCATGACACTGCCCTCTCCTGGTTCTCTTCTTACCTGCCTAATCTTTCCTTCTGTTTTATTCCTGGCTTAATATTAATAATCCAAGGGCCATCAAAATAAGGTATCTCTATTTTTATGTTCATCAAGGGATCTTGTATGATTTTGACACGTGCGTGGAAAACATTTTGGAGAAGAGCCTTTGAGGTGATATTTTGCTCAATGGAATCAAATACATTTTTATAGTCAATAATGAGTAAAGTGGGATCTTATATTTTTCTATACCTTTCAACCGATTATATGATTGCAAAGATGTAGTCTGATCTAAGATAGTATTAGCAAAAGCTCACCTAGCCCCTTCTCACACCTTCATTAAGGATGTCCTCATTAACTGTGTTGATTATTTTTTTAAATTAGGAAAGTATGCAAACATCATTAATTATTAATGTTCTATAACTTTTTGGTTAATAATGAGTTTTCATTTGTTTCCAGGCATATGGTATCTTTCTGTTCTTCAAATACCTAGAAATTAGATTGGTCATCAAATTGCATTATTTCCAAATGTACCTCCTTTGGGTATCCTCAGTCTAGTCCATCTGCTCATTCCATCTTTGTTTTCCACAGTGTTATTTCCAAATCTTCATGCAGCTCATCAGGAACTGTAATACAAATGTGGCAATTCCACTGTCTTTGATGGTAAAAAGAGTTATAAATATCTCTATAGATCTTTTCCAGCTTTTATTGATTTGTTGTCCTTCCAGTCTCATCCTTAAAAGCTTTCAGAATGACATTGCTTAGTTCAGTCTCATGAAGCTTTCTCTAAACTTGTTTCTCCTTCCACTGCTTCTCACTATTTTATTAGGCAATAAAACTCATAATCCTCCTTTGTAAGATTTTACAAACATGTTTATGTTCTAAACTGGTGTTGCCATTCACTGCTTGGCAAGAAGATCAAGTGTTTCTAAGCTTCTTTGGTCTCTTCATTTTGACAATTGTTTTACATTGGTTAATCTTTAAAGAGAGTTTTAATGTGTCCATTTGTCTGAAATTTTCCTATTTTCATGTCAACAACTTGTTTAAGTGAGTCAGGTTGGAGTTGTTTTAATTGCATGTAATATCTTCTCATTTTTATTCTTTTATACATTTCAAGTTGTATTCATATCTTTGCAATAATGAGTTTGTAATTTAACTGGACATAGATGTTATTTGGAAATGAGCCCTGTATTTGAACCAAGCTATTCCCTGTCTATTAAAATGGAATACATATTATAATTTGTTATGTTATTTAGTTGTGTCCAACTCCTTTCAACTCTTTTCTCAAAGAAAATGTTTGTGATAAACTGTGAGGTTTTGGTGTAGTCTATAAGCTTATGGTCTCTCTTTTTTATTACTCCTGAACCATATTTTCCAAAATAGTTCTCTCTGTTCTCCTCATGTCCATTTGAAAAGTTAAAGTTACTGAATATCAAAGCATATGTTTACTTAATTTGAAGGATTTTATAGAGTTCTTCATAGACTTTTTCTACTCCATTGTTTGCTACAGATTTTACTATATACACTGCAATTTTTTATAGTAGCCATTTTTCAAATGCTTATCATGAGCACTGTAATATGAGATAAACAAATGTCCCATGAAATTATATTTCTTGCTCCATTTGGGTACACAATAAAAACCAGTCCTCCACTCCCAGTTCCTTTATTTGCTTTTTCAAAGTGAGCCATTCTTCCTTTTAGTTGCAACCCCTTTGTTTCTTCCAATTTTACTTATAACAAAATTCTAAAAATTATTATCACTCAGTTCTTTAAGTGTGATGTCTAGTCATTGTCTAGTCACTAAGCAAGGATTCTGCATTTAAAGTGCCAATAACTAGTAGTTTATGACTATAAGCCATGTTAAAACAAAAACAAAAAACCCAACAACTATGATTCCTAGACCCTTCTGTCCAAGCAATGCAGAACTTAACATGGCTGGTTTCCATATGTAATAAGTTTCCATGTGTAAGACCTTCAGTATTGGAACAAATGAAACAAGCATAGGTCATTCTTCAGTTAACAAAAGAACATTTGTTTAGCCATAGCATAGAGGAGATACTCAACAAAGATGTAGTAGTTTGCTTATTCTATGAGACAATCAAATCTCAAAGGCAGTTTTAATGTCTTTTATGGAAAAAACTAACCAGCCTGCATTGGGTCAGGGTAAGTGTTAGCAAGAGCTAGCTCATCTCTCATGATAAGAGACTGGTAGATAATTTTGATCCTACCACAACACAGAATATTTTAAAAATAAAGAGAAAGACCCTAGGGGGAGGTCTTGAATGCACTGAACAAATCTTCTGTGGAGAATTATGGGAAGTTATGTTCAAGGATCCCCCAGGATGAGAAAGTATGGATAATGATATACTGTTGGAGGGAATATATTGATGATCATAAATTCATTGAAGCTTAGAGCTATTGTAGTATGGTTTGGAGAAGTAAGGGAGAGTAGAGTCTGGAGGATTAGCTAGACTATTTCATTCCAAATGGGAGGTGATAAGGAATTTAACTAGGGTGATGGCAGTGTGATTAGAAAGACAAGAGGAAATGGAAAAGACATTAAAGGAAGAATTATGTGCATTGACTGACCAGGTGACGACATATGCCTTTAATTTTTGCTACTGATGAGGCTGAAGCTGATGGATTGATTGAACTCAGGAGTTCTGACCTTCAGTAGGGCTAAAGCTGATCTGGTGTTGGCAATAAATCTGTCACTCAGGAGATCACCAAGCAGCCTGAGTAGTGTCAGAAATAGAATAGGTCAAAACTTCCATGCTGATTGGGCCCATGAGTGTCTGCTGCACTTCAAGCATGAGCAAAATGGGGAGACCTAGTCTCTAAAAAAATTGGTGACTGATTAGATACGGGGGCTAAGGGAGAATGAAGTCAAAAATTGCTTCCAAGTTTTAAGTGATTGAGAAAATATAGTTATACGGAAGTCAGAATCAATGAGTAAAAATTTGTTTAGCACTTGATCTGTACTAGGCACCATACTAAATATTGAGGATCAAGAGAAAAAGAAATTATTTGCTTCAGTGCGCTTCTGTATCTCTCCCCGCCCCCCCCCTCCAGTTTTGGCCAATTCTGTTTTTCAAGGAGTTCTTTTCTTTAGTGAATTTTTGGGCCTCATTTACCATTAGGTCAATTTTGGTTTTTAAGGTATTATTTTCTTCAGTTTTTTGTATGCTTATTTTACGAAGCTGTTAATTCTCTTTCCATAATTTTCTTGCATCACTCTCATTTCTTTTCCTAGCTTTTCCTCTGCTTTCTTTAACTCTTCTGTGAATATTTTGTTTTTATTTTTTTAGTGAGGCAATTGGGGTTAAGTGACTTGCCCAGGGTCACACAGCTAGTAAGTGTCAAGTGTCTGAGGCCGGATTTGAACTCAGGTCCTCCTGACTCCAGGGCTAGTGCTCTATCCACTGCTCCACCTAGCTGCCCCACTCTTCTGTGAATCTTGTTAGGCTTTTCTTTGAGGTTTTGCTTATAGCTGTTTTTACATTGTTTTCTTCTTCTGAATTTATGTCTTGGTCTTCCCTGGAATTGTAGTAGCTTTTATGGTTAATTTTATTTTGTTGTTGTTGTTTATTCATTTTTGCAACCTATTTCTTGACAGAACTTTACGTTAAAATTGTACTTTGTTTACCTGTGTTGGGGAGGCACTGTCCAAAATTTCAGTCTTTTTCTGTGCTGTGGTTTTCAAAGCTAGTTCTGGGGTTTGTAAGTTTTTAGGGCTTCCACGATGGTGTGATTTGGGGAAAGGTGTGGTCACTGCTCTCCCAATCTGTGCTCTGGTCTTTACCTAAGAAAGGCCCCTGCTCTCCTGTAGCTGTAAATACATGCATTCCTCTCTGCCTTGGAATTGTGACCAGGGTTCCTGCTGCCTTGTGAATGACAACAATCACTCCTCTCCACCTTGGGACTGCAACTCAGAAATACGTTTGAACAATAGAATTGCCAATCAGAACCAGCTGTACTCAGTGCTGCTGGCAAAGGGTCCCCTGTAATCTCTTTCTAATAAGTTGTCTGACCACCCCCACCCCCTAATATCTCTGGGCTGAGAGCTCCAGAAGCTACTGCTACTCCTGCTACTGTCCTGGCCACTTCCAAGGCCCCCACCCCCCCACCCTGGTGTCATAAACCTCACTTGCTAATCTCTTATGTTGTCTTAGGCTGGAAAAATGTCTTACCCTGACCTTTTCTTGGCTCTACTGCTCCCAAATTTGATTTGAAGCATTATGTTAACATTGTTTGGAGGAGAACAGCTGATTCCTGTCTGCACTCATCTATCTTGGTTCTGTCTAATGCCAATGTTTCTTAGCCACCTCTACATTTAGCAGAAGGAGTCCAGGCCCAGTCAAGTTTCCCATCTTACAGGGAGATACAATACTTTAGGGGAGTTGGAGATAATGTGTTCATCAATTGTGGCTTTTTGGTATTTTATTATTTTCCTTGAACTTGGACTCCTTTAGAATATTAGCTCCTTGAAGGAAAGAACCATATTTTGCCTGCCCTTTTGTCCCCAGGCCTTAGCACAGTGCCTAGCATATACAAAGTGCTTCATAAATGCTTGTTGTTGAGCTCTGTGTGGCAAAATACTATGCAGCACTATAGTATAACTTATTGCAGAGATCTCTGATTCACTCTTTCCTGCTACCACTGTAAGGTAAAAAGGAAGAAGCTATCTTTATCAGAGCTAGGACCAAGGGACACAGCAACAGAAATAACACACTGATATGAGGGGCATTCTTCAGCTGAGAATTCACTCTATGAGTCAAATAACAAGTCTAGTCCATATCTCTATCCTAGCGGTGAAGAGTATGGATTCTGCGTGTTCATGTGCATGTGTATGTACACGTGTATGCATACAAGCATTTGTATTTGTGCATGTGTATGAGCATGTGTCTGTGTGTGTGCACATGTGTGTGTCTGTGTGCTTCCAGGTTAGACTATATGCTGTAGAATAATGATCATACTACTCTAATGTGCATTCTCTTGTTTGTCCATAAGGTTGAACTGTTGGTATACAATGTGATTGATTGTTAGAGTTTACTAACTACCATGGCTGTTTTGGGAGACTAGTTCTTTCTTTCTTAGAAACTGACCAGCACCAAGGACTATTGTCACTTGAGTCTACTGCTATCACAAAAGCCTTTCACCACTCTGAGACTCACCATTGGTGAGACAGCAAGCATGGGCCTAAGAAATACAGGAATGGTGTCAACTCTAATGGTGTTATATGCCCTGCTTAACATAAATGATATACACATTTATAAAGGAATAATTCCTAATGTAACTACTAGAGAATTATTAAATTCCCCACTGATGGTAATAACAAGGAATTAATTATCAAGAAAAAATCTGAGGATGTCCAGGCCAAGGGAGTTAATGAGGACAAAGTGAGAAATGTGCAAATAGGCAGAATATCATCTGAGTAGTTCATGTGTCTTCTTCCCTGGATCATGGTGTGGTTAGAACATCAACCCCAGAAACTCCAGATACAGTAGGGAAAACCTGCTGTTGGTCTACAGGCCCTACTAAAGAGGTCTAAATGTGGAAAGCCATGGCACTTTTTCAGTGGGCAACCCTGTGCTCACAAAATGATATTACCTTTAGGGGGCAGCTAGGTGGCACAGTGGATAAAGCACTGGCCCTGGATTCAGGAGTACCTGAGATCAGATTCGGCCTCAGACACTTGACACTTACTAGCTGTGTGACCCTGGGCAAGTCACTTAACCCTCATTGTCCCACAAATAAAAAGAAAAAGAAAAGGGTGAATTCACCACCAATCAAAAAAAAAAAGAAAAGAAAAAAAATGATATTACCTTTAAATATGACCTGGAATGTGTTACAGATGTGATACAAGCTAAGATACAAAGTGACCAAAAACACTAAATGATAACTTTGGATCTGTGACTCAACAGAAAACTCTAGGGTTGGTACAAATAAATTCTACTGCACCAAGATGGCAATGAATGGGTATAAGAAGTTCGAGACTGGTACTTCATATATTCAAAGAAAAATGTCAACTTATGCTCTATTATCAGAGAAATTTGTGTTAGCAATAATAGCTAGCATTTAATAGCATTGTAGGGTTTGTAAAGTGCTTTACATTGGTTATCTCATTTGAACCTCATAATAACCCTGGTAGGTAATTAACATTGTTATCCCTATTTTATGGCTGAGGGAACTGAGGCAGGGGGTGGTTAAGTGACTTGTCCAGGGTCATATAATTAGTGACCAAGGCAAGATTTGAACTCAGGTTTTCCAGACTCCAAGTCCAGTTCTCTATCCACTGGCCACCTAGCAGTTTCTATGGAGTTTATATGTGTATATATTTTTTTCTCTTGAAGGAAATACGAAAAAAAAATATTAGCAACATCCTAGTGATGAAGGACCATTCCACCCAGTATTCAAAAGCATGTCTAAATAGGCATCAGAAATCTTATACAATTGTTAAATTGTCATAGCAGTTGTATCTCTTTCTTTATGGCTTAGCTGGCAGGATCCACACCGAACAAGGTAGAGACTTGGAAAGCAAACTACTTAACCATACATTATCAATCTCAAGGACATCCAAGGCTTGATGACTTCAACCATACACTGTTAAATAAACTGGGGATTCAGAGGCCTGAACTGAAAGCTGTCAGTGACCATTGACATTTCTAGTGCATGCATCCAATGCTTCAATAAATTATGTCATTGCTTTTACTGTGCACCTTTTGATTTTTGAGAGGAGAGCCAATTTTGCTTATTGACTTATTTTTGGAGTCTCAGAACATTAAAGAATGTATACAGAATCAGATAAGAGTGCTGGACCTGGAGTTAAGAAGACCTATGTTCAAATCCAACCTCAGACACCAACAGTATGATCTAGGCAAATCACATGATCTTTACCTACCTTAGTTTTATCATCTGTATGATGGGGGTAATAATAACACCTACCTAGCAGGGTTGTTGTGAGGATCAAAGGAGAAAATATTTGTCAAGTGCTCAGCACAGTACCTGACACACAGTAGGCATTTAATAAATATGTTTCCTTCCTATAAGTATGTCTTTTAGCTATGATGTTGGCTAACAGAAATCTACTACCTCGATTCACCTCAGCTTACAAAGGTTCAAAAATCAACAAATAACAGTATAATGCTAGAATTTATTATGAAGCTCTTAAATAAGAGAAGGAAATTCTGCTAGCAAATCTTGATGGGTGGAGAACACACAAAATAATAGATCGCTGGAAACCCATGCCACAGCATTCTTGCTAAATGCTTTGCTTCTAGTAGGTTGCTTGCCAGAATACAAAATGACACCAGAGAGTGGATGGGACCCTATAAAGACAATGCATTGCACCCACCTATTGTCTATTGGTAACTGAGAGGGAGTCCATGATAAGTTGATTAAATGAGCTCTGAGAATAAGAGCCCCCTCACCAGTTGCAGAGAGAAGGCAAGAGTGAGATAAAAATTCTGAAGGTGGTGATTCAATAAGAAACAGTAACAACTATTGGGGCCTACTGGGAGTCCAGGAAACTCAACTAAGTTTACTATGGTCCCAAGGGACCTCCATTCAGGACTCCATTCTAGCTTAGTATTCTAGTTGTCCAAGTCCTCTCAGGAACACAGGCTTCCAAAGGGGTTAAAATAATAATAAAAGGTAATCATCCCTGTTCTAGAACTTGCTTTCTTGAGAAGTCCCTGGTGTCAGGTTCTTTTTGGATCATTGCCTCCATCTGCCATGGGAAATAAATCTCATTATTTATCATTATTGTTTGAAACTAGCTTGATGTTGCTAGAAAATTGTCTAACCCAAAGCTTATGGTAGAGGCCAGGCTGGCAGTGATGCTCTGGGGGGAAGGAGAGGCCTGGATGGCTTAGATCCCATCCAGGTCTTGTTCTGGATCCCCCAAATTAGATTGAATGCATATGCTTACTTGCTGATAGATGTTTCACGCAACCTTATCAAGCAATTGCTTTACTGTGACTGTGCTGTTTGTGTGCTGGTACTGTTCTATACTCTACATGATATAAACCTTTCTGAGACTTGAGAGGGAGCCACACCTCTTTTTCTGGCTCTCTCCTTTGCTGAAATAATCTAACAAAATTCTTTCTAAAATTCTTTCCATTTTGGGGGTTTGTTCTCCATAAACACCACCTTGCCCCCTTTTTTCCCCATAGGCCATAGCCAAGGACCACATCTTCTTATTTTTGTCATCTTCTCTAGCACCCAGTTCAGTGCTGTCTATACATTAAGTGCTTAATAAATATTTTGTTTAATCAGAGTGAACCCTGGGCAGTCATGTGTTCCACAGGGCAGTCCAACATGGACACTTTTCTGCTAAATTTATTCAAAAGTCAAGGCATCCTTATCCATAAGGACTTGTTCTGTTTTCCAGAAAACCATAATGGTTCACGACATTGTGGGATTTCTGCCTCACTGATGAGGAGACAGAGGCAGCCCCCCTGTCAGCCTGCACCCATACTTCCATCTCATTTGCATTATTTGATCATGGCCCATGAAGAGGCAATGTCAAGAATTTGTGCCCGCGTGGGTTCTGGGGCACGGGGGTTGCCTGACTTCAAAGCCTGAAGACGATAGTACTTCTTCAGCTATGACACCAGGCCATGCTTTTCTCCCGACTTTCCTTACTGTCTGACTTTGACCAGAATTCCAGGCCCAAGCACCAGTTCAGGTTTTCCCTTTGAGGCCTTAATGAGAGCCCAAGTCCTCCACACCACTCTCAGGACAGCTCATCTTGCTCAGGAAATCTCTTCAGTCCTAACATTTCATATTCTGAACAACTCCTAGCTCTACAGGTTAAATGAACAAAATAACATTGTGACAGGTGGGGGTGGGGCCTAGAAGGTGGTAACAAATATTCCCAGGTGTTAACCTTGCTTCCCCAGGATGAAGATCTGCAAAGATCTAAGAAAACAGCTTTGCCATCTTGAGACCATACTTCTGCAAAGATCTTTCATTAAAGATATAAAAAGAAGGGAGGAGTGAGTTACTAGTGCACACTCTTCATCCCTAGAAGTACCCCCCACCTTTGGAAATGAGGTTCTCCAAGGAGAACACTCCTTGGTAGGGAGTGTCTCAAAATAATTGATTTATCAAATAAGTTTCCTAGCCTGAATCTCCCTTCCAGTGAATTGACTTCTTCTCCTAGGGAGAATGCCAAGCCCAGCCATAAAGCATGTGAGACCTGGGGGAAGAATACACCCCCCACAATGGTATGTCCCTGGCTACTTCTCTACGGGTCAGTGCTCTAATCAGGTAAAGCACTCACAGAAAATGTCTAATGGGGGAACTCCCACACAGTGCAGCTGTACTCTTCCCTGAGCATCCAAGCCTTACTTGGGTTTGGTCCCATCTCCACTGATAAACCAATTCTGTTCAAACCTAAATGTTGCCACCAGGTTTCAAAAGCAAGAATTTCACAACTGTGTTAGGGTATTTTAAGTCTGATTTCCCCATTACACAAATAAGGAAACTGAGGCTCAGAGACTTGCCTATTATCACCCAGGGCAGCTAGGTGGCCTAGTGGATAAGTGCTAAGACTTTAGAGGAAGGAAGACCTGAGTTCAAATTCTGCCACCCTCAGACACTAGCTCTATAACCTTGGGCAGTGAACTTTGTTGTTGTTATTGTTTTTGGTTTTTTTGTGAGGCAATTGTGGTTAAGAGACTTGCCCAGGGTCATACAGTTAGTAAGTATCAAGTGTCTGAGGCCAGATTTGAACTTAGGTCCTCCTGACTCCAAGGCCATTGCTCTATCCACTGCACCACCTAGCTGCCCTGGGCAGTGCACTTTTTGTTGTTCAGTCATTTGATGGTGTCTGACTCTTCATGACCTCATGGACAATGGCAAGCCAATGCTGTCCATGGGGTTTTCTTGGAAAAGATAATGGAATGGCTTGGCCTTTCCTTCTCAAGTGGGTTAAGGCAAATGAAAAGAAGGGTAACATAGCTAGTAGGTGTCTGAAGCCAAATTTGAACTCAGATCTTCCTGACTCCAGGCCCAGGACTCTATCCACTGAGCCACCTATCTGCCTGGGCAAGCCACTTAACCTCTGCCAATCCCAGCTTCCTCATTTGTAAAATGAAGATAATAATAGCACCTAACTCATGGGGTTATGAGGCTCACATGAGGAAATATATGGGGAAGCTCTCTATAAACATCAGTTATCATAACTAGTAAGTTTCAGAGGTAGAATTTGAACTCATATCTTTGCTGAATCAAGTCTAATAAACTTAAGTGAGGTCACACCACTGCCTTTCATACTCAATTGCTGCATTATTCAGCCAGTGCCTACACTTCTTTTTTTTTTAATTATAAAAGTATTTTATTATTTTCCAGTTACATGTAGAGATAGTTTTCAGCATTTGTTTTTATCAGTGCCTACACTTCTGCTGGTTTCTTCTGATCGTTGTGCTAACACAAGGACTCGTTGCTGGAACAGGACCTAAATGAGGCAGCACAGCCTTCCTGTTAGCTTGTACCCACACATCTATCCCATGTGCTGTTTGATCACAGGCTACCAGGTTGCAAGGCTGTGTATAGAAGGGCAATAGGTAGAAAGACTGAGGGCCCCAGCTAGCATGGCAAGAAATGATTTGAAAGCTATCTTTGGAGCATGCCTTAATTTTCTCCTCTGTAAAATGAAGATAATAATACTCCCAGAGTTGTTGTGATTGCAAAATGGGATAACGTATGAAGAGTTGAAATTGCTATATAAATGTCAGGTGGTGGTGGTGGTGTTATGGAAGCTAAGTTGTTTTTTACTTGCTAAATGCTTCATTTCTACTGCCTTGGGGGCCCATAGGTAGAGACCTAATGTGCCTCTCAGATAATCTTGTACTAGCTGGGACTGGAGAACCATTGTGTCACAAAGTAGAAAAGGGGATAATTCCATGGTGAGCAGGAGCAGCTCTGAGAAGCTGCCCCTGGGGCAGACACATTGGAAAGAGGGAGAAATCTCTCCTTTTCTTTCTCATGTTCTCTTCTTTCCTGAAACGTCTAGCTGCCTTCTCTGAGACTGAGAATTTGGAGTGTGGCTTTGGATCCCGATATTCCTATGTATGGGAATCCTACTTTTCGTAGGAACCCTTCCCTAACCCCTTTTTATTCCATTGCTTTCCCTCTCTTAATTGTTTTCTCTTTATCCTGTGTATAGTTTGCTCTGTATGTATTAGTTTGTATGTCTTCCCCCACTAGATTGTTTTGTTTTTGCAGGCAATGGGGGTTAAGTGACTTGCCCAGGGTCACACAGCTAGTACGTGTCAATTGTCTGAGGCTGGATTTGAACTCAGGTACTCCTGAATACAGGGCCAGTGCTTTAACCACTGCACCATCTAGCTGCCCCTTCCCCCACTAGATTGTAAGCTTCTTGAGGGCAGGGACTGTTTTTTGCCTTTTTTGTGTCCTCAGTGCTTAACACAGTGTTTGGCACATAGTAGGCACTTAATAAATGGGGTTTTGTTTGTTTGTTTGTTTTTGGTGGGGCAATGAGGGTTAAGTGACTTGCCCAGGGTCACACAGCTAGTAATTGTTAAGTGTCTGAGGCAGGATTTGAGCTCAGGTACTTCTGAGTCCAGGGCCAGTGCTTTATCCACTGTGCCACCTAGCTGCCCCAACTTAATAAATGTTTATTGATTGATTTTGACTTCTTTCTGTACCATTTATTGTACAAGTAGTGCATTCTAGTTACTCAGTCATCCTAAATACCACCTTTGGCCCATGTGTCATGTTGCTCATTTCAGATTTAGGGGCTGATTATACAATATTAATATGAGCTCCCTGAGACTGGCTTTTTTCCCCTGGTCTCCATTCTTCTACCAAATGAGAAATTCATTGGAAGTTCTGTGCAAATATTAGGGTGCTCTAATAATAACAACAATGCTGGACATTTATATGGCTCTTTAAAGTTTTCAAAGCAGTTTGCATGTATTATTTCTTTCTTCTTTCTTCCTTTCTTCCTTTCTTCCTTTCTTCCTTTCTTCCTTTCTTCCTTTCTTTCTTTCTTTCTTTCTTTCTTTCTTTCTTTCTTTCTTTCTTTCTTTCTTTCTTTCTTTCTTTCTTTCTTTCTTTCTTTCTTCCTTCCTTCCTTCCTTCCTTCCTTCCTTCCTTCCTTCCTTCCTTCCTTCCTTCCTTCCTTCCTTCCTTCCTTCCTTCCTTCCTTCCTTCCTTCCTTCCTTCCTTCCTTCCTTCCTTCCTTCCTTCCTTTCTTTCTTTCTTTCTTTCTTTCTTTCTTTCTTCCTTTCTTTCTTTCTTTCCTTTTTTTTTGGTGGGGCAATGAGGGTTAAGTGACTTGCCCAGGGTCACACAGCTAGTAAGTGTCAAGTGTCTGAGGCTAGATTTGAACTCAGATCCTCCTGAATCCAGGGCTGGTGCTTTATTGGATGTATTATTTCAACTGATACTCACAACAACTGTGCAGTCATTATTATCCTCATTTTGCAGATGAGGGAAATAAGACTTCAAGAGGATAAAGGACTGGGGTCAGCTAGGTGGCACAGTGGATAGAGCACTGGCCCTGAATTCAGGAAGACCCGAGTTCTAATCTGGCCTCAGACACTTGACACTAGCTGTGTGACCCTGGGCAAGTCACTTAATCCCCATTGCCTTGCAAAAAAAAAAAGAGAGGATAAAGGACTTTCCCACAGCCACAAAGCTAGTGTCAGAAAGTGTGATTTGATGCCATGTTAATTATTATGATTTTGATATAAGCTATCCAGGCCTTTTGGTTTTTATCCTCCATTCTTTGACCAAATGAGAAAAATGTATGTTAAACACCATGCAAACTTTAGAGTACCATCTTAATGATTGTTAACTCTATATATTGACATAGCTTTTAAAAATTCTCTTCCTTATGTTTGGTGGCATTCAGATAGAAATGGTGGGGAGACAAGTTGCTATCTTACTACTGATCTTTGATGTTTAATGTTTGGTAGATTGTTAAATTGGTTTATCCACCATTTTATCTAAAAATTTTAGATTCTCCATCATTTTTTTTTTGGTGGGTGGGGGTTTAATTGAACAAAAGGACTGAGAAGCAAATTCATCTTCTTTAGACTCAGAGTCTACAAGACAATTTCAGTAACAAACAGGACGACGGGCATGACATATCCTTTTTCCTATTTCCACATAGTTTAGTTTGTTCTACTAAGTCTCTCTCTTTTGAGAGCTTTTCATTCCATATAGTTTGAACATTATGAGTACTTAGTGAGGTGCCATCTATTAACAGTTGTTTTCTTAAATTTGCGTGAGCCAATATCATAGCTGTATACTCTTGGGCAACCGTTTTGTCTGCAGTGATGCTCTTCCGGGAATCAAGGCCGCTAAGTGGCACAGAGTGCCGGGCCTGGAGTCAGGAAGACCCAACTTCAAATCTGGCCTCAGACTTACTCATTCTATTACCTTCCCCTGGACAAGTCATTTGCCCTCTGCCTCAGTTTCCACAACTGTAAGATAGGGGTCATAATAGCACCTATCTCACATGGTTATGAAGGTCAAATGAGGTAATATTTGCAAAGAACTTGGCCTAGTGCCTGGCACTTAATGGGTGCTAAGTCAGTGCTTCCCTTTCCCAAATTTATATGTCAAGGCCATTACTATATCACCCATCAGTCTTTTCTCAAACACCAACCCTTTACAATAGTCTGGTGAGTGGTAGTCTCCTTGAGAAAAGGGTGTGTCATGTTTCTGAATCAGGCTGGTCTCTGGCTCCTTCATTCTCACCTCCCTGCATGTTCTAGTGAGTTTGTTTTCCTCTAACCCTGTATTTAGGTTAGATAGTGAGCCCTCGGGGACCACAAAATTGGGAGAGACTTTTAGCTTCCAGAGCCAAAGTTGGCTGGGGTGGGGAGGCTGGGTAGTGCCCCAGGGCTAGGTGCTGCTACTTTCTCGAAAAAACACAGGAGTACAGGACATGACAGAGCCCCTGTGGGGGTGAGGAGGGTAGGGGGCATTCTCAGAAGACTTACAGGAATTGGAGTGGGGGGATCATTGTGGAGAAAGAGCTTCAGTGGTTTATCAGAACTCTATTCATCAGGCTCCTCTAATCACTTCCACCCAGAAAACTTGTAGTGCTCAGGAGAGGGCAGGGGAATATCTGATTTCGTACCAGGAACCACCACCAGTGGTTCTGGCTTTTTCAGTTTCCATTCCTAGGTCAGTTGGAACATGTTTGCTGTTGCTCAGGGAGCCAAAGGCGTCACATTAGCAAGAAGCTTAAGGAGTATTGTTTCTGACCTTGGCGTGTCTTTGTGCCTGGAGGTGGCCTGGTTTACTATTAGCAGGGGTAGCCTGTATATCCACAAGGACCTGAGAGGAAGCAGCTGACTTGGGAGTGTTGCTCGCAGGAGACTCTATGGGAGGTTTTCTTTTATTTTCTCTCTTTCTCTCTCTCTTCCCCTCTCTCTTCCTCTCTCTCTTCCCCTCTCTCTTCCTCTCTCTCTTCCCCTCTCTCTTCCTCTCTCTCTTCCTCTCTCTCTTCCTCTCTCTCCCCCTCTCTCTCCCGCTCTCTCTCCCGCTCTCTCTCCCGCTCTCTCTCCCCCCCTCTCCCTCTCTCTTTCTCTCTCTCTCCCTTTCTCCTTTCCTTCCCCTTCTCCCTTCCTTCCCTTCCTTCCTTCCGTCCCCATCTCTCCCTCCCTGTGTCTCTCTGTGTGTCTGTTTCTCTCTCTCTCTGTGTCTGTTTGTCTCTCTGTCTTTCTGTCTTTCTCTGTGTGTGTGTGTGTGTGTGTGTGTGTGTGTGTGTGTGTGTGTGTGTCTCTCTCTCTCTCTCCTTCCCTGCACACTTGTCTTCTCTTGGCCACAGTGGACTCACTTAGAGAGGAGCTCAATCCAAGCTCTATAAACCAGTTTCTTGTCTTTCCAATGACATTCTAAGAAGGTTCTTTTCTAAAGCAGAGAGACTCCACATTCAGCAATGTTTGTTGAGTTTCTGCTCAATACAAGGCACTGGGCTAGGGCCCAGGGAGACAAAGTTATATAACAAGGTTGCTCTATCCCCACTCTGAGCATCAGATCTGTTAACATTTTTCTCATTTAAAATGCCCTGGTATCCTGAAGGGGCTGGGGTATTTTCTTTATCTGTCATTGGCAGGAGCACCCTCTGATTGTGTTCCTCCCATTTTGAGGGGTTGAGTGGGGAGCACCCCAATTCCATTTAACCACTTAACATCAGATTAACTGTTACAAAAGTTTATCCACTTCAAAGAGGTAGCAAAAACAAACACACATACATTTTCTCCATCACCTCTGGAGCATAATCCCCTCCTGAATCCTCCTCAGTCTCTAGGGAGATAGGGGTAGAGCGGAAATTAGATTCACAGTTTAGCTCAATTCTTAGAAAGCATTCATCTGGCCCTGTGGGGCTAGTATTTGTAGATGGTAACTCTCCTGGGATACCTTAGTGGCCTAGCTGTAATGCTTAGCCTGGATTCTCAGACATTCAGCTTCCAGTGGCTTGAACATTGCCCTTCTTGCCCCCCTGCCAAAAAAAGGGAGTGAGATTCGAGACTTTATTCTTGCACTTAGAAGAAAAATGAACAAATAAAAAAGACCAAAGACCCAAGTCTGTTTTTCAAGGCCACATTGGGTCCAAGTAGGGTTAGGAGGTAGCCTGTGGGTCCCTTCCCCTTTACTGCGTGGTCTCACGGTCTGTAAGGAAGGAGTCACTTTCACTGTCATACCCAAATGCAGCAAAAGCCACAAAGATCCTGTGTTAGGCCATTTTAAAGACTATTCTGGAAATGCAGCCAATGGAAAAAGGCTGCTCCCAATCATGTGGTAGACCAGTACAGTATGTTCACACACGTTTCAGGCCTTTAGTCTCCTGGAATCAGGTCCCCAGCATCTTCCATGTGAATGACGCCATCTTGGCATGCACCAAACCCCCTTGAAAGATGGAAAAACAATTTAGTTTTTGCCCAAGCTGGCTAGGTGATACAGTGGATAGGACATAGAGACTTAGAGTCAGGAAGACCTGAGTTCAGATTCTATTTCAAGCACTTACTAACTATGTAACCCTGGACAAGTCTCTTGCCATTTCCCTGCTTTTCCACTGAAATTCTAACGGAGCTCAGCAGCAAGAGGTAGAGAGAGAAATTCTATTTAAAATAACTGCAGACAATATAAAATATTTGGGAGTCTACCTGTCAAGACAAATCCAGGAACTCTATGAAAACAATTACAAAACACTTTTCATGCAAATAAAACCAGATCTAAATAACTGGAAAAATATCAATTGCTCAAGGATAGGCCAAGCTAATATAATAAAAATGACAGTTTGACCTAAATTAATGTACTTATTCAGTGCGATGCCAACCAGACTACCTAAAAATTATTTTATAGAGCTAGAAAAAATAAGAAAAGAGGTCAGTGGCACTCTCAAATCCCAAAGACCCCTCGTAGCAGTGGGCTCACAGTTTATATGCCCTGGAAGAGCAGGTGTTCCTGAGGGTGCCAATGATCTTTGGTTAACAATTAATAAAAAAATGAATATTATAATGACATGTGGGTTCATTCTAATGAGGGTCTTGGAGATACATCACCCATGTCATGGCCAAAGAGACTTATCAATTTTCATATCACCTGTCAATGTGGTAATAGAAGCCAAATTGCCAAGGTTGAGGTAGAATAGATAATAAGTGGACTTGGTTAATAGAGTCAAACTGTTGTAACTTGTTTAGGAGTAAAGGGACCATAACTTGGCTAATAGACGATTATTATTTACTTCTCTCTAAGGTGTTAATAATTTAATAGATTAATGTATTGCCCTCTCAGTAACATTTGTATTTAAGACCATCTTCCTGGAAATAATACCTAATTCCAAATAACTAAATCTCGAATGGTAATAATAGTAGCATCTAGGGAAAGATGTTTACTTTAGAAAATAATACAAGCTTTTTGCTTCTTCAAGCCACTAGGTCATCCCCCTAGTTGTGGACCATATTTAAAAAAAAACAAAACTCCTTCCCCTGTGACCTGTGTCCATGAAATCCTAGCTTCATTCATTCCAGCTGTGAACTCTTTCCTAGACTTTAAAGCCCATGGGTCAGGGAGGAGGCCTGGAATTCTTCTGTATCTTGGATTATCCTGCTCCTCGTGTTTCAATAGGCACATGAACATGAATCTTTCATTTCAGGGTTGCTACTGAGTATAGAATCTGTTTGGCTTTTAAAGCCCTTCCTAACCTGCCCCTTTCCTGCATTTTCAATCTGCTTACATTTTACTTCCCTCCGCTTACTCTGCCATCCAGTGACACTGATCTCCTTCTGTTTCTTGCACGGGGCACTCTCCCGACTCCAGATATTTCTATCTGTACTGTCCCCCATGCCTGGAACTCTCTCCTTCCTCATCTCTCCCTCCTGACCTCCCTGGCTTCTTTCAGATTTCAGTTAAGTTCTATGTTCTACAAGAAGCTTTTCTGAGTCATCCTTAATCTTTATGCCTTCCCTCTGGGGTCATCTCCAATTGGTCCCCCATATATCTCATTTATTCATATTGCACGTTATCTCCCTCATTAGATTGTGGGTTTCTTGAGAACAGGGACTGTCATTTGTTCTTTGTATCCTTAGTGTTGACCTGGCATGTAGTAGATACTTAATAAAATGCTTGTTGATTTGATGGAACTTGACTGGTTCTTGGGCAATGTTTAGCCTTAGACTAGAAATAAGGAAAATTGGCCTCTTATATACCTGTGCCTTTCTGTTCCTCTCCTGCTGTGCACCAGTGCTCTCTCCTCTTCTATCCCTCTTTCTCCTATCTTCTCATAAAGTATCCCAAGCTCTGACCTTTCTTTCATTCACATCAACACTTCTGTTCATCATCTAATTCCTTCATGGTCTCGATCTGTTCTCTGATAACCTGATAGTTACCATTAGGGTTGTCAAATAGAAGAGTAAACACTTGGGACTTTCACTCCAAAAAGAGGGCTCTAGTCTTAGCTCCTGGGAATCCCATTTCCCCTTTAGGAAGGGTTCTATGATCTCATTGGCATAGGGAATGCTCAGGAATGAAAACATCCTCTAGCTTTGTAGGTTGGCACCTTCTCTGAAACTTAGAATCTTAAATGCTAAGAGGTTAAGTGATGTCCAAGGTGAGACTAGCCCCAGATCTTGCTAGCTCTTATGGAAGTTCTCCTTCTTCTTATATAAAATGGAGATAACAATGACCATACCTTCACTGGGTTTTTGAGGGGGGTCACATGGGATAACAGGTGAAGTGCCTTTAAAATTGTAAAGCCCCAAATACACATAGGCTAGTAGACCATTATTATTCACCTCTAAGGTATTAAGAACTTGTTAATAGCTTAATGTATTACTCTCTTAGCTAACATATTTACATTTTAAGACTGCCTGGAAATAATATGCCATCCCAAAGGACTGAATTTCTATTGATGGAATTTGAAACATCAGGTCAAAAATGTAGAGGTGGGGAAAAAGAAAAGTGGTTTTTTTCCAGGGCTCCTCAAATTATATACACTTTTCCTTTTTATGTCAGGCCTCATTTTTGACAAATGGTCTGCATTTGCAAGACAGCTGGCTGGGGTTAGGGCTGCAACTTGAGGCAGCTGAATCAGAGGGAAGCTAACTGGCCCACCCAGTTACTCCATGACCTTGGCCAAATGAGCACAGTGATCTTTTAGGGCTGACAAGCCCCAGTTACAGACAACAGAGTGGATTTTTCAGGAGCTACACCATTTTGTATCAAGAACATCAAATGTTCCCATTTGAGGAGGTGACCTGGTGTTGAACTTGAGAAAACACAGGTTTCCCCTTTTGCTTCCTCAGTGTCCAAGAAGGCTTAGAAGCAAATCATTTTGGTCCCTTTTGGTCCTGTACAGGACATATCCTTGTGGTTAGATTTCCCTATCCCACCCTCCCATTCCCTGCTTTTTAAGTAGCTTCCTCTCTATATGACCAGTTGAGATGTGTACTTTGTTCCACATGGCACTAAACACAAGAAAGACCTTCCTAGATCTGGGATGCTCCAAAGCAGCTCTTCTTAGAGGCAGCAACCAGATGAAACACCCTATTTGCAAAGCCTGTCCTACCTGAAGAGTCTGACTCTTGTTCTCAGCTGCATACTCTGAGCTGTGTCTCACAAGCACTTCGTGGGAATGTTGTGAAGAATATATGAAAGATTGTATAATCTAAATCTTATTGTTTACTGTCTCAGGGAAGGGGGAGGGGAAGGAGGAAAGGAGGGATAGCATTTGTTTTTGTTGTTTGTTTTTGGTGAGGCAATTGGGGTTAAGTGACTTGCCCAAGGTCACACAGCTAAGTGTCAAATGTCTGAGGCCGAATTTGAACTCGGGTCCTCCTGAATCCAGGGCCGGTACTCTATCTACTGCACCACCTAGCTGCCCCCAGGGATAGCATTTGTAACTCAAAACTTTAAATAAAAATGTTTACTATGAAAAAAAAGAATATATGAAAGATGAGGAGCTTGGTAAAAGTCTTTGAGTCCAAGTTCAGAGAATACAGTTGAGCCATACAAGTAAGATTCCTCAGGTAGAGAAGTGCCGTGGCAAGGTCATCCCATCTTTCCTGATAACCTTGGGCAGAGCATTCTGACACAGTTCTTTCTTGCTGAGGTTGAGTTCTATTTCAGTCAAGTAGGTGATATAGTAGATAGATCACTGAGCCTGGAGTTAGGAAGTCCTGAGGTGGAAGCAGCTAGGTGGTGCAGTTGATAAAGAACCAGCCGTGGATTCAGGAGGACCTGACTTCAAATCTGGCCTCAGACACTTGACACTAGCTGTGTGACTTTGGGCAAGTCACTTAACCCCAATTGCCTCACCAAAACCAAAAAAAAAAAAAACCCCCAACAAAACAAAACAAAAACAAATGCTAGTTATCAGGACTAGTTGAACTAGTCCCATCACATCTTCCTCTACTCAGCAACAGGATGATTCCTTATTTCAACTGGCACTTGAGGGATATGAGACTGTAGCAAAATGAGATTAAAAGAGAAGCTCAGAGATCATAAGAAAACAAGTTAAAGAATAGCAGGGGTGGACGTTGTGGCTTGCTCAGCAAGAAAAACTTTCATTTAATAACTTCGGAAGTCAGGGGATTTTTGAAGATGCTCAAATGAAGGCAGTGTAATCTGATGGAATAATACTGGATTTGGCATGCAGGAGAACTGGGGTCTAGTCTCAGCTCTATGCTTGAGCAATTCTCTGATAAATCACGGCCCTTCTCTGAGCCCCCTTTTACTGGTCTATAAAATGAAGTGGTTATGATCTCTATGATTCTTTTCAATGAGAATACTTTTCTTCTTTTTTTTCCAAAGTGGGAGGGGAAGTCTGAAAGAAGAAAAATTAGATTTTGAAGTGAAAAAATAAATCTTTTACAAAGACAAGTAAAATGCTGCTATTAAATTTTGTTCTCATTCCTACTAAGATACTACTCTGTGGAAAAATTGATATACTAAATTCTTTTGCACACATTTCATAGAACTATGATAATGATAGCTTCTATATAGTGCTTTAAGACTTAAAAATCACTTTCTAAAAATTCTCATTGTAATCACACAATAATCCTGGGAGGGAGGTACTGTTATTATTCCCATTTCATAGATAAAGGAACTGAATTAGGTAAAGGTAAAGAGACTTGCCCAGGTCATAGCTAAAGGAAGTATCTGAATCTGAATTTGAACTTGCTTCTTCCTGACTATAGATCCAATGTTCTTTTTTTGTGTGCCACCTAGTCACCAGTATAAGGGCAACTAGGTGGTTTAGTGGACAGAGTGCAGGGCCTAGAGTCAAGAAGACTCATCTTCCCAAGTTCAAATCCGGCCTCAGATACTTACTAGCTGTATGACCCAAGGCAAATCTCTTAGCACTTTTTGCCTCAGTTTCCTCATCTATGAAACGAGCTAGGGAAGGAAATGGCTAACCACTCCAGTGTCTTTGCCAAGAAAACCCCAAAAGGGGTCATGAAGAGTTGAACATGACTGAGAAGAATGAACAATAATAATATGACAATATTCTCACCAATGTGACAATAAATTAAAGCAATGCACATTTTGGAAAAATCTATAAGGAAAGGAAGAAATGTATGAGAGAGGGAGAGAGGAAGAAGGGAGGGAGGGGGGAGGGAGGGAGGGAGAGAGAGAGAGAGAGAGAGAGAGAGAGAATGAGAAGGAGTGGTAAAACCTAATAATCAAGTATTCATTTAGGAGAATTTATTTTAAATGAACCTCTTGAAACTATAGGAATCCATAAGTACTAAGAAATTCTTTAAAATATATACCTTAAAAAGATGAGCTTAAAAATGAGTGAGAAGGAATTATTTATGATAAATGTGATACAAATGAAAGCATTATAAGATAGTTAGAACCTTTTGGTGTTTCGCAGGATTTAGAGCTGTAAGGGACTCTAGAGACTAATTAGTCTCCCATCCTCACTCTGTCTTAATTTTACAGATGAATAAATGGGCCCAGTGGGGAAGTGACATTTCTAAGGTCACACAACCAGAGGTTAAACCAGGTTTTCTTTCCACTATGCTATTCCCTTTAAGTATTTTTTTAGACATTCCTTTCATTCTCATGGCATTTCAGCTAGGTCATTTTAGGAAAGGAGAGAGCTATATGATTCCATTTTTTCCTGACTCAAGTCACTTTCTAAGTGACTTAGGACCTTCCCCACTTAGGAAGTTAGGGATGGAGTGGAGAGGAAAGCCATTTATTCAAATTTCCAGCCTCTTAATCTACTAGACCATGTGATCTAAAAATCATAATGTTTGCAGACTTCACATTTCTCTGGTTGCAAACTGGTAAAGAATACTAGTACAAGATAAGTTTATTCCAAATGAATAGTGAAGGCCAACCTGGTTAAAAATAAAAAATTAGGGGCAGCTAGGTGGCACAGTGGATAAAGCACTGGCCCTGGATTCAGGAGGACCTGAGTTCAAATCCGGACTCAGACACTTGACACTTACTAGCTGTGTGACCCTGGGCATGTCACTTAACCCTCATTGCCCTGCGGGAAAAATTATATATATACATATACATACACACATGTATACACGTATACATACACACACATGTATGTATGTATGTATTTGTTGCCTGGTACATGTTTACAAGGTAGTTTTAAAGAATCCCTGGGAAAATGTCAAGGAATCAGCTTAGCCTCTTGGTGTTCTACCATTGTGATTTCTCCTTCTCTTTGGTTTACCAAGGCTTCTAGGATATTGGCATAAAATTTGGGAATTTTGCTTGGGAAGACTGCTCTCAGGTCTCACTACCTACTTAAAATTGTAATCCCTTGTGACCTCTAAAGTAAGGATGATTACATAAGCAGAAGGATCTCTAAATCAAAGGCTGCTTAAAGTTTTCCTGGTATCAGAAGGTATTCTGGGCCATGTTTCTCTGTAAGGTTATCAAGTGTGTACTCATCATGTGAAACTTAGCATTACCTGGCACACAATGACTTTCTGCAATTTTAAATACTCTGATTATTCCAAATACTCTGAGGTAGCTGGAAGACCACTAGTATTATTTTTAGAAGAACTAGGCTTCAATCTTGCCTCTGTTACTCACTGTGTGACTGTGGGCAAGCCAGTGAACCTTAGTTTTCTGCCTCTATAAAATTGGGACAGTGGTAATAGATATTAGCCACCTTTCCCACCTTTCCATCAAATCTATAACCTTGATGGATATACCTTCCAAGATTGTTAAATATAATTTTTCTTCATGTGTTTTTTTAGCTCATCCAAATTGGCCTTTTGCCTGTTTCTCACAGAGGGCACTCAGTCCTCCATTTTTGTACTCCTTGCCAGGAATGTACTCATGCCTCACTGTTGCCTGCTGGAAGCCTTAATTTCCTTCCGATTTAGCTCAAGCACTGTCTCCTACATGAGGCTGTTTCCCATAACAGAATGTAACATCCTTGTAGGTAGGAACCACTTCATTTTTGTCTTTGTATTTCCAGGCCCTACCTTGGGAAGCCTGGCTCGGTTCAAAATAGGTAATTAATAAATGCTTGCTGATGGATTCACTGAAGGATCTGTGATTTCATCAATACAAGTAGGAGGGCTAACTCCATTGACTCTGATTGTTGTTCCCCTGTAATTTAGGACTAAATTGCTACAGTTAAAATCTTCATTACTCTTTGACCATGCTGGTGATAAGCCCCTCTGGATTTAGGCTGATTCTCCAAAACAGGTAAACAAACTGTTCTTTATCCCTTATGTAAAGTCATTAGAGCTTGGTAGAACATCCAAGGCATCCTTTACATCTGATAAAACCTGGGAACAGAACTTTAGTGGGATATTTCACAGTTATATCAGTAATGGGGGTCTAGCACAATCATTTTGCTAATATGATGTCATCCATGTGCTTTTAGGAGATTGGAGCATCCATGCATGAAACATTCTGCATTGGCTATTTAGTTGGGGTCTTCAAAATAGTTGGAATCACACCATCCAGGGCTTTTGTAGAATTTAATTCTATGGGAGAGAGGTGTGGCTATGTAGTAAGGAGATCTTAGGAACTCCCTGAGGTCATGTGATCCCTGAGCAAACCAGCCTAGGACCTTGGTCATCACTTGTTCTTTTCCCTTCTAGTTATAGGGAGTGCAGTGTCCTCTGATGTGGGGCAGGAGCTTGAGCCTAGAGGTCTAGAAGTTCAGAAATCTAGGAAGGGTGTTGAAGTCAGCCTGAAACTTTGAGGACCAAGGGTTCAGGAGTCTAGTCCGCTGGAAACTGGCAGTGATGCTGGCTTTAGATATGAATATGATGGAGCCTAAATGGGAATTGAGCTTGTTATTTTTTTTCCTTTCCTTTTTTTTTTTTGAGGCAATCAGGGTTACGTGACTTGTCCACGGTCACACAACTAGTACATGTAAGTAAGATCATATTTGAACTCGGGTCCTCCTTACTGCAGGGACATTGCTATATGCACTGTGCTACGTGGCAGCTCCTTGAGCTAAGTTATGAGACCAATTTCTTGTCCTTCCTCTAGGTATTACAAAGCTTTGGTTAGAAGCCTAGGTATTCTAGGCTTTGAAGTAAATATCTCTTTGTAAAAGCAAATGGGGTTCTAGTCACTGAGCCCCCAAATAAAGGAGCATAGTCATTGGGGATAAGAAGAGTGATACTTCACCTCCTTAGAATACCTGAGAACCCTAAGAGTAGAGGAAGATGTGATAGGTCTATGCCTGAAAAGTGGGCCCAGAGACTATGTAGTTATATATGTGTTTGCATGAATGCATACAAATATGTATCCTATACCTGTGTATATACACACAAAAATACATTGATATATAAATATATTATATAAAACTATTTATATAGAAGTATAATTATATAGTATAACAATAGTATATATTATGTAAATATATTTCTACATATATTTTCATCTAAATTAGATATTATATAATATGTAATTATATCATATAATTATACATAATATGGTTTAATTATATCATGTAATAGCTATAGCATGATATATTTCTATAACTTTAGTTCTATATAGCATATTTATATTATATACATATATTTAAATGCAAACATTTATATAGAAATATAGCACACATAAATTATGCATAATATAATGAGGAGCATTTGCATAATTATACATCATGTTATAGGTTTACATCTTTTATATAATAATACACACAACAGATATGCATATGCAAGCTATATGTACATACACATGTACACGTACCTCTACACAATGCACATGCACACATGTAGCTAAGTGTATTGTATGTGTGTGTATACACATTATATATGTTACATATGCATGTATCTATTTCATACATGTGTATATGTCTATATATGTCTCTTTATACACTCACATGTGTATATATACGTTCATACTGTGTACAAAGGATTGCAAAGTTTTTTGTTGTTGTTTAACACCAACTCTGAAAGGAAAGAGGTATAGACATCTCCATTTGATAGATGAAGAAAATGGAGGTCATAAAGGTTAAAGAATCTGGCCACATAGCTATCAGACTTAGGGCTCCTAACTCCAAATTCAGCGTGTCCTTTTTACCAGACCAGCACACTGCACTAATGAAATCTGTACTATTTATATCAACATCCCAACAAGGCTATTGTGAGGAAAGCCCTTTGTAAATCTTAAAGTGCTCCATCAGAGTGTATAAATTTTATTACTTTTTCTTCCCACTTTTGATCTGATAATACAACTGATATGGAGTCACACTCCCCAAGCTTTAATCCGGACTCAGCTACTTATTAGCTGTGTGATGTTTTGAAAGTCTTTATGTCTTTGAACTTCAGTTTTAACATCTGTCAAATGGGGATAATAATGTAGTTCTGAGAGGGTTGTTGTCCTGATCAATTTGAGATGATCGATGTGAAAATTCTTTAACTATCAATTTAACAAGACAAATCTTGGAGGGCACCTCCTTGACCTTTGATAAAGGGTAAGAAGTTAAGTGGCCTAAGCCCTAACCCGTTTGATTCTGTCTCTTGGGGTTGCCATTTTCTCTTCTTGTTTTCCACTCCTACCCTATCTTCATTGCTCCCTGGCCCTACTACTACCACTTGTTGTTGTTGTTCAGTTTAGTCATGTCCATGGGGTTTCCTTTGCAAAGATTCTGGAGTGATTTGCATTTCCTTCTCCAATGGATTAAGACACACAGAGGTTAAATGACTTATCCAGGCCTAGAACTCTATCCACTGAGCGTTCCTAGATGCCTTCACTTCTACCACTGCTATTAATACCACCACTACCATTACTATTCTCCCTCTTTCTCCTCTCCACTACTATTACCAATCCTCCTCCTCCTCCTCATCCATCCTCTACCAATCCTCATCACTTGACTGCTACTACCACTACTAACACTACTACTAACACTACTACCACCACTACCACCACCACTACCACCACCACTACCACCACCACTACCACCACCACTACCACCACCACTACCACCACCACTACCACCACCACTACCACCACCACTACCATCACCACTACCACCACCACTACCATCACCACTACCACCACCACTACCACCACTACCACCACTACTACCACCACTACCACCACTACTACTAACACTACTAACACTACTACCACCACCACTACCACTGCCACTACTACCACCACTACTACCACCACCACCACCACTACTACTACCACCACTACTACCACCACCACCAACTACCACCACCACCCCTCCCCTCCTTCTTCCTCCTCTTTTTCTTCCTCATTACTCCTCCTCCTCTTCCTCCTCCCCACCACTGCTCCTCTACTTATTAGTACTACCTTCAGCACCACTGCTCTATTATTACTACTGCTGCTTCACTTCTTCTCTCTTTGCTACTGTTGCTGCTGCTACTTTATTACTATGACTATTACTACCACCATTATCACTATTCCTGTCACACTACTATTACTTTTTGTTGGGTTATGGCTCAGATAATCTGAGTTTGGATCCTGGCTCTACTACTCGCTTTCAGCATGACCTTGGACAAATCAATCTCTTCATGTCTCCATTTCCTCATCTGTAAAATGAGAAGGTTGGACTTGATTTCTAAGATCCTTCCAATTCTAAATCTGTTTTTTGTTTTGTTTTGCCTTGGCTCTCCCTTGCCCATACCTATTTTCTTCTTTTTTTGTCCTTTTCCTCTTCATCCAAGAGTACTGCATTTAAAGTCAGAAAAGCAGTGTCCAAGTCTCTATTTTGACACTTTCTAGTTCTTATACTTACTATCTGGGTAACCCTGAGCGAGTCAGTTAACCTTAAGTTTCCTTATCTTGCCCTATTGACCATATTTCATGTTTGTTGGGAGAATCAGGTGAGATAACTTATGTAAAGCATTTTGCAAACCCTAAAGTGTTAAAAGATTGTGAAGTGTTGCTATTGCATTTATTCTTTGGTCCTGGGCCCCCTCCATAGCTCTGGCTACACCTGCCTCTTCTGTGGTCAGGTCGCTTTAGGAACATTACCTTCACTGTTACATGGTAGGACCCACATTTTCAAAAATAACCCTGCAGGCTTCTGTTTCACCTTGAAAAATACTCAAGACCCAGATTTTCCTTGGAACACAGACAATTCTGATCTGAAGTGCCTCTGTAGTCCGCAATCACCCACTTTGGGCAGGATGAAGAATATTTGTTTTAAGGAGCCTTATTTCCTAAAACATACAACCCAAACTTAAGCCTCACTTTCAGGCTCTCCACAATTTGGCCTCACTCTGTTCCACCTTATGTCTCACACTGCTGTAGTCAGATCAACCTTCCTGAGGATCCCCAGCACAGAGCATACTTATGCCCTCCCCTTGTGCCTTGCTCAGATTGGTTTTCACTCTTTCCCCCAAAGGCTTCCTTTGTCTTTTCTGCCCAGTGGAATTTTACTCATCTTTATAGGCTGTGAAGTCCTATCCCCTTTCCTCAGACTACTTAAGCCTCCTTGACCTTTTCTTCAGATGAACACTTAAGATTATACATACACATGTTTATACATCTATATGAGTGTATATATAGACACACACATACATGCATGTACACACATGCACACAGTGTATATACATCTGCACATGTGTACATGCACATATATGCCCATACCTGTGTGTATACACATATCCACATATGTATCTATATCTTAATCTTTTTATCTATATCTGTCTATCTATCTATGGGTTCTTTTTGTTTTTTGCTCTTTCAGTGTTGATACCCTTTCCCAAACAAGATTGGAAGGTCTTGGAGCACAAAAATTGTATTTCTATTTCTGTATCAGCCACAGTACCTAGGCCAGAGCTGACCATGTAATAGACATGTTAAAGTCTGCAAAGCATCTTAAATATGTAAGCCTGTGCTCAAGTCTATCAGTATGTCTTTCTTCACTGGTGGAGAATGTTTATTCAGTGGTCTTCACCTGAATGAGGGGTAGTGTTGGTAAGAACCTGGTCTTCTGGGGAGGAGAGAACTTGGTCTTCTGACTTCAAGCTTAGACAGAAGGGATATGCCTGGTTTGATATTCCCTTAAGGGAGAGCAGCCAGAAAGGACTCTGGGAAGAAGCCAACCTGTAGTGGAGTTGCCTCTTTATGATGTCCCTATCTTCTCCTTATCACACTAGAGACTTTGGGGAATTTTCCCTTGTGTGAGATCTGGGTACTCTCTCAGTTGAGCTGAGATATCTTGTTCCTAGTGGGAGAGTTCATTCACTCTGTGTATTGTGAGGCATATTCTTAACTGTTTCTACTTCTATTTCTGTTTGGTATAGGCTTGAAGAAATGGGTTTATTTGTTATTCTCTATGTATAGTCTTTGTGTAACCAGCATTTGGTGGGAAGTGAGTCCAATTTTTAGATATATAACTTGGGGCATTCTTCCACCAGTAAAGGATATTGACCAGTAGTACAACTTGAATGTAAAAATTATTTCTCCTAGCTATTTATAGGAATAGACAAATATAATTTGAGCCTACTAGCCTTTCTCTGAGGTGGCCAACCTCATAGTCCCAATCTCCTGCTTTCCCTCCTCTTCAGCAGGAATCAAAGTCTCCTTTGGAGAAGGATGGATAGAAAAAAACGTGTATAGGGGCAGCTAGATGGCGCAGTGGATAGAGCACCGGCCCTGGAGTCAGGAGTACCTGAGTTCAAATCCGGCCTCAGACACTTAACACTTACTAGCTGTGTGACCCTGGGCAAGTCACTTAACCCCAATTGCCTCACTAAAAAAAAAAAGAAAGAAAAAAAAAGAAAAAAAAAAGAAAAAAACTTGTAGAGATATCTTTTCATTCTATCCTGTGAACCACATGTAGAGAGCCCCATGAGGACACATAATACACGGGTAACACACATATGCTCTGTACACATACTTTATCTCATTTGAGCCCCAGAACAACTGATTTGTGAGATAGGGTTACAGTTGTTATTATCCTTATCTTATAGATAAGGGGACTGAGGCTCAGAGACAATAAACAATTTGCCCCTGGTGCCATTACTAGTTGTATTAGAGGGAAGATACTTATTTGGAACATTCAGCTATATTGGTTGGGTATCTTCTTATCTCGATTTCATTTTCTTTATCTTCTTTTTCTGCAGTCATAGCTTTAGAACAGGCATTCTTTTTTTAAATCATAAAAGCATTTTATTGTTTTCCATTTACATGTAAAGATAGTTTTCAACATTTGTTTTCATAAGATTTTGAGTTCTAAATTTTTCGCCCTCCTTCCCTTCCCTACTCCCTTATCAGAAAGCAATCTGATATAGTTTATGTATGTAAAATCACATTATACATATTTCCACATTAGTCACATTGTGAAAGAAGAATCAGAGTAAAAGGGAAAAACCTCAAAAAAAAAAGTCAAAATAGTATGGTTCAATCTGCATTCAGAATCCACAGTTCAATAGAAAATGTTCCTCATGCATCAAGGATCCTGAGAAGGTTAAATGGCACCTGTTAGTTAGAAAATGGTAGAGTAACACTGGAAAACTATGAATCCCTCAGGCTGTTGTGTCTCACTCCTAAGGAAGGGTGTGTGAGTGTGAGTGTGTGTGTGTGTGTGTGTGTGTGTGTGTATGTGTGTGAGAGAGAGTGAGATCGAGAGAGACACTTCAAATGGGACAGTGCCCCCAAAATGTCACTGAGGAGGTTAGAACCCTGGGGTCATTCAGTCTCTTCCCAATACTTCTTTTTTTTTTTAATTAAAAAAAATTTTTTTTAGTGAGGCAATTGGGGTTAAGTGACTTGCCCAGGGTCACACAGCTAGTAAGTGTTTTGTTTTGTTTTTTGCAGGCAATGGGGGTTAAGTGACTTGCCCAGGGTCACACAGCTAGTAAGTGTCAAGTGTCTGAAGCTGGATTTGAACCCAGGTACTCCTGAATCCAGGGCCAGTGCTCTATCCACTGCGCCACCTAGCTGCCCCCCTTTCCCCCCTCTCTATCCCCTGCATGCACTTATTAAATGTCTAAATTATGTGCCAGGAACTGTGCTAAGCCCTTTTTTTTTAAACAAATATTATCTCATTTGATCCTCACAGCAACCTTGGGAGGTAGATGCTATTATTATCTTCATTTTTACAGTTGAGGAAACTGAGGCAGACAGGAGTTAAGTGACTTGCCCAGGGTCACACAGCTAATAAGTGTCTTATCTCTCTCAGTGTCACCTTTTCTGGGAAGTGGACAGGAAGGCAGGAGGAGGGAGAGAAGGGACAGCTCTGGTTCCTAAGTCATTGATTTTTTTCTTTATGGGTACAGTCTCAGTCACCCATGCCCAGGGCTCCTCTATCTTCAGCCAGTCAGGGATATTGAGGAGGGGATGCCCTTGCCCAAGCCGGCCGCCAGGGGGAGGCAGGAGGGGGCGCCTTTTGACAGCGGGAGGCCGGGGGAGCGGGAGAGGGAGGAGGGACAGGACGGAGGTAGCCGGGAGCGGGGATCAGAAATCAGGAGCCAGAGCACAGCGTGCCCGACCCCGCTGCCCGAGCAGCCAGAGCCAGAGCGCGGACCAGCCGGGCCAGTGGGCACAGCCGGGGCCAGGGTCGGGGGGCACAGTCCATGCGGCAGTGGGCAGCGCTTGCCAGGCTCCGGGAAGCACGAGGAGGTGAGGCGAGGCGAGGCACGGCAAGGCAGGGGAAGGCAAGTCAAGGCGAGCCGCTCCGGCTGCTCCCGGACACTGACCGCCAGGTGAGCTGCCCGCCCAGCCTGAACCACGCGCCTCCCGCCGCTGCCCTCTCCCTGGCCACTGCAGTGGCTTCCAGTGCTGGGGCGCTTCCCGCTCTGGGTCTCGGGGAACGTGTGCCTGTGTGTGCGTGTGTGCGTGTGTGTGTGTGTGTGTATGTGTGTGTGTGTACTTGGGAACAGCGCGGGCGAGTGGGTGTGTCACCTTGGGTGCCCTAGAGTTTGTGTCCCTGCGATCTTGCTTCGGGGCTTGGGGATCCCATGTGCGTGCGCCCTTGTGTTTATGTGCGTGTGTCTATACCACTGTGGGTGTCCATTCTTTTATCTTTTTGTCCCGTGACCGGGGTTCCTGGAGCTTGTGCCTTTGCTCTGCGCCTCCTTGCAGGGTCTTTAACTTTCAATCAAGTTCAATCAGGCTTGGCCAGTCTGGCGCAATTTGCCGTTCTCCAGTTCCCCGGGGCAGGGTCTCCTTACTCACTGCAGCCCTGGCCCGGAGAGGGGATGGGCCTCAAACCGCCGGGTGGAGGCTGGAGCAGACCCTGCCCACCCAGCCCTCGCTTCCCGCCCGCCCCACTCCAAAGGCGTCCCTGCGTACAGGGGATGGGGCCGCCTGTTCTCCTGGCTTGGGGAGAGTTGTGCTGGATTTAGGTATAAGCTAACCAAGCTCCACTCTAGGGCCTCCGTGATATGAGGGGGCCTCTTAAAAAAACAAAACAAAACAAGACAAAAAACCCCCTGACTTCCAAAAAGCCTCTGTTGCAAGTGTGTGTTAGTTTCAGCTAAGCTGTACAGTCAGCTTTCTATGATGTTCTGGATCTCTTTTCACTGTCCGTTCCAGCTCTGGTGAGCTCTCCAAAGTTTGTTTCAAAATACCTGCCCTCTTTGTGCCCTGTTTTAGAATTGGCTCCGGGCAGAGCTACTTTTGTCTTCAAACAACTTAACAGTTTATTTTAAAAATAAAAGTTTAGTTTCCTATGGAATTCTTCAGGTCTGGAACCCTCCCTCTGCGAGTGAAGCAATCAATTTGGGTTTCTAAGAATGTGCTTTAAACTATGAAACTCAGTTGCCTCCTCTGTAAAAGAAGGGAGTTGGACTAGATTTGTAAGATCTCTAATAGTCATTATTTGTGACTTGTTTTTCAACTTATTTGACTAAGGTGGTGGTGTGGGCATGTGGTCTTTGATTTAGGTGGGTTTTATTCTTACTGAAATGAGAGCAGAACAATCCCATGCAGTGATCTTCAGTATATTGTGCCCATGCATTCCTTTTGATATCATTTATTTCATGTCTCTGAACCCCTTTCAAACATCAACTCCTGTTCTGCAATTAAGCAGTGAGAATTAGGCAGGAAAGATGGAATCCTCCTGAATGGACTGCTATACAAGAGGCCCCTGCTATAAAAGGATTAGGGCTGGGGTTCTTAACCTTTTTTTGTGTCAAGGACCCCTTTGGCAGTCTAGTGAATGGAATGTACTCCTTGCCATTCTAGGAATGGAAATGCTAAATTTCAGTTAGGAGTTAGTGAAAATAAAAGTGTAATTTTTCCCATCCCCCTGAAATCTATTCATGGTAAAGAACCCCCCCCTGGGTTAGGGAAAAGGCTCAGCATGTGAGAGTTCATCTTGCTGCTATGTGACTTTGCACAGGTTGTTTCAGATACCTGGAATGCCCTCTCTCCTCACGATCAGCAATTTGAACTCCTAGATCTTGTCAAGGCTCACCTTAAATATTACCTCCTTTAAGAGGTATTGCCTCTTGATTCCCTATTGCTAGTGTCCCTCATACCCTCCCATCGCTATGTACTTTTATTTTGTATGCATACCATGTGTAAAATACTATCTGTAAAGTTACTGTATCTCTCAGTAGAATGAAGCTTCTTGAGAACTGGGATAATCTCACTATGGTGTTTGTACTTCCAGTGCAATTATGGGCAATTAATTCTTGTGGATTGGTGGATTGATTGAAATAAGGCATCTCTCCCTCAGATAATCAAAACAATGAATGTTTGTTATTGGCAAAACATGGGCTAAATGCCATGGGAATACAAAAATGCAAATGACACCCCCCCCCCTTTCCAAAGGCACCATATAGTTGGGAAGATAATGTGTATCCAAAACGTTATTTAATAATAAACAGAAGTCAGTGTATCAATTTGGCAGTGATTCATTACTGTGTGCCGTCCTGGGTTGAGCATTAGGTGAGACATAAAGTGAAGGTAAAAGTTCTCATGGAGCTTACAGTCTAATAGGGAGAATAAGACAAATGAAAATAACTTTAGTGTATGTACAATGTTACATGACAAAACCAGAGTGGCACAAAACAAAGCAGAGTACCATGTAAAGTCTGGGAAAAGATCACTGAGGGAAACGGGGAAGGCTTCCTGGAGCTTGGGCTCCTGGCATTTGAGTTGATTTTAAAGAATGGCTAAGAATTCAGCAAGTGAAGAAGGGAAGGGAGGATAGGTGCCAATTGCATGTAATTGACACTAAAGTGATATAGGAATTTAGAGGGAAGGGGTAGTGATTTGGGGCTAGCATGATAAAGAAGGAATATTAAAAAATGTAGGATTTGAGTTGAGTCTTGAAGAAGGAGGAACGAATTGCAGAGGTAGAGCAAAGGTTCATAGGTGGAAATTATACAGCAGGTTTAGAAAACAGTGAATAGATCTGGTTGGCTGGAGTGGAGGATTCATATTAGGGAGGGGATTGGGGGAAGGTAGGAAGGTTGAAGAAATAGTATGGGTGCGCACTGAAGATTCTCAAATGTCAGGTTTATGAGTTTATCCAGTAGCTGATGGGGAGTGAGTTTCTGAGCAGGGGATTAACAGGAATGAAGTGAAGTTGGAGGAAAATGTATTTAGGGTCACGTTGAATGGATTTGATTGGGGAGAGTCTAGTGATTGGGAAACAAGTTAGGAAGCTATTTCAATGATCTAGGCAAGGGATAATAGGGTGTGTAGACTATAGTACTAGCAGTGATAAAGATAGCAAGAGACAAAGGAGACATTACAAGGAGGAATCAGCAGGACTTGGTGTCTTATTCTATCTCGCCTCTCTTCCATTTCTTATTTTCTTCTTTCTCCACTATACCTGACTGGGACATTTTATGCTTACAGAGACTTCTTTTAGAGTTGTAAAGTATCACTTAATCCAGACTCCTCATTTTATGTAGATGAGGAAATAGGCCTAGAGAGGTTAAGAGACATGCTCAGGGTCATGTAGTGACAGGATCTGAATTCAGATCCTTCAACTCCAAGTTCAGTGCTATATACTGCAATGCAGTTTTATGGACAGAGATAGGGAAGTCTGGAATAAGAGCAGGTCATAACTCATAAAAATATGATTGTTTTGGTTAGCTTAGTAATGTTGGGTTTGAAGTGGCAAGGAGATATCCAAGTGGAAATGTCTGAGGCATTTAAATGTGTTGGTGGCGGAGCTTAGAATAGTGATTGGTTGCAGGAGATAGTGAGTGATTTGTGATTCATTTAGACAGGGCTGATAGTTTCAAATGAGGATAGTTCAACTTTCCAAAAGGGAATAGTTAGAGAAGACCCAAAGGGGAGAGCTGACCTCCCTCACATATTTTCTCCTCTGCATCTTTCTTGTCTTTCCCTGTTTTTCTCTGTTCTTCTCTTGTTCTACTTGCTCTCTTTTTTCTGTGCTTTTGCATATATGCAAAGTTTTTGCTTTAAAATATTTAATATCGGGGCAGCTAGATGGCGCAGTGGATAGAGCACTGGTCTTGGAGTCAGGAGTACCTGAGTTCAAATCCGGCCTCAGACACTTAACACTTACTAGCTGTGTGACCCTGGGCAAGTCACTTAACCCCAATTGCCTCACTAAAAAAAAATATTATATCCATCTGGTGCATCTTTTGCTCAGGGTCTCAAAATGTCTTGGTGTGTTCTCTGGAGAAGAAGCAGCTTCTCTTTGGGTGCAGGATGTATTGGCTCTAGGCAAAATTGTCAGATAGACTCTATTTGTCTTTAAGATGTTCTCCCCTCCCTGCTTCTTTGGCTATGTCCCTTCTTCAGAACTTTGAATCCCTTCCTTGGTTCTGTCTTTGGTTGTCTCTCTTCTTTCTTCATTCCTTCTTTTGACAATCTCATCTATTCCCGTGGGCTCAGCTTCAGCTATTACTTGTATTCAAATGAGCTCCAAATCTGGATCTCCTGCCCTAACTTCTCTTCTGAGCTTTAGGTCCTCATCTCTGCTTGCCACCTGGATATGACTTGGGTGCTTTTATACATCAGAGACTGAACTTATCTTTGCTCCTAAAACTGCTCCTCCTTTTGTCTTCAGGGTTTATGTCAATGGTACCACCTTTCATTTTCTTACCTTTCTGTCCCTTCTCTCACTCTTTCTCAACACTCCTGTCTAATCAGTTACTAAATCCTGTCAGTTCAGTGTCTGTACCATCTCTCATACCTATTACTATTCTCACTAGTACCACCCCCGAACTATTGTAATGGCCTTCCAAAAGGTGATTTCTTCCCCACCCTCTCCCTACTTCAATCCATTGGTCATACTACTGCTAGATTCGTTTTTTTATGTATAGTTTTGGTCTTTTTGCTAAAAATTTGTCAGTAACTCCTTAACTGTTTTTGTAGTAAATTCAAACTACTTTGGCTGGCATTTTGCATCCCTCCCCAATCGGGCATTGCTTTTCCTACTCAGCCTCTTCATAGAACTTGCTTTCATTCACTCTCAGAATTCCTGCCCCTTGTCATCCACCCCAGCTGCACTTTAAAGAACAATGTGATTTGTCATCTACCCTGATCTATATCAAATGCTGTGTTTTATGGAGCCGACTTACATTATTTTCTGCCCTCTTGAATTCTTACCCATCCATTAAAATCCAGCTATCACTTGCCTTTCAAAGTCTCCTCTGATAACTCTTTTTTTCCCAATATCCTTTCCACTGGGACTTGTGAAGTGTTTTCTGAGCATTTCCAACTTAAAACTTCATGGAGGAGATGACACTTATTTTAGACTTTTTTTTTTTTTTTTTGGTGAGGCAATTGGGATTAAGTGACTTGCCAAGGGTCACACAGCTAGTAAGTGTTAAGTGTCTGAGGCCGGATTTGAACTCAGGTCCTCCTGAATCCAGGGCCAGTGCTCTATCCACTGCGCCACCTAGCTGCCCCTATTTTAGACTTTAAGGGTTGAAAAGGAATTCCAAAGTGAAGAGTAGGGAAGGTTGAAAGACGGTATTTCAGCCACATGAACAAAGGAAGCAGGAAATCTTTGCATACATTAAGGGCTGGCAAGTCATTTTGGTTTGCTGGAGCACAATTTAGCTAGAGAAAAGTAATAATAATATTGATGCTCAAATGAGGACATGCATGTAAATTGCACTGCAAACTGTAAAGTGCCATACATGTGAATTTTCAAAGCATTTTATGTAGATTTCTACTTCAATCCTTAGTGTTAGCATGCAATCAAGCTAGCAAGGGAAAGTGGTCCTAGATTGTGGATTGTAAAACAAGAAAGACATAGCCTGAACAGATAAGAGGAGACAGATGTAGAGTGATGAAGTAGTTCAGAAGATGGAGATTGGGGGAAAGGGCATTCTACACATGAGAAAGGTAGGTGTGATATGGGTAAGCATTGTTATTGAACAGAAGGAGTGTTGGATTTAGAGTGAGAAAATGAGTTGAATCCTAAATCTGATCCTTAGTAATTGTGTGATATTGGCTAAATCACTTAATCTCTCTGTGCCTCAGTTTTTTTCATTATGAAATAGGGATAATGATAGCTTATAAAAATTGAATGAGATAACCAAATGGAATGGAAAAGCATTTATTAAGAACTTACTGTGTGCCAAGCACTGTGCTCTAAGCTGGGAATACAAATAGAAAAAAAAGCAAGGTAGTCCCCTACTATCAATGAACTCATATTATAATTGAATGTAAGAACATTTAGCTTTAGGACAGATGACCAATCACAATGGTCCTTAGAATTGACCAGCAACATAGATGGCAACATAGCCCATACAGGTTATGTACCTTACTGGCCTGGTAGCTCTCTGAGGTGAGATCTGAAGCCAAGTGTGTCTAACTCTAGGCCCAAATATTCTGTCCACTAGGCCACCACATCGCCTCTCCACCTTCCCCCAACTGAATGATAAGAATGTCTCGGTCACTCCATGGCTTTTCTTCCTCAGAAACAGAGGACGTGAATATAGTTTTATTTTAGTGTTTGCCTTGAAAAAATAGTGCCTCATATTAGGAGAGTAGGTTCTTATTATTGTGTTTGGGCAACTGAAGGGTATTTTGTCTTTGTCTGCCATCCTTTTTGGGTTCTGCCATGGCATCCTTATTAGGGTTCTTACCTGATGCCCTCTTCTCCTGGGCATGACCCTGCTGGGCAGTCAGTCAAGCCCAGCACTGTGCATATCTTGTCTCAGAAGGGTGTCATTCAGCCAACAGGCCTTTGGCACCCGTGTGCACTCCTGGCTCCAGCTGGGTTCTGTACTGGCTGCCTGCCTGCATGCTTGGGGGCCTGGTCATCTCTTAGGACAGATGTAATGAGTGATTAACAAGAGCTCCATCTAATCTGCTGCCAGGGGAAAGGAAGGGCCAGTAGTGGGCTCCCTACGGGTTGTGACCTGTTCCAGGTGGGTTTGGAATGTACCCAGGGCAGGATAGGGATTAAGACATAAAAGGGGGAAAGGAAATGAGATGTTAACCCTTTAGGCTACAGCTCTTTTTGAGCTCTGGCAGGAAAGTGAACTATGGTATTATCTCTCTGAATCTGTAGCAACCCCAGGAGGAAAGTCAAATTTTTGTCTTTGATTTATGGCAAGGATAAATTGGCATGTGATTATGGTTGGAGAAAAATGCCATTTCCTTTATTTTTCCATTTTCTCAGAATCCCACTAAGCCATGTTGTTTAGCAGAGGGAGGAGAAAGACTGAAAGAAAAGTTTAATTTGAAAGGAAAACTGATAAACAAGATCCTCCGCAATGAGTTTATCTGTTTCCTTCCTGGAAACCTTCAGATCATATTGAACAAGTTATAATGTGGTAGACACATCCTTTTCCTAAAAGTCAGTGCCTGAGTTTGTGTCCTTTGGGACTCTTGTATCTTGGAAGGGGATTGGTTGGCTTTTCTGAGCCCGTCTATAGCTGCCATTCACTGATCCTTTCCCTTAATTAGCCATGGTCACCTCACCTTCCCCACACCTGCAGTTCTAAATCCCAAGAATATATTCTAAGTTCATGTAATTAGAGCTACTTTACGAGTAGAATAAAAGAGAACAGAGGGCAAAACAACTTCTTCCTTAAAGGTTTGCCTTTTTTATGATCATAGATTAAGACCTGGAAGAGGTCTTAGAGGTCATCTAGTCCACTCTCTGTGACTCTTTTCTTTTCTTTCTTTTTTTTTTTTTGAGGCAATTGGGATTAAGTGACTTGCCCAGGGTCACACAGCTAGTAAGTGTCAAGTGTCTGAGGCCAGATTTGAACTCAGGTACTCCAGGGCTGGTGCTCTATTCACTGCACCACCTAGCTGCCCCATATCTAGTCCACTCTCTATCCCCCACCCACCCCCATTTAGCAGATGAGCAAATTGAGGCCTGAAGTGGGAGAAGTGACTTTCCCAAGGTCACATAGGTAGTAAGTGTCAGAGGCAGAATTCAAACCCAGAATCCAAAGCCAAAGCTCTTTCCACTACCCCATGCTTCCTCACTTAGGGTCTCTAGTGTTGTCACTTTTAAATGTCCTAACCTCTATGTGCCTCCTCTGCTTTGACTTTTGAGATCTAGCTACTTTTCCTACCTTGTTTCCCACCCCTGTGCCTTGCTGACTCTCTTTGATGCCTAGATTTAGCTCCCTTTTCATTAGAGCACACAGCTCCCTGGCCTTGTCAAGGTTCTGCCTCTGCCACTTACTATACATGTGACCTTGGGGAAGTCACTTCTCTTCTTCAGGCTCAGTTTTCTCATCTGTTAAATGGGGGTGGGGGGCAGAGAGTAGACTAGATGATCTCAAAGAGTCAAGCAAGCCACTGGAACCCTACATATTTATGTTCTGAGAAAGAGGTAGACTCTGCTTAAAATAATGAAAACTGTTCTGCCTCCTAGACCTGTAGCTTGAAATGGACCCTGACAAATGCCTGGTCTCCCCTGGCCTTGGCCTCTTGCCTGACCAGATCTGTGCACTGCTACACATACTTTGGCACAGCAAATACAAAGAGACCGTTTTTCACTTGGAGGAAAGAACATTTGTGTGGGAGGAATCATCAAGTCCCAGAGTTGGAAGGGACCTCATGGGTGCTCTGGTCCAACCCATAGAAATATGAATGCACTCTACATTTTCTTCAATAAGTGGTCATCCAGCCTTTGCTGAAAGACCTCCCAGTGATGGTGAACTCACTACCTCCTGAGGCAATAGCACATTCCATTTCTGGACTGCATTAGGGGGCAGAGCAGTTTTCATTATTTCAAACAGACTCTAGTTCTCTGTAATTCCTACCCACTGATCTGAGTTCTGCCCCCTGAACACAAGAAACTGCAGTTCAATCCCTTAGATGGGAGCTGAGGATTTCACTCTCTTTTATAAGATAGTGAAGGTACATAGATGAATGTGAACTGATGAGGTCCTTTCCACCTCCGTTTGATTGTTTTTCTTGAGACACAAATGCAGAGTCCCGATGGCTTGTTTGACTCTTTGAGGCTCTGTTTCATATGCTATTTATAGAAGGAAACAGGACCATCTTAATAGCAATTGAATTCATGAGTTAATTGGTGAGCTAGGGATAGAATTGCCTTTGTGTGTGTGTGGGGGGGGGGCAATGAGGGTTAAATGACTTGCCCAGGGTCACACAGCTAGTAAGTGCCTGAAGCAGGATTTGAACTTGTCTTCCTGAATCCAGGAAAATCAAGGGTCTAATACTCTATCCATTGTGCCAAAAGTTCTTCTACATATACAATTGACTTTTCCATTCTGAACCTGTTCTAAGACTGCCACTCTCACCCCTTCCATTAACAACAAAGTCCCTATTTTCAATGCAAAACCAAAATCTTATTAAAAAGCAATTCTATGGGTGGTGCAGTGGATAAAGCACTGGCCCTGGATTCAGGAGGACCCAAGTTCAAATATGACCTCAGACACTTGACACTGAATAGCTGTGTGATCCTGGGCAAGTCACTGAACCCTCTTGGCCCTGTCCCTCCCCCACCCTGAAAAAAAAAGTTGCCTACCATATTGAGAAATCAGGTAACTTACCTAAGGTCATATAGCCAGTAAGTCAGGGCAGGATTTGAACCCAGGTCTGCCAGGCTCAAAAGCTAGTTCTTTATCCACTAAATAACATAGTTTCTCCTCTATAGAACTTTAAAAATGGGTACAATATCACCCCACCCAAAGGTTGGGAATACATACAGTTTTGTCTGGGGGATGGCAGAGAAAATTTTGTTTTTTTAATTTAATTTTGTCTGATTCATTGAAAAGGCAGCAATGTGCAGCTTCTCCTTTTCTTACAAGATGCCTTGATTTGTCACCCAGGTGCTCAGGCTGAGCCTCCTTGGCACAGAATAAGGTCTTGGCCTCTCTATGGAGACTACTGGGATAAGTCCCAGAATGGTGGTTTTGGTGGTGTGGACCACTGCCCACACAAAACAAACTGGAGTATTCTGAAGTCATCCTATCCACAGGCCACCTCTATTTGCACTGAATTCTCTTGTAATTGGGAGAACTATAGGGAAGTATAAATTTTGCAGACCCTTTCAGCCTTTTTGGTCTGATTGATTACTCTGGTCTGACGAAGCCAGTCTCGATTAACTTGTATTGGGTGTTCTTGCTCAGTGCTCTTTACATGGTAAAATGACATTTGCTTTGCTGCTTTCAGCTTCCTCTTCCTTGTTCCTGGGTACCCACCTACGTGGTCCCCTCACACTTGGGTGAAGGCACACTTGGTGACCTAAGGCATTGGTGTGGTAGTGGGGATATGCCCATCAGGTATGGCAGTGTTAATCCATGTTCCTCAAAAGTGAGCCACATACAGAGAGGGAGGGAAATACCAGAGGGAATGTAAATGAATGGATGGAATGCTGAGTTATGAGTGAAGAAAGCCTGGTTTTTTGTGGGGCAGTGAGGGTTAAGTGACTTGCCCAAGGTCACACAGCTAGTAAGTGTCAAAGTGTCTGAGGCTGGATTTGAACTCAGGTCCTCCTGAATCCAGGGCTGGTGCTTTTCCCACTGCGCCACCTAGCTGCCCTCCGAAAACCTGGTTTTGAATCCTGATTCAGACCCTTACTAGCTTTGTGACCCTTAGCAATTTGACATCTTTAAACCTCAGTTTCAATATCTGTATAATAGGTGTACTAGCAGTCCGTGCTTCACAGGGTTGTTGTGAGGATGAGATGAGGTAATGTATGTAAGCTGCTTTATAAATCTTAAAGTATTATATAAATAAAAACTGCCATTTTTAGGTCAGAATAATGTAGACATTGTTGGGTACAATTACTGGTGTTTTTGCTCAAAAATTGTTTTTTCTTCGTTACAAGGGAGAATTCAATTTGGAGATGCTGAAGCAGGGGTGAGGAGGACATAGAGGAAGAGAAGAAGGAATATTTCCAGAAAGGAAAAAAATATATTGTTAAAATATGTTTTGTTTTAAAATTATTAAAAACAAAAGCCATCAATAAAATTTTAAAAAATAGTGAGTCAAGTGTACCAACAGTTATCTAAATTAGTTTAATACACCTCAGGTTTCCTTTAGTTGAGGGGTTCTTAACTTTTTTTTGTGACATGAACACCTTTGACAATCTGGTAAAGTTTACAGATCTCTTCTCAGAATAAATTTTTTTTTAAGTGAGGCAATTGGGGTTAAGTGACTTGCCCAGGGTCACACAGCTAGTACATGTTAAGTGTCTGATGCTGGATTTGAACTCAGGTACTCCTGACTCCAAGGCTGGTGCTCTATCCACTGCACCACCTAGCTGCCCCTCAGAATAATTTTTTAAAAAATAATTGGAGGCAGGGTAGGTAGGTGGCGCACTGGATAAAGCAGTGGCCCTGGATTCAGGAGGACCTGAGTTCAAATCTGGCCTCAGACACTTAACACTTACTAGCTGTGTGACCCTGGGCAAGTCACTTAACCCCCATTGCCCCACAAAAAAAAATAAACAAAAAATAATTGGAGGCAATGCTAAATTTTAGTTTGAGGTTGGTAAAAATAAAAATGTAATTTTTTTTACGAATTAAGTTCATAACCCCTATCCCACTCCTAACCCAGCTGGGTCTGTGGATCCCAGGTTAAGAACCCCTGCTGTAATCCAATCCATATTTGAAGCATGAATTGCATCTCTATATTCCTCAACATCTGGCCATCCAGCTAAGTAGCCTCATTTTCATTGTTCTCTTTGGGAATTTTTACCATTTATTCATTTAGCAAATAAATGTTCATTAAGTACCTACTGTGTTATACTCTATGTAAGACTTCACAGTCATTTCTGGCCCCCTTTCGAGTATCTAAGAACCTCCCTTCTCTAGAAAACTCTTTTTTGTATAACAGATCAAATTGTCTCCCACTAAATACGACCTGAGATTATTGCTTCAAGTCAAGGCTACAATGACGGTTATTAAAACTTATCGGGGTGTAGGGGGGAGAAGTTTGTTGGAAGGCAGCAGTTTTTCTTCCCCGTCACTCATTCACACTTGCTTCTGAATAATTCACTTTGGCTAATGGCTCTGTGGCCGTAGGCGGCACTCAGTAAATATTTGTTTAGTAACTGAGTCGGTGGGCACAGAGCTTTCAACCCATCTGGCATACTGAGGCTCACTGAGGCTCACTGAAGCTCGTCTGATCTTGGCTTTCAGGGATTCGGAGGGTGGGAGTGTAAGATGTCTCCCTGTAAGTAAGGCTGATGTTTTCAAAGGCAATTCTGACATTGGAGTGCTTGGTTTTCCTAGATGCTTTTCCTGTATTTATTGGCCAGACCTCCCATCTTGGGCAGACTGTGCTCACATTGTTTGTAGTAGTGATGGCATGGAACCATATGTACTCTGGCCTGTGGTCTGGCAACATATGAATGTAGCTAGACATTAACCTTTGGCTGAGGAGTTTCAATTGAATTCAGCAGTCATTTGTTAAATGTTTGCCATATACGCTGAGCCTTGTGTTAGATACTCGGGGGTGGTATACAGTTTCGATAAGACACTTTCTCCGTCTTGAAGGGATTTACAATCTAGCAGGGGATTAGGAAATATACACCAAAAATTGTATCAGTGCTTGTGTGGAAATAACAATAATCCTTTTTCTTTCTACCATCCCTTTGTAAGAGTTGGTAGAGAAGGAGGGGAAGGCACACAGCCAATGAGCTTTAGAGAACATGGTGCTGGTAGGAGAAGATTTTGTTCCCAGAATGCTATGGACTGAAGGCATATGGCAGAAGGGAACTGTGGGGGTGCTGCTGAAAGAGACTTCTAAGAGATGGTGATGAGAGAAGTCGGAGACTGAACGTAGCTGGCAACAGATGCCAACTGAGGGAGAAGCAGCCAGAAGTGCCTGAGCCAGACTTGGAGCTTGAAGACCAAGCTGAAAGGAAGGAAAGCAGGAGCCATTGAATAGGTGAGGATAGCAGGAGTGAGACTCTAAACCTTAAAAGAGGGTCAAGAACTGTGACAAAGGTCTGGGACCTGGAATTAAAGGCATGTGACCTGTCCAGCAGGGCCCTAATTACAGGGACTTTCCTTAGATCAGGGGTTCCCCTTTGGCAGGCTAGTGAAGCCCATGGAGAATCATGTTTTTAGATGCATAAAATAAAGTACATAGAATTACAAAGGAAACCAATTATATAGAAATACAGTTATAAATTATTATTATTGTTATTATTTTGTGGGGCAATGAGGGTTAAGTGACTTGCCCAGGGTCGCACAGCTAGTAAGTGTCAAGTGTCTGAGGCCGGATTTGAACTTGGGTCCTCCTGAATCCAGGGCAAGTGCTTTATCCACTTCACCACCTAGCTTCCCCCTATAAATTATTTTAAAAACAAATTCATGCACTCTAGGTCGAGAGCCCCTGCCTTAGATTTCCCAAATTAGTATTGTGACTTTTCAGAGACTGAAACCTACAGGAATAGGGAAATGAAAAATGGGAACTCGTCAGGAGATATGTTCTATTTCACATTATTTTGATAAAAGTGCGGTGAAATGAGTCTCTTTTCTCTTCACAACTATCCTAAATAAAGATGCTCTGCTTAAATACAGATTGGAAGCCTCAGGTTGTTGTGAGAGTGGAGTCATACTCTCAAAAGAGAGTGAAGACATGTCAGATCATGATTATCCTAGAAAGATAACCTGGGTGGAGGAAAGAGCCATAGAGAGATTGTTGAGAACGTTCTTAATTATTAATAAGCCTTTAGTGCTGAATCTGGGTCTGTGCCCGTCCAAAGCTCCAGTAATGTAGAAAAGTTGACAAGTTTAATACAAAAATAGTGGATGATTAATGCATTTGAGGTACAAACAAAATACCATTTGAGGGCTAAGGTTGGAGATGCCAGTTATCTGTTGGGGGATGAGGGATGGCTTCATGGGGGAGGTGGCCTTTCAGTTAGGCTTTTAAAATTCTGCTTTCTTCACAATGACTTTCACTTTGTATTTCTAATTTTTGCCAACCTATTCAAGGCCCTTCTGCTTCTTCTGTTTGGGTCATTGCAATAAACTACCTTTCATTTCTCCTTATTACAAACCACCTTGGAAATCAATATCTCTAATGTACTATTGTCATTATGTCATTACCTTCCTCAAAATATTTCAAGGGCTTTGAATCCCCTAGAAGATTCCTTACCCTAATAGTCATGATTTGGTCTTACATGCCATGGTGGATTGAGGATTGGAACAGGAGCCAGATAGCTTCAACCTACTTTTGAAACCTACCTTGCTGTGTGAGTTTAGGCAAGTAATTGAGCCTCTCTGGTCCTTACTTTCATCATATGTAAAATGAAGGGATTGGATGAGATAATCTTGTGGGACTGCTGGATTTGGAGTCAGATGACCTGTTTAAATCCTGGCCACACTACTGGTGTGATCTTGGCAAGCCACTTAACAACTATGGATGTCTTTTCCTTACAGAAGGAGTTAGACTAGAAAACCTCAAAAGTCCCTGTCTATACTAACTCTCTGGTTCTATTGCCAAAGATCCTATGGTTTGGGATAGATAGGCTCTTTCCTTTTGTTTGTTTGTTTGTTTTTGTTTTTGTGAGGCAATGGGGATTAAGTGACTTGCCCAGGGTCATACAGCTAGTGAGTGTCAAGTGTCTGAGGCCGGATTTGAACTCAGGTCCTCCCAAATCCAATATAATAAACATTTTTCTTTATAGTTTTGAATTCCATTTTTTATCCTTCCTTCCCTCCCTCCCCTCCCCATCCCTGTGGCATAAGCTATCAGATATGGGCTATACATGTACAATGATATAAAACATTACCATATTAGTAATTTTGTACAAAAAAACTTGAATAAAAAATGAAAGAAAGTAAAAAATAGCACGCTTCAGTCTGTGTTCAATCAATATCAATTCTTTCTTTGGAGGTCGATAGTATGTTTCATCAATAGTCCTTTGGGACTGATTGGTGACTTTTTTTTGGTGAGGCAATTGGGGTTAAGTGACTTGTCCAGCGTCACACAGCTATTAAGTGTTAAGTGTTTGAGGCTGGATTTGAACTCAGGTTCTCCTGAATCCAGGGCCGGTGCTGTATCCACTGTGCCACCTAGCTGCCCCCAATTGGTGACATTTTAACAGATATTCTCAGTAGAGGGGTTGGGATGAAACTGAACTGAAAGGTATTGAAGAGAGACAAAGTTATAAACAAATGAAAATTCTAGGTATACAGTAGACAACTTTTTCTAAGAACTTTGTTAGTGAAAGAAAGGAGAGAGTGAAGTTTCAGGGACAAGACAAAGCTGTTGATTTGTTTTTAAGCCCAGAGTCCAGTGAAGTTTATGTTTGAGAAAATGTAGCACAAAACCCATTAATTTATATTCTTTGCAGATATATTAAATATATATTAAATATGATATGAAATGGGGCAGTACTTTAGCTGTTCTTTATCAAGGAGAGGCTTACTTGTCATTTCTCCCAGCAGGTGATATCAGAAATCAGTAGATGGCAGCAAAGAGCATCAGATGGCCCTAAAGAGGCCAAACAGCTAAAGCCTTAAAGATGGTTGGTTGTAGAAAACACCTCATTGGCCATGAGACCAGTGGAGACATTCATCAAAGACACCTTGACAGAATGAAGACATAACATTCAGAAGAGATAATTCAATGCCCAGAGTGGAGAACACTTTTGTGTATTTCCTAGGGCCATCAGTCACCACATTTGTCCAGGCAAAAGACAAATGCTAGAAGAATATGCCAGGCTAAAATTAAGTCTGTTAAGTCTCTTCTTTTAACCACTTCTCTTCTGGTGTTAATTTATAATCCCTGACTCCAGACAACTATCTGACTTGCTATTAGTAAATTCATTTTACATTTTGTTAAATCCCTTTTTCTCGGTCCATGTCCTCAAACCCTATTTCTCAGGGATCTCCATTCAACAAAACTTCACAGAAGCTGTGGGACCCCTCAGGTCCCAAGATGATCCATGATTGGCATGCAGATGAATCTAGTGGCAAGAACAAAAAGGTTTAGGTAAGGATATCAGCGTCTTTTCTCCTTATTTCTGCCTTTAATATTAATGCTTATAACAACAATATTGATGGTATTTTGTTCTGAATTCTGGCTAGTACAAGTGTTACTAGTCTCTCCATACATGAAGGCTACCCTGACCCCCTCCCTGAGTCTTCTCTTCTTCAGACTAAACATCCATATTTCCTTCAACAGACTGTCATATATCACGGACTCCAGTCTTCTTGCTACCCTGTCACCCATCCATGGTTTCATTTTAGATTTTCAATATCCTTAGTAAAATATCCAGATATAGTCTGACTTGGGAAGAAAGCAGCAGAACTCTCTCTTCTTTTGCTATGTATGCCTTAAAAAACAAATAAACCAAAAATAATTATATCTATGATTTCATTGAAAGAGCAAATTGCCAATGAGTAAACTCACTCTATCAATGCCAATGAGTACAGGCTCTGAAACTTATAGTCTTGGAGATTTGCCTGGGGGCCCTGAGAGGTTACTTGGCTTTCTCAGAGTCAAATAGTTAATAAGTGTGTGTCACATGAGACTTGAATCTAGGTCTTTCTCTTTTAATACAACCTAGAATTATATTAGATTTTGTGAAGTTCCACCTCACACTGTTAATACAGTTTGAGCCTCCTACTAAAAATCCTACTTAATTTTTAAAATAATTTATTGTCTAGTCATACCTCCTCCATCCTGTATCTTACAGATCCACTCTCGTGCATTCAGAGTACTTCTTTACTTGCTACTAATTATGATCACATCTGAGCTCTGGTCTGTTGACTTCTCCCTGAGAGCTCTATTTTCCCCACATAGAGACTTCTGAGTGCAGAGCTCTGCCATGCAGATACACAACAATTGGCTCTCACACGTCTGTATTTGGACACTTTTCTTACCTGGCATTCACTCTGTAATATTTTGTTCTCATAAGTCAGCTCTGGAAGACTACACCTGAATACACATAATCCTCCTACTTACTCTCTAGTATTTTACTCCTACTCTGCATATATTTAATAACTAATCCATCTTTCTCTCCCTATTTCCCTTTCCTCCCTCCCTCCCTTGTTCAACTTTATTCACTCAGTCTCTGCTCCATATTCTATTCCAAACAGCCAGGGACTGAATTTATACCAGCGTGCCAAAAATGAACACCAGCATCACAACCACCTTAATGCTTTTTTAAAAAAAATTATTTTTATTTATTTTTGCGGGGCAATGAGGGTTACGTGACTTGCCCAGGGTCACACAGCTAGTAAATGTCAAGTGTCAGAGGCTGGATTTGAACTCAGGTCCTCCTGAATCCAGGGCCAGTGCATTATCCACTGCACCACCTAGCTGCCCCTACTTTAATGCTTTTTTAACCTGTTTTCTCTTTGATGGTCAGAATCCAGTTCAGAACAATAGTTGCTTTTATCATTCCCCAAGCCTTTCAAGAAATGAAAGTATCATGAAGGCAAATTAAGATTTTTTTTACTGCTTTGCTTTTGTCAGTAAAAGAGAGTTCTAGCAGGTGTCCAGATTGATTAGGTGATGGAATTAGAAACCATCTAAACCAACTTGTTTCTGAGTAGGAATCTCCTTTATAATAACTTTAACAAATGACCATTGAGCCTTCATTTATGGGGGACCATTGCTTATCAAAGCATCCCATAACATTTTTTGGATACTTCGGTTTTTTTGTTTGTTATTTTTTAGTGAGGCAACTGGGGGTTAAGTGACTTGCCCAGGGTCACACAGCTAGTGTCTGAGGCCAGATTTGACCTCGGGGAAAATGAGTCTTCCTGACTCCAGGCCTGGCACTCTATTCACTGTGACACCTAGCTGCCCCCTGGGAGTTCAAAATTAGGAGATCAACATTAGAAGATAGGAATGGGGGTCAGAGAAATTGGAAAAGCCTTCATGGAGAGGTAGGGATTTAACTGGACTTTGAAGAATGGGTATGATTTGGACATGTGGAAAAGAGCTCAGATGACTGTAGGAATCCATGTTATGGACTCAGTGTATTATTGTAGAGAACAGAGATTGTTTTCCAAGCAGCTGACCCAGGTTTCTTTCCTGGCTAATGAACTGATGTTTGGGTAAGGGGGAGGGTAATTATAGAAACCATCAGGAATGAGGAAAAAGGATGAGTTAAGCCCATGGGAGCAATAAAGAAACAATGATAAAGTGAGCCTATGTGAACTTCAAGGCTGAGCTGACCCAGGAATTCCATGGGAGAGGTGGAAATGTCAAGAAGATACAGAAATCATCTGTTCAGGACATGGATGATATGGAGAGGTCAGAGTTGCTCTGAGGGCTGGTGGTAGGGGACACCTGACTGGTACAATTGGCAGAATTTATAACATTTATGCAGACTAGCTTAAATATCTATTCATAATTAATAATGATCTGTGATTACTAGAGTATAGGCAGTTAAGAGCTGAAAGTAAAGCATGATTGTGTTTTATGTTGTTGTCCCTTGTATAAATGACCATATGAGGGGGCAGCTAGGTGATGCAGTGGATAAAGCACTGGCCCTGGATTCAGGAGGACCTGAGTTCAAATCCAGCATCAGACATTTGACACTTACTAGCTGTGTGACCTTGGGCAAGTCACTTAACCCTCATTGCCCTGCAAAAAACATAACAAAAAATAACTGATCATATGAAAAAGATGATTGAAAAATCTTCTACTTCATTCAGAAGGAAGAGAGACAGTATGGAATAGTGGAAAGAGCTTTGGATTTAGAGTCAGAGGACCCTTACCCAATTCTGAATCTGTTACTTGACACCTGGGTGAGCTTAGATAAGTCATTTAACCTTTGTTTTCCATCTGTTACAGTAGAGAGTTAGATTAGATGGTCAACAAACTATAACTCCTATAATAAAAGAGACATAATCATTGGAACCAAGACTAAAAGTCAAGTGCAACTCGATCGTGAAGGAACTATGTTGTCTTCAGTTTGGGAGAGTTTGGAATTTCCAATCTAGAATAATTGCAATTGCCAAGGCTTAGCCTACAGAAGATGTATAACTCAAAGGATGAGTGGAATTTGAAAATGTAGGGGTGTTGTGGTAATGTTGGGGAGAGAATACCATGGTCAAAAGGAAAGAAGTAGAAATGAATAAGGCACATAGGGAGTGGACAATATGACTAGCATTAAAGTTTTGTGTTGGAAATTAGTTAGAGACAAGATTGGATAGATGAGATGAGGCCTTAGATTACAAGTTGAAAAATTCTATATGTGATGGGAAGCAGTTGGTTTTTTTGTTTGTTTGTTTGTTTGTTCAGGGGAGTGACATGATGAAAGAAATGCTTCATGAAGAATAATCTGACAGTATTGTCTAGGGCTGGGCTGGATTGAGGGGAGCCTAGAGGAAGAGCAGTTAGGAGACAATGGAAGTGATCAAGTAACCCAGTTGTAGCATATAGTCATTGCAGATGAGGACACTAGAAGTTTGAATAGAGGAAAAGGGGCTAATCAGAGAACTAAAGAAGCATTGGTAAAAATTTATGACTAGATATAGGTGATGAAAGAGAGGATGATTCTGAAGCTTCAGATCTCATTGGTTGGTTATATCAAGAAGAGAAATAGAGGAGTTGGGAGGGGAGGAAATTTCGCACATATTGAGTTTTTAAAAAAGAAAAAAAAGAACAAAACCCTGTGGAGTGACATGTATGGCATTTAATATACTCTAAGACTTGGTTGATGTATGAGTTATGTTACTCTGCTTTTTCCATTTTAAAAAATTCTTTGCGGGGCAGCTAGGTGGTACAGTAGATAAAGCACTGGCCCTAGATTCAGGAGGACCTGAGTTCAAATCTGGCCTCAGACATTTGACGCTTACTAGCTGTGTGACCCTGGGCAAATCACTTTGTTGTCATTGCCCTGCAAAATAAAATTCTTTGTTACAAAGGAGAAAGGCAGGGATATGTTAGGAAGTGAAGGTGGTATAAATCAGTCAATCAACAAGCATTTATTAAGTATATATTATGTGTCATGCATTGCAATAAGTGCTAGAAAACAAAACATTTCATTAAAAACAGAAGATCTCATTACTTTTTTTTTTTTTTTTTGTGAGGCGCTTGGGGTTAAGTGACTTGCCCAGGGTCACACAGCTAGTAAGTGTTAAGTGTCTGAGTCCGGACTTGAACTCAGGTCCTCCTGAATCCAGGGCGGGTGCTCTATCCACTGTGCCACCTAGCTGCCCTGATCTCATTACTTTTTAAAATTTTAAACATTTTAGTTTAAAGTTTGAGTTCCAAATTCTATCCTTCTTTCCTGCCCTCTCCCCCCTCCTTCCCTCTTCCTGAGGTGATAAGCAATCAGATATAGGTTATGATTACTTTTTAAGCCCTTTAGCTACCTGAAAAATTACTACAAAGTATCAAACTTAAAATGTGCAGTAGGCAACTGGAAATGTGGGGTTGAGTTTAGGTGAGATGAGAGGACAGAGTTTGAAATGCAGATTTGCAGAATCAATTAACATCAAGGCCATAGTGGAAAGAGTAAAAATGAATGAGGAAGGGAGAGAGAATAGAAGAGAAGGAAGAAGAGGGAAGAGGGGAGAAGAAAGGGGAGAGGAGAGAGACAGAAACAGAAAGACACACAGGGACACAAAGAGACAGAGGTAGACAGGAAGAATGATCTTAGAGATAAAAGGAAACAGCATTATATATTATACTATATGTATTATATATCCTATATAATATAGCATTGAATTATACTATATTTTATGAATATAACACTATATTATCATATGGCTTAATGAAGGAGAGAGTTTCAAGGAAGGTGAGGTCAACAATAACAATTAACTCTCACCAAATCCTTCACTCTATTAGTAGTTCTACACTGACTACATAACTAGCTTGAACTTCTTCCCTTGGTTTCCTGGAAGGTACTTTTCCTGATTCATGTCTTGAAATGGCTTTGATATAATAGCATCAGAATACAGTCAGAAATCTGGAATTTGAGTTCTAGCTATATAACTTGTTAGTTGTATGACCTTGGGCAAATCACTTGACCTTTTTGAACCTTTCTCACTTTCCTTTTCTGTAAAAATGTGGATAATAATATTTTCCCAATTTATACAGAGTGAACCAAAAGTCATGAAGGGGTTTCAATATTTAATAACTCTTTTATTTTTGGTTTTTAATTTACAATACTATAAGATTACGTACACACTATATATAGGAAATGAATTTACATTACATGTGAAAAATCAAATCTTGTAAATGGAAAAAAATAAAGAAAAAATAGTTTTCAAAAAGTTATTAAAACATCATGACTTTGGGCCCACCCTGTACTACAAATAGGGTGGTTTTAAACTTGTTCAGTTGTGTCTGATTGTTTATGGCCTGTGGACTACATAGCACACCAATGCTGTCCATGGAGTTTTCTTGGCAAAGATACCAGAGTGCTTTGCCATTTTCTTCTCCAGTAGATTAAAGCAAACAGGGGATAAGTGACTTGTCCAGGGTCATATAGCTAGTAAGTGTCTGAGGCCAGATTTGAATTCAGGTCTTCCTGACTCCAGGCCTAGCATTCTATTCGCTGAGCTATCTAGTTAGCTTCCTCTACAGTTTTAAACTATTAAGCTATTAAAGCTTAAAACTGCACCAAGATGATTAGAACACCCTGTATTTGCACTAATTGCAGTTATTGTGAGGACCACATAAAATAATATATGTAAACCATTTATGGAATTATGAGAACACTATATAAATATGAATTGTGTTTATGTTGAGTTTGTGAAGTAAATACTATGAGAAGACTAAGCTGCCTTATCACAGTGTTTTAATCAATGTAGCATATTAAGATACAAGGTAAAGGGAGATGGAATGGCTTAGTGGTTAGAGGCCTGGCCCAAGAGTTAGGGCAGGCCTGGGTTGAAGTCTCCCCTCTGACACCTATTGGGCAAGTCACTTGCCCAGGCTGTGCCTCTGGCAGCTCCCAGAGACTGTACTGTTGAAGAGCAGCTGCACATCTTCAGTGGTGGGAGAACTTTTCTCATCAGGGTCTCACTATGATGAAGTGAGGTCAAGACAAAAAAAAAAAAAAGCTAAAGCCAGTTGTGGAAGTTTGGCAGGGTGTGAAGCCCAACATACTGTGTTTCTGCCTCCCTTTATAAGGTGCAAAGCACATTTCAGCAGATATTGCATGGCACTGTTTGCATTACAGAGCATGGCTAGATTTATGTTTCTAAATATAGGAGTCAAACATAAGCCAAATGTAGTGCATAAGACCCAACAGAAAGGCATGAAATAAGTTCTATTTTCTCTGCCGTTCAAGAGTCCCAGAAAATAGGACAAGTTGCTAATTGATTTATAGTGGCTTCTAAGGTAGAGCTGGTCTAAATATATTAAGGAAGACTAGAAAGGGAGCTGCATATGTGTGTGTGTGTGAGAGAGAGAGACAGACAGACAGAGACAGGGAGAGATAGAGGGAGGGAGGGAGGAAGGGAGACAGAAGGAGGGAGGGGGAGAGAGAGAGCCAGAGAGAAACAGAGAGACAGAGTGTGTGAGTGAGTACAGAGAGACAGAGAGAGAAAGAGATTGAGTCAGAGAGACAGAGAGACCAAGTGAGAGAATGAGAATTCTCATAAAGTTAAAAAAGTCCCCAAGGTGACTGGAATGGAATGGTTTTTCCTCTTGTGCCCTGGCTACAGACATCCAAGGTTCTGTCCCTACATGCCAAAGTAATCTGACAATTGGGATCACATGGCAAAATAGATGCTGTTCAAAAGATGTAGTGATTTTCTTGGAGCTGACTCAGTAGTGTTCTGATAAATGTTTAACAATTGGATCTCAAAAAAAATGCATGTAAGACAGGCTTTAAAGTTTAATCTGAATTATTAATACTCTGTCACTTTCTTAAATGTAGATAATCAGTAAAACAATAAATCAAGCTTTCATTTGTAGCATATGTCTTTTTTGGAAGTTGTGAATGCTCATATGAAAATTGGACAATTGCTCTTGAGAGCTGGTGAGTTGGTTCCAGCATACTACTGATCTGACTCTGTGTATAGCAGAGTTTTATGACAGCTTACGTATAACAGCAATTCTGTGGGATGAAGAGGTATTAATGATGGTGTTTTGAACAACATCTCTCAGGTTCTTTGGGGGGCAGATACACAAAAATACCTACAATTTGATCCTTTAGTTTATTAATTCTTTAGAATGGGTTCAAAGAGAATCAAGGGGCATGTTGTGATATTATTACCTCGTAAACTATGACAAAGAAAAACAAAGTTCTGATCAATTCACTCTTCAGCTCCAAGCCCTCGTTTTGGCTTATAAGAACCAGAGAAACCTCTTTTGCCCATTAACTTTCTCTCCTTTTTCACTATCAAGTGTCTGTTTCATAGAATAAGGCAAACATCAATGTCACTGACTGTCTAATTTATGAACAGCGTAACAAGCAATACAAAGACATATTTAAATATTTCAACAATGTAGCAGCTGTGAGAAAGATCACAGCTGGAGTCACCTCTGGCCACTGACTGCAACTCTGACCCTTACACAGACACTGAAACCACATCTGACCATTCAGCTGTCACAGGATGCCAGTTAAAAAGTCTCCTCAGGATATCTTCTCTATGGGATCTCTTCTTCATATTCCCTCAACAATAATAAACTCCCCAGCCCCAGTGTCTCACACGGAATGACAATGATATTGTCTCAGTCTCAGCCTCTCACAAGATTTCTCCTACAATTACAGCTGCTTTCACAGCCTCCTCCCTTCATCTTAAAGGTACAGTAGCATCTCCACATTCTCCATGAGAAAGACTATTTAAACTGGAATTGCAGATCTGAGAAGGACTAGGGCATTTTGGTCAATCAGGGTGTTTTGGAAAAGAAGCTGAATAAAAAATGTTACTTGAGAAACGATCATTAAGGTTTTATTTGGAAAGAAACTAATTTTTATTTTGCCTATTGAAGACAACTCTCTTAGGCAAAAGGCAACCAACTTAGTGTGGTCCAAAGACCACTGGATTTGGAATCAGAAGACTCGGGTTAAGTCTTTTTACTTTTTGCTTTTTACTCTGTGGGTAATATTGGTAAACTCATTTAACTTCTATAAGCCTTAATTCCCTTAGCTATAAAATGAGTGTTGGGCAGTTAGTGGCATGGTGGATTAGAGTACTTGGCCTGAAGTCAGGAAGATTTGAGTTTGAATCCTCACTTAGGCACTTAGTAGCTGTGTGACCCTAGGGAAGTCACTGAACTTGTTTACCTCAATTTCTTCAACCACAAAATTATGATAATAATACCACCTAAATACCCATTGATGCAAGGATCAAAGGAGTTAATATTTGTAAAGTACTTAACATAATGGCAGTGTCAAAAAAGGAGTAACCTAGCTGAACTCTCCCAATATTCCCCTCCAACAACTTTAAAATAATGACTCAAATCAAATTCTGGAGCAGCAGAGTCAACAAGTCAGGGTGAGACATTTTTCCAGCCCAAGAAAACTCAGGAGGTTGGCATTATCTACTATTTTTTTTTTTTGGTGAGGCAATTGGGGTTAAATGACTTGCCCAGAGTCACACAGCTAATAAGTGTTAAGTGTCTGAGGCTGGATTTGAACACGGGTCCTCCTGAATCCAGGGCCAGTGCTCTATCCACTGCGCCACCTAGCTGCCCAGGTATTATCTACTATTATAAGCCCAGTATCCACTACTTTAACTTCTGCATGATCACACAGTAAGTTTGTATCAAAGAACTAGAACTCAGGTTTCCTGCCTCATGGGCTTGTGATCTTTCCTTTATATTTTGTGAGCTTCATCTAAAAGGGAACATGATATCAGTTTATCCCAAGGGTATGCTAGAGCCAGTTTGAGGTAAATGGGGATTATTACAATTTCATTATGAGCACTTACATATTGGAAATCAGTAAATGTCACAGGTCAGCTCTTGATTTATTGATTTTCTTAGATTTTAAAAAGTGATGAAAATGGTAATAATGCAGATTAATGTACAGAATGATTCTACATATGTATGTGTATATATGTATGCATGTGTGTGTACATTATACACACACATATTTGTGTATAATGGTATCCATGTATCCATGGTGGGGGGGGGGGAGAAAAACCCACATAAATTTACATGTCAACTTTATTATATATTTTAAAGGAATAGCAAGTTGTACATAATAGATTTACAGTTTCATGTGCAATCATGTTTTCTTATACTCTATTATGGAAATGCTTGTTTTATTCCACAAATAAAAAATAAAATAAAAATAATGCAAATTAAACTTAAAACATGTTGAAACTATGCTGTCTTCCCTCTAGCCGGTTACTAAACATTTATCAGCACACCACTGGTTTACCCAAACCCATGATTCTTCCCTCCCTTCCAATCCTCAAACGGTAATGCATGTGGTTGGCAATAGTTTGTAAATGATCTTTAACCCTTCTATAGCACGAATATGCTGTGTCCTGAGCTGAAGGCTCAGTAAACAAAGATTGGGTTGGGTTTGGATTCCCACGGCCACCTACCTTAGGCAAAGGAGGCAGGAGAATGCATTGCTTTTGGAGTGATGTGGATCATCATATAGAAGAGGGTTTGAGGCAGCTCATGAGAAAAAAAAGTTCTGATTTACACAGGAAACTAGACAATGGCATTCAGATCTCTTGCCTTTGATAGTCATCTTTACCTATGGAGTGGATGGGTACCTATGGGATTATGAACTGCCCTTGGTAAAGGTTTCTGGAGAGAGGCCTAGAGGTAAGGAGGAAGACTGTAATGAGTCTTGAGGTATTTGTAGTACCAAGCACTTTTCCACATTACTTTTATTTTCCTATACTAGTTCCCCCCCCCACTCCTACTAGCTGAAAGAAGTGATTATTTTTCAGTTATGTTAATAACACATTAACTTATGATTAAGGTTTTTCCTTTCTATTTCCTCATTCAGGGACCAGTCCCTGTAGATTATTCACCCAATCTCTGAAGGATAAGATTGATAGATGAGATTCACCAAATCCTCTGGGTACATGCTCTGTGATCTCTAGTGGGAACCCACCTTACTTCTGTTTAGAGTGATCTGTAGAATCTAATCTATGTGCATTCCAGCCCTAATAGTATTGAGCCCAGGCCCTCCCACCCCTCCATTGCAGTCTAGGGGAACTCACTTCATGAAAAAGAAAATCAACCAGAGTGATCTGGGTAGAGATGGATTCTTTTGTTCCGATTGCTGGAGGTGGCTGAGTCTCATGATCAAGTCATGATCTCAACAGCTGAAGATTTTTAGCTCACTTCCTTAATAATATACCCACCCCCTCATTAATTGTTCACCAATCAGGGTTGATTTTCACCTATCAGGGGCACCTCCTTTTCTAAAGGTATTTAAGCATTCAGGGATCTCCATGGTTTTGTTTCTGGGTACTGAGAGAAACCATTGACCATCAATGTATTGATTATCAGGTACCCTAATTAAAAAATTGATTATCAATTACTTAGAAATTTTGTGTCTCAGGCTTTTCCTTTGTTTCATAGTTAATATCTCACCACAGCTGTTCATTTTATTCAGGAACACATGTTAAGTACTGGGTGATGATGTATGGGTGTAGTGGTATTAGAATGGTATCCACCATCATAACTGCTAATTGTTTCTGAAGTTAAGTAGCTGGCCATGGCTATGCAATTAACTATAGTAGCACAAAATAACTAAATATCATATATAGTTCTGCTTTGAGGAGAACTGTCCTCTGTTGAAAATTCTTAGTCACTGAATTTGGTTGAGAACTTAATCCATTTTTTGGTTAATTTGGGCTAATTCCCTGATTAATTTCTTTGATAATTAGGTCTCCATTGATAGACTCAGAATCCCAGAGTTAGAAGGGAAGTAAAAAGTCATTTAACCCAACTTATATTTTAACAAATTCTATCTTCTTCTCTAACAACTGGTCATTCTGCCTGGGAATCAGGAAGACCTGGCTAATATGGAATATGCATTATAAACCACATTATTAATATCAAAGCACCATGTTACATGTATTATCCACCCATACCAGTGACCATCTCCCTTCTTTTACTTCTTGTTTCTCCACAAAGCTTGAACCCCTCTCCCCACACCACCCTGTTTTATTGCTCTTTACCTTTATTGTCAGCTTGTTCTGACTTTTGTACTCATGCTTTTCCTACAAAATCATGCCACTCTAGTTGATTCCTCCTTAATCACCCATCTTCCTATTTCTTATATGTTTCTTTTTAAAATCTGTGGGACTTTACAAAAATGCATCCACTTCAGTCTCTTTACTGTTCCCTCATCAGAATCCTTTATCTTTCTATCCTCAGAATTTCCTTCTTGAGAATTTCTCATCTCTATGGCTGATTTATCCCATAGAATTTTAATTCCATAAGCTTCCATGTGTCCTTTTTCTGAACTCTTTGATATTAGCACTCTCAAAATCGAATGTAACTGTCTAACAGTGACTGGCTTCCCTCTTATAACATCTGAAGATGATGCAGCTTTGCCCCAGAGGCCAAGGGGGAATGCAGCTGCCTGCAACCACTAATTATTTCTTAGGTTATTTAGGAAGCATTAAGGTGTACCCTTGACATTGTTGTTGCAAAAGTTGGTAAACATCAGCCCCAGGCTGTGTGAGCCAGTAAGTGGAAAGTCTTTGTGAGGGGAAAGAGGGAATTATGGGTGCAGAGGAACAATGACAAAGAGAGAGAACAGTACTCTTATTGTGAGGTGAGAAGCTGTATGTGTAAGAAGGGTGTCCAGGAACTTGGATCTTGTCCATCTCAGGGTATGTGTGAATCAAGAAATTATAGTGGTAAGCCTATGGAGAGGAGAGAGAGAGGAAGTGTCTGGGGGCTTACAGCCGTACTGTGGGTGGGAGAAGGAATGAGTGCTAATGCAAGTTACTGGGGCTTTGCACTGAAATTTGAAGTGAGGAGGTCTTCATGTGGGAATCTATACTCTTGTGCCTTCCCTGTGTACTGTGATGGTGGTACTGGAGAGCAATAATGAGGAAAACTCACTCATAATCTGGATATATGAATGGCAAATGTCTTAGCCTCTGGTAGTCTCTACATGGGAAATAAGAGCATGTAGTGGGAGGTGCTGCAAAAGGACCCAGAAATCATCCTGTGACATCGGCAGCATTCTTGTCACTCTTGTCGTTGCTAGTGAGCCTTTACAAGTAAGTCTGAAACTGCACTTTAGATCTACAATGAATTGTACTTTCTCCCCAAGGTTTCCTTAATTCCTTCCTACTCTGGCAACCAATTCCTCCTTATTGAATAGCAGAATAGTAATTCCTTGAATTGTCTCCTCCAAGTTTTAAAGAATACAATTCTTATTCAGGCAAGTCAGTAATTTCTCATCGTTGCTTATTATCCATAGCTCTCCTTTCTGATCTAATTAGAGAAGGAGTAATAGCAGATGTCTGAGTATTTGAAGGCTCCCCCCCCTGCCCCTCATCATGCCAATGTGACAGGTTTGTGGTCTGTGTTTGCCTTCCCTAAAGTCAGTCTCCTGTCAATTTTTCTAGTATTTCCCCCCAAAAAAACCTCTGGACTCTTTTTGCCCCTTGCCCTGGGCATAAAATGCCTACTTGTGGCCCTGAAAAGTCTGCCCTAGATTAGGGTTGACAACCTGTGGCAGGTTATGAAATATTATGAGATAATTATTATGATAATATTATGAGGTTATTAGATAATTAGCACAGTGTCTGGCATATAGTAAATGCTTAATAAATGTTTTTTGACTTGATTTGATTATGAGTGATGTGGTCTAGGATCAGACCTTGGAAAAATTGTGAGTTCAGCATAGTTTGTCTTTTTTATAATCTCATTTTTCTGATTAATGCTTCCTTTCTTTCTCCCATCACCCCTTATTTCATTCCATTTACTCCCCCATCTCCCCTCCAGTCAGCTGTTAAATTCAAAATGTAAGGCTTGGAATGATAATCTTTTATCACCTGAACTATCTGAATTTCAGTTCTCATTCTTTTTTGGCCTACCTACAACATTTGCTATGACTGGACAATATTTTCTTTAACATAGGAAATCAATAACAATACCTAGCATTTATATTACATGATAAAGTTTTGCAAAATTTTTTATACACATCATTTGGGGCTCATGACAGCTCTATAAAGTAAGTGCTATTATTACCCTTATTTTACAGATGATGAAACTGAGGCTGAGAAAAGTAAATGATTTCCCTAAGATCATAAAGCAAGTGTGTAAGGCAGGAGTAGAATCGAGGTCTTTCTGACTCCAAGTCTAACATTGTCCACTATACTACTTAATTAAACAAATATTTTAATATTTAAAATATTTTAATTTAAAAATATTTTAATATTTAAAAGTGTCTACTAAGTGCAGAAATCACTGCTCTAGGTGCTGAGGAAAATGAAATGCAGACTGACAGTCCTTGCCACAGATCTTATCTCAAATGGAACAAATACCATGGACACAAATAAATAAAATGTGAGGTGGAACCTGGGGGAACCTAGAGATCTAGAACAATTTGAGGGAGGAAAGTCCCTGGCAGCATGAGGAGGAAATATGTGAGCTGGGTCTTTCAGGAGGAGGAGGAGGAGAAAGTGAGTTCTACAGGAGGATAAAACTGTATGAAGAAATAAGAGGGTCAGATGAGATGGGGGTGCAGTTAATTGTCCAATTTGGCTAGAATATAGACTGTATGAAGGAAAGTGGCTTGAAAATCAGCATAGAAAGTAGGTTGGAGCTGAGTTCCCTAGCTCATTTCCCACAGAAGCTATTCCAAACCTTCTTCTACCTCATCAAGCATCCCACACCTTCTCTTATACCCTTTCTCTCAATTGAGGCTTTGCCTCTCCCTTTACTCAGAGAACTGAGGCCATTCAATGTGAACACCCTCTTCTATCCTCTTCCATCCTCTTCCTCCTGGGTTCCAAAGCTCAGCCTTATCCCTGACTCCTCAGCCTCCCTCAATCCATGTATCTAGCCAGTTGCCAAATTTTGACTTTTTCAACCTTTATTCTCTTCTTCTTCTTCTTTTTTTTTTTTTTTTTGCAGGGCAATGGGGGTTAAGTGATTTGCCCAGGGTCACACAGCTAGTAACTGTCAAGTGTCTGAGACCGGATTTGAACTCAGGTACTCTTGAATCCAGGGCCAGTGCTTTATCCACTGTGCCACCTAGCCGCTCTGCTTAATCTCTTCTTAATCGACCTCTTCTCCACATGTGCCCTAGACTCACATGGCTTCTATCTTAGTCGAGACCCTCACCACCTCGAACCTAGACGATAGTTAACCACCTCCTTAATGCCTTCCCTTCCTCAGGTTTCTGCCCACTCTACCTCATCCTCCATACTGCTCCCAAAGCAATTTTAGGGGCAGATCTTATCATGTGACTTCACTACTCACTGAACTCTGGTTTTTCATGGCCTCTAGGATAGAATATAAGCTCTTTTTTTTTTTTTAACTTTTAAAGCCCTTCACAACCTTGTCCCAGCATATCCTTTCAGTCTCACTGGACATCACTCTCCTACCCCAACTCTGGGGTCAAGCCAAGATCTTCTCTCTGTTTCTCACACTTGAAATTCTATTTCCTGTCGCTGTTCATTTGCTTAGGCTACCCTGCCGCTTCCCCCCTCCCCCCATTCTTGGAATGTACTCCTTTACCTCCAATTCTCTCTCTCTCTCTCTTTTTTGGGTGAGGCAATTGGGGTTAAGTGACTTGCCCAGGGTCACACAGCTAGTAAGTGTCAAGTGTCTGAAGCCAGATTTGAACTCAGGTCCTCCTGACTCCAGGGCCAGTGCTCTATCCACTGTGCCACCTAGCTGCCCCGTCCTTTTCATTCTTTAGGCCATAGCCCCTGTGTGAGGTCTTTCATTATTTCACCCTAAATGTGAATGCCCTCCCTCCCATACTGCCCTGTGTTTAGCTTTATTGTATACATTTGTTTTTGTTAACTTTATGCTATATATTTTATGTCTCTTGTCATCTCTCACATTAGAATGTAAGCTCCCTGAAAAACAAGGATTGTTTCATTCTTTGTTTTTGAATCCCAGTACCTAGTGCATAATAAAATGTTGATTGATTGCAGGGTGGCTGTAGAAAGCTTATCCTATAGGCAGCAGGAAGTCAGTGTAATACTGGGGCAAGGAAATGATATCGTCATGTCTTTGCTTTAGGGAGACTGTTTTTCCAATTCTATGAAGGATCAATGAGAGGTGGGGGTGGGGTGGGGACTGAATTTGAGGCTTTTATAATAGTCATAATAGTCCAGACTAGAGGTGAGGACCTGAACTAGGGTGACTGGCTGCCTGAGTGGAGAGGAGGGGATTGTTAGGAAGAGACATCGTGCTAGTGGAATCAATAGGGCTTGCCTAGTGATTGTATGAGGGGTCTAAACGGGAGAGAGGGAGGGAGGGAGGGAGAGAAGAGGCAGAGAGACAGAGAGAGAGAGACACATACAGAGAGACAAAGAGAGCGACACAGAGAGACAGAGACAGAGAGAGACAGAGAGAGAGACAGACACACAGAGACAAGAGAGAGACACAGAGAAACAGAGGCAGAGACAGAGAGACACACACAGAGACAAAGAGAGAGACAGAGACAGAGAGAGACAGAGAGAGACACACACACAGAGACAAAGAGAGAGACAGAGACAGAGACAGAGACACACAGAGGTAGGCAGTGTGATAGGAAGAAAGCTTGATGGGCTTGGAGTCAGAGGATGTGGGTTCCAGTCTCATGTCTGTCATTTGTTACCTATGGGAACTTAGACAACTCACTTAAGCTCTTTGGGCTACAATTTCCTCATCTGCAAAATGGTTAAATGAAAGCTGAGGTGCCTTTTAGTTCTAAATCTATGATCCCATGAGTCAAAGTTGATTAGGTGGCACAGAGGATAAAGAGTGCCAGGCTTGGACTCAGGAAGATCTGAGTTAAAAACCGATTTCAGACACTTACTAGTTGTGTGACCCTAGGTAAGTCATTTCACCTGTTTGCCTCAGTTTCCTTATCTGTAAAATAGGAATAATAGCCCCTGCCTTTCAGGGTTGATGTGAGGATCAAATGAGCCAATATAATGGCAAAACACTTAGCATAGTACCTGGCACATAGTGAGTGCTAGATGAATATTAGCTATTATCATTACTCTGGTTAGAGAGTGATTGGGAAGCCGAGAACTGTATGAGCTGAGTCAGCAGTTCACAAGGACGAACAATACCAAACTGCTTCAAGCTGAGCTGTCTATTGCCACCATCATGAGTATGCAGGGACAGCAGAGAGTGAAGGGAGAGAAGGCTGAGAAGGAGAGCATTGTAATGCTGCTCCTTTTGCCTGGCTGGGGTTATAGAGCTCTGCGGCTGTTTCAAGTTGTCTCCACAAAGCAAATGAGACCCAAGGGGAACTTCCAAGGTTCAGGAAGGGTGTGCCTGCATTGTTGGAATTCCTGGCAGCCTTCTCCAACATGGGCATGTCACCATGTGCCTTACCCAGGATGTGGACACCTGGGAAGGCATACAGGGGTTCAATCTGTGTGTCTGCTTCCCCGTCCCCTTGGCATCCTGGGTCCTTTGGGTTCCACATGGCATCTCCTCATTGGCTCACCATGTTGGGCATGCCTTTCTAAGATAGCCTGGGGCTACGTCTCTCATATGACACATGCCTGAGCTGCCCGAGCCACCCGTCAATCTCAGCTGTGGTTTTAGAGCCCCAGAGGAAGCAACTCTGAGGTTTCAAGTCTGATGACTAGGAGCATGGTGGCGCCATGAATAGAAAGAGTGGATTTCAGAGGAGAGACAGGTTTAGGTGGGAAGGTCATGAACTCAGGTTGGGAAATGTTGAGTTTGAGATACAAGAAGAACATTCAGGTAGAGACATCCACAGAGCAACTGGACATGAGGAGGGTGGAAAAGCTTTGAGCATAGGTCTGTGGATGGTATGTCCTTTGAAGACTAAGACTGAAGACCTTACAGTAGTGAATTTCTGGCCACATTATCTCTCAAATACAATCTGCTAAGGCAGAGAGGAATTATAATCTGCATTAGGGAAGAGTTTAATACTGGATATATTGACCTAGGAGCCCTCTGCCGAGAGACTATCAGTGAAACCATAGGAATTGACAAAATGACCAAGGGAAAGAATATAAAAAAGATAGACAACTGAGGAAAGAGCTTTGGGAGGCACCTGCAGTCGCGAGGTAAGAGAAGGGTGTTGAACAAGTTAGTGAAAAAAGGCTGAGAAGGAATAGCTGGAGAGGTGGAAGGAAAACCAATTGAAAGTACTATCATGGGGGCAGCTAGGTGGCACAGTGGAGTCAGGAGGATCTGAGTTCAACTGTGACCTCAGACACTTGCCACTTACTAGCTGTGGGACCCTGGGCAAGTCACTTAGCCCCAATTGCTTCACCCCCCCCCCCAAAACATTCATCTAGAAAGTACTATCATGAATGGCTGCATCATGTAGCAGACGGAGTATTGGACTTGAAGTTAGGAAACCAGTGTTTGAGTCCTGGTTACAATTCCACTTAGGTGTTCAATGGCAGGAAAGCTATTTAATCTCTCTTTGTCTTAGTTTCTTCATTTGTAAAACTGGTTCAATAATATTTGTACTATATATCTGGAAGGGTTATTGTAAGAAAAATGCCTTATAATTGAACATTAGAATTGTGAACTGATGCCACATGCTGGTAAGGAGGTAGCTCTGTGTTCTTAAAGACATTTTAAAATAAAAATAACAATAACAATAGCTACCATTTTTTCTTTAAAAAAAAAAACCAGGGTAATGAGGGTAAGTGACTTGCCCAGGGTCATACAGCTAGTATGCATCAAATGTCTGAGGCTGGATTTGAATTCAGGTCCTCCTAAATCCAGGGCTGGTGCTTTATCTTCCAGGGCTGGTACTTTATCAATAGCTACCATTTTTAGAGTGATTTAAGGTTTGTAAGGTGATTTACAAATATTAACTCATTTAATTCTCTCAATAACCTTGGGAGGTAGGGGTATTATGTTCATTTTACAGTAGAAAAAATTGAGTCAGACAGCAGTTAAATGCTTTGCACAGAAGCACATAGCTAGTATGTGTCTGAGGCTGAATTTAAATTCAGCTTTTCCCTTTCAGGCCCAGTGCTCTATCTACAGAATCACCTAAACTGTTCATTACTGAGGACTGAGTGTGTGGTAAGGAAATTGAGGCAGCAGGGGTAGCTTTTCCAGAAGTTTAGCATTGAATAGGAGGACAGGTATAGGATATTGAATGATAGTTTCAGGAATAGTAGGGTGAAAGCATTTTTTTTAAAGATTAGAGATGATTAACCTAAGTGTTGGGACAACTAGGTAATACAGTAGATAGAACACTTGGTCTGGAGTCAGGAAGACCTGAGATTAAATCTGGCCTCAGACATTCACCAGCTATGTGACTCTGGGCAAGTCACTTAACCCTGTTTGCCTCAGTTTCCTCATCTGTAAAATGAGCTGGAGAAGGAAATGGCAAACTTCTCCAGTATCTTTGTCAAGAAAACCCCAAAATGGGGTCATGAAGAGTTGGACATGACTGAAACAACTGAATGACAACAAAACCTAAATGTGTTTGAAGGAAGAAAGGAAGCACCCTGTGACACTTAAGATAAGAGGAAACAGGCAGCTAGGTGGCACAGTGGATAGAGCACTGGCCCTGGAGTCAGGAGGACCTGAGTTCAAATCCAGCCTCAGACACTTAACACTTACTAGCTGTATGACCCTAGGCAAGTCACTTAACCCCAATTGCCTCACCCAATAAAATAAAACAAGACAAAACCCCCCAAAAAACCAAGATAAGAGGAAACAATTAGTTTAGTAAGATCTCCAATAATACTGGAAGAAATAAATCAAGGTTGGAGGTTGGAAAAGTCAGCCTTAGTTAAAAAAATAAAGAGTTGGGGGCAGCTAGGTGGTGCAGTGGATAGAGCACTGGCCCTGGATTCAGGAGTACCTGAATTCAAATCCGGCCTCAGAAACTTGACACTTACTAGCTGTGTGACCCTGGGCAAGTCACCTAACCCTCACTGCAAAAAACCAAAAATAATAAAAATTAAAGAGTTGCCTCATTTTTTGACCCTAGGAGTGACGAGAAAAGAACAGCTACTCCTTCCTCTGAGGTGGACCACTTTTCTTAATCCTAGAGAAGCTAAGACCTATGAGGAGGAGCAATAAGGTAACTAAGGACAGTCCTCAGCCTTCCCAGTAAAGTAGGAGGTGAGATCATCTGGTGGTGTAAGGACAGAGGAAAGTTGCTGGCTGGAGGTCAAGAAAATTTGCAATATGTGGGGAGGGGGTAAGGGGGTTGGTTTTAGAAATCAACATAAAAAAGGCTTACAATGGAGTAAGAAGTGCTACTTAATCCTACCATTCTAGAGAGCAATTTGGAACTACGCCCAAAGGGCTATGAAACTGTGCATACCCTTTGATCCAATAATACCACTGCTAGGTTTATATCCTAAAGATACCCCCCAAAAGAGAAAAAGACATTTGTTTTTTAAAAATTTAATTTAATTTTTCCAATTTCATGTAAAGATTTTTTTTGAGTTCCAAATTTTTCTCCCTTCCTCCCTTCCCTGCCTCATGAAGCCAGCAAGCAATCTGATATAGGTTATACATTACAATAATGTTAAACATATTTCCACATTAGTCATGTTGTAAGAAAAGAATCAGAACAAAAGGAAAAAAAATGCAAGAAAGAATCAACAACAACAAAAGCAACAATAAAAATGAAAATAGTATGCTTTAATCTGCATTAAGATCCCATAGTTCTTTTTCTGAATGTGGAGAGCATTTGCCACCATAAGGAAGAAGCCTTATTCATACAAAAATATTTGTAGCAGCTTTCTGTGGTGGCTAAGAATTAGAAACCAATCAAAGGAATGCCCATCAATTGGGGAATGGCTAAACAAGCTGTGGTATATGATTATAGTGGAATATTATTGTGCTGTAATTAATGACAAGCAGAATGATTTCAGAAAAAGCTGAAAAAAAGGGGGAAAAACTGAAAAAAGAAAGACTTACATGAACTGATGCATAGTGAAGTGAATAGAATGAGGAGAATGTTGTATACAGTAATAATATTGTTTTATGAAGAACTGTGAATGACTTAACTATTCTCAGCAATACAGTCCTAAAGGACTGATAATGAAATATACTAACCACCTCTAGAGAAAGAACTGATATTGATTGAATACAGACTGAAGCATACTAGTTTTCATTCTTTCACTTTTTTCTTTTATTTGAGTCTTCTTGTATAAAATGACTAATATGGATATGTTTTATATAATTGTACATGTATAACCTATATCTGATTGCTTGCCATCTTGGGGGGGGGCAAGGAAGGGAGATAATTTGGAACTTGAGACTTTAACTAAAAACTGTTTTAAAAAAAGATGTTAGTTGATATTGGGATGAGTTGTAATGTAACCGGTTAGCAAGGTTGTAATTCTCTCTTGAGCTTTGGTGGAGCCAGGTGGCTTCAGAGTGGATGCAAAGAAGGTGGGTGTTGGGGGTGTCCCAGGGTTGGGAAGAGCAGGGTTGAAATAGAAGGATAATAGGACAAGGGATTTAAGGATAGGTGACAATACCTTGTTGAAATGACTTTGAAAGGAGGGATATGAAGCCATAAAGTAGTAATAACCTGGAAGAAAAGGGTAGAGTAAGGGACCAGAGATCATGATAAAGGCAATTTAGGAAATGAAAATGCAGGAGAGGCAGATGCACAGCAGGTTGTGAGGAAAGAGAAGTAGATTGTAACTTTTTTTTATGGATACCTAAGGTAAGAGTGGCTAGAGAAGTTGGGGGAGTTGAGAAGGTTGGCATACTAAGAGACCATGGTGATTAAAGGATCATCATAGGTTGATGTTGGAGTTGGGGGGCAATAGTGAGACAGGTGCTGAAATCAATGAATAAGGCAGTAGAATATTCTAGAGGTCAGGAGGTAATAGTGACAAAGATCTTGGCTTAATTCATATTTTTGCCTTCTGTTTCTCTTCTGACTTCTCTATTTTCTGATGGCTTCTTTTTTTCTTCCTGCATCCTTGAAGAACTACAACATTTCATATTTGGAAGGGACCTCAGTGTTCATCTATTTCAACCCATACTAGGAAGAGATTTTGCTTAACAGAGGTTCTTTTTTTAAAATTTTTTTCTTGTGGGGCAATGAGGGTTAACTGACTTGCCCAAGGTCACACAGCTAATAAGTGTCAAGCGTCCATGGCTGGACCTGAACTAATTTCCTCCTGAATTCAAGGCTGGAACCCTATCCACTGAGCTACCTAACTGCCCTTAACAGAAGTTCTTAACTTTTTCTGTATCATGGACCTCTTCAGGATTCTGGTGAAGCCTAAGGAACACTTCTCAGAATTTTTCCAATATACAAAATGCAATACATAGGATCACATAAAAAACAATCACACTGAAATAAAATTATCTATGCATATATAAATATATACATACATATATAGTAAATCAATAAACATTTATAAAGTGCCTACTATGGGCCAGGCACTGTACTAAGCACTTGATACAAAAAGAACTGGAATACAAAAAGAGGCAAAAGACTCCTTGCCTTCCAAGAATTTATAATCTAACAGGGGAGACAACATGCAAAGAAATATACACAGACAAGCTATATACAGGATAGTTTGTTTCAGTCTTGCCCCACTCTGTGATCCCATTAGGAGTTTTTTTTTTGCAAAGATACTGGAGTGATTTGCCATTTTCTTCTCCTACTCATTTCATGGATGAGAAATTGAGGCAAACTGGGTTAAGTGTCACACAGCTAGTCAGTGTCTGAGACCAGATTTGGACACAGGAAGATGAGTCATTCTGACTTTAAGCCTGGCACTCCATCTGCTGTGCAACCCAGCTGCCTTATGTATTCATCTCAATTGATCCCTATAGCAATCATATGAAGTGAGCATTATTATGATTCTCATTTTATAGATGAGGAAACTGAGGGTCAGAGAGGTTAAATGACTTGCCTAGGTTTACATAGCTACTAAGTTTCTGAGGCAGGATTCACACTCTTTAATTTTTTTAAACTTAGTCTCATATGCTTTCCACTGTGCCATGATGTCTCTCATCAATCATGTTCCACCCAAGTCTCCTCTTCTCTAGGCTGCGCATTGTTAACTCCTTCAACTAATTTTCCTGAGTTTGAAATCCTTGACTATCCTTATTGTCTACACTGGATGTTCTCCATCTTATTGATGTCCTTATTGAAAAATTGTGTCCAGGGGGCAGCTAGGTGGTGCAGTGGATAGAGCACTGGCCCTGGATTCAGGAGGACCTGAGTTCAAATCCGGATTCAGACACTTGAAACTTACTTAGCTGCGTGACCCTGGGCAAGTCACTTAACCCTCATTGCCCCACCCCCAAAAAACTTGTGTTCAGAACTGAATGCACTACTTTAGGTGTGGCCTGACCAGAGCAGAGGACATCAGAATCAGCACCTACCTTTTTTTCCTTCTGAAGCTAGGTCTCTTTATACAACCTAATACTGTATTAGCTTTCTTGGCTGCCATTCCACACTATTGACTTATTTTGCTTTCAGTCCACTAATCTTCCTCCCCCAATCTTCTCTCAGACTAACTAGGTGCCATGTTCCATATAATGCAGCCACCTTCGCCCTTGTACTTGTGAAAATGCATTTTTTTTTACACAGGGCAATGAGGGTTAAGTGACTTGCCCAGGGTCACACAGCTAGTAAGTGTCAAGTGTCTGAATCTGGATTTGAACTCGGGCCCTCCTGAATCCAGGGCCAGTGCTTTACCCACTGCACCCTAAGAAGATGAATTTTTTGAATCTAACTGTAAGAATTTACTTTTGCCCCAATTATATTTCCTCTTAGTTTATTTGGCCTAATATAATAGATGATCAAGATATTTTTGGCTTGATTTTGTCATCTGCATTGTTAGCTATCCTTACTATTTAACTTGGTGCCATTTGCAAATTTGATAAAAATGCCATAAATATCTTTATCCAGCCATTGTTCACCAATACAGTAAGGCAAGGATTCCTGGTGTTCTCCATTGGAGAGGCTTTTCAAAATCAGCATCAAAGACTTCTCTTGGGACATGGTCATTCATTCGAAATCCATCTAATTTTATTATTTTCTAGCCCATATTTCTCCATCTTTTCCACAAGAAGAGCATGAAAGACTTTATTAAATACTTTGCCAAAATCTAGGTAAACTATGTCTGTCTATAGCATTTCCTTGACCTACCAGTTTAGTACTCAATGGACAGATGATTTCTCTAACAGTACAGATAATATATCTTGCATAATGCCCCACACATAGTTGACACGCAGTGAATGTTTGCCACCTGAGGACCAGGAAAGCAGGGCATCTTTGTGATTGGCTCCCAGGCACCCAGACATATGAGGAACTCTTGCCATCTTATAGTCCTCATGTACTTTTTGGCTCCTCACACTTTCTGTGCTCTTTTTACAAATGAGACACTGAGATTTCATCTGAGAATCAGAATGCCATAATATCACTACATTCTGTGTTTAAACTGTACCAAGATAGGTTTCTTTCCTATCTTTTAGGTAGACTTCATTTGTACACAAAGGAGATCCGCTGTCTTATTGTGAAACAGTGCTTTATTGATTTGTCCAACATTAGGTGGATCAAAGCTGGGCAGTGTTCATTGCAATTTAAACAGCTGTGTTGTCCTTTCCTTTTTGAAAAAGACACTGCATGATAAATAGAAATGCATAGAACTATTCACTCTCCCAGAAAATCTATGGGCAAGCAGGTCATCATTCATTCATGCATGCATGCGTGCATTCATTTAACAAACATTTACTATACAGAGCGTCCTCAAAGTTGCAGCGCAGTTTTAAGCTAGTAAAGCTTAAAAATTTAAGCCACTAAATTAAATTTTAAATTAATACTTTGATGTCAACTTTGAAAAATGGGAAGCCCCAGGAATCCTTGTCTGACCCTGTGTTGTTGAATGTTTTTTAGCAATGACTGGATAAAAAGCATCCACGGCATGTTTTTCAAATGTGCAAATTACACTGAGTTGGAAGGAAGCTAATAAACTGGATAGCAAATTTTTAATTAAAATTTTTATTTATTGAAGCTTAAAAACTGGACTAAGATTTTGGGACACTTTGCTTACTAGACATTTATAGAACACCTACAGCATTCAAGGTGTTACGCAAGGTGTGGTAGGTTTATACACAGATGAATAAGCCCTGGTAATTGTCTTGATGAAATGTCTAATCCAGCAGGGGAAACAAAGTGTGTCCAGAAAAGATCATAGACTTTGGTGCTTCAATGGGCCTGTGACTTTATCAATATCAGTACTGCCTCAGTCAGTATATCTTGAGGCTCGTCTGTATCTCATCCATGTTTCTTGTCCACATTTTTTTCCTTTTTAAAAGTAGTTTAATAAATGCATTTGATTTTTCACACCCTCTCAACACTCTAGAATTCAGTCCTTCTGTGTAACTAAGAAAACCATTAAGTAAAAACAACTGCTCTATTTAACATTATATCATTGTAGACAGACTCCTGCCTTCTGTCAAGAGGAGGAAGATATATGTCATTATCAGTTCTCTGGCACCATTATTGGTTTCATAAAAACTCAGAGTTTGCCTTCCTTTTAGTGACCTTGCACTATTCCACACTTGTCTTATCTATTTTGTCCTGATTCTTTTTCATTCTGAAACTGTTTATACAAAACTTGTCATGTTTCTTGCCGTAGCTGTCTGTAAATCCTCCTTGGAGGAACTATCCAATGTATTGGAGGTCTTCCTCTGGTTCTTTTGAATATTTCTCTAAGTACCAGTGGAACATCTGCTTTCTCTGTTATCCTTTATTCTTGCTACACAAAGGGGTCATGCTGCTATCCCTTATACCCACTGCCCTAGGCTATCCTATGTCCCCTACCCTAGGTGAACTCATCAGGTAGTTTTATGATAACTGGTTCTTGTGGAGCTCCCAGAATTTGAAGTATAGTCATTGTAACCTATTTTGGGGAAATCTTGTTGCTCTAAGAACCCAACAGGAAGCCCTTGAAGTTCCTGGAATTATTAAATTTGGCACCAACCCCACCAACTCTTCAATGTGCTGGGGGAGGGGAAGCCTTCTCCATGGTAATGCTGGTATTACTCATCCCCTGTACCCCAGGCCATTCTGTTTCCTTCCCCTCTCCTCCAATCAGGTAGTCTTCCTCCTCCCTAGGAGGGGCACAGAAGACCATAATTCAGATATGTTGTGAAAGAGAAAATCTTATCTTCCAGTTGGTCATCACCATTCTTTCTGTTGCCATAGGGCTGCATGAGGGAGTTACCAGGGCTCTCCTGATTGTCCTAGGTCTGTGTATATATAGTCTCTCTCACAGAAGGCCCAATGTGTAGAGACGGGCTGACCAACTTTCCACTTGCCGTGGCATGTGCTGACTGAGGTGATTCTCTCTCCTGCTCAACCACTGGAACATTTCATTCCAATTTCTGTTTGTAAAAAGCATTTGTGATAGCCAGATGTAAAATTTAGCAATCTATGGGCTTTACTTCTCTTTATTTTCTTGATTATGAACCATATTTTCCAATGTATTTTCCCATTTTCCTAATTCCCTCTTTCAAATTGAAATCACAAAATATCAAGGCAGAGCTTGGTTTTGTTTAGAAGAGCTTTTCAAGTTCTTCACTCAATTTTTTTATTGCTTCACCTTTTGCCCTACATGTTGGCGAATGACCTGCAGTTAACTTCATGTCAGAATTTTAGCTTATTCTCTAAGGCACAGTGACACAACTTTTGCCAAGTAGGACTACCACAATGCTGTTCCAGAAAGTAGACACTAGGGAGAAAAAAGATTCTCAACAAAAAAAAGATAGCACATATAGCATGATTTGTAATGGGGATAAGTCAGAAACCTTCCTAGTAAGATCAAGTGTGAAACAAGGATGTCCACTGTCACAAATATTACTCAATATTCTATTGGAAATCCTATTATAATAAAAATAAGAGAAAAAGAAAGAAATAGAAGGAATTTGAATAGGGAATGAGGTAATAAAACTCTTTTTGCAGACAATATGATGATACACTTGAAAAATCCTGAAGACTCAACTAGAAGTTAGTTGACATGATTAAAAATTTTATCAAAGTAGCAGGATATAAAGTAAACCCAGATAAATCATTAGCATGGCTTTCTATTACAAACAAAACCATACAAGAAGAGATACCACGTTTAAAACAATTCTAGACAGTTTAAAATACATTGGAGTATGGAGTAACTGTATGGAGAAAATTATAAAAAAACCCTTTTTATACAAATAAAATCAGAGTTAAATCATTGGAAAAAATCAATTGTTCATGGGTAGGCAGAGTCGATATAATAAAAATGACAATTTACCTAAAATCAATTTTATATATCCAATGTTATCCCAATTAAAGTATCAAATTTCTTTTACTGAATTGGAAAAAAATAACAAAATTCATTTGGAAGAATAAAAAGTCAAGAATATCAAAGGAACTAATAAAAAAGTTAAAAAAGAAAATTATGCAATAAATTTATTATATATTTAAAAGAATAGCACACTGTATATAATAGATTTGTAGTTCCACATACAAGCATCTTTTCCCCCTCCTATTCCACTATGTTATGAAAATGCTTGTTTTATTTCTTAAGTTCAGAATAAAATATTTTTAAAAGGATACAATAAAAAAGGTACTTTACTACCAAATGTCCATTCTTTTCTATAGGTGGTGTCTTTTTGATTAGAGTCTCATACTCCTATGTTGATGAGTTATTTGTTGGAGGGGACTAGTCAGGCTCCTTTTTTCAGTTGAGCTTCTGTACGTAAGAGTTTTAGTCCAAGCTTGTCAGATTATAGAAGTATAAATTCTTTACTAGTTTAGGGATAAATCTTGGATCTAACACATAGGTAGAAAAGAATATATACTATGGTTGGAGATGGGCATTTGGTACACTGTCATCCTTATTAATGAGAGCTTATTTTCTCTTTGGTATCTTCTCTTGAAAAGGAGCATCATTATGGTACACCTACTTGGGGGATGCCTATGCCAAGCATGGGAAGACTTCCCTTCAGTGGAATGGGCAGATTAGAACAATTTCTTCCAATGGCCATGAAGGTGGCTGAAGCAGATTCTGTGGAGCACTTAGAGCTTGGTCAGACATCAAAGACAGCAGAGTCATCTGCTGCATCATGGGCCATCACAGTCATTTGACTTTTGTCCTGCCACTGAACTTTGGTGACTCTGGAAGAGAGAGTGAAGCTGATGACTTTGTGCAACTGCCTCATTTAAATTCAATTCATGAGCAAGTCAGGACATCACCCTGTGATACCTTTAGTCCTTTTTGAAAAAAAAAATGAACAGAAAATTATATATACCTTTATACCATTAGAATAGAAGCTCTCTTAGGCCAGGGATTATTTTTATCTTTCTTTGCACTCCAGGATTTAACATGACAGCTAGGCACAGTGGATAGTGTTGGGCCTGTTGTCAGGAAGGCATCTTTATGAATTTAAATCTGGCCTCAGACTCTTACTAGCTGTGTGACCCTGGGCAAGTCACTTAACCTTGTTTGCCTGAGTTCTTCATTTGTAAAATGAGGTGGAAAAGGAAATGGCAAACCACTCTAGTATCTTTGCCAAAAAATCCCAAACCCACAAATGGAGTCATAAAGAATCAGATATGACTGAAACATCTCAAAAACACAATAACAAAGCACTTAAGACAGGGACTAGCTTACAGTAAGTACTTGATAAAAACTTTGTTGATTAAATGATTAACTGGCAGGTGACAGTCATTTGGCCAGAAAATTGAGCTAGTCTTTGCATATTTCTTTTTTTTTCTCTCTCTCTCTTTTTTTTTTTTTTTTTTGGTGAGGCAATTGGGGTTAAGTGACTTTGCCCAGGGTCACACAGCTAGTAAGTATCAAGTGTCTGAGTCTGGATTTAACTCAGGTTCTCCTGACTCCAGGGCCGGTGCTCTATCCACTGCACCACCTAGCTGCCCGGTCTTTGCATATTTCTTATCCAGTCAAGGGCAAGAGAGTAGCACCTTTATTTCAGTCTCATAAAAGTAGTTTCACTTTAGAATTCTTGATTTTTTTTCCCCTCATAAATGGATATCAGTGAACCTTCTGGAAAAGATTCAGGACATTCGGAAGCTTCAACGCACAGTAATTTTAACACAGCACCCAATTAGGGGCATCAGAAGTCATACTTTTTTTTTTTTTGCCAACCTTTATAATTTCAAAAAGGGTTAGAATCTCCTTAATTTCTTTCTAAAACATTGTACTTTTTGAAGCTTGTGTCTCCTTAAGAAAAATTCACCCCTTTGAGAATGTCTCCAGTTTCAAATTGAGGGAAACCATGCAGAAACCAAGAACATCCTTATCTTCCCCCTAGGCCACAAGTTCTCAAGAGAAGGATCTGTTTTGTTGTATTTTTATGTCATGTTGGACTTGCAGTCAGGAAGATGTGAGTTTAAATTCCACTTGAGACACTTAACTCCGTGATCCTGGGCAAAGTCACTTTACCTTAACTGAATCTCAATGAACTCTTTCATAGAATGGCAATAATAATAGCACCTACTTTCCGGAAGTAGTTGTTTGTAAAACAAAACAAAACTGGAATTGTACGTAATCAAAATTACCTATTCATCTTTGGTGATCCTCTATCTTTCATTTGATCATGAATTCTTCCATCTCCCTAGATATAAAAGGTCATTCCTTAATTTCTTTATGACGTTTACATTTATACTTAAATCATATCTCCATTTGGAGCTTATCTTATTATGTGTTGTGAGTTTCTGGACTAAACCTAGTTGTTTTTTTTTTTTTTAGTGAAGCGATTGGGGTTAAGTGACTTGCCCAGGGTCACACAGCTGGTAAGTGTTAAGTGTCTGAGGCCGGATTTGAACTCAGGTACTCCTGACTCCAGGGCCAGTGCTCTATCCACTGCACCACTAAGCTGCCCCTAAACCTAATTTCTACTAGTTTTCATAGCACTTTTTGTTAAGTAGTGAGCGCTTACCTTAAGAAGGTTCTGTGTTCTTTGGGTTTATCATATAACAAGCTGCTAGGTTCATTTACTTCCTTCCATATGTTCACAAGAGTTGTTGTGAGGACCAAATGAGGTAAGGCATTTTATAAAGCTCAAAGCTCTATGAAAATGTAAGTTACTAAAGATAATAATTATAATAATATTTTTTCCCTTTCATTATATGCCTTGCATATAAAATGAATTGAATATCTCCCCTTTGAAATTTCTGCACTTGTTGGTCAAGACTGGGAGCCTAGCTTTTTATTTTGGTTGATTTGTTTTTATTTTCCCAGAAGGGAGTTCCTGAGAATCTAGATGCAGAAGATTAGGCCATTGTCTATTTTGCATTTCTTTCATTCTCATTTCTTTTCATCTGATGTTGTTCCTACTGAGCTTCCCACAAGATGCTTTCCGGTGTTATTAAATATCTTACAATTGAGTAGAGGCAGTTCTCATCAACCAGCTGTGAAATTCTGCTAGGTGAGGGCCTTTGAATTTAGTCTACTCATTTGGCATAGTTGATACTGTTCAGGACTATGGAGTTAGAGGTTGAGTGAAAAGGTCTATGAGCAGCTTAACTATTTCCCAGTTGTTTATGGGGGTTGTAAGTCTGTGTTTCACCAGATATTCATGGCTATCTCCACTTGCATATGGAAATGAGAGGGGGGCAGCTAGGTGGCACAGTGGATAGAGCACTGGCCCTGGATTCAGGAGTACCTGAGTTCAAATCCGGCCTCAGACACTTAACACTTACTAGCTGTGTGACCCTGGGCAAGTCACTTAACCCCAATTGCCCTGAAAAAAAAAGAAAGAAAGGAAATGAAAGGGCTGGGATTGTTAACTTCTTCAGATTCTGAGAATTATCACAGTTGCCTGTCTTGGCTACTTTCAGCACTCATCTTAAGAAAAGATTCATTATTCCTTTTGTTTGTTCATTTCTGCATGTATTCCACACATCCTCACAAACCCCAAAATCAAACCTTCCCTAATAACAAAAGAAAAAGCAGTTAGGCAGTGTGGTCTTATGGAAAGAGAGATGGATTCTGAGTCAGAAAGACCAAGGTTCAAGTCTTATCTCTGACACATATTGGAGGTATGATCTTGCAAGTCTCTTAGCTTCCTGGTGCCTCAGGCAACTTTTTAAGTGACAGAATAAATGCCAACCTGCTTTAGTAAAGGGTATTTCTTTATTCCCTACTACAATAAAATGGAATTCCCATCCCCCACTCATATGGGAAAAAGTTCCCCCCAAAACAACTAATAGTGACCTTTGTTGTTCAATCGTTTCACTTGTGTCCAACTCTTTGTGAACCCATTTGGGGTTTTCTTGGCAAAGATGCTGGAAGTGGTTTGCCATTTTCTTCTCCAGATCATTTTACAGATGAGAAAACTGAGGTAAAGAGGGTTAAGTGACTTTCCCAGGGTCACACTGCTAGTCTGATACCAGATTTGAACATGAGTCTTCCTGACTCCAGGCCAGTGCTCTAACTAGTGACATTACCTGATGGTACAGGCAACATTCTTTTCTTGTAATTTGCATAGTGGAAAAAGAGTAGCTCTTGAGTTAGAAATTCACATCTTCCCTCTGACACTTACTACTGTGTGTGACTTTGGGCTAATCACTTAACTCTCCCCCCGCCCCGCCCCCATTGAACAGTACTTCTGTCACTGTGTACAATGTTCTGGTTCTGCTCACTTCACTATACATCAGTTCATATAAGTCTTTTCAGGCCTTTCTGAAATTATCCTGCTTGTCATTTCATGTACGTGATCATATTCTGTTACAATCCTATAGCGCATCTTGTTTAGCCATTCCCCTAGTTAATGGCATTCCTCTCATGCCCAATTCTTAGCCACCACAAAAAAGAGTTGCTACAAATATTTTTGTACAAATAGATCTTTTTCTCTTTTTGGGATGTCTTTGGTATATAAACCTATTGGTGGTGTTGCTGGATCAAAGGGTATGCACAATTTTATAGCTCTTTGGGCATATCTACTTCTTTCATTCATTCCTCATCCCTTGGAATCTGGCTTTTGACATCAATAATTATATGAAAGTGCTCTCTCCAAAGTTACCTGCGATATCTTAATTTCTAGATCTGATGGCCTTTTAAAAAATCCTAGTCCCTATCCTTCTTAACCTATCTGCTGGATTTCACACAGTTTACCCTTCTCTGTTCCTGGACAGTTGGGCCCCCAAATCAAGACTGCTCCTCCCCTCAAAGTTTTAGAGGTAATCCCAAGGTGTGGGGATGATTCTCTAATATTGTTGCTTATGAGCCACCATTCACTGTATTCTTTCAAATACCATCCCTGAGTTACTATCACCTCAATATTATCTATCTAGTGATTGCTGATCCAATATAGTTTTTACTAGTTGATCTCTGATTAATATCAATTATCCAATTGGCTTTAATTAACTTTATAAAGTGATACTTACTGGGCAGAGAGGTGGTGCAGTGGATGGGGAAGACACACCTTCCTGAGATTAAATGTGGCCCCAGATGCTTATTAGCTATATGACCATGGGCAAGCCACTTAACTCTGTTTGCCTCAATTTCCTTATCTGTAAAATGAGTTGAATAAGAAAATGGCAAACCACACGAGTATCTCTAACAAGAAAACCCTAAACGGGGTCACAAAGAGTTGCATACATCTGAAAACCACTAAACAACAAAACTGAGAAGATATAGTAAAGATATAGATTAAAAAAAATCAACAAAAACCCCAACTCTCCAAAACCACAAATCCACTAGCTTCTACCTCATTGTTCTCTAGGGAGAGTGGATTCAAACATAAATTGGTAAATACTAATATTTCCCCCCAACCCTGTCCGCCATCTCTGGTTGTGGCAAGGCTGATAGATAGTTGCTTCTATCATGGCAGGGGAAGGGGGTGGGGGGGGGAGGGGTTGTAGTGGTCCTTAGGTATTCCTTAATAAAGAATTACACTCTTGGGGCAGCTAGGTGGTGCCGTAGATGGAGTCAGGAGTACCTGAGTTCAAATCTAACCTCAGACACTTAACACTTGCTAGCTGTGTGACCCTGGGCAAGTCACTTAACCCCAATTGTCTCACTAAAAAACAAAAACAACAACAACAACAAAAAACCAAGAATTACACTCTTGCACATAATCCAGTTAGAATTAAAGTGGTCTTTTATTTGGCACTAAGAAAAGTGACCAAGTGGGAAGTCAGAAACTTCACTCCTTGGGGAAGAGGGCTTAGAAGCATCCTCCTCCTTGAACAGAGAGAAGGCAAAAGCTTTTATAGAGGATAGATGGGGTGTTAACTTGAAAACTGGACAGTTTCTTTTTGGGATGGGGTGGGCAAAGTTTGGATGCTTGTCATATTCCTGAGAGTAGAGGTGGATTCTTTTTTGAAATGATGGTCCTGACCTTTGGGGTTATCTCTGTTGCCTAGCTCCTGTCAGGTAGCAGCCATGTGTAATTGACTTTCCTGCTATAGACTTTTATCTCCCCTTATTCCTTAGGTATATCTGTCCTGATATCTAATAGATCAATCTAAACTTTAATAGTCCCTTGATTCTGTCCTGTTACTTGGTCATCTTTGGTTTTGCCTCTTACAGGAGAAACTCCTTCTGATTTATCCTAAGTCTCATGTCCTTTCCTTGTGGACAGCTTTTGACTGCTGGGTTGATTCATCCCTGAGCTGTGTCAAGCTGGTCTCTCTTCAGGACTGGCCTCTCACCGGCAGCAGATTCTGCTACAAACTGCAGTAGTTAGACTTCTGGTGGCTTTTTGGACCTTTCTGAGTTTGCAAAGCCATAACCCAGTTTGTTCTACCTCTGTTGCTTATCTACCTAAAAACAGGGGGGAAACCCACACAATTTAAGCAGGAAAAATCATAGCAGGATACTTTTACAACCACAGAGTGACACCCCTCCCCCCAAAAAAAGGTGCAAAGAGAGGTCCCGAGGCCCTTGCTCTATGAGGAAGTGCAGAAGAAAGAATTTCTCAGTTCTTTTGTAGCCATTACACTTGGTTCTGGATTAGCAGCCGGATTAACAGGCTTTTAATACCACCTGCAATAAACTAAAAGAAAATGGTCAGGATACTTTCATATGCTTTGAATCAGGGAGAGGAAGGGCTCTTTCATCAGGCTGCTTTACCAAACCTCAATTCAATTCAATAACCATTTATTATTATTATTATTATTGTTATTGTTATTATTATTATTATTTTGTGGGGCAATGAGGGTTAAGTGACTTACCCAGGGTCACACAGCTAGTAAGTGCCAAGTGTCTGAGGTCGGATTTGAACTCAGGTTCTCCTGAATCCTGGGCGGGAGCTCTGTGCACTGAGCCACCTAGCTGCCCCCTCAGTAACCATTTATTAAGTGACTACTATGTGCCAGGTACTAGGCTAAGAGCTAGGGATACCAATAAGAAAAAGACACCTGGTTTCCTAGGGGTTTAGTACTAGCAGAGCAGATAGTACATGTTACAAGGACTAGGTCTTCATTGCCCTCTACCCCCATTATGTGTATTTAATGTCTTTGCATTTATTTGTATTTATTTACTTTATACTTATCAGATATATAATTATATTTATCACATATAATTCATCATAAATATTGTACATGCATTACACATAGATGTATATATCATTATCTATATACCTCCTTCTTGTCCCTCCATTAAATTGTATACTTCTGGGAGGGAGAGATTGTTTCATCTATTGTATTAATATCCCCACTACCTACCATAGTGTTGGGCATATCATAGGTCTGTAATAAATATGATTCCTGTTGCTAGGATTGTTACATATGGTAATAATTCTTGATAGAGACTAGATCTACAGTTTCATTGGTATAGGGAATCCCTGGGCAAAGAAATCACCTCTACTAATGCATGTTGCTACCTTCTTTTCAATTGATGTTCTTAGCTTCCTAAACCACTGAGAAGTTAAGTGACTTGCCCAGGATGATATTGTTCTTGTTGTTTGTCCTTCATTTTGAAGAGGACCAATGACATTAAAGGGCAATGTCTTGACTTGTGGGTGAATTGGATTTAAGTGAGGCAGAGTTGCACAAAGTCATCAGCCTCACTCTCTCTTCCAGAGTCCAGTGGCAGGACAAAAGTCAAGTCGACTGGCCATGACCAAGTGGCTGATGCAGTGGCTGACCTTGGCATCTTTGATGCCTGACCAAGCTTTAATCACTCCACAGTTCATGCTTCAGCTACCTTCATGGCCAATGAACGTGTTCCAGCAAAGAAATTGTTCTCATCCTCCCATTCTGTATGAAGAAGTGAAGTACATCCCCTCCCCCAACTCATCAATGTCTCCATGACCCATCAGTTAGTTACCTTCAACTTGGTTTAGCTTAGGGATTCTTAAACTTTTTCCACTCATGATCTCTTTTCGCTTGAGAAATTTTTACACGACCCTGGCTATATAGATATATAAAATAGTTATACATAACCTTTCACTGTTGCCAAATTTTTCACGACCCTCACATTCATTTATGTGACCTTATATGGGGTTGCAACCCACAATTTAAGAAGATAGGCAGCTCATTTGCCAAGATGGCTTTTGCCAGGGTGTAACTGCTGTGTACGCTACAGGTTCTTGGAGCCACAAGTGATAGTCGTGTGCCAGGTGGACACTAAAGGTGAATGAACAGCCCTGAAAAAAGCTCAGCAAGCCCTCACACCAGAGGTATTAGTCCTCCCTGAACACCCCATACACCCCCTCTCCCCTAGGATGTCCTAACTGGTATGTGGAAAGGCAGGAGTTGTGCTCAGTTCTCCCTGGCTTTAAAGGTGGGTTTCAATACACTGTGCCATAATTGCAATTATCTTAACTTATACCACTTACCTCTGTTGCTATCCATCTATTGGTCTTCCTGTGTCTATCTGTCTACCTTTCTCTCTGTCTGTTTCTGTCTCTGTGTCTCTCTGTTTCTCTCTGTCTCTGACACTCTCCCCCACCCCCACCTCCCCCCATGCTTCCATTATGCTGGATATACTTGAGAACCTGAGATTTGCCTAGGGACAGACATTCCAGCTGGGAAGTCTAGGGATAGGAAGGGTGCCGAATTTTGGATTGACTCTAGGGTTGTCATCTGTCTGACACTTTCCCTCTTCTTGTTTCAGGTGTCTTAAGGGCTGTCCATGGAGTTGTCAAAGTTTTCTTTTGAAAAATTCCCAGAACAATGATCCTAAGAATAATACTCTTTTCTTCCATAGGATTTGAAAATCATTTTTGGCATAGAAAAATTGTGACTGCTAAGAGGGCTCCTTGATCTTTATCAGACACCAATTCCTGGACATCATGATCTCTCATTTCATCATTTTTCTGAGGTGAGTGGGCCTAAAAGGGTCAGGGTTTTTTTTAATGTGTTAGTTTTATTGACCTGTTTCCCTCACCCTTTATTGTTATAAATTATATCTGTCTGGGATAAGAATGTAGAGGGATGCTATGGGAAATGTGGGTGATATTAAAAATTTTAAAAATCAATAAAATTTATTTTAAAATAAAAGAGTTAAGGGGGCAGCTAGGTAGCGCAGTGGATAGAACACCGGCTCTGGAGTCAGGAGGACCTGAGTTCAAATCCAGCCTCAGACACTTGACACTTACTAGCTGTGTGACCCTGGGCAAATCAATTAACCCCAATTGCCTCACCAAAAAAACCAAACCAAAACAAAAAAACCCAAAAGGGTTAAGAATGAATGATTTACTTGTAAATTAAATTTCAACATGCTAACTCATATCTATTTAATTTCTTCTGTCATACCCAATATGTTCCCTCAGCAGTGCTGTAACAGAAGTAGTACACATATGATTATTGATGTTTTACAAATGGGGAAATTGAGTCTCAGGGAGGTTAAATGCTTTGCTGAAGGTCACACAAATAGTTTTAGAGTTGGAGTTTCAACTGAGGCCTCATGACTCGGTGTTCTGCCTGCCACAACATAGTGTCTACAAATATAACACATTTCTTAGCAGTTGGCTTTAGGTGACTGTAGCTCATTCTTTTTTATATACAATATTAATGTTAAGAATAACAGTATTGCAACTTTACTTTCATCTAGCATTTTATCATTTATACAACACTTTCATCTACAGTGATTCCTATAATAGCCCTGTGAGGAGGCAAGCCAGATCTTTTACAGTTGGGGGCAGCTACCTGACTCAGGAAGACTCATGTTCAAATCTGGTCTCAGACAGTTACTAGCTATGTGACCCTGGGGAATTCACTTAACCCTGTTTACCTCAGTTTCCTCATCTGTAAAATGAGCTGGAGAAGAAATGGCAAACCACTCCAGCATCTGCCAGTAAGACGTGAAGCAGGGTCATGAAGAGTTGGACATGACTGAAAAAAAAAAAAGACTGAATAACAAGAAGTGTACCTACAGATGAGAAAACAGGTTACACAATTAATAAGAGATCAAATCCCATCTTAAATTTAGACCTTTTCTAATAGAAATATGTTTTGTGTGACTGTACATGTATAATCTGTATCAAATTGCATTCTCAAGGAAGGAGAAAGGGGAGGGAGGGAGAGATTTTGGAACTCAAAATTTTAAAAAACAAATGTTAAGGGGCAGCTAGGTGGAGCAGTGGATAAAGCGCTGGCCCTGGATTCAGGAGGACCCTGGGTTCATAGACTTGACAGTTACTAGCTGTGTGACCCTGAGCAAGTCACTTAACCCTCATTGCCTGACCAAAACAATAACAACAAAAACCCAACAAACAAACAAAAAACAAATGTTAAAAAAATAAAAAATAAATAAAAATAAAAACAAAAACAAATGTTAAAAATTGTTTTTCCATGTAATTAGAAAAAATCAACCACCCTTCCCCTCACTCCCCTCATCCCCTCCCAAATACCCCAACCAAGTTTCCATGGATAACTTGCTGGGGAAAAACATTTAGGCCTTTTAGCTCACGGTCCAATGCATTTTATACTATAAAGTATATATTAGACCGATTGATTGGACAACTAGGGTCTTGATTCAAGGGTAGGAAAGTAGAGTTTAAGGTTTAATATCAAATTTGGCTCACAAAACTTGAATACTGGTAGGCAGTTGTAAGTACAAGCTACAAAAAAGGCCACTTTGAGAGTGGTGGTCTGGAGTCTTCTGTACAAAGTTTTACAGGAGCCCCACGACTTAAATTTATGCCACTGGGATCTGTTAACCTCTTGTAATAATTCATGTGCTTTATCTTTGAAAGGAGACCAGCCCCTTGTGCTATGCTTTTCTAGAGTAAGAGCTTGTTGATCAGAGGTTAGTTGTTGGGTCATGGGGGGGAAAGTGGGTTAGAAACAGGAAGTCACAATGGAGAGCAAGATGTGTATTTGCTAGACTGTGAAACGGTACCAGAGAGGTCCTGATTGTCCTTGGTTTTGTAATCCTGCAGGAGCAATAGTATCCTAGGTGGCATAGTAGATAGAGTACTGGGCTTGGAGTCGGGGAGACTCAGTTCCTGATTACAGATATTTGCTAGATGTGTAACCAAGTCACTTAACACCTTTCCGCATTTGTTTCTTCATCTGTAAAATGAGGATAAGAATAGTATCTGCTTCTCAGAGTTGTTATGAGACTAAAATAAGATAATATATGTAAAGTGCTTTGTAAACTTTACAATTATATATATACATGTATATATATATATAATACAATAATAGCTAAGATGTGTGTATATATATATATATACACACACACACATCTTAGCTATTATTGTATTTATATGGTTTGGGATACTTAGTAGGGAATCAGTGTCAGTGAAGAATCTGACAACAGTCTTGAGAAAGCTAGTTATTTCAAAGAAATTGATTAATATCTGAGATTTCAGGTAAAGATCTCTGAGTAGTTAAAAGAATTGTTGTTTGTCCTTCATTCTCAAAGAGAACCAATGACATCAGGAGGGTGATGTCTTAATTTGCAAGTGAATTGGATGTAAGTGAGGCAGAGCTGTGCAAAGTCATCAGCCTCACTCTCTCCTCCATACTCATCCGAGTCCAGTGGCAAGACATAGGTCAAGATGACTGGCAATGTCCCAAGATGCAGCGGGAGACCTAGGCCTTTGGTTAAAATAGTAGTAATAGTAACAACAACGACAACAACAACAGACATTTATATGGCAATAACCATGTGCCAGACATTCTGCTGTGTTATACAATGGATCCTTGTGTGGATAAATGGTGACCCTGGGCAAGTTATTTAACTTTTCAGGGCAACTGTCCCCCACCCCAAACTCTGTAAGACCATCAATTTCAGAGGAGATGTAGACCTATATTTGTAGGGGGAGTTTGTTAGCTCTGAGTTCCTTACATCAATGAGTGTGGGGGTGGGGGGGAGAGGAAGAGACTGAGAGACCGAGAGAACACCAAATAGTATACTTTTCACCTAGGGAAGTGGCAATGCATCTATACAAGAATTGCCCGAGGCTCCCAGAAATGAATTGACAATAACCGCAATTACATGGCTGCAGCTTTTTTGCAAAGATGTTCTTCACACCAGCCCCATGACTTGGGTAGTGCAAGTATCATTCCCATAAACAGAAAAGGGAGGGGAAAGGAGAAAACTGCTCAGCTGCATCTGCTAGGGCAGATACCATAGAGAATAGGAGGTGGAGCATAGCAAGAATGTTAGCAGGGAAGCCCAGGAATTTACCAGAGAGAGTGGCCAAGAGGGTCAACAATCAGACTCACAGATGTCTATGTAGACAATAGCTAATAAAGTGTAATTTGACTGCATAGATAGCACTGAAACTCATGTCTAGGGAATAGGAATGGAAAGGCACGCTTTAAAATGGAATAAATTAAACGAAATATTAGCACTGCATATAAATAAGAGATGCTCATGTACAAGTCCTTGAGAGTCCCAGGGATAAGTGAAGTCAAGTCAACAAGCATTTATTAGGTACTTATTATATCCCAGGTTCCGTTCCAAGTGCTAGGGATACAAAGAGCAAAAACACAGTCTGTATACTCAAGGAGCGCGCAGTTTGTTGGGAGAGACAACTTTTAAATAACTATATATATACAACATATGTACAAGCAAAATTGTAGGTAATTTCGGAGAGGAAACATTAGCATGGAGGGAGACTGGCAAAGACTTTTTGAAGAAGGTGGAATTTGAATTGAGAATTGAAGGAATCTAGGAAATCTAAGAGGCAGAGATGAGGAAGGGAGAATGCCAGGCATGAGAGAGAGTCAATGAAAAGACATGAAATCTGCATGTGGAATATAGTGTCCCAGGAGGAGCAAGGAGGCCTGCATCACTCTACTGTAGTGTGTGTGTGTGTGTGTGTGTGTGTGTGTGTGTGTGTGTGTGTGTGTGTGTGTGTGTGTGGCAGTGAGATGAAGTGAAAGAAGACTAGAAAGTTAGGAAGGGGCCAGGGTGTGAAGGGCTTTAAAAACCAAGGAGCCATTAGAGTTCATTGTATAGGCAGGTGATGTGGTCAAGATGGGCATGTTAAGGTCGTATTGGCAGCTGAGTCTGATATGGTTCAAGGGTATTGTTAGAATATTTTTGTTAACTAGTGCTAATTTTGGGGGGCTAAACTGATCTATGGATGACTTATTTGGGGACTGTTGACTGTTTGCTATCTGACTTTGTTAATTTAACGTGGGTTGTTTATAAAGTTCCACCACACTGCTCCACTCCCAAATTGATAAAGATTAAAAAGCCTCTTAACCAAATAATCAAAGCAGAGTTTATTTATGAGATACTGTTGAAAATTAAGAATACAGGGAAAATAAAATGTACAACCTGACTGCTTTCCTGCGGTCTCTTTCCCACCTTGAACTTCTTGAATACAATAAGGGCCTTAGCCGCCTCCGGCCTCAGGGCACGTTACACTTTCCCTGGTTTGTATTAAGGCCTGTAACCTTGTCAGCCCCGTCTCTCCTTTTCTGAACCGAACTCTCCTCCGTCCTTGTCCATGCTCCCCTCCAGTCACCCCTCTTTTTTTTAGCCCGTCCTCTAGTCCGTCCTCCCCTCTAGTCTGTCCCTCTCCTCTAACTCCCAGGTCTATATATACCTTTTCTTCTCTCCACTTAAATCTCGGGGCTTCCTTTGCCCCCACAGACCAAGCTAATTCGCCAGCCAGAGCTGCAGCTGGTGTGTGTGTGTGTGTGTGTGTGTGTGTGTGTGTGTGTGTGCGTGCGCGCGCGCTCTCCAGCCTCATGCCTCAGCACAGGCTATCCGGGATTTTTCCAATAGCTCCGCTCAGGTCCGAGGGAGCCGGGGCTTTTTTTTTTTTTTCCAGCTGTCTGACCTAGTGTCTTGTATAGCCCACAGGGCTTTTTCCGCTCAGCTGAAGCTGAGGAGGAAGGGGAGAGACCCTGAGGGCCTAAGGCTTTCTAATCTCAGCCTAAAGGTAGGGTCCCCAAATCAAAATAAATTTCCACAGTATACCATAGTGATTTGATATCGAGATACTAGTAATAATAAAAGCAGTAATAAAAACAGCAACAAATGACACATATATCAAGTTAAAGATTGCGAAATCACTTTACTTTATGTACAAACAACCCTGTGAACTAGGTGTTAAAGGTTCTGTTAACACCTATTTTATAAATGAGGAAACTAAGTCTCAGAGAGATCAAGTGATTTACCCATGATTGAAAAAAACTAGCAATTTTTTTTGTGGGGCAATGAGGGTTAAATGACTTGCCCAAGGTCACAGAGCTAGTAAGTGTCAAGTGTCTGAGGCTAGATTCAAACTCAGGTCCTCCTGAATCCACAGCCGGTGCTTTATCCACTGTGCCACCTAGCTGGCCCCAAATATTTACTTTCTTTTCATTTTCTTTTTTCCTTTCTTTTCCTTTCCTTTGGCAATGAGGGTTAAGTGACTTGTCCAGGGTCACACACCTAGTAAGTGTCAAGTATCTGAGACCGGATTTGAACTCAGGTCCTCCTGAATCCAGGGCTGGTGCTTTATCCACTGCACTACCTAGCTGCCCTCAAAACTAGCAAATATTAGAGGTAGGATTTGAACCCAGGCCTCCCAGACTCCCAATCTAATTTCCTCTCAAGAATTTAAAAAACAACAGTAGATGTAAAAATGAAGTAATTATGTGGTGTTAAAATACAGATGAATCTGAAGAGGAGTTACACTGTTTTATTTTGTTTAAATATGGTTTTAAAATATTTTGGTCCTTTTTAAGAGTTAGTGATATCTGGCAGAGAAAAATAACTTAAGGGAACTCACAGCAGTTACTAAGGAGATGAATTGTATGGAAATTTAGCATTGATGAAAAAGGAATTGGGAGGATCAATGCCACTGGAGCCGAGAGACTCCTCCTCAAATAGAAAAGGCAGGTTAGGGCTTTGTGTTCTGGCTGCCAGGGAAACCCCTAACAGGAAAAGAAAAAAAAAACACAACAAAAATAATAACAAAAAGCATTTATAGGGATTCACATTCCTGATGGGAAGACACATGGTGTGACCCTGATCTCTTTGTAGCTTCTGCCAAGCCCTGTGGAAAAGAAAGCCAGTTTTTCTCTCCTGCATGTAGACAGAGAGGAATTGAATAAATAGTTAGCCAGATTGCTTTGTACTAGCCGTCTGTGGCAACTCAAATACTATTATTACATCTTATAGCAGAAGACCTGTAACCAAACACCAGGAAGGATTGAGGTTGAATTTAGGATGGAGATTCAGGTACTCAGGTCTGAAGGAAGGTCAAGATGAGATTAAGAAGGGACAGCTAATGAAGAGGTGGGCCGAAAGTCATGACTGGGTTTCAATATTTAATAACTCATTTATTTTTTGTTTTAAATTTATAATACCATAGCATCATATGTAGTATATATAGGAAATGAATTTATATTATGTGTGAAAAATCAAATCTTGTAAGGAGAAAAATAAAGAAAAATAATTTTCAAAAAGTTATTAAAGGGCAGCTAGGTGGCATAGTGGATAAAGCACCGGCCCTGGATTCAGGAGTACCTGAGTTCAAATCCGGCCTCAGACACTTGACACTTACTAGCTGTGTGACCCTGGGCAAGTCGCTTAACCCTCATAGCCCCACAAAAAAACACCAAAAACAAGTTATTAAAATATTTTAACTTTTGGCCCACTCTATAGTTAAAGGATGATAAGAACAGTATCTAATGGTAGGTCTGGGGAGAGAAAAGGTGATAAATGACCCACAAGGAGGTAGAAAGGAGTGGATAAGGGGGAAGGGTATGTGACCAATCATTTTTATATAAGGTTTGTTTTTTCCTAGTCACTAGTATTTTCCATGACCTTCAGTTTTTTATTTATTTATTTATTTTTTTAGTGAGGCAGTTGGGGTTAAGTGACTTGCCCAGGGTCACACAGCTAGTGTTAAGTGTCTGAGGCCGGATTTTGAACTCAGGTACTCCTGAATCCAGGGTCGGTGCTCTATCCACTGTGCCATCCAACTGCTTCCATGACCTTCAGTTTTAAGAAATGATTTTATTTTTCTATAAAAAGAATAATTAAATGTATTTGAGTGCTCTTTATAGCACTCTGAGTTTTATAACTATATTGTGGGGATCATGGTAGCAATCATTTTGGCTAGTCCTACTGGAATTGTAGGATGACTGCATGAAGGGAGTATGGAATCATTGACTTTGAGCTGTAAGGGACCTAAAGGGTCATCATTCAACTGTCTCAGTTTACAAATGAGGAAACTGAAAGTCAAAGACACGAAGTGATTTGCTCAGGGCCAAATAAATTCTAGGCAGGGCTCACATTACTTCCCCCTTCAAGGCAAGATTTAAACCCTACTTTTCCTGACTCCAGGCCTAATAATCTCTCTATTACCTCCCTCTAAAGTGTGTGATAGATTTATTTTTTAGTTTTAAACTTTTAAAAAATGTTTTTTTAATTGTCCTAGCAGTATTTCTTCTCCTTCATTTGGGAAGAGACTGAGGACCAGGGTTCGAATCCTGCCTTTGATCCTTACAGTTATTCCTTTTCATTACAACTTTCCCCATCTTGGTCTCAAAATATTATGGGTTGGCATAACAAATTAAATGGGAGTTTTTAGCAATTTTGCAGAAGTGATGACACATGAAGGCTAGAAAACAACACAGAAATAGTTTAGAAACTCAGAAATGCATAAAAGATATGAATAGTATTATATAATATCAACCTAATATTTATAAAGTACTGTAAACATCCCATTAAAGAAAAAGGAAAAAAAAATAAACTTGTTTTCTCGTACTAAAGAAAGGCCCAAATTTTTTATATGGATTTTCCAGATCAAAGGGGGTGCCACACCCCTAATGCTCATGATATGGAAGGGATAACTGTGCTACTTCTGTGACCTGGAGCAAGTTACAAGCTTGAGTGGGCCTTAGTTTCTTCATCATCAAGTGAAGGGTGTTAGACCAGATGGACTAATGTCCCTTCCAGCTCTGTGATCCTGCGACCACCCAAAATGCAATTTGCTTTCAGATGTGGTTCTTGAGTTTCCAATTCCCTTTATCTTTTATATGAAAGTGGAACTTCCATGACTTGTTTCCTTTGAATCCTCTTCTCCCAAGACAGAGGGAATCTCTTTTTTATATTCTTTCTTTCTCCATTTGATTCCTAACTTTTTTGCATAGTGACTTCTGATAGTCACCAAAAAGGTGCCTCATTGGACAGAATGAATATCACAAAAGCACTTTTATAGGTGATGGAAGAGTATCCCAAATAATACTATGCAAGAGGAATAATGTCTTACTTTTCTAGAAGCTACTCATTCAGGATCCTTCTCTCTCCAGAACACAGCTAAGATTGAGAAAGAAAGTTGTGTTTTTTTTTTTTAAAGTTTCTAAGCAGCCAAAGTGGATAATGGTAATTATAACGTATATTAATATAGTACTATCATATACCATATCTCATATGATTCTTACAACAACCCTGTGAGACAGACAGAATGTTTTATAGATGAGGATATCAAATAAGAAGACATTTACGCTTGCCTTAGGCCACATGATTTGTCATGAGGAAAGCAAAAACTAGACTTCATGCCTTCTGACACTCATTCTTTTTGCTACATACAATTAGTTTCTTCTCAAATAAAACATTAAAGCTCCCATGCTTTACTCATAGACAATTTCCTAGGCCCTATCACAGAACCCATTTATTTGTAGTTTAGATAATGCTAATAACATTGGTTACATGGTTTTTCAACCCACTGTAGATTAGAATGGGAGGAGGTGGGGGGAATTTTAGAGTCAGGAACCTTGATATAAGCCAAAATTGATTATAGATGGCATAACATTGAAGGAGGAAGCAGACTATTAAAATCAGAAAGAATTTATAATATGTGACAGTCTAGTACTATGTAATTTATTTTTATTTATTTATTTGTTTGTTTACTTATTCATCCATTCATTTATTTATCTATTCATTAATTCATTCAGTAAGTTAGTACTTTGTAATTTAGGGGAATATAACTCTATATACTCCAGGGATTCATTATATTGTAGCAGGATATAGTAATTGATAGTCATAATAATAACCCTGAATTATCAGGGAAAGATTAAAATGGTGGTAATATATTATAATTAATATGGAAGGGAAGTGCATAAACCATTTTTTTTGACAAAAACTCCATCAAAATATGTTTAAAAGTTAAAGAGATGAGTTTTGGTTATCCAGAAAATTCATTTATGTTAGGCAGCCAGGCAACAAGCATTTATATACCAGGCACTGGGGTAAGTGCTGGGGATCCAAAGATAGGACAAAGACAGTCCCTACTTATGAGGAACTCAGTGTATAAGGGGCAGCTAAGTGGTGCAGTGGATAAAGCACCAGCCCTGGATTCAGGAGGACCTGAGTTCAAATCAGGCCTCAGACACTTGACACTGGCTGTGTGACCCTGGGCAATTCACTTAACCCTCATTGCCCCACAAAAATAAATAGCTATGTATAAACAAGATTTTCAGTGGATAAATTGGAAATAATCAACAGAGAAAGGCACTAGTATTTAGGGGGCATCAGGAAAGGTTTCTTGTAGAAGATGGGATTTTAGGTGGGATTTGAAGGAAGCCAGGGAAGGCAGGAGGCCGAGATGAAGAGAGAAGGAATTTTAAGTCTCGGAGACCACCAGTGAAAATGCCCAGAGCTGTTAGATGGAGCATTTTATTCAAGGAACAGCATGGAAGCCAAAATACCTGGTATATGTCAGTGAAGGAGAGAATTGGAGGAAGGGGGGGCAGCTTAGGAAGGCATTCTAAACAGAGGATTTTACATTGGATCTTGGATGTGCTAGGGAGCCAGTAGGGCTTAATGAAAGGGGATAGGAGGAAGGTAATATTATCAGACTTGCACTTTAGGAAGATAAGTTGGAGAACTGAGTGAAGGATGGATGGGAGTAGGAAGAAACTGGAGCCAGAAAGACTAGACAGAAGGCTATTGCAAAAGCCCAGGCATGACATGATGAGGGCCTGTATTGAGGTGGTGGTAACGACAGAGGAGAGAAGGGGGGCCTGTATGAAAATGTTATGAAAGTAAAATCAACAAGACGTGGTAACAGATTGGGTATCGAGATGAGATAGAATAAGGAATCAAGGATGACACTTAGGTTTTGAGGATGACACTTGAATGACTGGGAGGATGGTGGTGCCCTCCATGTTAATGGGAAAGATAGGGAGAGGGGATAGGTTAGAGGCTAAGATAATGAGTTCTATTGTGGATATGTGAAGTTTAAGATGTCAACAAGACATTCAGTTTGAGATATTTAGAAGCAGTTGGAGATATGAGACTGGAGGTTGGGAGAGAGGTTAGGGCTGGATAAATAGATCTGGGAACAATTTGCATAGTGATGGTCATTGAATCTATGAAAGTTGGTAAGATCACCAAGTGAAACAGTACATGGGGGCAGCTAGGTGGCGCAGTGGATAGAGCACCAGCCCTGGATTCAGGAGGACCTGAGTTCAAATGTGACCTCAAACACTTGACACTTACTAGCTGTGTGACCCTGGGCAAGTCACTTAACGCCAATTGCTTATCTTAAAAAAAAGAAAGAAACAGTACACGGAGAAAAGATAAGAGTATCCAGGACTCAATGCCAAGAGACAACTACAATTAGTGGGCTAAATCTAGGTGAAAATTTAGTACATTAGACTGAGGAGTGGTCAGATAGATAGGTGGAGAACAAGGAGAGAGCGGTGGCACAAAAACCTAGAGAGAAGAGAGTATCAAGAAGAAGGTGACCAACAGTGTCAAAGATTTCAGAGATGTCAAGAAGATTGAGAACTGAGGAAAGACCATTAGATTTGGCAATTAAGATGTCATTCATATCTGTGGAGTGAGTAGTTTAAGTTGAATGAGATCAGGAGCCAGCGTGTAGAGGATTCAGAAGACAGTGAAAGGAAAGGAAAATCTCAAGGTGTTTAGTGACTTAAGGGAGGAGAGATATGGGAAGATAGCTAGTGGGGATGGATGGATCAAGTGAAGGCTATTTGAAGTTGGGGGAGACATGGGAAAGGGAGTGAGGAAGGCCAGTAAATAGGGAGAGATTGAAGATAAGTGAGAAAGTCGGGATAACAGGTGAAATCTTCTGGAGAAGATGGAATGGAACAGATACTTATTAAATGCATATTACATTAGGCAGCATGACTAGAGGATAGAGTGGTAGACTTCAACTCAAGGAATGTTGGAGTTCAAGTCATACCCCTGACATTTACTAGCTGTATGACCATAACAAACCTTATAACTTTTGAGCCATTTGAGGATGGGTTGTATGATAACCTTTCTGCTCCTGAAGTAACACTGAGACATCTATTAAATATGAATGGGTTGAAACCTGCTTGGCTGAAGAAGTACCCACACTGAAGACATGACAGATTCTTCACATATCCTTGACATATGTAGAACACTGGAGTAAGCACTAGAGGAGATTAGATAAGACATAAGTTTTATAGCAGAAAGACAACTGGATATAGAGGGAGAGAGGAACTGGTTTTGAATCAGTCCAACTGTAGATAATATTACTTAATGACTATATTGATGAGACAAACATAATAAAATTAGCTAACATTTCTATCTTACTCGTTTAATCATAGAAATGTAAGTTTGGAAAGGATCTCAACAGCTATCTGTTTCAACCCATAAAGGGTCCCTACTGAAATGTACTCTGCAAGTGGCTATTTCACCTCTTGTTTGAGCAACTCCAAGGAGAAGGAAGGGAAAGCTGTAATTCTTTTTCCTAGCATCAAGCCTAAATTGGCCTCTTTGCAACTTTCAATCATTGCTTCTTGTTTTCTCCTCTGGGGCCAAGTTGAACATGTCTAATCCTTCCTATGCACGACAGCCCTCAAATACTTGAAGGTAGTTATCATTTGGTCCCTTGACCGGATCTTCTCTTTTCCCGGTGAAACATCACTAATTCCTTAAGGAGAGTATCCTTTGACATGGATTTAAGACCCTTAATCACCATGGTGAAAGTTCACAAAGTCCTTTTCATTTTATTATTTAATTTGATCCTTATAACAAGCCTTTGAAGTTAGGTGCTAATATTATCCCCATTTCACAGAAGAAGAAATTGAGGCTTAGAAGACAGATAGTGAGTCCCATAACTAGGAGATATGGGAGAAAGAGCTCAAATCCCAGTCTTCTGATTCCAAGTCCAGAGCTCTTCCTAATGCATCATGTTACTTTTCAGTCATTACAACGTTAGTTTTTCCTCTCATTAGTCTTACAAATGGTTACATTTTCTTCTCATCTTACAGACTAAGGAACATGCTGTATCTATCTATGCAAACATATATGTATATAATTGAAGCCACTTAAAGCAACACATAAAGGCTTGTGGAAAGAAATTGTTATGATAAAACTATTGCAAATGTCTTTTGTGCAGAAATACATTATGTTCTAGCTGTGTATCTGATAACTAATCTCTTTTGTTTCATGTGGGCTTAACTACTGTCAGAGGAGGCCAGAGGGCTGAGTTTAATACTATAAACATGCATGTTGAGCAGAATTCTTTGATCCCCTTGAGTATAGTAGGTAGGGGTTTCCGCTCTGACATTAAGCTTTTGGCTCTTTTTTTTTCTTTCTCGAAGTTCAGAGTAATTTTATTAGTGATCTAGTTCCTTCCAAAATCCCTTTCACATTGTGTTCACCACAAAGTAAAGAAAACTCTCTCTCTCTCTCTCTCTCTCTCTTTCTCCCCCTATAGACTTTAATTTGGTATTTGATACTTTTAAACTTTTTGAATTTTTAAAAAAGTAAACCGAGGCACAAAATAGTACTCTCTCTTACTATTCCCTCTGAAATTTCCAGGCAAGGTAAAAACAGAAGCCTGAAGTCTCAGCCTTTGCTACTCTGTTAGCTCAAGACTATATCTTGTACAGAGTTTTAAGATTGTTTTCTGCATTAAGAAATAAAAATGAGTGTTTAAGGTCAGGGAAATGGCTGGACAGATGGTATACGGTCTATGCCTCAGGGGAATCATCTGTTTCTTTACATGTATGAAAGATTCATCTGTTTTGAATGCAAGGTGAATAGAAAAGCCCTGGTAGGAATGCTGCTTCCCCAACCACTTGGACTTCGAGTGTGTGATTTGTTTGCCAAAGACCTGGTAGCAGTTCAGCCTGTCAAAACGTTGCAAATTCACTGGCGTTTGCCAAAGCAAACTATCAAAGTGAAATAACACACACTAGAGTGCGCGAGTGCGCACACACACACACACACACACACACACACACACACACACACACACACACACACTCTCATTCCCCAGACGTTGATTCAGAAATGGATAAGGATGATCAAGGATCATGGCCAGATTTCCTGTTTTTAAGTCATGCTCAAGTGTAGACACAAGCTACTAGGTAGAGAGATGTAGGCAGAGGGAACAATGCATTCTTACACAGTGACTGTGTCATGGAGGTGGGACAGCCTCCAGTGTCAAAGGTAGCATATTGCCATGGAAACAAAGCTGGACTTGGAATTAGAAGTGAAATCATATTCTGGATCTGTTATGTATGAGCTGTGTGACCATGGGCCAGTCACTCAGTATCTCTGTGCCCATTTCCTTATCTGTAAAATGAGGATAATAAAATTTGCATGGCATACTTTATAGGGCTGTGGGGAAGAAGGCACTTTGAAATACTATATAAATGTGAATAACTCTATTATTGTCTTCATTTCTTCTAGCCCATAGAATGATATTACTTGGGTCACTGCTCTTGTAGCCCAGAAAATTATTTCTCCCTGACAGATTGCTGTGACTATTAATTCCATTTATAGGAAACCCCATTTCCTATGGTATAGTGAGAAGAATGCTGGTACTGGATTCAAATCCTCACTTGGCTACAAAGTAGCCTGGGCAAATCGCTTAATCCTTTAGGCCTCAGTTTCCTGCTCTGCAGAATGAGGGGGTGGGAATAGATGAGACCTCTAAGTCTACTTCTAGATCCAAATGAATCATCTCAAAGGTTTATTCTCTAATGTATTTTCTTTTGTAACCTAGTATATTTTTAACCTTACTAGGACCCAGCCATAGGCGGTCTGTGGTAGAAAGGGTGTTTTTATACTTGCAGGCAAATATAATGGAAACCTTCTTTGGTTAAATCACAACAAAATAGGAAAGCTTGACCACTCTTTGCATTTTTCTCCATTCAGAAGGGGAAAAAAAGAATCTAGGATAGTGGATAGAGCACTGGGCTTGGAATCAGGAAGACTCATCATCCCGAGTTCAAATGCAGCCTTCAGACACTTACTTTGTGACCCTAGGCAAGTCACTTAACCCTGTTTGCCTCAGTTCCTCATTTATAACATGAGCTGGAGAAGGAAATGGCAAACTACTCTAGTATCTTTGCCAAGAAAACCCCAAATGGGGTCATGAAGACTCAGACATGACTGAAAAATGACTGAACAGCAAGAGTTCCTTTGGAGAGTTAGAAATATGTTAATTTGTAGGTACTCACACCTAATAGCTGGATTTGGGGGAGGGGGCAATGAGGGTTAAGTGACTTGCCCAAGGTCACACAGCTAGTAAGTGTCTGAGGCTGGATTTGAACTCAGATCCTCCTGAATCCAGGGCCAGTGCTTTATCCACTGTACCACCTAGCTGCCCCCAATAGCTTGATTTAAAATTTTTTTCAAGGTAAATTAGCATCATTGACTTTTATTTCCCTCTTAATGTAATCCCCAAAATGGTTTGCTTTAAGCCCGAGGTTCTTAACTTGGGGTCCATGGATAGATTTCAGGGTATCCATCAATATGGATGGAAAAAAAAATCACACTTTAATTTTTCCTGAATTCTAATTAAAAATTAGTATTTCATTCAATGAACACATAAGGTATTCCTAGGCTTCACCAGATTGCCAAAAGAGTCCAAGATACACAAAAAAGGTCAAGCTTTAAGCTAAGAGCAAACACTTCCCCCAATAACATAAAAGACATAGACTGCCCCTCCTCCAATTTCCTGCCACATACTTTTTCATCCTTTAGTCAAAGTTTGCACACAATTATTTTGGTTATAAAACAGTGACCTTAATGTTTCCTCTGATCCTCAGAGATAAAGTCTAGCCCATGTTTTAATATACTCATGCTAAACATTGCAACTATTTTTTTAAGGGAAAAAGTAACTAGACTGGGATATGATGTGTTTTAATTCATAGCTAAAGTTTGCAAGCACTGCTATTTTGTTAACTTCCCTTTTCCTCCCTTGCACCAAAGGAAATACTTAATATCCCCCATCTTGTAGACTTTTAGGATGTTGTGGCTAGACTATTAAGGATAGGCTTCGTTTTTGAAATTCCCTCTTCCCTTTGGCTTTTGGGATAGGGAACATTTCCACTTTTATAACTACTATTCCTCTGGCTCTTTTTTCCCCCTTTCTTCTTCCTAACCCCTATCCTGGATGACCCCAAAGTCTCAGTCCTTTCTTTCCTTTCTAGGCTTCTTCTGTTACCTTATGTATTCCATTTGATAATGCTCACTAATTCACATGATTACTTTGTAGATCTTTTGCATTTTTTAATCTGTGTATAGTTGTTTGTCCTTGACATCAGGTGGTGATGTCAGTGACCTTATGACTTGCAGTAAATTAGATTCAAGTGAGGCAGGGCTGTGCAAAGTCACCAGCCTCACTCTCTCCTCTGGAGTCATTTGGGTCCAGTGGCAAGATATATACCAGGATGACTGGAGATGGCCCCAGATGTTTGAGGCAATCAGGGTTAAGTGACTTGCCTAGGGACACTCAGCTAGTAAGTGTCAAGTGTTTGAGGCCAGATATGAACTCAGGTCCTCCTGACTCCAGGGCCAATACTCTATTCACTACACCATCTAGCTGCCTCTTAGCTGTATATATCCCTTTAGTAGAATGTAAACTCATTGAAAGTAGGGACTCTTCTTTTCCTTTCCTCTCCTCTCCTGTCCTCTCCTGTCCTCTCCTGTCCCCTCCTGTCCCCTCCTCTCCATTCCTCTCCTTTCCTTTCCCTCCTTCCTTTCCTCCTCTTGTCTTTGTTTCTTTTAGTCTAAGCAGACTCTTTAATCAAGGTTTTTTGAACTGGCTTGGCTTCACCTATTCCTTCTTTTCTAGATAGGAACAGGGATTATATCTGTGATTTCATTAGTACAGGGAATTCCCTGGTGAGGAAATTCCCTCAATTAATGCAAGTGGGCATTTTCTCTGCAATTTAGAATCTTACAGAATTGCCCAAGAGGTTAAATAATTTGCCCAGGACTACGAAGTCAGTATGTGTCAGAGGTGGATCTTTTGAAGCAACTTCTTCCTGGTTTTAAGGTTGGCTCTCCATTTACTGTGCAACATTGCCTCTCTACTTCTTCAAAATCCAGATTTCCAAGACTAACTTTTCTTCTGTGAGTTTTTCTTTTTATTTTGTTTTTAATTTATGGAATAACACGGGCATTTCTATAACATAGTACAATAAAAATGATGATTGCACATGATACTGCAAATCTATTATGCACAACTTGCTATTTCTTTCAAACATACAACAAAATTAGCATGTAAATTTTTTCCCTTTTCTTTCTTCCTTCCTTTCTTCCCCCCTCCTTCCCTGCCCTAGAGAAGGCTGCCATTAGACACAAATAGGTATATCCATCTATCTATCTAAAATTGTTGTATACATACTTCTGTTTATCAGTTCTTTGTCTGGATGCAGATAGTGGGTCTTTCTTCATATGTCCTTTATAGTTAATTTGAGTATTTATAATAGTCAAAATAACCTATTCTTTCAAAGTCTTGTGATGTTTAAAATCTAAATGTATGGTTGCCTTAAATTAGAAAAGGACACTAGGTATTAGTAAAAGGAAAACACATGGAGTTCAGAAAGTTAAGAAAAGGCCTATCTAGCCTAGAGTTCCAGCCTGGTCTGGTTCTTCCTTAAGTCCTCCACCACGAGCCTGCTTCAACCACTAACTGACCCAGCAAACTGAGTGTGGAAGTTTTTTATAGGTCCAGAGCAGAGGCGGTCCTTACACACTGCTTCAAGCTGATTGGTTAGCATCATCCAAATCCATTGGTTCACTGGACTTTGAAGGTGGTCTTGTGTTGAGTTCAAAGTCCTTAGCTTCTGAAAACAATACCTTCTTAAGGCCTGGTTATAATCTAATTAACTTTAAGTAGGCTAATCAGCAAAGTCAATCACTCTCACTTAATTCAACCAGTTTAGATTAATCTCCAGGTAGGGCCTTTGCGTTTAAACTGTGTTGTTTAAAATCTTAATTGTGGTCACCAAAAATTAAAAGGCTTCAGTACCAGTCTTTGGGCATTAAACATTTATTAGAACATACAGATATTTACAAAGAGTTCAGAAGGTTATAAAAAAGAAGTCCTACCTAGCCTTGAGTTCCAGCTTGGTTGGGTTCTTCCTGAAGTCCTCCTCCACAAGCCTGCTTTAATCAGAAACTCCTCAACGAGTCTGTCTTAATCAGGAACTCCTTAGCAAGCTGTTTGTGGAAGCTTTTTTATAGATCAGGAACAGAGGCAGTCCTTACACACTGTTTCAAGGTGATTGGTTGGCGTCATCCAAATCCATTGCCAAATCCCATTATTTTCTCATAGTCTTTTTTGTGTGTGTGAAGCAATTGGGGTTAAGTGACTTGCCCAGGGTCACATAGCTAGTAACTTGTCAAGTATCTGAGGTCAGATTTGAACTCAGGTCCTCCTGACTCCAGGGCCAGTGCTCTATCCACTGCACCACCTAGCTGCCCCACAACAGTCTTAAAACAATATTGCTTTCTCTGTATACAATGTTCTCTTGGTCCTGTTCATTTCACTCTTCATTGTTTCTTTCCAGTTGCCTACAGGAGGTCTCTATATGGAAATTCTGGCATTCCCTCTAGCGTTTTTTCTTCTTTGGTCACTAGTCCCTTTATTCTTCTAGTCCCCTAGAATCAAAATCACAGTGTCATCTTTTACTTAGTTGTTGTCTTTTATTTCCTTTATGCAATCTGTCACCAAGCCTTGGTAAAAATGCTGCTGAAATATTGTTCAGAAATCTAGCTTCCTTCCATTTCCTTTGCTACTGCTCTGGCTCAGACCCATATCTCTTCAAACCTGTGTTACTGAAGCAGCCTTCTATATCTGGTTTCTGTCTCTAGTCTCTCCCCTCTGCTGTCCATTCTGCAAATGCTACTGTCTGAATAATCTTTTTAAAATACAGATTTCAGGGGGCAGCTAGGTGGCACAGTGGATAAAGCACTGGCCCTGGATTCAGGAGGACCTGAGTTCAAATCCGGCCTCAGACACTTGACACTTAATAGCTGTGTGACTCTGGGCAAGTCACTTAACCCCCATTGCCCCGCAAAAAAAAAAAAAATAATAATACAGATTTCATCATGGTGCTTCCATTCCGCCCCCCCCCCCCATACCTACCACATCAAGTCGCAATTCTGTTGGCTTGCCTAGCTTTTATGGCTCTCACTTGGCATTCCCCCTCCTTGCCTATCCAGCTCTATTTCTCATTATTCCCCCATCTTGATCAGGCTAGCATACTAATCCTTTCCATGACAATTCTCACCTTTGTATATTTGTTCATGCTTTCCTGGTGAGGAATGGCCTCTTTGTTCTTTCTTCTTTACCTTTTCACATGTTACTTGTGCTTTGAAATTCTGCTCAAATTCCACCTCCCTTTCTCTGACAGCAGTGGCTTATGCAGATCAATCTCTCCTCTGAATTTAGTGCCACAGAGATTGCTCATGAATCTATAATTGTTTTTTGTGTTAGTTTTATTTTTGAGTTTAGATGAGTTGCTTGGGGGAAAGTGGCAAAGATGATTCATTTTTTACATTATTATTTTATTTTATTTTTAATTTATGGAATAAAACAAGCATTTCTATAACAGTACAATAAAAATGGTTGTACATGAACTGCAAATCTATTAAGTACAGCTTGTTATTCCTTTTAAATATTTAATAAAGTTATATACATTTCTTTTTTTCTTGTCCCCCCCAGAGATGGCTACCATTACATACACACACACATACACATAAACATACCACATTTATGTGTAGAATCATTTTATACATGCTTCTATTTATCAGTCATTTCTCTGATTGCAGCTAGCATCTTCCTTCCTATGCCCCTTTGTAGTTAGTTTTAGTATTTATAATAGTCAAAATGACTTAAGCATGTTTTATACAGTATGTCCCAAAAGTCTTAGTGCAGGTTTCAGCTTTAATAAACTTAAAAGCATAAATGCTACAAACTTACCAAAATACACTTGAAAGCTTATTTACCATGAAAAATTCAGACATATCTTATTAAAATAGAATATAACCATTGTTTTGTTTTCTATATCATTCTAGTTGATTTTTAACATTGGCTAAACTTTCACGAGCTGCTGCTCAGTGACTGAAAGGATTACATTTGTAATCCTAGGCTTAAAATCATCCAGAGGATGAGCTTTTGATGAATGTAAGACACTTTTTTGATGCAACCCAAGAAAAAAGCCTGATGGAGATAAATCAAGTGACCCAAGTGGCCAAGCAAGAGAACTTCCTCTACCAATCCACAGGTTGGAGAAAGTGTTATACAGAAACTCACAAATGCGATACATAATGACAAAGTACCTCATCTTGTTAAAATTAACATTAGATATTTAGTATTCCAATTTCACAAAACCAGATAAGAATAAAAGAAATTTGAATAAACTTTCAAATGATATTTTTATAAGTGTATAATAATCGTACTTTTGAAGTTATTAAAGCTTAAAACTATACTAAAACTTCTGGACATCCTATATTTCTCTGTCTCCCATAGCAAAATAGAGAGTTAGAAACATAGCTTCTCACAGCTAGGTGGTGCAGTAGATAGAACACTGGGCTGGGAGTAAAGAAGATTCATCTTCTTAAGTTCATATCTAGTATCAAGACATTTATTAGCTGTGTAACCCTGGGCAAGTCACTTAACCCTGTTTGCCTCATTTTCCTCATCCTTAAAAAAAAAGACATGGAGAAGAAAATGGCAAACCACTCCAGTATCTTTGCCAAGAAAACCCCAAATGGGGTCACAGTGAGTTGGACACGACTGAAACAACGGAACAAGAACAACAAAATCCTGATTTGGTGGCTGATTGATTAATAACCACTTAGAAACTGAGAAACAATGAAAAGTTTAAATAGTCAGAATTTCAGTGGGCAGTTATGTAAGGGAATTCAAGTTACTCTGAAATCCATAGTCCAAATGATTAATGTTTACCTTACTACCTAATTATTTTTCTTCATCATCTGCCTTTGTTGCTTCCCCTATGTTCCCATTTGATAATCTATCTTTCTATTTCTTGTTTGAATTGTTTGTAAGCAGGCAAAGGAAAAGTAGACTTTCATATTAAAAAAAATCATGGGAAATCATTTGGGAAATATCTTATCTTAGCAATCATTGCAGCATTTGATTATAGGAACTTTATAGGAATTCCATTTATTCCTCAAAAAATCCTCCACTAAAAATAACTCATAAAGAATAAAAGCACTAAGATTATGCCATGATTCCTCTAATAACAATTTATATGCCACTTCTTACTAGACTATAAGTTTCTTGAGGGCAGTTAATAGTGATTTACTACTCTTGTGTATGTTATATCAAAACAGAATATTACTCCTTATCCACTTCTGGCTTTTGAGAGCCATTATATTGCCATAAAGGCAGCTAGTTGGTTCCGAACACTGGGCCTAGATTCCAGAAGATCTGAGTTCAAATCCAATCTCAGACTCTTACTAGCTGTGTGGCCCTGGGCAAATCACTTGACCCATTTGTTTCAGTTTCCTTATCTGTAAAATGAGCTGGAGAAGGAAATGGCAAACCACTCCAGTATCTTTGCCAGGAAAACCCCAAATGGGGTCACGAAGAGTGTGACATGACTAAAAGGACTCAACAACAACACATTTTCCTAATTATCTGTTTTCAATAAAAGAATATTTTAATTACCAGAAAAGATTTTATGCTGGGTATCACTAAATGGTCAAAAGATAAACAGGACTTCAAGTATTAATCCTTTTATTGCTGCCAACCATTCTGGGTAAAAGTATGTCTTGAAACCCACTTTGGCCTAGATCTTAATCCAATTCAACAAATTTTCATTAAGTGCCTACTATGTGTTAGTTACTGTACAAGGTGCTGAGGACTAGAAAACAAAAGGAACAATTGCTGTCTTCAAGGAACTGTGTGTTATACTATAGGGGATACTATAAGTGTATGAGCAAATAAATACAATGGAATTCAAAGTAAAGAGAATGCATGGAAGAAGCAGCAGCTGAGCTTTGTTTTGATTGTCCAAGGTGAAGGTGAGGTAGGAGAGCAGTCCAGATATGGGAGATCCCTTGTGTGAAGACATAGATACTGGAGATAGGATGTCACACATGAGAAACAGCTAGTAGGCTAAGTTGACTAAAGCAGAGAGTTTGTGAAACGGAGAAAGGAAACTAAGAAAGAACAAAATACAACCAGTTCTGCTGTAACCCATTTCAAAGACATGAATTTGTTCTACTGTGATTGATATATTGGGGAATATTTTGAACATAACTTAAATTTCAAGTTTGCTTCTGCATGATTATTTCTGTGAGAATGCAGAAAGCTGTACCACTTCACAAGAATTCATAAACTGCAACCTTTCCAATGCCTACTTCCACAAGCAAACTTCAGGTCTTTGTTAAAGTAAATTTTTGGTTTTGTTGTTGTTTAGTTGTTTTCAGTCATGTCCAACTCATCATGACCCATTTTGGGGGATTTCTCAGCAAAGATTCTGGAGTGGTTGGCCATTTCCTTCTCTAGCTTATTTTAAAGATGAGGAAACTGAGGCAAACAAGGTTAAGTGACCTGCCAAGGGTCATACAACTAGTGTCTGAGGCTGTATTTGAACTCAGATCTTCCTGACTCTATACCTGGTACTCTAGCTACTGTGCCACCCAGCTGCCCCAAATCTTCTGGCACAATAGGAGCTGTGGGTGGAAGAGATCTCATTAGCACCACCTCTCTTCTCACTCCCTACCACCATGGCTTCTTGTCCTGAGTCTTGGAGTTGCAGCCTGCCTAACTTCTGCCAGACTTTGTTGCTATCCAGGCCCCATGCAAACCAGGACATAGGCTAAGCAGCAGCTTGTTCTAGGACACAGATAATATTTATTGTAGTATTTATGGATTTCTTAAGCATCTAACATGCATAAAACTATGCTATCATTTTATTAGGTTTCTGTCTTTAAAAAAAAGTGTCATGGATAAAGTCTTTGAGCATCGTGTCACCAACCCATTTACCCCATAAACTCTGTGGTTTGTGTTGAATGATTTTGCATAGTGTAGTGTTTTTTGGGGGAATATGGATATCACATTATAGCAGAATTGACCACCTATCCACCTTTAGCTAGATAGTGCAGTGGATAGAGCCCTGTACCAGGAGCTGGGAAGACTTGAGTTCAAATGTGAACTTAAGTCACGACTTCTTTCCCAGTTTCCTCATCTGTTAAATGTAATAATAATAATAATACCTATCTCCCAGAATTGTGAAGATAAAATGAGATAACATTTGAAATGTGCTTTCCAAACCTTAGAGTTACATAGAAATGTTAGTTATCGTTATTGTTGTTGCTATTATTGGAATAAAAGCACAAACTTCACTACCATGACCCCTGGCATATGTAACATTCTTTCTCTTTGATCCCCTTTTCCTCTCCCTATAACATTTATATCTCTTCTCTCTCCTTTTACTCCTCCACTCTTCTTTAAAAATTGTCTTTTCAGGGGCAGCTAGGTGGTGCCATGGATAAAGCACTGTCCCTGGATTCAGGAGAACCCGAGTTCAAATCTGACCTCAGACACTTGACACTTACTAGCTGTGTGACCCTGGGCAAGTCACTTAACCTTCATTGCCCCGGCCCCCCAAATTGTCTTTAATATGAAAGCAAAGTATAGTTTTAGTCTTTTATTTATTGAATAAATTGTTATTTTTGTTTCTTAACTTTGCACAGTCCAGAATGTAGCAGAAAAAAAATAGACTTTTCATTTTCTTTTTTTGTGCTGGCATAGCTAGATAGTAAAAGCAGTAATCAAGAGGGTGGAGGGCAATGACTTTACAGTCTTTGCTTGGCTTTTGTTCTTTTTAAATTTCATTTGCATTCCACTGGGGGAAGACCTTGGAGTCAGAGAAATCTTTCTAGCTTCAGTCTAGACACAATGTCTGTGTGATTTTTTTTCTTTTTCTGGACAAAAAGGCCATAAAGTAGATTTTAGGGACTATAGGAATCCCATGAAGAGTTACAAGCTTATTATTTATCATAGAAATTTTCTAATGATAAATCAGATAGTTCTCTGGGTCCATGGACTTAGAATGAGATCTACACATAGGAAATCAGAAGAACTGATTTAGTTTTAGCCTTTGGCACTCTTGTTGTAAACTGCCTACTTTTGTTGACTGCTTTTTGATAGCTATGGTGGTATGTGGGTGATGGTACATAGCCATTCTTAATTGGTGGAGTGATTTGTCTGGTTAATTTCAATAATGAATGAGACTGACATGCTAACTAGTCACTTGCATACAAGTGGCCATAATATAAAATCAGTATATATCTTTATCCTTAGATTTATTTAAGGTATACATTTGACTATAGACTATAAGAGTTGTAAGTATGCTCTTGCTAGGGAAAAGTTTTCTATTATTGCACTTTATCACATGGAAACTGAGAACTTGTAAAATGCCCCAGAAGATGGTAACATAGAGAAGTTCAGCAACATAAAAACATAAAACCAGTGGAAATGTGACCTAGTAGAAAAGGAGAACCCATAAGAGAGAATTGTAATGACATTACCAGAGAGCATTATTAGTCCCGGACCATCAGAGGTGTGAATTCCTTTGGCCCCACATGTTCTGCAAGCATGCTCCCTGGTTACCTATGTTCTCTGTATTTATATTCTCTCACACTTATGATATGGCCTGTTGGGAAAGAATACCCTATGTAATCATGGGATAATCTTTTCTTGTTACTTTTTTTGCTGTCATTTAATTAAATACCTTTTATGAATTGATGTTTCTTCTGACTGACTCTTGCAAGTGAACACATAGTGAATGTGTTTGGGGGGTAGTGGTTTAATGGTAGCTATGATCTGATGCGGGTACTGATCCACAATGACTTGAACTAATTTCTGGGAGCCTATGCAGAAGAAGGGGTGTCTCAGGTATTATGGGTATAATATCTTTTATCCTTATTTTTTTCTCACTATCATCATTTGTGGCTCTGCATCTCCCTTCTCTTCCCGCTTCACTCCCATGTGTTGTTGTTCAGTCATTCAATTGCATTTGATTCTACCTGATCCCATGAACAAAATCCATGAGGTTTTCTTGGCAAAGATACTGGAGTGGTTTGTCATTTTCATCTGAAGTGTGTCCCCATTTTAAAGATAAGGAACTGAGGCAAATAGGGGTTGTGACACAGAGTGTTTGAGTAATTGACAGAATTGAAGAAACTGATGGAAAGGCATGACCAAAAATAGAACCTGTGGCTTAATTTGACTCAAGATGGGAAACCTCACCTGGAGAAGACATGGGAAAGATTGATAGCTCTTTCTCAATTCTGTGCTGTGGTGGTGCACAGCCATTCTTAGTTGATGGAGTGATTTGTCTGGTTAATTTCAATGACAAATGAAACTTACATACTAACTAGTCATTCCCATACAAGTGGCTGTAATATGAAATCAATGCATATCTTTAGGCTTCAAATTATTTAAATTTTTTCTGTTTTAAAAATAATTTTTAAAATTTCTACTCCCTGTTTTAAAAAATTAAATTGTTTGTTACTTGTTTGTGGCTCTCAATTCATTCTTCCCCCTCATGGTATATTGGCCTTTAATAATACATTTCCCTGGGCAGCTAGGTGGCGCAGTGGATAGAGCACCGGCCCTGGAGTCAGGAGTACCTGGGTTCAAATCCGGCCTCAGACACTTAACACTTACTAGCTGTGTGACCCTGGGCAAGTCACTTAACCCCAATTGCCTCACTAAAAAAAAAAATACATTTCCCATTCATGTTACATAGGATTTTTTTGTTTTGTTTTGGGTGGGCAATGGGGGCTATGTGACTTGCCCAGGGTCACACAGCTATTAGGTGTCAAGTGTCTGAATCTGAATTTGAACTCAGGTCCTCCAGAATCCAGGACTGGTGCTTTATCCACTGTGCCACCTAGATGCTCTGTTATGTAGGATTTTACCAAAAAACCTGGCAGCAAGAAAGTTCTTTCAGAGTTGAGCTTTCAGAGAAACAGGGCAGATAATGGGCATTAAAAACTAGCATTCCACTATATTGGTTCACAAAATTATGCCTCTAGGGTCTGGGCAATCACCAAAAGCTCCCTGTTCCTTTCATAAAAAATTAACACATGATGCAATCAGTATTTAGAGAAGAGTAATCTGGCAAGTGATTTTCAAGATGAATTAAAGGCAAGTGGGAAAATGCATTGGGTTCAAAAGTTAAGTCAAGTCAAGAAACATTTATTAAGGACCTAATATGTGCCAGGCATGTGCTACACACTAGGAATACAAATAAAGGTTAAAAAAAGAGACATTGCCCTCAAGAAGGTCACAGTATAATGGAGGAGACAAGAGACAACTATGTACAAACTAGATGTGTGTGTGCACGTGTATTTGTGTATAGACACATAGCTATGTATTTATATTGTCTGGTTCAAATTTTGAGATGCGAGTCAATAAAGGCTTGAATTTGAGTGCAAACAATGGCAACAGAAAATATATTACTGGGGAAGATTGGCAGGACTTTGTAATTTACCAGATTCAGGGGAGGAGAGATTAAATGGTTGAAAGAGACTGAGGAGTCAAAGATGATTCTAAAGTTTTAAGAGAGGCACTAGAATGTTGTTGTTGTTTTTTTTGCCAACATAAACAAGAAAGTTCAAGAGGGAGAACTGGATTTTAGGTAACAGGATAATACATTTGTTTTTAAACATTGATGTAATAGTGTAATATCCAAGTGAAAATGTTCAAAAGTCAGTTGGAGATAGAGGAGGTCAGAAGAGAAGATTTGAGCAGGAGATCGAAATTTTGGATCTAGTTACCTCTTCCTCCCTCTTGATACACATTCTGACCCTTCCTTTATCCTCTCCCTTAGTGTCTTTGTTCATATGGGCTATTTGTCCCTTACCTGTGGTAGAGTGTTCTGAGCCACAGTCAGACACACTGTACCTTGACTCTAACTTAGTGATATAATTTTGTTCCTCTTTTAGAACGAACAACAACCAATCAACTAACCAATCAATTGTTGTCTAAACACTCTTCTTGATAATTATTTTTCCTTCCTTTTCATGACATTGTTTTCTTTTGGTTTTCCTCCTAAATGACTGATGCTGTCTAAATGTATGTGCTCACCTAGATTCTATTCTCTGCTCACTTCTCTTGTCTTTATTTCTCTCTCATTATTATCAATCAGCTATCACCTCTGTGTAAATAATTTCCAAATCTATATCTCCAGTCTCAAACTCTTCTCACTGGATACTGTGATCAGATATCCTGCTTTCATCTCACACATATCCAAAGCCAAACTCATCTTCTTACACCTGTTCCCCAATCTTCTCAACAGTAAGCCATCTCTTCTTCCTGACTTACTTGTTTCTATTAGACACCATCATCCACTCAGTCAACTAGGGTCCACACTCTTTGACTACTCTATATCTTTTATTTCCCCACATTCAATCAGTCACCATTCTGTTTAAATTCTACAGTACCTCTGGTGTTTATACTTTCATTTCCATTACACTTTCTTCATTCAGAAACTCAGTGCACCAGTAATCCCTGTGAGAGTTGGCTAAATCATCTCACTGAGTCATAGAATTTCAGAGTTGGAAGAGAATGCCAAAGTGATCTATATATGCTGCATAGGCCAGAGGATCCCTGAAATAATATCCCTACAATAATATCCCAATAATATCAAATAATATAAAATCCAGCCTTTGTTTATGGCTGTTTGTTAGTAATATAAAATCCAGCCTTCCCCCTCATCCAAAGAGGAACCGAAGGATTTCTACAGCTTCTTCAAAGTGACCATTGCTCTCAGGGATAGCTATAATGGTTTGCAAGTTTTTCCTTACAGGAAACCAAAATTTACCTTTCTGCAACTTTGATCTTTTTCATATAGTTGTACTCTCTGGGGCCAGAAAGGACAAGTCTAATTACTCTTACTTTAGACAGAGTATCACATACTTGAAAGTAGCTGTCATGTACTACCTGTATCTTCTGTTTTTCGGGTTAAATATCCTAACTTACTTTAACTGATTCTCATAGTTGTTTCTTGATAAATGTTTGTTGAACAAATGAGTAAATATAACATGCAGTTAAGACCATTGTGACCACCATTCTGGTTTACAATATTCTAGATGTTTCCTGACTTATAACTATCCTTCCTAAAGTGTAGTTCCTGGAACTGAATGTGTTACAACAAATATCCCACTAGGGCAGAAAACAATGAGGCTGACATCTCTTTACTTCCTCATTCCTGGACACTGTGCATCTCTTAAAACAGTCTAAGGTCCCATTTGCTTTTTTGGTTGCTATACCACAGTGATGACTCATACTGAGTTTGTAATCCATTAAAATCCCCAGGTACTTTGTAGATAAACTGCTCTAGCCACACTTCCCCCACAGAGTATATCCCTCACAGCAGTAATCCAGTTTGGATTTACCATAGAATCATAGACGGATATTTAAAGGGGAACTTCGAGGTTATTTAGCACAATCCCTTCATCTGACAGATGAGGAAAGCAAGGCCTAAAGAGGGGGAAACGATTTCTTCCTCATCTAATAGCATATACAACAGAACCAATATTCAAACTCATGTCCTCTGATTCTAAATCTTGTTCACTTGACTCTATACATTGATTCATCTTATCTCTAGCCTCTCTCTACTCAAATCGGTCCTATACATCATGCATCATATTTTAAAACTTTAATTGATTTTCTTATACATTTATGGAATAAAGCAAGTATTTCCATAACAGTATAATTACAGTAAAGATGATTGCACATGAAACTGCAAATCTGTTATGCACAATTTGCTATTCCTTTTAAATATAATAAAGTTAAAACATAAATTTCTTTTTTTCCCTTTTTTCTACCCTCCTCACCCAGAGATGGCTACCATTAGACATAAATATGTATACATATGTAAAATCATTCTATACTTGCTTCTATTTATCTACTTGATTCCTCACCACCTGTTCTATAATTTAGCTACACAAGCCTGCTTGCTGGTCCTCTCACACCACACTCCATCTCCTATGTGTCCTTTTCCACTGGCAGTTCACCATGTTTTTTGCTTTCACCTATTGTTGTTGATTCATATTGAGTTGGCAGTCTACTATGTTTCTCCTCCCTAGATCTTTTTAATGTAAATTGTTTTCAAGATAAGCTTTGTACATTCTATAATTGGTGTATTCTTAGATCTTGAGGATAGTGCTGTATATTTATCCTTAATAAAGTTCACCTTCCTAGATCTAACTTACCATTCTTTCCTATAAAGACCTTTTTAAAAAAAAATCCTCACTCTATTGTTCAACATGATGTCTATCCCTCCATTTTTGGGGGGTCATTTGCCATTTTTATACATGTGATTAAATATTCATTCATTCAAGTTACTGGTAAAAAATTCTGACTAACATAGCAGAAGGACATTCTCCTGTTACAAGTTCTCCTAATTTTACAGTTACTTAACTCATATCCTTTCATCTTGTCCACAAGGGTATCATGGGGAATGTTGTCCTATGTCTCTGCCAACTCCTGATCACTTAATCAAACATGTATTAAGTGACTACTATGTGCCAGGCACTGTGCTAAGCACTGATACAAAGAAAGTTAAAAGTCAGTCCCAAAGAGTTCACAATGTAATGAGGGAGACAATGAAAGTGTTCTTCCATGACCTACTCTTGATGAAATGATCCTGGCCATTAGTGATCACTGAATCTCTTTCTAAACATTCATAAACCATCCCCTTAATAGTATATTCTATAATATTGCCTGAAATCAAAGTTGAGGATACTGGCATATAGCTTGAACTCTGTCTCTCATTGTTTATCTCTTTGTCTCTGTCTTTCTATCTCTGCCTCTCTCCTTATCTCCTTTTCTCTGCCTCTCTTCTCTCTCCATGTTTTTCTATTTCTTCTATCTTCTATTTCTGTCTATTTGTCTTTCTGTTCATCTTCCTCATTTTTTCTCATTTTCCATGATTTTTCAGAGGTCATCTACAGCACTTCAACAGTTTTGTACTTTTGTCTTAAGCTTTTTTTTGACTCCTTTCCTCCCCCTTCTCCCCCCCCCCCAATTCTAATTATCCTTTAAGATCTAGCCCATGTATTACTTCCATGGAATCATTTCTGTTTCTTTTTTTAAAAATAATTTTTGTGGGGCAATGAGGGTTAAGTGACTTGCCTAAGGTCACACAGCTGGTACCTGTCAAGTGTCTGAGGTCTGATTTGAACTCAGGTCCTCTCCAAGGCCAGTGCTTTATCCACTGTGCCACCTAGCTGCCCCCATTCCTGTTTCTTTAAAGCAGATGCAATCTTTTTTTCCTCTGAATTTCCAAGGCACTTAGAGTCTTCCTTTTATCTCCTTGAGAGCAAGGATCAAATCCTTCCTATTCATCCGTTCATTCTCTGAAGCAAGTAGTTTGTCATTGTGCATATAATAGATACTGAAGAAATCTCTTTTGAATGGAGTAGATGGACTGTGGAATGCATCCATAGCATTGCTAGTTACAAATGGTCACTATGGATGAGCTCCCCAAGGAAGAGAACATCCTTATAATGTACACTAGTCTTTACAAACAGATCCCTTCAAAAGCATCCCAGGTTCAGTGTATCAGTATTGATTCAGAACAGCATCACTCAAAAAACCCCAAACACTCAATAGTTCCACTGATGTGTTTCTTTTACCACCTAACCGAAGAACATATTGGTTAAAAGTGGAAGACATTTAAATGAGCAATGTTGCAAAATAAACCACAAGCAAGATTCTCCTTGCACACACACACAGCTACTTTTCACATTACTGTGTGAAAAAGCAAAAATTCAGGGAGCATGTGTGACTGAGGAACACACTTGGAAGAACGCATATAAAAGCAACATGTGTGGTTCAGGGACATGTTTAGGCAGGCAAACTCATGCTCCCAAAGTAGCATCAGCACCACAGTCCTCTGCCACTAATGATGCTGCCCGATCCCCCTGCAGATCTACCCTTGGTGTTGTCTGGTGACATCATTGGACTTTGAGCTCCTCCCCACACTGAGCTGAGGCCTTCTCTTTCTTTTCTCACTCTCTCATGCTCCTCTCAGCTCATTTGCCTATTAAGCTACTTTGCTCCTCCTTTCTGCTGGCGTCTCTAACCATCTGTTCCCTGTCTCCATCCACTGGTTTCTCCAAGTCTTGGTTTCTTCCTCTCTGAAGTGGGAATAATAATACCCACAGTACCTACCTCACAGTGTTATTGTGAGGATCAAATGAAACACGTATAGAAAGTTCTTTGAAAACTTAAAAAACATTAAATGTCAGTTATTATTACTATCCACTGAAGGCTGCTTAATCTTTTCCTGCTTTGAATTCTTCCAGTTTGTGTGTATATAGCAATGTAACATATGATTGCAATTGCATTGTTCTCTAGTTGTTTTTGAACATTTAATCGCAGGGTAATTTATGGCTCCTCCAGGACAAGGATCAGAATTTCTGCTTAATACCTTTGGTGTGCCTAGCACAGTGCAAGGCATGAATAATAAATACTTCTGGACTGGATTCCAAGCTGGACCATTTGTAAACTTGCTGTTCTGTAGCCCCTGAAATGTTTTGGTTCAATAATTTAAATTGGTTTGAAGTCGTTTGTTTTTTTTTTTTTTAAATTGTGTGGTTACATAGAGGCAGCTCTTAAAACAGAACAATTGGAAAGTACCTTGTCCTATATCCAGGACTTGCTGTTTTATGGGAGCCTTTCAGTTCCTGGTTCCGGGTTGCTGGTTTTTGGTTCCAGGAGATGTTTATCTAGAGGTTGGATGGCCACTAGTCAGTGATGGAAAACTGCTTATGAATTTCTTAAACTAGATTATCATCATGATAATAGTTAGCATTTACATAGCACTTTAAGGTTTGTAATGCACCTTACATATATTATCTTACCTGGTCCTCAGACCAATGCTGTGAATGAGGGCTCTCAAAAACCAATCTCAACAGGCTACAAGATTATACTGAATAGATGAAGGTGAAATTTGGTAAAGAGAAATATAAAGGTCTACTCTTTGGTTCGAAAAAATCAGTTTCACAAGGTTTGTGGAGGTCTGGGTAAAAAGAAATTGTAGATGGAATCTAAGTTAATCCAATAATATAATATAATAGCAAAAAAAGGGGGGTGCTAATTGTTAAAAACTTAGTGTCTGGGCCTGGTGGTGGTAAGGGGTGTGTGTGTGTGTGTGTGTGTGTGTGTGCGAGAGTGAGAGAGAGAGAGAGAGAGAGAGAGAGAGAGAGAGAGAGAGAGAGAGAGAGAAAGAACAACTGTTCTCATATCTGATAAGACTGTGCAGTGAATACTGTGTTCAGTTCTTAGTCATGTCTTGGGAAGGACAGTAGAATAGTGGAGAATATCCAAAGAAGGACAGTTAGATTGCTGAAGAGCCTAAAAGTTGGTGTTGCTTGATGACCAGGTATAGAAACTGGAGTTTAGCCTGGATCAGGGCTTCTTAAACTTTTTCCACTTGTGACCCCTTTTCACTTGAGAAATTTTTATGCGGCCCCACATATAGGTATATTAAATAGATAGACATAACCTTTGACTGTTACCAAACTTTTCATGACTCCCACATTCAATTATGCGACCCCATATGGGGCCACAACTCACAGTTTAAGAAGCTTTGGCCTAGAAGACACTTGGAAGGAAGGAAACAAGCATTTATGAAATTCTTACTGTATACCAGGTACTGTGCTAAGCACTGTACAAATATTGTCATTTGATCCTCAGAATAAGTCTGGAAAGTATTACTGTTATCCTCATTTTACAGTGGAGGAAACTGAAGCAGACAGAGGCTAAGTGACTTGCCAAGGGTGGAATAGCCAGTAAGCATGCTGAGGCCAGATTTGAACTTAGCCCTTCCTGACTCCAGAAGCTATCCATTGAATTTCTTAGCTGCTTCTAAGAGTGGATGATAGTTGTCCTCAAATATATTAAAGTTTATTAGGTGGAAAAAGGATTTGACTTTTGCATGGCCCCAAAGGTAGAACAATGGCCAATGAGGGGCAGCTTTCTTCTTCTTCTTCTTCTTTTTGTTTTGGTGAGGCAATTGGGGTTAAGTGACTTGGCCAGGGTCAAATAGCTAGTAAGTGTCAAGTGTCTGAGGCTGCATTTGAACTCAGGTCCTCCTGAATCCAGGGCCGGTGCTTTATCCATTGCGCCATCCAGCTGCCCCTTTTCTTCTTGATAAAAGGAAGAACTACCTAGGAATTAAAGATCTCCCAAAGTAGAATGGACTACTTTAGGAGGTGATGACTTCCTTTCCCTCTATATGTCTCTGAAGCAAAGGCTGGATAACCACTTGTCAGGGATGTTTCAAGTACAAGTTGTCCACTTCCAGCTCTGTGATTCCAGGGGGGATTTTGTGGAGCTACTTACTGACCAAGAGCATATGTCAAACATCTAAGTATTGAGGATGGGGAGAGAAACAGTACCAGTGAAAACTAAAGGTGGTAAATCTGCTATAAAAGCCCCACTCTTTTATTTCTCTAATACCCATACCTTTGGCTGTACATTGTGTTCTTAATGGGCTACTTCCTGGTATCAGTTTGGAAGCACTTCATTCATTTTGAGAGCAGGAGGGAGACTACGCCATTGTTTCCTTGATACCTGAAGCATATACAGATGTGTTGCTATTTTTCCTTTCTTAGAATCCTTGGCTCCCTTTTGCTGTTTGGATTCCAGCTTGTCCTCCCTCAGCCCTCCATTGAGCACAGAAAGGTAAGCTTTAGAAACTCACAAGTTTCTTCTGTAGGAGGAAAGGTTGTATTGACTCTCATTTCTCTGCCTCTCCCTCCCATAATGTCTTCTGGTTATCACGTTCCTAGTATTTTAGACTTAAGTGAAGGTGTTAGGCAGCAAGTGCTCACTCATCCTGACAGCTTTTCCTTCCCCATGCCCTAATGATCTTGCTGGATCATGGGGAGAAGAAGACTCAGGTTTGGAAGCAGTTCCAGGCTGACAAGTAGTCAGAGTCAGCATGCTTGGAATGATTCCAGATATTCTGGGAAAATCCCACTCAGAGTTCCAAAATACTTTCCCTCAGCTCACTGACACTACTGCTTCATTTATTCCTTTAGATTAGGTCCTCTAAGATTCAAATAGGTATTTTCATGAAAGAGTAACATATTATGTCTTCTCACTTATTAACATCTCAGTGTAAATAATTTTTTAGGCATCTTTTCCTTTGAGTAGACCTTTGATAGGTGGAAAAGAGAGGTGGATGGGAATAATGGAATCCAATTCAATTTGACAAGCATCAATTGTAATCTATGAAATCTAGGCTTTCTTGTAGGTACTAGGAAGGCAAAAATGAAAACCCAGCCTTGTAGATTCAGATCCGGAAGGGTCTCTACAACTCATTTAGTCCCATCCTCTTCATTTCATAGATGAGGAAATGAGACCAAGAGAAGGGGAATGACTTATCCAAGTAGTAAATGGAAGAGCCAGGATTTGAATTTCCAGATCCAGCATTACTGACCCACCAGCAGCTTACTGTGGAGTGGGGAGGTGGGAAGAGACACAACATGCATATAGAAAAGGTGTGGCTGGATCTAGGATTAGGTGTCCTCATAACAAGGGTGTTGGACTTGAGACCTGAGTTCATATCCCAGCTCTGAACCTTCATAACTATGTGATCAGAGGTAAATCTTAATGTCCCTGAGCTTCACATTTCTCATGTCTAGAATGGATACAATAATACCATCCCACTGTTGTTTCTTGTGTCTGAGGGAAGTGCTTTGTAAACCTTAAAATGTAATGATTATTGAAGTTGCTATTACAATGATAATGAGGATGGTACTGCATACCTTAAGAGGGAAGGGGAGGATGTTAAGGTGGGAAAAAAAAGGTATGGAGATGGGAGACTGAGTTGAAGAAGAAAAATTTTGTCTACTTTTCATTTGGCTTAGGTATGACCTTATTTCATGATGTATCTTCAACTTTTATGAAAATCTGGTATTTTATGGGTTCATCCTAATGACCTTTGGATGTTGTTCAGTAATTTCAGTCATCTCCAACTCTTTGTGATCCCATTTATGGGTTTCTTGGCAAAGATGCTGGAGTGGTTTTCTATTTCCTTCTCCAACTCATTTTATAGATGAAGAAACTGAGGCAAACAGGGCTAAGTGACTTGCCCAGGGTCACACAGCTAGTAAGTATCTGAGGTCAGATTTTAATGCAAAGGAGTTTTCCTGACTCCAGATCTAGCACTTTATCCACTGGACAACCTAGCTGCCCAATTACCTTTAGACCTGTGGACAATATGCAGCTATCATTTTCCTAGGGCCAGGCAAATATCTGCTACCAGCCTTTGCACAGGGCCCAGATATAACTATTTTTGGAGGGACTATATGGTACAAACCTGTGGAATAGTCCCAGTTCACACATTCTTCTTTGATTTTCCACTTAGTTTCACGTATCAGAAAAGAAAAATGTTGCTTATAGTTCTGAAATTAAGTTTTACATTGCCTACTATTTTGTCAGTTTGATGTTGTTGGTCTTAATAACCAGATGGTGTTTGGATTTTTGTTGTTATTAGTAATTATTTTTATTTTATTATTTTTTATTAATTTATCCCTTTATTATTAATAATAATTATTTATTACTTGCATTTGCAACAACAATTATTGGAAATTTTGTAAATGTAAACTGGTTCACTTTGTTAGGTTGTTCTTTTCTTCAAATGTCAAGAATAGGTGAAGGCCTAAACAAAAACCCCAGAATGCCTTCTACCACTTTTCTTTCCTCCACCAAAAAGTACATTTTGGCTTAGGAACTTTTTTTTTTTTTAGTGAGGTGATTGGGGTTAAGTGACTTGCTCAGGGTCACACAGCTAGTAAGTGTTAAGTGTCTAAGGCCAGATTTGAACTCAGGTACTCCTGACTCCAGGGCCGGTGCTCTATGCACTGCACCACCTAGCTGCCCCTGGCTTAGGAACTTTTAAAAGAATGATGAAAATAATAATTAACTTAAGATGTTCCTTTGTATAGCTTTGTTACATTTATTCCCTTCTATTTTTAAAAAATTTTATATTTGTATTGTCAAAAATTTTTCAGTAGAAAGAATAAGTAAAACTCCTGCAGTATCAGATTTTTATAATTTCCTTTTGCTATGGCCACATGATCTCATAACTTCTAAAGTCCCATCCATCTTTTATAGGCTATGATTTTAGAATCTATGAATTGTTAAATATAATAACAAGATAAACTTCCATTTCTAAGAAACACAACCATTTTTATAACAGAAGGATTCAGTGCCTTCTTTGTGTGTGGGCTTCTTTGTCTTTGATTTAGTGGTTGGTGAATGGATGTCTTACTGTCCTCCTGTCTAGACCTCAGAGGACTGGGAGTGATTTGATTGGACACCACTGCAGTATCTATTTTTCATGTAGTGTTTAGAGACCCATGACTTGTTGCCCTGTTTGCACAAAAGGCTCAGGGCAGAGAAGAGTCAAAGCAGATGTAAAAGTTGTGGAGATGGAAGGACGTCAGAGCTTGATTCTTCCTGTCCTCAAATCCTTGAGAATCACAGAGGAGCTGAAAGAACATATACTTCTTCATTGAAAGGTAAGCATTAGAATGTGTCTGAATTCTGAATATTAAACTACATTTTGGCTGCATTGTCATTATTTTGTAATGTTGGTGGATATTCATTGAATTCCATCTCATTTGAACTTTTGCAATAAAAATCCCTGACCTAATCTTATCAGTGGAATGAGGCCTGGGAGTTGTTCATAGTTAACTCTAAGTGGTAGTTAACTCCAAGGACATGGCTGTAGCTTAGTGTTTATGTGCTAATTTTCCACTAAAGTACATTTTTTTCTTTTTCTTCCCCCTCAGCAACACAATGAGTCAATCTTCTAGCATATGGAAGTATTTCCACCCTGCGAGTTGTTCTGAAGAAACTCCACGATTTGTACATCCTGTCAAATAGAATACACATTTCCAAATGCTCCTAGGATGACTAAAAGATCTTTATATATAAGAAGGTCCTGCCCACTTTAAAGAGCCCTTTGTGGAAGCAAGTGAGGAAGACCATGATTAAGTTTATGCAAGGAACCCATTAAAGGCTTTTTGCCTCCATTCCTGCTATAGCCCCTCTAATGTCATCGCTGTCATAAAAGGCTAAAAAGTCAACATTTTTAAGTAACTATAAGACTTTTGGCATACTCTGTTTATATACATGTGTACTCATCCACACATTTTGAAAGGCTTCTCAGTGGCTTCATTTGGAGACAAGATGATGACTAAAAGTCAGGAAAAAGTTGGTCATGTTCTTAGAGGAGCAATTTATTGATACTGCCATCATCAACCACAGAGAATGCACAATTTCAGGAAGTTTTAAAATTACTAAAATGATCACTCGCTGGGTTTGCTGACACATGCCTGTACTGATTCCCCAAGCTTAGTGGATTGCTTGAGTTCAGGAGTTCTGAGCTTCAGTAGGACTAAAGCTACAAAATCCAAAACCAGTATAATAAGTTCCCAAGGGATGGGGTGGGGTGGGGTCACCAAGCTGCTTAAGGAGTGGTGAACCAGCTAAGGGCTAAAATGGAGTAGGTCAAAACTTCCATGCCAGTCAGCACAGGGAGAAGATAGAGAGGCCTAGTGTCAAAAAAACAAAATACTCTTTGCTCAGGAGGACTTGTTTTGAGTGAGCCTCTTTTCCACTTAGCCTGCAGATAGGTAATGGAAGACACAAGGAAGTAGCACAGCAACTTGTAGTACTTACTGCTGGACTGATGTGGGAGGAAAAGGAATCATAAACTTTGATGATAACATCTTTACCAGGCTTTTATAAAACCATCAAATCAGGAAAGAACACACACAATGTTGTGAAATATGTGAAACCCTAGAGAAGAGAGCAATGAAGGATTTACTTTTCAGACAAAGAATGCTAAAATCCTGGAAGCAAGCACAGGAATTCACAGTGAACAAAATAACCGTAATGCTTCTTAATGACATTATGAACTTGGGCATTCTTCAAATGATTTGTAGAGGAGTAAACTAGATTACAAAGCATGTAACAGATTCCCAGATCGTCCAAGGAGAGAATACATTCATTTATGCATCCATTCTCTTATTCACAAATGCAAGACATTGTGCTTATTCCTGAGTGGGATGTACCGATGGCTAAGATACCTACCCAAATTAATTCTCAAGCCAAGTAGAATGTCATGAGTTCATGAAGGATGGAAGTAAAGAATTTTAAGAATTCAGAGGAGGGAGAAAGTAAATGATGATACAACTTGCCTTTGGAAATTTACTCCCAATTAAAAGCTCCTCAAGAAATGGTTTGATAAAAATCTTTTAAAGACAAGGTTCAAACACAGTGTGAGTAATGATATCCCTATGCTTATAGAATATTGTTGGTCTACCACTAGCTGTTAGAAATCAGAGGTTAATGGCCAACATTAGCAGCCACCTCCAAGAGATTATACTATACTGTAGAGAAAGGGTCTAGAACACTAGACCTAGGCGTGGGGACAAAAAGGAAATCAAAGGACCAAGCTACAGTGAAAACCGGGAATAATGGAGGAGTGCAAACCATTTGAACGGCTGGAACAGGTTAAAGAAGATCAGAAGCATTGAGTGTGTAGTTAGGAGGGTGTGAATAGCAGTATCATGATATGGTGAAAATGCTTAAGAAATAGTGTAGGTGCAAGAATTTTGGATAGTTATAACAAGTCAGTGATTTTACCATTCTAATGCTCTTCCTTATACTTCCTAGACTTTGTTTGTCAGACCTCTCCCATTAATCTGGAAGTTCTGATCCTGGACCCTACTGATCAAACCTGATACATCCTACTGCCACTGATGCTGCAGTAAGACAAGAATGTAGCCTCGAGATCTCTAATTACATTGTCATGTTACTATCTTGTAAGTCACTCTGGCCTCAGCTCAACATTTACCTCTCCCAGGAAGTCTCTTCCTGAAACATTACTAGAAGGATCTCTGGACTCATGCTTTAGATGGACTGTGTGAGACAGAAACTGATTTGTCTCAGTTCTCACACTATTCATATATCTCTAGATAAATTGAAATGAGGGTAGTCAGATGTAAAACCATGTAAAACCTTCAGTCCAAGAGCCTAACATGCTGCCGAGATCCCTCAACTAAACCCCTCATCTAACTGAGATATACAATTGGGACTACACTCTTTTTCCTCTCATGCTGGCTCCTTACCTTCCTCAGTCAGTGAACAGTAATCCTGAGGCTGCTACTTCACAACTCTTTTAAATAAAGAGATTGCAAACACTTGTGTGCTCTTGGAGTCTCCAGGCCATGGCTCTTTCTTCTGATTTCTCAGTCCTAGAGTCCTAGGGTTCCAATACATATATGTCCTGAAAAGTGATGGTTAGTCCTACCATGATTGGTGAGCAAACAAATTCACCTCGATTGTTGTCTATTTTATGCTTCCATGCTTTTTTGTGAGTAGCCAAAATGGGGCTATGACTCATATCAGTTTCACCAATCAACTCATATGTGAAAGAGTTGAAAAACTTGTCTTAATCCAAGCAAGTAAGTGGCCAGATTTCCCAGCTTCAGAAGGATGCTAAAGAGAAACTTCAGATGAAGAAAAACTGCTAATTGCATTTTCTCAGAGGATGAGACTGAATTTGCAAAGTTCTATATGACAAAAGTTGTATGGTATGAATTTTGTGGGTATGTGGGTATTCCTATGAGTTCTGGCTATATGTTGGCTTGTTAAGTTGTTGTGTGACCATTGGCAAGCTACTTATACTCTGTTGTATGTATATTTCTTTCTCCTAGAATGTACACTCATTGAAGGCAAGGGATATTTCAATTCTGTTTTTGTAACCTTAGAACCTACCTCAGAGTCTAGAACATAGGAGGTGCTTAATAAATGCTTGTTGATTTGAACAAACTTTCCTCTGTTTATTTTCTGAATATAAGCATCTTGTTGAATATACCTGTTGCATATGGCCATATATATATATATATATATATATATATATATATATATATATGCACACATATATATATTCTTTCATTAAGATTATTTAACCTAATTCTCATAAACTCAAAAAATGCCTTGCTAATGGTTTGTAGCCTCATTTATGGCCCCCAAACCCCTTTCTTAAAAGTAAACTGAAATCTATGATGATTTTCAGAATAAATTTTACTTTTTCAGTGATTCAAATTTTAGAATTATATGAGCAAACCAAATCATGTATAACGCATTGTTATATTATCTGAAAAGTGGCTTTAGAATTGTAAAGAACACTAAAAAAGATATATTGCATGTATTTCAGTTTTTTTCCAAAAATTCATTCCCCATCCCTCACCAACAAAAGAAATGTTGTGGGAATGAATGTCTATTAGGGATTTCAGAGGGTTTTTTGTTTGTTTGTTTCTTTTTGTTTAGAAGTTTTGAATCTCTGTTAAGGACCCCAGGTAGAACAGCTTTATGATGGCTAGAAGCTATTATCAGTGTAGACCAGAAGTGTGGATTTAAAAAAATTTTTTTTTTTGGTTAGGCAATTGGGGTTAAGTGACTTGCCCAGGGTCACATAGCTAGTAAGTGTTAAATGTCTGAGTCTGGATTTGAGCTCAGGTACTCCTGACTCTAGGGCTGGTACTCTATCCACTGCACCACCTAGCTGCCCCAGAAGTGTGGATTTTTGAAAATTTCTGATGTAGGTGTAGGGAAAGAGTCCTGCTTTTCTCCTTCTTCCTTCTCCTCCTCCTCCTCTTCAGAATTTCTAGCTTCTTGATTTGTACCTCTGGATAGACATTGTGTGTGTATCCATCTATGTGCATGCTTGCGCATGTGTGTGTGTTTGTGTGTTTGTATGTATATAGGGGAATATTCATGTCTTTCTTCCCATAGGCAGTAATGTTATTCAAATCTAATTTCTTACCTGCTTTGGGGCCTTGAAAATTAGAGAAAAATGTATGGCTTTCCATACCCTTTCTAGGAATGTGTCCAATTTGGCTTTTTCCTTCTCCTCTTCATGTATGAGGTACTGGGATTTGAAATTTAAAGAGTATATGTCATGCAGTAAAGCAAAACTCTTTTTGGGGGTTTCTCAAACCTTTGGTTCAAGAGTTAGCTATACATTGAGAAGAAAAATGTTCTATAGAAAATAGTAACTTGATTCAATTCATTGTTAGTTAGTCAGCCATTATTTATTTTTGGGCACAGCAGCTCACAAAGGTTGTGTATGGAGCTGGGGAGAAAGCACCAGTTCCCTTGAGATCACAAATTTTTGAAGAAGCTAAGAGAGAAAGCACCAGCCCTGGATTCAGGAGGACCTGAGTTTAAATCCAGCCTCAGACACTTGACACTTACTAGCTGTGTGACCCTGGGCAAGTCACTGAAGAAGAAGGAGGAGGAGGAGCTAAGAGAGAAATGACTTTTTTTTGTGGGGGCAATGGGGGTTAAGTAATTTGCCCAGGATCACACAGCTAGTAAGTGTTAAGTGTTTGAGGTCAAAATTGAACTCAGGTCCTCCTGAATCTAGGGCTGGTGCTTTATCCACTGTGCCACCTAGCTGCCCCAAGAAATGACTTCTTGCAACATACTTTGAGTCTCACCTCACACCCCTCCCTACAACAACCTCTTCTAAAGTTTCCAACTAAAAGGTTTTCATTCCATATATTTGGGATGTCCATTTCTGTTATTAGATTTTATAGCACATAGTAAACACTGCATGCAGGGCCAGCCTCTTGTGGATTAAATGCATAGCCACCTGGGAAATGTGGTATAGCATAGAGTAGATAGCTATGGGAATTGTGGAATGGATGAGGGTGTACATCCCATGTGTTACAGTCACAAGATGAGTCTTTTTCCCTCTCTTTATCTTCCCTGGGCCTTTATTTTAGCCAGTCCTAGCTTTCATTTATATGAAGAGTTAATTTAAAAAGAGCCATTTCTCTCCTTAACTGCCCTGGCCCAAAGTTCCTGCCTCTCTACCTTGTTTAAGACCATATCATCCCCAAAGGGGTGGGTGGTAGAATGAGGCCTTTGTTTGCCATAGTCCTGAGACAAGAACCCTGAAATAAAATAGGCTGGTTACAACTACTCATGCTAGGCTCTTGCTGGGCACTCTAAATTTAACCCAGTGTCTGGATGCTTTAGGCACTCAGATTTTTTTTAATGTTTTTTTTTAATGTTTTTTGTTTTTGTGGGGCAATGAGGGTTAAGTGACTTGCCCAGGGTCACACAGCTAGTTAAGTGTCAAGCTTCTGAGGCTGGATTTGAACTCGGTTCCTCCTGAATCCAAGGCCAGTGCTTTATCCACTGTGCCACCTAGCTGCCCCGGCACTCAGATATTTGATTAGACTTTGGAAACCCATGCCCTGAATCTTTGCTTAATCCTCATGGTGGTGAAACCCTACATTCCCCACCTTGTTTTTCAAACCATAAAACCTAAGTGTTTTCTTACCTTGCCATGATAGCTTGTAACTAAGGCTCTTCATAGATTTACTTCCTTTGACCTTTCTTGCTGGATTGCCTAGAAGCTCTTAAATTGAAGAAAGAAAAGATCCCTGACCCTGAAATGGGTGAACAGACTTGAATGATGTGCCCCAATATTCTTATCCTTTTTTCACTCACCATATCCTCTTGTCTGTTCTACTATGCCCTAATCCATTCTCAGAGGCTGTGCCCTTAGTTTCATCTTCTAGCTTCACATTAACTGAGACCTTTCTTTCTGTCCTTTTTTTTTTAGTGAGGCAATTGGGGTTAAGTGACTTGCCCAGGGTCACATAGCTAGTAAGTATTAAGTGTCTGAGGCTGGATTTGAACTCAGGTCCTCCTGACTCCAGGGCTGGTGTGCTATCCACTGTGCCACCTAGCTGCCCTGAGACCTATCTTTCTATTGAGGACTCTATATAATAAGATTTACAGCTGGAAGAGAGCTTGGAAATCAGTTCCTACAGGGATTTATAACCTGGGATCTCTAGACAGACTTTAGGGGATCCATGAATGTGGATTTAAAAAAAAATACATCTTTATTTGGATACAATTTTTTTTTTGGTGATCCTTTGTATTCTGTTTCACATATTTAAAATCATTCTGAGAACGTCTGTAGGCTTCACAGACAGTTTGAAAATTTGAAGACTGAATTCTGAATCCTTTTTGTCTCATGGATGGAAGCCTTTGACACAAATCAGGTTAAGAACCCCTGACATAATGCAAAAGGTCATTTTACAGAGGTGATTGAGGTCCTGATCCTCCCAGGTGGTAGTGCCCTTGCTACCCAGCTTACTTTGTATGTCTTGTTTATACCTATGTGGAGGCAGAATGATGTACTGAATACAGTGAGGAAGACCTGGATTTGAATCCTGCCGCAGACACTTACTGACTCTGTGACCCTGAGGAAGTTATTTAATCTCTATGATTCAGTTTTCTCATCTGTAAAACGAGGGGGTTAGACCTGATGATCTCTGGGGTCCTTTCAAACTCTAAATCAAAAATCTTAGGATATATATGCAATTAGAATAGAAGTTCAGTGAGGGCAGGGACTGTTTCATTTTTGTCCTTGAACCTCAGATTCATAGTAGGTGATTGATAAATGCATACTGGTTGATGAACTGACTTGTCTCAGATAACATAGTAAATACTTTGGCAGTCCTTTCCTATATGGGTCATTCTTTTTTCCATTTCCTTTTTCATATGGTACCTCTAAGAGGAGTTGGTATTCTCTTTGTTTTCCACTAACAGTTGATTCCAGGTCCTTGTTCTGATGCAATCGCTTAGTAGCCATTCCTCTTTTGGATTTCATGCTATTCGAGTCATCTGCTGTCATTCATTCAGTACCCTCTTTGAGCCTAGGTTTCAGTCTTCCCTCCACTCTTTTTCTTGCCATCATTCTTAGCAACCTCATTACCCACACTGATGACCATCTATTCTCAGTTCCTTGAATTCCTCTTCTTTAATGATTCTCACCTCCCCTGGACTTCAGACATCCAACAAGGGGTCACATCTTAGCCCTTCCTCATTATCACTTGAAATTACTTCACATCCAACATCCTGCACTCTGAAAGTCTCCTCCCTGACCACAATCCCCTATTCTTCCAAATCTCACATTCTGCTACTCCTCTAAAAATATCCTTCACCCTCATCATGACCTTTGGTTATTTTCCATGTCTGTCAACCCTGCTATAGACTCACATTTCTCCCTACTCAGACTTGATCTAGTGTAAGCTCTTTCCATAATGCCGCCTCCTTGAATCCCTTGTCCTATTGACCTTCTACCCTTCCTGCTTTGCTAGTCATCAACTCTGGCTAAATCCCATCATCTCCCTCCTACTCATGAGCCACTGAATGCTATTGGGAGGTAATCACAAAACCAGTTGGTTGGTACCCTACAAATTTATGCTATTTAACTTCAATCTGGGCCCTTGCTATTTTATAGCATATCTTTTGTTCATCTCTTATTGATTCAGTACTAATATGACTAACAAATTTTCACCTTACCCCCAGTAGCTATTCTGATATTCTCTTCTCCACATTAGCTTTCAAAAATGACCTTACTTCTTTACTGAAAAGACTGAAATCATTTGACATGCCCTCTCTGTACTTTCCTCCTCCATTCCTTAAAAATCTCTTTATTCTTATTCATACTTTCTTCATTCCCTTTGGTCCTATAGGAAGAGGTAGCCCTCTGTCTTACTAAGGCTAGCCTTTCATCTGTCTTTTTAATCTTGCCTTCTCTCTGACTCCTCTGTTACCTCCATCAAGCATACTCATATATCTTTAATCAATTATTCTTTATTAACTTCTTCCCTCCCATTTACATATACATTAATGCATCCCTTATTCTGTAAAACAAGCCAAAACCAAAACTAAAAACAACAAACCCCTCTTACCTTAACCTGATACTTCCTGAAGCTATATGTGTCTAGTTGAACATCTAGAAAGTCTTCTATACTAGATGCCTCTACTTATTTCCCACTCAATCTTTCCTTAATCTCTTGCTGGTCATACCTGTGTATGGCATGGATATCCTCAGCTTCTCTTTTCTTCTCTCCCTCCATTCCAACACTCTCCCTGTGCACTGACTTATTATAACCTGAACTCATGTTGCTAGTTAGAGGGTTTCCACATGATTGCTACTCTCTCTCAGAGACTTAGAGATAATCTTGTTCCTCTTACTATTTGACCCCTTACTAGTGTGTTTTCCATTTACACAAAATTTGTCTCCATGACACAATTAAGTCTTAAATATAAAACATTTACTTAATAATAATGCTCCCAAAGGTACAAACAGGAATGATCAAAACATTATTCTTCATCCATAAACCTTGGTCAGACTATTCAGCACTTAGTGTCTCTGGGGGAAAATGGGCACACATTTATAGAAGTCTAGCAGGAAGGGAGGGAGAACAATGTGTTGGGGCAACTCACAATTCTAGACTTTAGGTCTTCAATGTCTTTGGTCCTTTCAGGAACAATCTCTAATGCATGATGCTACTGCTCTGCTAGCTCCTCCCATTCTTATCCTTACCACTCTTCTCATAGGCAAAACCATTTTTCTTTTTCTATTTTGAAGCAGTGACAAGCTCTTTTCACTCAGAGCCACTCTTTACAGGGCTCTGGGGGGAAAAAGTCATGTTTTTTTCAGTGGCAAGAGGCTCCCTTAGTCTGGAGACCTGGGAAACTCCTCAGATCTTTAAGTAGCTGTGGATTCTTTTTTTGTCCAGATTTTAGAAAAGCCAAACAAATCTCTTCTCATAGAAAAGTAAATGAAAAACTTTTCTTACCCTTTCTGTTTTTCCTTCTTAAAATAGAGAGGACAGTAGAGGGCAACCAGGCACCTGGGAGGTTTCTGCTGTCTCAGGCTGTAGATAGCAATAGAGGGTAATAAATGACAGCAGCAGGACTCAGCTCCCCTTCAATCCTGCACTTAAAGCTGGTTGAGCCTTTCTTCATTCAATCAGAAAATCAATACTGTCTTCAAATCAGTAGGCTCCCATCAAAGAAGAATCAGCCATCTCAGCTAAAACCCTTATGTCTTTTAGCTCCTGCTTCTTGTGACTCTTGCACTTGGATTAGTCTTCTGGTTCTCCTGTCCCTATTTATATCTTCTCAAAACATGTTCCATGACTTTTTTATCTTTAAGTGTCTCAAATCAGAACTTCCTGGTGGCCAGTGACGCATCTTAACCTTATGAGACAAAACTAAAGAAATCAACTTTTCTGTCAGATATGAACCCAACATAGGTCTCCAGAGTTATAATCTTCAAAACTGTAAAAGCAGCCACATGAAAATAAATGAATGGACCACAATGCCCTTCAGTCCTAATCACTTTAGACATTGCTCTGCCTTTAAGCAGGTCCTCAGCACATTGAGGTGAGAGACAGATATCTAAATGAGACTCTGAACAATTTGTCTCTTTTCAACATTCTGAGAAGCTGTGTTTTTCTCAAGCTGATTTGCAAATCAGTTTTCCTTACATAAATGTTCATCTTCTATCCATTTTAGGACTCAAATTGTTCACATACCAAAAAGGCAATACCTTATACTTTCTGTCATCCATCTTCATTAGTCTACTAAAACTATCTCCAAGGTTAATCCTCTTATTATCAGAAAATGCAATGGCTATTTAAAGTCTTCATCCTCTATAACATCTGACAGTTTTGATTGCCCCTGACTTCTGGATACTTGCTTTTGTCTTAGTTTTAGTAACACTGCTCTCATTGTTCTCTCACCTCTCTGACTATCCTTGCTCTAAATTCTTTACAGGCTTCTCATCCTTTTCTCCTTTAAATGTGGCTATGCCTTTAGGCTATCTCTGACCCTCATTTATTCTCTTTCTATGCTCTTTCCCTTGGCAATATCATCAGCTTCCATGGATTCAATTATCACTTCTATGGGGATGACTCACATAGATATCTCTAGTTGGGATCTTTGCTTAAAATTTCAGTACTACATTTCTGACTGCTTTATGGACACTTTGATGAGGCTGTTTTGCCAGCATCTCAAATTTAGTATTTATGAAACTGAATTACTCATCTTTCCTTTAAAGCCTGGCCCTTTCTCTCTTTCTGTTTATGATATCACCATTCTTCCAGTTCCCAGGCTTGGGATCTCAGAATGGTCTTTGGTTCTTCCCTGTCCTTCATCCTATCTAATCCAGTGCCAAGTCCTACTACTTCCTCCTCAGTAATTCTTTAGTCATTTCATTTCTACTCCCACAATAACCCACCAAGTTCCCATGACTAATTCTAATAGACTCTTAAAATATTTATTTATTTTATTTTTAAATTTTTAATTCCAAATTCTACCCCTCTCTCCTACCCTTCCCCTATCAACTGAGAAGGCAAGCAAAATATCAAGTATATATGTGAAATCATACAAAATGTATTTCCATATTAGCCATATCACAAAAAAATAAAGTGATAAAATTGTACTTCAATTTGTACTCAGAGTTCATCAGTTCTTTCTCTACTGATGGATAGCATTTTTCATCATGAGTTATTTGGAATTGTCTTGGATCATTGTATTGATCAAAGCAGTCAAGTCTTTCACAGTTGTTCATCATTACAATATTGCTGTTACTGTACACAATGCTCTTCTGCTTCTATTCACTTCATTTTCCATCAGTTCATATCAGTCTTGACTTGTTTTTCTCTGAAACCACCCCCCTTGTCATTTATTATAGCACAATAGTATTTCATCATAGTCATATGCCACAATTTGTTCAGTTGTTCCCTAGTTGAAGAGCAACCTTCAATTTCTAATTCTTTGCCACCATAAAAAGAGTTGCTATACATATTTTATACATATAGACCTTTTAATTTTTCTTTGATCTCTTTGGGCCTAGTAGTGGTATTGCAGAGTAAAAGGGTATTCACTGCTTATCAGCCCCTTGGGCATAGTTCCAGATTGTTCTGCAGATGGTTAGATTAATTCAGCACTCCACCAATATAGTTAAGTAGTATACCTATTTTCCCTCATCCCCTCCAACATCTGTCATTTCTGATAGGTATGAGGTAGTACCTCAAGTTGTTTTAATTTGTATTTCTCTCATCAATGGTGATACAATTTTTCATATGACTATAGTTTTAGTTTCTTTTTCTAAAAACTGCCTATTCATATCCTTTGACAATTTATCAATTGGAGAATGGCTCTTAATTTTTATTAGTTAGACTCAGTTTCCTATATATTTGAGAAATGAGGCCTTTGTCAGAGAAACTTGCTGTAATTTTTTGGATATTACTTCATTGCCTATGGTACCTGTAACGATTGGAATAACGCCACCTGCTGGATACTTACTGTAGAAGAGTTCTGCCCATGAAGCGAAGGTCTTTGAGGGCAAGACCAGGAGTCTTTTCTTTGGTATCAGGAAGTGACGCGGACTAGTGGGAGGAGGAAGGAGGAGACTGGGGCGCTCTTTCCTCTGGACTCTGGTGGAGAAGGGAGCTAGAAATGTGCTCTCCCTTTAATAGATAGGAATTTAGGCCTTTTTCTCTCTCTTTACCAAATTCTTATTCTCCTTAATAAATGCTTAAAGTCTAACTCTTGCTAAAGCTTATAATTTATTGGCGACCACTCATTAGATATTTTAGAGAGATTAGCTAGAATTTTAGCCCTTAACATACCTATTAGCAAAATGTAGTTTCCCTTTTAATTAGGTGTAGTTTTACTTTTGCTTTGTCTAAGATCATGCTTTCTAGCTCAGCTTCTTTTACTTCAAGCTGAAGTAGAATAGATTCTGTTCTAGCCCTTTATTTTAAGTCTGTGCATGTCTTTCTATTTCAAGTGTGTCTCTTGTAAACATTATATTGTTGGATTCTGTTTTCTAATCCATTCTGCTATCTGCTTCTATTTTATGGGTGATTTCATCCTATTCACATTCATAGTTATGATTATTGTGTTTTTCATTCAATCCTATTTTCTTCCCTTTCTCTTTCTCTTTTTATCCTGTCTTTCTTCAGAATTCTGTTTTGCTTCTGACCACTGCCTCCCTTAATCTGTCCTCCCTTTTATTATTCCCCTCTTCCCTATATGTCTTATCCCCTTTCCCTTATATTTTTCTGTTTGGCAAGATATATTTCTATACCCAATGTAGTCTATGTGTATGTAAATATGTACACACATATATACATATACATATACAAATATATATATACATATGTGCATATGTGTGTGTTTGTGTATCCTTTGGATCTAAGATATAAGGGCATTAATTTCTTGAAATATGATGTTGTCTCTTTTTTTTTGATCATGACTTTCAGGTAGTCCAATAATTCTTGAAATATCTCTCCTTGATCTATTTTTCAGGTCAGTTGTTTTTCTAACGAGTTATTACACATTTTCTTCTATTTTTCATTCTTTTGACTTTGACTGTTTCTTGATATCTCATGGAGTTATTATCTTCCACTTGTCCAGTATTAATTTTCAAGGAATTAATTTTCAAGGAATTGTATCATTTGGTTATTTTGGTTAATTTTTCCATTGGGTTAATTTTGCTTTTTAAGGAGGTTTTATTTTTCTTCATTGAATTTTTGTGCCTCTTTTACCAAGCTGTTAATTCTTTTTTTCATTATTAATAGTATTTTATTTTTTTCCAGTTACATGTAAAGATAATCTTCAACATTTGTTTTTATAACATTTTGAGTTTTGAATTTTTCTTTCTCTCTCCCTTCCTTTCCTCCTCCCTAAGACAGAAAGAAATCTAATATAGGTTATATATGTACAATCACATTATACATATTTCCATATTAGTCACATTGTGAAAGAAGAATCAGAATAAGAGGGAAAATACATCAAAAAAGAAAAAAAAGTAGAAATAATATGGTTAAATCTGCATTCAGATTCCACACTTCTTTTTTCTGGCTGTGGAGAACATTTTCCATCATGAGTCTTTTGGAATTGCCTTGGATCATTGTATTGCTGAAAAAAACTAAGTCTATCACAGTTGATCATCACACAATGTTGTTGTTACTGTGTTAATTCTCTTTTAATAATTTTCTTGTATCAATCTCATTTATTTTCCCAGTTTTTTTCTTTATAACTTTTATGTCTCTTTTACAAACTCTTTCAAGAATTCTTGTTGGGCTTGGGTCCAATTAGCATTTCTTTTTGAGATTTTGCTTGACCCATTTTCACATTGTTGTCTTCTGAGTTTGTATCTTAGTCTTTCCTGCCACTGTAGTAGCTTTTTATGATCAATTTTGGGGGGTTATTTGCTCATTTTCCAGAATATTTCTTTACTTTGAACTTTATGTTCAAGTTGGGATCTGCTCATCTAGTGGTGTGGAGGCATAATTTATCAATTGGGGAATGACTAGTTCTTATCTCTATTATTCTTTTAAACCTCATATTCAGGGCTCTGCAAAATTGGCTTGTCTGAATTTCTACCCTTTTCTCATAGTTCTATCTTTATATAATCTAAAATTCCAGTCAAATAAGACTTACTCATAATTCCTTACTCTTTTCCTGCCTTTTCCTCTCTCTATAATTGTCTCTTATGAATGGAGTAGGAGTTCTTCCATTTTTGTTTATTAGCATCCTTCTTGACATGGTGGAGTGTCTTGAATTTGGCATCACAAGACCCTCATGTCAACGTCCAGCTCTGGTACTATTATCTGTGTGGCTTTGGGAAAGTCACTTCACTTTTCTTGGATCCAGCTTCCTTATCTATAAAACAAGGTGATTAGACTAGGTGACACTCTCAACTCTAATTCTATGATCCTATGATATTTTCTTCAAGACTTAACTCAGGTGCTACTATCTCCTTAAATCCTTTCCTTTTTCCTTCAGCTGAAGGTGATCCTTCCATCCTAAATTTTTCACATATCTTTGTTAGACTTCTCATTTTCACTTATAGTCATAATTCTCATCCTCCCTCTCTCATTTTTTCCTCTTCCCCTCTCTCTCTTCATTTTCTCTGATAAAGGCCTCGTTTCTCAAATATCTAGAGAACCGAATTAAATTTATAAAAATACTAGTGGTTCCCCAATTGATAAATGGTCAAAGGATATGAACAGTTTTCAGACAATGAAATCAAGGCTATCTATAGTCATAAGAAAAATGCTCTAAATCACTATTGATATTTGAGAAATGAGGCCTTTATCAGAGATACCTGTTGCAAAACTTCTTTTCCAGTTTATTGCTTTCCTTATAAATTTGGTTGCATTGGTTTTGTTTGTGCAAAGCTTTTTAATTTTATGTGCTCAAAATTACCTATTTTACATCTTGTATTGCTCTCTATATCTTCTTTTGTTCTAAATTCTTCCCCATCGATAAATCTGGCAGATATACTATTCCATGCTCTCTTAATTTGCTTATGGTATTACCTTGTTTTTTTGTGGGGCATTGAGTATTTAGTGACTTGTCTGGGGTCACACAGCTAGTAAGTGTCAGTGTCTGAGGCCAGATTTGAACTTGAGTCCTCCTGAATCCAGGGCTAGTGCTTTATCCACTGTGCCACCTAGCTGACCCTTTATTTGTAAATCATATACCCATTTTGACCTTCTTTTAGTATACGGCATAAGTTACATGTTTGATCACATTCCTACTCTACTAAAAAAAAAAACACTTCAGTGGCTCTCCATTCTGTATGTCAGCATAGTACAATTTATAGAGTGCCTACCTTGGTGCCCAAAAGATCTGGGTTCAAGTCCTGCTTCTAACACATACTGGCTATGTGACTCTGGACATGTACATTCCCATTATTTAGCCAATCTCTAACATTATACATAGCACAAAAGTTCCCACATGCATTGGTAGAGGAATTTTCTCACCCAAAATGCCCTATTCCAATGAAATCATATTATAGTTATTTGGATAGGTATAATATCCAATTGTCCTCACCTAGCCCCATTAGGTTGTGATCTTCTTTTAGAGCAGGGTCTATATATTATTCTTTTGTGCTCTATCAATGCTCTCCCTCCTCTGCCATCACTACTAATCTCTGTCTTCTTTTAAGTCCCAACTAAAATTTCACCTTCTACAGGACATCTTCCTTAACCCCTCTTATTTCCAGTGTCTTCCCTCTCTTAATTATTTCCTATTCATATTATATATACCTTGCTTTGTATAAATTTCTTCACATGTTGGCTCCACCATTATAAGCACCTTGAGGGCAGGGGCTGTTTTTTTGTCCCTTTCAGTATCCCCACTGCTTAGCACAGTTCCTCCACATAGTAGGCCCTTAATAAATGTTTATTGATTGATTGAAGTCTAGCATGGTGCTGTATATACAATTCAGTATTTCAAAAGAGTCATGATCTTTTCATTTGATACTCCCTTCACAAAAGATTAGCAACCCCAAATAATTCCATGAATTTTTTGCCCCCCATCACTACCTTTTAGCCAAACCTCTACCCAAACCTGTTAATAAGATCTTGTAAATATTAAGTGCTTAATACATGTTTACTGAATTGATTTGAATTGAATTAGATTGTAGTGGACCAGACCGTTCATTAAATATTCCTTAATTACCAGTAACCATTTACTTTGCCCATGTTATTTCAGTTATGAGATTTCCTTCCTTCCTTCCTTCCTTCTTTCCCTCTTCCTCTCTCTCTCTTTCTCTCTCCCTCAGCCCTTCCCTCTCCCTTTCCCTCTCCCCCTCTCCCTCTCCCTCCCTCCCCCCATCTTTCTCCCTCCCCTCAACTTGTCTCTTTCCCTAATTTTGGTCATAGAAGGCAGATAGATATGAATGAGAGAAAAACAGGAATGGATTTTCAACATTTAGATATACAATTGGGTTTGAATTGTCAGAGAAGGACATGAATTGGGTTTATGACAAGGCACAAATTAATTGTGGGCTTGAAGTGCAACTCTTTCTGGTTTGTCAAGTTCAAATTATGAGGCTGCACAGTAAGGTGAGCCATGTTTTATTCGAATATCTGCAAATGGGCAAAGTCTTCCTCTTCTTTAGTTCTCTCAGTTTCTTTCTTCCATGCTAAAGAATTGCTGGAAAATAAAGGCAAAACAATCCTAAAGAGCTTATGAGAGCCTATCATTTTTTTTTGCAACTATGGATACCCACAGTTCCTTTGTTCATGTTGATTTTGTAAATGGCATTGTTGTCAGCTGTCTCTCAGCCCTGATGGAGTTTAATCTGGGTTGATTGACTTGGTTTATTGTTCCCACTTTGGGGAAAAAAGGAAATAGAAAGGCTTGTTCTGTGGTGATGGTGGATATTTTGGTGACAAGAATGCTCTAGCTTTCAGAGCATTGGGAATAGGCTCATCGTGTTCTCTGAAAAAAAACAAAAAACAAAAAACATAACATAGCTAGTGGCAGTGACTATGAAAGCACCCAGGCTGGAATTAGGTACAGATGCATAGTTGCCTGTGGGTAGACATTTATTTTTATTAAAATATGCAAACCACATTTCATGGTCAAAACACATGCATGGTTGTCTTTTTTTGAGGGCCAAAAGCATAGGTGATTTTTTAAAATGATAGAGCTATGGAACCAATCATAGTAGGTTACATATTATTGTGTCAAAGGTGAAAAATTGCTTTTGTTTTATAACTCCTGTATAAATGCTTCTCAAAAGGTACAGTTTTATAACCTTTACATATCCTTAACTGTCAGAGTTTTTAAAATAATTTCCCCATCTCTCCCTCCTCCACTTTTTTTGTTTCAAAGGGAAAAATTCTTTGCATTCTCTCACCTAGTTATTTCTCTGTTCAAGTCTTGTTCACCATTCCTTTAATTTTGTAAATAAAACAACAACAACAACAACAATAAACCAAGCTTCTCATAAAGAGAAAGATTGTGTATCTAGATTTACTGGGGACTCCATGTCTTATAATCTTCTGTTAGTTTCATGCAATTAAACCTCAGCTGTTCTATGAAGTGTCTCCCAGGTTTCTATATGTGTTACCGTAAAACTGACTTAGCTGTGGCTGGTGAGAGATGCAAAATAGGGTACAGAGAGCAAGAACATCTGAAATGAGGTTGAGGTCATAGAAGTCAATATGGGGCCGGGGGAGGAGGTGTTTTCTGCCTGGCTCTGGGCTGGGCTCGGTGTGGGTAGGAGACATGTTCTGGTGGCATTATAGAAGCTCGTTTATCTCATCTCCTTTTGTCATCATTCTGGGCAAGGATACACATTGGCATGTGGGTATGCAGTGATTTAATGCTACCTTTCATTAGGACTGAAGGGTATTCCTATTTAATCTTTGAATGGAAAGAAGGCATAGGTCTGGTCTTAGGTAAAATTGTTAAGTTTGTCTTTGCATCTTCCTCCCTATCCTTCTGTATCCCTCTCCTGCTTCTTGGGACTCTCCTTTCCAAGGTACCTAAGTGTTCTTTGCTTTCTCAAGGCTCCCTCCAATATGGAACCTCAAGTAGACAACTTCCATCCTCACCTTGTCCCTGTTATCTTCTGATGTTTGAGTTATAATCTACTTAATAAATATATTCCAGATCTCCAATTCTCCAACTTGATGCCCCTGATAGCAAAGCCATCTCTAGCACTGTCCCCTAAATGATAGTTGTGTAAAGGATGAAAAATTGTATTTGTTTTAGAACTTCTAAGTAAACACTCATCATCTAGGTGCCTGACACTGTTTTAATTGATCTCCATTGTTGAATAACTTGTTATTTCCTTGTTTTCCTTTTTTTTACTTCAAAGAGAGAAGAGGTATCTTTCTCATAGCTATTAATTTTATTAACACCAGATCAGGAGATTTGCCATTTGGAAGTTCGAGTAGGATTCAAAAGAGCTAGACTATGAGTATAGCTGACTTTCCCAAGGCACTGTAGATTTTGTTCAAGTTTATTGAGTTTTTATAGTTGCATTTTTCTTTGCTTGCTTTTGCATGCATGTTACACATTGTCTACTCATTGGAAGAAACTTTGCTAGAGACACAAGAGAAAGTTGTCCCAGGAATAACAAGAGTGATAAAATCATGTATTCTTTTCCCCCAGTTGTCCTTTCCAGACCCTTTTTGCTTACTTCTCTTTAGAGTTCTGCCAAATAAACTGGAGAAATAACCTGGCTGACCTTCAATTCCCATGACTATCTTGAAAATTCACTGAGAGAATCTCTGTGAGACTCGAGTAAAGGACAGCTATTGTTCTTGAAAAGTCAGAGCTGGGAATTTTCCTGGAGAGGCTTCTAATGAGGTGGTGTCTAGCTGTAGGTGAGTCAGTTTCTTACCACTCATCTGAAATGACTGCAGAAATATTTGTTAGTGAAGCATTTTGAAATTCTGGGATAAATCAAGCCATGGCCTCTGTGTCCCAAGGGCAGTTAATGTCTTATACTGCTCAGTTCCACCCCTCCCCCCCAAGAACTCTGAATGACTGTTGTCAGCCTAGTATTCCTCTCCTTTCTTTCACTGCCAAAATTCCTGGACCATGGAGTTTGAAACCACTGCTTTTTCCCTTCCTTGCCACCCACTATCTCTTGCAATCTTGCTCCCAGGACTATGGAGGCTTCTGTCTCTAAGGTCATCAGTGACCTCAGAGTTCCGAAGTCCAAATGACCTTTTCTTAGTCATTATTTTCCTCCACTAATATATGTATATGTCCCTGTGGACCAACCTCTCCTTCTTAACTTTCTTATTTTCCTGGTATTCTTTGGTGCTATGCTATCCTGGTTCCTTGTCTGACTATTGCTTTTCTGCCTGGTCCATAGGAGTCAATTTAAATGGACTCTTTGTGCCTGACATGTGGTATAGCCCTTGGAGCTTCCATTGGTCTGAACAGCCACAGTCTGACACACGACACTTTGACCCTGATATCATGATGTCATCCTGGTTCTCTTCGAGTATGAGGGACAACAGTGATCCACAGCATCATAGATTTGAAGCTGGAGGGGACTTCAGAGGTCATCTAGTCCAATTCCCTCATTTTATAAATGAGGAAACTGAGGCCCAGGGAATTAAGTAACATGTCCAAGGTCACACTGAACAAGTGGCAGGGCTAGGATTCAAACCCAAATCCTCCGATTCTCTTTTTTTTTAATAGTTTTTTTAATAGTTAAAAAAATTTTTAAGCAGGGCAATGAGGGTTAAGTGACTTGCCTAGGGTCACACAGCTAGTAAGTGTCAAGTGTCTGAGGCTGGATTTGAACTCAGGTCCTTCTGAATCCAGGGCTGGTGCCACCTAGCTGCGCCTTGATTATTCTTTAAATTCACAGTTGTCCTGCATGTATTAGCTTTTTGTTTTAGAGGTGAAACAAAATTATTGTGGTCTTTTCTCCTTTAAGGGGCAGAAATCATTAGGATTGGCAGTAAGAGTGATGAACAAATAAGGAGAGAATCACCCCAGTCTGAGGATAAGGAGACTCATTCTAGGTGGATAGAAGAACAGATAAGCTGTTGACACCAAAAGGAAAATATAAGACAGAACATGGAATGGGGCAAAAGAGGGAGATAGACTGGAAAAGGCGGTCTTATTTCAGGAGCAATGGGCCCAAATCAGTCAAGTTTGTACAGAACACTGTCAAGATGGCACCATGAAGTGTCAAATGAGTTTCATTTTGGCTGTTGATGATCTGTCAGAAGCAAAGAATCAGCCTGAGGCAAGATACTTTGTGGTAGAGTTATGATGGTCAGACCCACCCTGTCCCCCCATCACTCAGCTGAAGCAGGCAGGGTGGGCTTGGAGAGCATGACACACACACATTAAGTACTGCATAACTAGAATAATTTTTTAGAAGTGGTGGCTTTTTTAAAGTACTGTTTTCCTTATGTATGTATATTTATGTTGTAAGTGCATTTAAAGTTTGAACATCATCAAAATTTGGCAGTAGATCAGGTCCATTTTGGAGAGAAAAGAGCACTGGGGCCTCTGAGCCCAAACCCAGATGAAAATCCCAGACTCGACCGGAATATAGATGTTTTCTTGTGGCACATTCCAGGCTCCCAAAGGACAATACTTGCATTTCTGCATTGAGGAAGATGGTCAACCTTGTAAGTCTGAGTCAGAAGCCAGACCCTAGGGAGGTGTTTCCTGCTGTGTTTTTGATGTTAGGGGTAAACAGGAGTTGAGCATGGTTCTAGTTACAAGAAATATAGGTGAGAAGATTGCCCAGAGAAGGTGTTGGCATCTGGTTTGGTAACCATCACTCCCATAGAATATTTAGGAGCTGATGTGGAACAGTGATGTCTTACAGGTAACTGTGGACCTCTTTAGTATTTTCCATGAATGACGGTCTACTTTAATCGCCTTTGTGAATTAGGCTTTGATCCCAGCCTGGCTTTCTTTTAGTTTGCTTGGTCCATTCTGGACCTTCCTTTTTGTTACCCAAATCTGGTAGGGGTCACTGATCCCAGGTATATATTGGAATTGAGGGCTGACCTTAGAGTCATAAAGACCTGGGATCTATCTAGTTTTGTTTATGACCTATATATTAGGTGTGTGATCATTAGCACGTCACTTATCCTTTCAATGGCCATGGGCAAGTCAAGTAATTTAGGATCATAGATTTAGAGTTTAGGAGGGAACTTGGAGGTCTCTGAGTTCAATTCTTTCATTTTACAGATAAGGTTTTTTGGTTCTGTTGAAAACTGATACCGAGAGAGGTTAAGTGACTTGCTTAGAGATACCCAGTTAGTAAATGTCTGAAGCAGGATTTGAACCTAGATCTTCCCAGCTCCAAGTTCAACACTCTTTGCTACAAAATGTTCCATCCCACAAGAAACTCTGTACTACTACAAGTTATAATCAGTTAGCAATCTAAGTGATTTAAGGTGCTTTCTGCACAAGTCTGGCACTCTCTCTTACACATATACATACACACACGCACACACAACTTTTTTGAGCTGTTGTTTCAATTGTGTCCAACTCTTGGTGATCCCTTTTGGGGTTTTCTTGGCAAACTTACTGGAATGGTTTGCCATTTCCTTCTCCAGCTTATTTTACAGACGAGGAAACTGAGGCAGACAGGCTTAAGTGACTTGTCCAGGGTCACACAGTTAGTAAGCATCTGAGGCTGGATTTGAACTCAGGAAGATGAGTTTTCCTGATTCCAAGCCCAGTTCTCTATCCACTGTGTCATCTAGCTTCTATCCACTGTGCCACGTGGCTGCCCTCCTAAAACGAACTTTAGCTTTATTAATTCTGCACTTGAGGATATTTCCCCCTCTATTAACTATTTTTTCTTGCCATTTAAGTATACTGTCCATACCTGAGCAAGAAGGTGGTGTGGGGTATAGCCAGCACATGGCTATCATCAAAGTAAGCTGTGCAGACTTATTTCATGAAGGAGATAAACTTATGGATCACCAGGGCTTTAGGCTTCCCTTATTCTGTGGTACTGTCCTGACCTCCTTCTGTGTGGACCTCTGCTTGACTAGAACTTAGTTCATGATTTCCTGCCTAGCCTTCAGATTTAGTTGCCTTTGCAAATTGGACTTTGACCCCAGCCTGGCTTTGTTTGCTTGTGCTACACCATTTTCTACCTATGCATTCCTTCTGCATTTGTCTAGTGCCACTAATCTTTAGAATATATTGGCCCCTAATTTTTCCTTTTCCCCTGTAAGGGTCAATAACCTGATAGGGTCTTGCTCTTTCGTATAAAAGGGTCAAACTACCAGGAAGATGTTTTCTGGGAAGCATATTATAATTATTCCTTTTCTACTCATTTAGAATATATCTTCAGGATTTATGGAGTCTGGGACTATGATTTAATCAGAATAGGGATCTCCCACTTTGGAAACTCATTACTAATCCAAACGACTCTTTTTCATAGCATTACATATTTGTCTAGGGCACTGAAGGGCTAAGTGACTTTCCTGTAGGCACACAGTCAGTAACTTACATCTGAGGTAAGATCTGAGGTAAAGTCTTCCTTGATTCAAGGCAGGGGTTCTTAACCTAGGTTCCGTGAACTTTAAAAAAAAATACATATTTTGATAACTGCATTCCAGTATAATTGGTTCCCTTTACTTCCTTTATGAGCCTTTGTGTTTTATTTTATGTATTAACAAACATTATCCTGAGGCATTTATAAGCTTTATCATACTGCCAAAGGGGTCCACAACACACAAAAAAGGGTGAGAACCCCTGCCTGAGGCTAGCTTTCTATCCAGGACAGCTGTCTCTTATTTAGAAAATATTGTAGATTTTATTAAAACTGCCGACTCTATGTAAACACGAACATATGCTATATTTAAACAAATTATTGTTAGAGTAAGCTTTTAATTAAGACATAAATGCTTAGGTACACTTTTGTAGTCTTTTCACTAAGCACTTCTAGTATCCCTAGTTCACATCCCTTTGTTTACATTAAAGAGAATAATTCTTTTCGCTATCTCTCATCTACTTGCTTTGGGGTTAAAAGATTATACCAATATCTCTGACTTTTCCATTGCACTTGTTTAAAGTCCCTTGATAACACTGTCCCCAAGATTGTTACCTTAAGTCTCTTCTACTTTTAGATAAAGGAAGAATTTCCAGAGGGAAATGGAACACTTTAACCAAACTGATAGCAAGGTATCTGAACATAGATTTAAAGTTTCCCTTGAACCCACTCATTATTAATTAATGTCAATTTCCTTATACTCACCCAATTATTAATTCATGCTGGAGTAGACAGTAGTAATATATTAAGAAGGGTCAGAAAAATTAGCATAAGATATTAATAAATATTGTGTTAATATTTATCCTGTCCACCTATCTATACTTTTAAGTGATTGATTGCAGTATTTTCTTCCCCACTAATAATCTTATGGCCTTGTTTTCCCTTCTTCCTTTCTCCCTCTCCCTCCCCCCCAGCTGTTCCTGGAGGAACTGTTTGAGCACCCTCCATATTTTGTCTTCCAATTAAACAATTAACTAATGTATAGCCTTGGAAAAGAAACTGCCACAAAGAGAAATCAGTTTCCTCATTTGTGAAGTGTGTGAGGGAGCTGCCTTAGATAAGTGTTGAGCCTCTTTTTCTGCTCTAAAATTCTACTATTTATTATAAACTTATTTATGTAAATTGCTAGCATTAGATTAGAAGTCTACCTCTCCTCACTTTATGTTTGCTCTCAGGGAACTCAGTGCCTTTTAACAATAATATTCTAGGAGTAATTTCTATATTATCTAACCCCAAATAGTAACTAATAGTAGAACTTTTAGGCTAACACATGACCTGATTTCATTGAAATTTCAGGGTGTAAACCCTGTGGTTAACAGGGATAGCTTGTATGTTCTATCTCATTCTTTTTATTTGGGGGGGGGGTGGTGAGGCAATTGGGGTTAAGTGACTTGCCCAGGGTCACACAGCTAGTAAATGTCAAGTGTCTGAGGTTCGGATTTGAACTCAGGTCCTTCTGACTCCAGGCCAGATGCTCTAGCTACTGTTCCACCTAGCTGCTCCTCATCTCATTCTTTCAAAGCTAGGTAAGCTATCTCTCCTCAGGATTCCAAGATACCCTGAAGGGCTTAAGATGCTTTTTCTTTACTGCCATCAGCTTGCACCTCTATCCCCTATTGGCTGTGTTCCCCTTGTAAGTAAGCAAGCCCAAGTCCATTTAAAACTTAGCATTGATTAGCTTTTACAAAAGGATATTTACTTCAAAGACAAAGCTAGAATAATCAATCCAATAAACATTTTCCCCAATACCTTTAGGGACCATTCTTTGTCTGGGGTAGATTTGAGAAGTAGATGCAAATTAGCTTAATTCCTACATAGTATTGGCCCAATCAGGTTCACATCCGAAGGTGTATTTTCTGCTGGATGAATTCTCATCTGTTTCCCCCAAGAGAGGGCCTGACAGTCCTCCTCATGATTGTTCCTTGCTCCTTGGGATATTGATACTGGGTTGGTTTTCACATTAAGCCTGGGTTCTGACTCTCAGATTCCTGTGGTTTGTTCAGAAGACTTTTTGAAACTCCTGAGGGCAGATATTCCACTCCCTCCATCAGATGCTGTGAGTGAAGAAGTCACCAATATCCTCCAGAAATAAATGAAACAAAGAACCTGACACCTGTGGCCAATCAACTTCTGACCTGTTGCCTGATCTTCATTTTGTTCAGTAATAAGGACCATGTGCTGTCATCACAAAACTCATTCCCAGTGGTTATGTACTCTATGCTTCACCCAAAACTAGACAGTGCTTTGGAGGGTAACTCTAAGCTTTCTTTGGTTCTCAGATTGCTGTCTTCCTTTGCTCTGACTCTGCCCCTTTTTGTGCATAGCAACACTCCTCTTGTTAATTTCAGAGTTTAGTCCAGTTAGACTTTTGACCTGTGGTACCTGACCCTTGCTTATCCTTCTTATGTTTCTATTGAAGTCCTATGGAAAGATACAAACTATATGCATTTTAATACAAAGTATAAACTATATGTACATCATTAGTTATAATATTAAAAAAGAATACAACCTCATACATCAAAACAACAAGCATAGTCTAGAAACCCCCAAATCTTTTCCAGGCAGTCCCAGACTCTACTTCCTCTACACAACACAGGAGCTTAACTAAATGTAGTTCATGGCTATAGGGAGTGGAAAAGGGGAAAGGAGCAGGAGTGAAGGGAATAAGTATTGAAAATAATAATAACAACAGTTAACTTTTATATAGCACCTACTGTGTGCCAGGTACCGTCTTAATTGTTTTTTTTTGGGGGGGGTGATGCAATGAGGGTTAAGTGACTTGCCCAGGGTCACACGGCTAGTAAGTTGCAAGTGTCTGAGACTAGATTTGAACTCAGGTCCTCCTGAATCCAGGGCAGGTGCTTTATCCACTGTGCCACCTAGCTGCCCCTCTAATTGCTTTTTTTTTTTAAAGCAAATATTATCTGATTTGATCCTCACAAAACCCCTTTGAGACGGGTTCTATAATTTTCTCCTTTTTACAGTTGAGAAAACTAAGCCAGAAATTTTGACTTGCTCAGGGTCATACAGCTAGCAAGTGTCTGAGGCTGAATTTGAACTCAGGTCTTCCAGACTCCAAACACGGTGCTCTCCATTGCACCATATACAATGTAGGCTATAGGACTTGGAGTTGGCCTGGAAGAGGACCTAGGTTCCAAAGCTTCATAGGCTATTGGTCACTTGGCTTCCTAAACTCTGTGGGTGGGTCTAATGGGGGAAGGAAGTATTTCTATAATTCTGCTACATGGGGGCAGCTACCAAAAATTTGCCCTACCAAAACAAAAAAAAAGAATACCTATAATTCTGCTACATACAACCAGTAAATGGTGAGGTTGGCCTTAAATTCATTTCTTCTAAACTCCCAAGGTTCTTAGCTGACCACACATAATACTGTCTGAGATAGTAATTACCTTTATAACCCCTAGGTAAGTAATTTGATTTCTATGTGTCTCAGTTTCCTTATCTATACAATTAAAGGGTTTCCGTATCCATCAAATCAATGGCCTCTCCGTTCTAAATCCAGTTCTAAATGTATGATCCTATCAGCCTATGATTTTTATTGTTCCCTTACATATGTCACAGATTTGATTTAATAGTAAATTAGTGGGGCAGCTAGGTGGCACAGTGGATAGAGCACTGGCCCTGGAGTCAGGAGGACCTGAGTTCAAATCCAGCCTCAGACACTTGACACTTACTAGCTGTGTGACCCTCGGCAAGTCACTTAACCCCAATTGCCTCACCAAAAAAAAAAATTTTAAAAACATAGTAAATTAGTAAAATAGTAAGTTGAAGTCCTTTGAAATTTGTGAAGCTCTATTCAAATATAAGCTATTATCTCTGGTGTTGGGAATCTCATTGGCCCTCTCTGTGAATCAATTCTTTTCAATCAATTAGAACATTTATTGTGTTTTACAACTACAAAAAACCCCCCAAAAACAACCACCATTGAATTCAGATCTATTCCACATATACTGATCCCCTTTTGTAGGGATGGCACTGATAAGGTATGGTGCTTGCTCTCAAGTAGTTTATAGCTATATAGAAGACAACAAACACATGTCGAAATGTAACTAGTAATGCAAGGTATTAAAGGTAGGCCCTGACATAGTTATGCCCCTATGGTACAATGGAACTTAGACTACATTTGTAGTCAGTGGACTTGGGTTTATTTTCTGGTTCTTTCACTTACATACTCCTAGGTAATCTTGGTCAAGTTGCTTAATTTTTTCTGGGTCTCAATTTCTTTATCTGTAAAATGAGGGGGTTAGATTAAATTAGCCCTTCTAAATTTTTCCTTCAGCTCCCCTTCCTCCCAGCTCCAAATTTATTTTCCTATGAATAGCAATTCTAGCTTGGATTTCACCTCTGTCTGTTACTACAGTCTCATTTTGCCTGGGCTAGTTGACTAGCTGCCTAACCAGACATTTAGAGTCTCCTCCTACTCTAAGGTTTCATTATCTGGGCATCCCTCTCCTCATATCCCTTGATGGAAATGGTAATATTTGGGCTCTTTTTAATTAGCTGGGATAGAGATGAGAGCCTTCTTTTTAAGCTTTAGTCCTTAATTATCAGGATTTTCATTCAATTCCATCTTCAGGGCCACAGGAGGAGTGGTGACACTTTTTTTATATTCAGGGGTGAGAGGAGGAATAAGGAATAGCAAAAGAAACAGAAAAGAGTGATCAGAGAGAGATGAGGAAAACCAGGATTATATAGTGGAAACCAAGCAGGGAGATAGTTCCAACTAGGAAGGGCATACACAAGAGTGCCTAATTTTATAGAAAGGTTCTTATTCATATGTTTTGGAGAATCAGCCTGGCCACCTTAGTGAAATGAAGACATGTCTGGTGACTTTTCTCACCAACGTCATATCTATTTCTGAGTATGAACAAGCTGTCAAAGCAACATGAAGGGAAATTTCAATGGAAACCTTCAGCCTGATTCAGAAATTCTCGTCTTTGGAAGATATTTGGAAGAAAGTCTACCACCAGTTGTTTGGATAGTTAAGCCTGTTGGGCCTTTGTGACTTGGATTTTTTCTAAAAAGTCTATTTCTAGGACTTCCTGACCTTTAAATCTTCAGTCACAGATGTTTGGGCAAATCTTTCTCTGTTTTCCCCCTTTATTTCATTTAGATGGAGATCAGAAACCCACATCACATAGGCTTGGTGGTACTGTTACTTAGCACGCATTGTAGAATCCAAACAGTTTACTACATCTTAGATGAAAGGAAGGGTTCTTTCTCACAGTGCACCCCAGGATTAAAGAAGTTGAGCTCACAAGTGAGAAGACCATAGGCTCTTTGTTTGTTGGTTGGACTGGCCACATTGGGCTATTCTGCCAGTATTGGATCATCAGAGAGGGAAGTTGCAGTTCCTGCCGTTGTCCAACTTGGAGTCTTGTGTTTGTCTTCCCCAGTTTTTTTTTTTTTTTACTGATCCTACTTCAAAACAAAACAAAACAAAACAAACCCCAAACCCAAACCCTGCCAATCTGCTCTCTTCATAGCTGTTTGTTTTTCAGTGGGGTCGCAACTAGTCACTGCCTGTATCTTTGACTGCCTCACTGGTTCCACAGTCATGATTGAAAAATGAATGTAGAAACAACCCTAGCTTAGAAGGAGGGAAGAAGTATATTGTGAAAGGAGAGAAAAAGATACAAGAAGGGAGAAAAATAATCTGGCCTCTCCCAGTCTCTCTTAATTCTACATGGCCTTTATATAGCTTGTTTGTAAATAATTATTTGCATGTTATCTTTCCCATCAGATTGTGAGCTCCTTGAGGGCAGGGGCTGTCTTGTATTTTTTTTTTTATTGTTTTTGTGTCCCTAGCACTTAGCACAACTTTTGGTACATATAAGGTGTTTAATAAATGCTTATTGACCAATATCCTCTTAGCCCAGCAGAGTTATTGAGAAAACTCTTTGGCTTAAGAATCCTACATTTATAGATTCTTTAAAGGTATATGAAATGTGTTTGTCTTAGCACCCTTATGTAATAGGTAGTGCAAATATTACTATCTTCATTTTATACATGAGGTAACTGAGACTCCAGGGGCAGCAAAATGACTTGCCCAGGATGACATGGCCAATAAGCATTAGAGCTGGTATTTGAACCAGACCTCTTATTTAGCATTTAGCATTCTTTCCACAAGACTCCACTGTTTCTCTTTCTTCTTCTGAGAGATTTCGAAATTTTGAATTTTTGAATTTTTTTTTTTTTCGGTAAGGCAATTGGGGTTAAGTGACTTGCCCAGGGTCACACAGCTAGTAAGTGTTAAGTGTCTGAGGCCGGATTTGAACTCAGGTACTCCTGAATCCAGGGCCAGTGCTTTATCCACTGTGCCACCTAGCTGCCCCAAATTTTTGAATTTTAAAAAATAAATGTTTGTGATAATTTTGCCATATATTTATAAGGAATATCAAGTTGTACATAATAGATTTGCAATTTCATGTGCAATCATCTATTTTTATTATACTATGTTATAGTGTATATACTGAATATAGTTACATATAGTATTTATGTACTATAAAAGTATACTAAAATAGATGATATATATATAATATATATAAACATATATATAAAATATAGCATAGCATATGTATATATAAACTATATATAGTTTTATTCCACAAATTAAAAATAAATTTTAAAAAGAAATATTTATGTTCCCCCACACTTTAACAGAATGGTCAATTCTTCCTCATTCTATTCTTTTTATCATAGCGTCACGGAACTTTTGAGTTGGAAGACGTCTTAGAGATCACCTTGTCTAATTGATCTCTGACTAGGAATTGATGCTAAAGTCTCCCTAACGAGTGGTCTTCTACGCTCTACTTTAAAATCTCCAGTGATTGGGTGTGGGGAGGGTAGTTCACTACCTCCAGACAGCCCATTCCACCTTCAGTTAGCATTACTTACTTGAACAATTTTTTTTTTCTCACTTTGAACTGAAATCTCAAAATCTTAAATTTTGGTTCCACTTCTCCCGGTCCCTCCTCCGGTCCAGCGCCAAGAAAAACAAGTATAATCTCTCTTCCATATGGCAGTCCTTTTGATACTTCTATTCCTTCCTTCCCCCCTGCCATGAATTCTCTTCTCCAGGTACAATATCCTCCTCACCTTCCACCTTGTCAATGTCCTTAAAATGCTATGTCCAAAGCTGAACATAATACTTAATATGTAATCCAACTAGGGCAGAGTACAGCAGGCATATCATCACCTTCATTCTGAATACACTATTTCTATTACTCTAACATAAAATCAAGTTGTTAACTCACATTTCACTTGCAGTACAGTAAAAACAAACAAACAAATACACACACCCTCCCTGGCAGGTCTTTGTTTGTTTGTTTGTTTAACAAAAAACATTTTCTAACCACACCTTCTTAGTTCTGTACTCATACAGTTGATTTTTTGAACCCAAATGTAGGACTTTTAAATTTATCCCAGTTATGTATCTTCTTCTTAACCAGTCTTTTAACCTATTAAGGTCTTTTGGTATTCTAGTTCTGTTACCTATTGCATTAGCCATGCCTCCCAAGTTGGTATCACCCATACATTTGATAAGTGTGAAATCTATATCTTCATTTGAATCATTGACAACAAATGTTAAATGATCCAAGGCCAAGAATAGAATTCTGGGGCTATCCATTTGAAATATCTCTCTTCTGCCTGCCCATTAATCATTTCTCTTTAGGTCTGGTCATTCAACTGGTTCTGGGTCTCTCTCTGTAACATCATCTGGCCTACATATCACCATCTGGTCTATAGGATCATTGGGACAGATTTTGTTGATAGCTAATAATGTTGATGCTAATAATGTTGCTAATAATGTACAGCTATACTATGTTTATGGCATTCCCTTGATCATTTATTCTAATGACTGTCAAAAAGGGAAATTAGCTTAGTCTAACATAACTTGTTTGTGATGAATTCATAAGTCACTGTTTCTTTAAGTGCTTGTTAACCATCTCTTTAATAACATGTTCAATAATCTTGCCAGGAATCCAAGTTAAGTACATTGATCTTCTCATGCACCCCCTCCTTAAAGCTTTTAGCAAATGCATTTACTAAGATGGTAAACTAAGGACAGTTGGCACAAAACATTCCCTTCCCTCTCCCAAAAGCCTGGAGTACATTCTCCCACAAAATATGTATCTTATCCATGAGAAGAGATTATAACAGTAAAAACAAAACAAAACAAAAAACCCCAAAAAGAAAAACACAACACATTTGTAGGATGCAAGTATGGCAAAGTTCACTCTTATTCTCTGGTTCTATAGGGCCTGGAAAGCCTTTTTCCATTTGTAGAAAAAGAGCTTTCTCTAAGTAGAGTGTGTCCCATGGATGGCCACTAGGTTTGGTTCTTGAGTCCATAGCTGGTTCTACTATGGGGCTATGCTCCTTGAAATTTCAGAGGAAGCTGGGAAAATCTCTATGAACTCTTTTTCAAAAAATCATTGCAACTGCCCGTAGGACCATAGCCCTGAGGCAGTTTCCTAGTTCACTTTTTCTAAGATAACCAATAGTGGTTCAGCAGTTTCATTTACAAATTCTTTTAGTATCTTGGGATATACAGTAGTTAGTTCTGGCCTTTTGACTTAACCTCATTGAGGGCATTTGGACACTCCCTTTCTCTTCTTGTTCTGGCTTTTGCTTCCCGATTTGCCATCTTGTTCTATAGTTTATCTAAAGATAAATTCTCTTGATATAGAAGCAAAGTAAGAGCTGAGTAGTCCTCCTTCATCTGTTATCATCATCCCATATAGTCAAGCTATCAGCGTGAGCCTCCTTTGATCTTATTTTCAACATAACTTTAAAAGGCCCCTTTGTTGCCTCAGCTTATTATGGACTTTAATGTTCCTGAAATTATTCTCATAGGAACATGTCAGTCTTTTGTAATTGTCCTGGTACCTGCCCTTGGTTCCACCTAGAAGTACATGCCTTTGAAGAAAGACATTCCTTCTGTGTTTTACTTCTGGCTGACGTAACCTCAGCTCCTCTCTTTGCTAACTCCTCCTTTCTCATCCTATATTTCTAGGTTTATGGTCCTTATTTGCTTCTTCCCCAAAGTTGTGTTTCTGATGCTCTGGTAACTAGGGTTTTAGAGACCATTGGGAATAGACTCTGGCTGCATATGCCCAGCTATGTATCAGCTACCATTACCACACAAAGTAGAACTTTAGGAGGTGTCACAGAACTCAATAAAATGTCTGTTGGCCAATTGAACTAGTATGTCTACAGGTATTTCAGAGGCCTTTAAAATCAGAGAACCTGGGTTCAGATCTTGCTTATTACCTTTTGTCATTTGAAACCAACTCTTCCTGACCCTTAGTTTCTTTAGTGGTAAAATTTAGATCTATATTTATTATATTATGATACTGAGTTTTCCTTTGAGTTTAGTTTCCCTATGTCCTGTGCAAGACATAAAGAGAACTGGAAGTGAGGCTCACATTGACCTGAGCCCCCATATATGCAGGTATCCACTCTGGACTTCTAAAGGTGGTTTCTCTAGCAGACTACCCAAGGAATCTAAGAATTCTGTGATTTTTTTTTGTTTAATAACACTGGCCCTTTGTTTATTGGCTTCTTGGTGCACTTGGGAGGTCGATCTATCTTTATACCATGCTTTATTACTGAATCAGCCAATGAGTCAGCTCTTGAAACCACAGTTGCTTCTTAGTCCCCAGAAGTGGCATTGACCAAAGTGTGTTGGAATAAACTCACCTATGTAGCCCCTCCGACATCACCTCTGGCTTCCCGTCACTGGCTGCATGCATTAGAAATAGCTGTGGTTTTTAATGCAGTGATATTTCCTCTTTAGGGACTCCAGCCCCTAGTCAAGTTTCAGCAATTGCTCACTAACTCTCAAGACGTAGTTCTTATTTCTCCTTTGCCTAATGGAGGGAGTGTTTGTGTTTGCACAGGATTTTTAATGGGCTCTAGGTTGTTGGCTGCAAGTGGGACTGTTGGTTCAAAGCCAGAGGGATTTTTAAATGTTTGGTGAAACTTGCCATTGCCAGATAGAGGGACTCTCTTCCCCCCTCTCTTGTATGTGTAGCCTATGTCAACACACGGTATACATTCAATCCTGTTAAACCGTCAGCCAAGGCAATGCAGGGTGGGGGCTGCCTGAGATGACACATGGCTGCTGCTGCTGCTGAATGAGCTTTGTAACTGTTTCTGTGGATACTGTGGGCCAGAAGTTAGGGATTAGTTATGGGGGAGTTTCAGGGGAGGGGCACTTTGGGGGAGACCAGATCCCCTTCCAGAAATAGAGGAGTAAGAAAGTTTCTGCTTTAGCTGCTGCTGATGATCTGAATCAGACTTCTCTGGATGGAAGTAGCTCCCAGAAATGTGTTCCCCTTGGCAAGACTACACCTAAGCTACCCTACAGAGATTAATCTTTTCTATTTTTACAATGTTCTAAGAGGAGACTTCACAGCTTTTCTTGGTAAATTGGTCCATTGGTTCCTTACCCTTAGGATGAAAAAGTTCTTTCCAGTATCAAACTCAAATCCCTCTTGCTTCACTTTAAAGCCCATTCCCTCATGTTCTGCCTTTGCTGGAAGTGAAGACTTGCTAATTACCATTCTTTCTATAGAACAGCCCTTCTTAGTCTTAAGGGATACTACTGAATCACTCACTCATCAGGTGTCTGTTCTCTTTGCTGAACTGTGGAAAGTTTCTTTTTTTCAGAGTGGATGATTCTATGTAGTTGGAGGCAAATCAAAAGAATAGCTAGAAAAAATAGCCTAGTTTTGGAGACACATAGTTGGAAAGCAGCTGCGAAGGGTCGATGATAGAATACTGGCCTTGGGCTGAGGAGGACTTGAATTCAAATCTTGTCTCCGGATACAACCTAGCTGGCCAATCATAGGCAAGTAACTTAACCTGTTAGTGTTCCCAGGCATCCATCTAATACTATCAGGACACGGGACCAGAACTTCCAGAACTACCAAAAGAGATGTATTTATCTCACAGAATTCCTGTGAGGGTCGTTGTTTGTCCTTTGTTCTCTGAAGAGGGCCATGACATAGGGGTGATCTTATGACTTGCACTGAATTGAATTGAAGTGAGGGAAGGCTGTGCAAGGTCACCAACTTGACCTTTTCTTTCAGAGCCATCTGGGTCCAGTGGCAAGATATATATCAGCATGATTGGAAATGGCCCTGGATGTTTAAGGCAATTGGGGTTAAATGACTTGCCCAGGGTCACACAGCTAGTAAGTATCTGAGATGAGATTTGAACTCAGGTCTTCTTGACTCCAGGCCAGTGCTCTATCCACTGCACCACCTAGCTGCCCCATATGAGGGTCAGTGAGGAAGAGGATATACAGAGGTATAAAATATATCCCACCCCCTCTCTCTTTTCTCCATCTATCTATTCATCTTAGTACAGTTGATATAGGGTTTTAAAAATAAAATTTGTTTGTGGGCCTCCAAGAACTTCTGTCTTCCCCCCCATTTTTTTTTGGTGAGGCAATTGAGGTTAAGTGACTTGCCCAGGGTCACACAGCTAGTAAGTGTTAAGTGTCTGAGGCCGGATTGGAACACAGGTCCTCCTGAATCCAGGGCCAGTGCTCCATCCACTGTGACATCTAGCTGCCCCGTGTCTTTCCCCTTTTGAGAGAATACTGTGTCTCCTCTCCTACCTGCTATAATGAGGCTGTTTCCATGATACTTTGATCTCTGGGCAACTATCCCATTCTGCTAGTCATATCAAGGGGTATATAATTAAAGGACTCCACCTAAGCAGCTCCTACAGTAAGATAAAAATAATTATTTTTCAGATTCTTGTCTTTTGGACCAGACCTGTGATTTCATCAGTATAAGGGAGTCCTCAGGTGCTTCCTCTACCAACCAAGATTGATATTCTGTAGCTTTATAGTCAGAGCAGCAGTTCTGAGGTTCAAGGTTTCAAAACCTTCAGGGGATTCAAGAGGTCACAACTATTTTTATAATAATATTAAGACATTTTAATTTATAATATGGCAAATATAAATGGGTACAATCCACATAAAGAAAATCTTTTTGTGTCATTCTTAATAATTTTTATGAGTCTAAAGGGGGTCTTGAGAGTAAAAAATTTGAGAATCACTATCAGAGAGTTGTCCAGGGCTTGGAGATATTGGCACTTCCCCAGATCACATAACCATTATGGGTCAGAGGAAAGACTTGAACCCAAGTCTCCAAGGCTATCCACTTATGCTGTATTGCTTCTCTCATTTTCCAATGATGAGATGATGACGGTGGTGGTGATGATAATGATAATGAAAATAATCAGTAGTAGTAACAGTAGTAGTGGTAGTGATAGAAGTTGTGATGGTTATCATACTTGTAGTAGTAGGAGTAGCAGCTGTAGTAGAGGTGGCTGTAGTAGTAAGTGGTGGTAGTAGTAGTGGTAGTCGTGGTGCTGTAAGGTAAGTGCTATTATTATCTCCATTTCACTGAAGACAAAACTGAAACCCAAAGAGACAAATATCTTGCTGAGGGTCATGTAGCAATAAGTATGTGAGACATGTTTTGAACTGAGATCTTCCTGACTCTGTTCATGTGGCCATATACTTCTCTCCCTTTTTTTCCTTTCTCTCCCACTCCCTCTCTCTCTTTAGAAAGTTACCTGGACATGAAAATGACTCAGGAAGGATCAGGCAAATTGTGACATATAAGGCAACTGTTGATTTTTTGTCTTGATGTTTTTTCTCCTTTTGAAATTTCCCTTCACCCCCAGAAAGCCAATGAAAGCTGGATATTGTAGAGTATGGCATGTAAAAGAGGAGCATGGTATAGTGGATCTAGGACTGGCCTTGGAATCAAGATGGCCTGGTTTCAGCTCTGGTCTCTGACAAACACTGGCTCTGTGCCCATGGTCAAATTACTTAATTTTTCGGTGCCTCAGGCAACTTTCTGACTTTAAATTGTGGAAGAGAAACGAATCTGCATTGGGAGAGAGATAGTCCTCAGTGGGAGCTCCTTAGACACTGATCAAGGCAATAATCAAGACGCTTTACTCCCCCCAAAATTATATACACAGCTCTGGGATGGGCAACTCATTGAGCTAATCCATCACTATATGTATCTTCTGTAAATGCTCCAGATAAGTAATGAATTGGGTCTGGGATTGGGTAGTAGGAAGAAGTGAAGCAACTGGATTGCTTTTGGGAAACTGCACCAATATTATTTTTAAATGATCTCAAACTGTTTGTTGTTGCAAAGGCCCATTTTAAAAAATCAGTATTATCTTGGTTATGGTACAGGGCTTTGAATCCTGGAACACAGTGATAACAGAAGAACTAAAATTATAGACAGCCCAGAGAGCAATAGAAAGATATGTGTAGGCAGACGTGGTTTGCAGTATGCTCAGAAGATGATGAAGTGGAATAATTGATAACCAAATGTTGGGGAGAAGAGGTGGGTTGGTCATGTGACAAGAACAAGGGAACAGAGGGACAATCTTGAAGCCTAAAAAGAGGAGGAAAGCCTCCAAAGTTGTTGGTGATTTCATAGGAAATCATGTGTAAGAGTTACATGCGTAAGATGAACATACATGGAAGGGTAGTGATCTGCATATTTGATGACGGGGATAGCAACACTGAAGAAAGAATTGCAATTACTCTAAATATTTTCTAAAGAGTCAGAGGGGCTGGTGGATAGGGTGCTGGGTTCTATGGTTCAGATCCTGACTCTGACACTAACTGGGGAATACTGAATGATCCACTTATTCTTTGCACCCCACGTGACTCTTTGCTGTTGATAGTGCTGGGTCTGGAGTCAGGAAGACCTGAGTTTAAATCCAGATTCAGAAATTTACTAATTTTATGACCCTATATGAGTCACTTAATCTCTGCCTCAGTTTCCCTAGCTGTAAACTGGGAATCATAATAGCACCTACCTCACAGGGTTATTGTGATGATCAAATCAGATAATATTTGTAAAGTTAGCACAGTGCCTGGCAAATAGTAGGTGTTTAATAAATGCTTGCTGCCTTGTTACCATCTACTAAGTTACATATAGTTAGGATGCCTTGTGATTGGTGGAAGGAGTTCATACACCTATGAAATCACACTTCCTTGACTATGCTTTAGGATCAGCAGTGACACCTGTTGGCACCCCATGACATTGCTTATCTGAAGAGTAACTGTAGTTGTAGTGTCTGACAGTGGCAAAGATACTGGAGGGGTTTGTCATTTCTTTCTCCAGCTCATTTTACAGATGAGGAAACTGAGGCAAACAGGGTTAAGTGACTTGCCCAGGGTCACACAGCTAGTAAGTGAGGCCAGATTTGAATTCAGGAAGATGAGTCTTCCTGATGCCAGGTCCAACACACTATCCACTACGGTGCCACCTAACTGCTGCCTGAAGAGTAGCACTTTGGCTTAAAATGTAGCAGGAGTCATGATAAAAGGAAGGTAGAAGGTTGTCCCATGATGAAATTAATAACACTCCAGGTGCTTCCAGATGCTATAGGCTCAAAGAGACAAGAGTACTAGGATAAGAGTCAGAGTTGTCAGTCAAGTGTTCTACTTAGTGGCTTAAGGTAGTTGTAGAATTCTTCATTACCTCCATTTCTGACTTAGGGAAAATTTGGCCAACTCCAGAGTCCTTTAAGCACATAATTTAGTCTTCTAATCTCAGTTTGTTTTCTCTCTCTCTCTCTCTCTCTCTCTCTCTCTCTCTCTCTCTCTCTCTCTCTCTCTCTCTCTCCCTCTCTCCCTCTCTCCCTCTCTCCCTCTCTCCCCCTCCCACTCTCTCTTTTTCTCTCTCTGAAATAAAAATCATTGTTTTAATAATGGTAGTTGGCTGAAACTGATGGACCTTTCTTCCAACTAATTGCCATTTAATTTATAAGGTGGGTGTCTATTTGTCAGTTTCTTAATTTCCTGATTTGAAATCTGGTTTTCCCTCTTTGGTGAAATTTGGGGTTCCATTTTTAATGGTTCTGAATCTAGGAGCCAGCTGGTGGTGATTTTTTTTAGCATATTGATAGAGATCACCAGCTCGGTGACTGAACAGTCATAACCAATGATAAGAGGCAGCAGTAGAAAAGGTGCCAGTTTTAGAGTCGGGGGTCTTGGATTCAATTCCCAGCTCCATCACTTACTACCCTTGTGACCTTAGACAAGTCACTTGAATTTGTGCCTCAGTTACCTCATATGTAAAGTGAAGGAGTTCCTTCTAGGAACTTCTAGGTTCCTTCTACCTCTAAATTTGGGATTCTGTCATCCTAAGTGAGAAGTGGTTTCTAGTGCCCTGAGAAGCAAGTGAAAGCTTTCTTTCATTTTCACCTCAATCAGCAATTGCTTATTGGGCTCCTGCTCTGCGCTTTGATGAGTGCTGATAAGTTAAAGAAAAATTTTATTTATTTATATTAATCATAGGGGCACATAAGGCTGCAGCTTCTCTGGGGACTATAAATATTTACTGACCTCACATCATTCTCCTTAACATTCTCTAAAATCTTGCCAAAGTAGACCCCTCACTCCACCTTCCTCTGCCCAGAATGTCTTTTCTGGCTCTGCTGAAATCCTTCCCATCCTTCAAGATCCAAAGCTAGTGCTTCTTTCAGGACATTTCTCCCAATACCCTCTCCTATCCCCCTCCCAAATAGATGTGATCTTTCTCTTTTTAGGTCGAATATAGCACTGTGCAACTCTCTCAAATGCTGACCAAATTCTATTTGACCTCATGCTTATTTATGATCACGTCTTCATGCAGCAAACAATAACTAAACCTTGACTATATGCTGAACACAAGGTGTCTAGGATCTGAGGATCCAAAAGCAAAACCAGGTCCTACTATGCCATCAAGGAATCTATATTCTACTAGCTACCATGCATTATTTCCCCTAGGCCATTTTATGTTTCCTATTGATACACACTCCTGGCATATTCCTCTTTGCATCTACACTGGATCTGCACACTGTACACTGCACACTGTTTAGTAAATGTCTCTTGGGGCAGCTAGGTGGCGCAGTGCATAGAGCACCGGCCCTGGAGTCAGGAGGAAGTGAGTTCAAATCCGGCCTCAGACACTTAACACTTACTAGCTGTGTGACCCTGGGCAAGTCACTTAACCCCAATTGCCTCACTAAAAAAAAACAAACAAAAAAAAAACCAAAGTAAATGTCTCTTGAATTTACTGACCCAGATACAAATGACCAACTCACCAGACTGAATTCTCCCCTGGAAGGGAGCTGTTCCCCAAATCAATGTCTATATTCAGAAGCCAGTGCTATTTATTGCATGTATTACTCATTATTTTGACTGTCTGTCCTGGATGGATTGGGTTGCAGATAGGCAATTGCGTTTAATAGGTTGATGCCAAATGGACAAGCCACTGAAAAAACAGTCCTTAAACACAGAGACATCTGCTTCTGTTTCCCAAGTAACTGTGTAGCAACGCACAAAGCGCTTGGTGCTAAGGCACATGCTTCATATTATTTCCTCGTTATACCCGAATACTATTTTCATGTGGCTGGTGATGAAAGAGGAAGGTCAGTTTCAGAAGGGGGAGTGTTTCCGATTATGCCGACCACATCCAAATATTTACATAATTCCATCATTTTGTTTTGGCCTAGCTTTACGTATTGTAGTGATGCCTTTGAGCCTTCTTTGCAAAATTGCATTCCATAAAGGTTTCCCTTGCTTGGGCCAGGCTGTATGGTGACTCTCCTGATGGGGCAGAGGGAGTGGGGAGTTCAGGCAGAAGTGGCGGCTTTCTCTACTTTAGTGCTTGAAACACATAAAAAATGGCAAATAAGAGCTACTCCAGGAAAAAAAAATTTAAAGGAATTTCACAGATATCCCCCTTCCCACTTTGTGCTGTCATCTTTACCTTTTCCTCCTCTGTTATTTTTTAAAAGGTGTCCCCTGATTAGCATAAGACTGTCTCATTAGGCATAACAGAACAAGTTATTTCAGTGCAAGTCTGTAGTTTTGTATGTTTTTACAAGCAGTGAAATGGGCTCAAGTCCCATGGCTCAGGGTAGAGATGGAAAAGGAGGATGAGTTCAAAGTCATGGGATTTGAGGGTCTGCAGGCAATACTTGGGAGTTCAGAGGGCAGTCACCCATCTGCTGCCTTAGGATCTATTCTCATTTACAGTCACACTAGAAAAAGTCACATTGTTGTATTCAGGCAAAAAAAAAATCATTTATGCACGTTGCTAAAACAGTTGTTCCCCGAGCTGGTTCAATTCTATATCTCTGAGAGCATAGTCCATTAGGAGAACACGGATGGTAGTGACACAATCCAAAGGCATCTACACAACTGGGATTTTTAGGATAGCTTAAGTAACATCTGCCATTATCATCAATTTAATAAGTCACATTCACATGCGTGGGTTTATTTAAGCTTTGTAAAACATTTTCCTCACAATAATCTTATGAGAGGGGGCAGCAAGGTAGTGCAGCGGATAAAGCACCGGCCCTGGATTCAGTAGTACCTGAGTTCAAATCCAGCCTCAGACACTTGACACTTACTAGCTGTGTGACCATGGCCAAGTCACTTAACCCCTATTGCCCTGAAAACAAAAAAACAAAAACAAACGAATAATCTTATGAGATAGTATAAGTATTATTATCCACCCCGTCTCCCCTTTTCTCAGATGAAGCATAGAGATGAAGTGATTTCTCTGGGTTGCATGGCCAGTAAACCTTAGGTCCAGGTCTCATTTTACAGATGAGGAAACTGAGGCCCAGAAAGGTCACATGACTTGCCTATGGTCACACAGGAAGTAAGCTTCCATGGTAGGATTTGAACACAGTTCCCCTGACTCCAAAGGTAGTGCTTTTTCTGTTCTCTCCAATTTCATTTTGCCCACCTGAGCTCTAAACTCCCTAAGGAATAGGAAGAGAAAGCAGAATTCCAAAAAGAGAACGTCGGCAGCTTGTTCCTGTCCATTCTTCTCTGTACTTATACTCATTTCTTTCTCCCTCTCATCTTATCAGTTTTCTCTGTTGTTTTTTTTTGTTCAAAAACTTTAATTTTTATGAAGAATATTAAACCTAGAAGATGCATCTTTCACTGTTTCATGGGTTCTGTCCATTTTTGCTCTCCCTTCAAGGCAGGGTGGTAGAAAGAAGAGGAGATTTGAAGTCAGAGAGGATTATCTGAGTTCAAATCCTGGCTCAGAAGCCAGAGGGGTTGAACTAGATGGCATATAGGATTCCTTCCAGTTCCACATCCTATGCCAAGTTTTGAAAGCTTATCCCAGTCTTTAATATTTTGAAAAAAAGATCTAACTTCCCCCCCTCCCCCTTCACTGGTGTTAACATTGATGTGGGAGATAAGAATTAGACACTCTGAGGACTCTGAAGTGTCAACTTGGGCAGTAACCCAAGTTGTACCGTCACTTTTTTTTTTTGTTTGCAGGGCAATGAGGGTTAAGTGACTTTCCCAGGGTCACACAGCTAGTAAGTGTCAAGTGTCTGAGGCTGGATTTGAATTCAGGTCCTCCTGAATCCAAGGCCGGTGCTTTATTCACTACGCCACCTAGCTGCCCCACCATCACATTTTTTTTACTCAGTAAATGCCATAGATTTAATCTTCCAGTTTTATTTTCAGATCCCCTACTAAGTTGAATTGTTTATGAATTGCTTTATCTCAAAAGTTTGTAGAGGAGCTGATTTTGGAGTTCAGGTGTTACTGGGTGATAAAGTCAGAGAATGTTAGAGCAAGAAGAAATTGATCAGTCATCATCTATAGCCCTGCTCTTTTTACAGATGAGGAAAGTATGGCACCCACCACTCCAGTGTTTTCATTTGTTATCAGTTTCTTGAAGTTTTGCTCTCTGGGCTGAAACTCCAAGGTATATTTATTGGGGATTTTGCTTCTTTCCTGATTCTGTTATATGACTCAGACTAAATCTACTTTTTTCCAAATTTGTCCCCAAACCAACTTAAGAACTTCAAACTTTAGATGTGACTAGCATTCAAGGAAGAACAGATGTTGTGTTTAATTTGGTAAAATAAATAAAACAAATTAGGAACCAGTGAAATATTACTTGATTTACATTTGTGTTAAACTTAAATACTGGGGCAGCTAGGTAGCGTAGTGGATAGAGCACCAGCCCTGGATTCAGGAGGACCTGAGTTCAAATCCTACCTCAGACACTTGACACTTCCTGGCTGTGTGACCCTGGGCAAGTCACTTAACTCCAGTTGCCTCACCAAAACAAAACAAAACAAAAGAAAACAAAACAAAATAAAGAAACAAACAAAAAAACGTTTAAATACTTTGAAAATGCTTCATTCTATTCTTACTATGGATTTGCTGGTGATGATATGGAATTAGGAAATCATGAAATACCAAGGAGTAGGACTCTTCCCATCTGACTCTAGGAAACCCAATTTCATTCTTCCCCCTCCCAATCTTGACATGCTTTTTTCTCTAATAATTAGCTCTCAGGAAGCGAAGCATGTTCATAATTTCATTAACTTTTACCTTCCACATTCACCAAACCTTATCTTTGACCTCAAGAACATTGACTCTGAACCCCCAAAACCTGGATTCAGGTCCTGCCTCTGACAAATACTAGTCTAATGACCTTGGGCAAGTCACCTAACTTCCTTGAGCCTCAGTTTCCACTTATATAAAATGATAAGGTTGAATTAGATGGTCTCAAGTCTTTTCCAGTTTTGATCTATTGTCCAATAATTTCAACCTCCAATTTTGCTTCTCAGAGAATTGGTCCCAAGTCTTGCTATGCTGGAACCTCTGCCTCCAACTCCATAGCCACATTAGCACCATTCTCTTCAATGCTAAATACCTTCATCACACTGTCCTCCTTCCAAGTTTTCCCCACCTACCTCTAACATCAAATCATACCACTGTCTTTAATGTCCTCTTCAGTTTGAAATCCTATAATTCCATGATCTGTGTGTTTCCACACAGATCATGAATACTTTTGTTAAAAGCCTCATACCATACAGACCCCAGTGTTCAACTTAAACTCTCACCTTGCCACTTTCCTTTATTTTTTATTCTGAACTTGACAAATTCCAGGAAAATGTGCATTTCCACACATATATATGCATATTTTATGTATACATATACACACACACATACATATAAGTATATATGTGAACAGAAAAAGAGGATTAGACATGAAACTGAAGGTCTCTATTATTCAGCTTGCTTTTTTTTTTTTTAAGTGAGGCAATTGGGGTTAAGTGACTTGCCCAGGGTCACACAGCTAGTAAGTGTTAAGTGTCTGAGGTCAGATTTGAACTCAGGTCCTCCTGACTCCAGGGCCGGTGCTCTATCCACTGCGCCACCTAGCTGCCTCTATTCAGCTTGCTTTATTAAAAAGCATTGAACTTATGTTCAACATGTAGCTTTCAAAATTGTCCTGTTTGTGCTTCTTTCAAGTCTTTCTTCTCTTTTCTGCATTTAAAAAAAAAGATGCTTTCATGACTTTCTTTTCTTTCCTTTTCTTTTAATTTCCAAAAAAGAAAGTGTGCTTGGCATACTCTTTGGGTTAATCTGCATATTAACACTTTCTCCATCCCTTTATTAAGTCTAAATAATTAATAAAACAAATCAAGCTCATATTTGTGTAGTTTGCTGATTACTGAGGTGGAAATGCTTGCACTGAAAATCTAATTATCAGTTTTTATGAGCAGGCATGCTGGAAGATAGAGCTGGCTCCAGCATACCCTTCTCCTTGTTCTCCCCTCTAATTCTCCCATTGGATAAAGAAAAAAGGCAAAACAAAACACTTGTAACTTCTCTCCCATTTTCCTTCTATTCATCTCCTTCTAGCTCATTTCCCTCAATGAACAAATCCTACTAACTTCCCCTTTCTCTGTACTCATCTAATTCTCCTTCCCTCCACCCTGGCACTCTCCCCCCTTCCCCCTTCCCTCAGGTGACCTTAAGTTTTCCCTTGAAAAGAATGAGCTTCTCTTGTGAGTACCCTCTCACTCACCCCCTTTTCACCCCAGGCTATTGCTTTCTACACTGGCTTCTCACTGCTTACCTGAGTTGTTCACATTTTTCAGCCTTGAGTTCAAGGCTTATCCATAACTGGCCCCACTTTATCTTTACATTATTAACCTCTTATTACTTCCCAAGAACCTTCTAATTCTGCCATACTTGTCACCTTATCATCGCCCCCTCACCCAGTCCATAAAAGGGGCATGTGGATTGAGTCAAGAAGTAAGAGATGAATGTAAATGCTTTGTGATTGTAAAGATTGTGTATCATAACTAGGTTAGTCATAGACCTCATTGAACAAACATTTATTGCAATGGGCAAGGCACTATATTAATGAAGAGGTATTGGTAGATCTCTTCATGAAACAGCTGCCCATTTAGACAGGATTAGGTCTCAGAAATGTGTACAGTGAATGTGTACAGTGAATGTGTACAGTGAAGACTGTTTATCTTAGTTCACCGAAAACCCCTTAATTGTCAAAGAAGAATGAGGTGAAAAAACTAGTTGATGCCAGGTCATTTTAAGAGACTGATAGAGTAATTCCTTTTTTTTTAAAAAATCTTTCTTGTTTTTTCCTTTGCTGTTGAATCATGGGGCTCTGTTGTCACGGAGAAGAGGATGAAGTTTTACACAAATCCATTGTGAAGAGGAGAATTTTTATTGAATGAATTTTGTTCAGTCATTTTCAATCATGCTCTACTCTTCGTGGCCCCATTTGGAGTTTTCTTTTTTTATACTGGAGTAGTTTGCTATAGGTAAAGAAACTGAGGCAAATAGGATTAGGTGACTTTTCCAGGGTCACACAGCTAATAAGTGTCTGAGGCCAGATTTCAACTCCAGAAGATGAGTCTTCCTGATTCTAGGTTTGGTGTTATATCCACTGTGCAACCTAGCTACCCTTATTGAATGAATGGGGGAAGCATATTTTTCCCCTGGGTGCCCTATTCAATTTGGTAAGAGGATACTGAATTAAAGAGGGGTTCAGTTTTAGGAAATATGCTTTTGATAGTATAATTATAGGTCTGATCCAAGTGCTCAACAATAATTCAACGAGATTTGTTAAGTACACACTATGTGCTAGGTCCTGGGGTAGTCATCTAGCATTTTTAAAGTACCTACTATGTGCCAGAACTGTGCTAAGTAACAGGGATACAAAAAATAACAAAAAATGTAGTCCTTGCTCTCAGGCCTCTTAGACAACATGTAAACAACTATGTGCAAACAAGATATGGACAAGATAGAGTCCCTGCCCGTAAGGAGATTAAATTGTACTAGAGGGAAACAGGTATACAAATGATTCAATTAAAATCTCTATAAAAAATTTCAACAGGTAAGGAGGGCATTAACAACTAGGGGAATCAGAAAGGGATTAATTGTAGATGGTGACATTTGAGCTAAGCTTTGAAGGAAATGAAATGTTCCAAGAACCAGAGGTGAGGAGAGAAAGCATTTTTGGCATGGGCAATAGCCTATGTAAAGGAAAGGATGTGGGAGATGGAATGTCATATATGGGGAACATCAAGAAGGACAGTTTGGCTGGAACATTGAGTCAGCTAGGTTGGTGTATTAGATAGAGAACCAGGTCTGGAGTCAGGAAGGCCTGAATTCAAATCCAGCCCCAGCCACTTACTAGCTGTGTGTCCCTGGGCAAGTCACTTAACCTCTGTTTTCTTTAGTTTCCTCATCTGTAAAATGGGCATAATAATAGCACCTACTTCCCATGTTGATATGAGGATCAAATGAAATAATATTTGTAAAGTGCTTAGCACGGTTCCTGGCACATAATAAAGGCTATCTAAATGTTAGCTATTATTATCAGTAATGTGGAAATTTGCAAAGATAGGTTGGGGTTAGGTAGTAAAGGAATTTAGATGCCAACCAAAGGAGTTTTTGTTTTATCTCATAGGCAGTAGGGAGCCCCTAGAATTCTGAGCAGGGAAGCTGCATGAGTTTTAGGAATCTTGCTTCTGCAGCTTTGTAGAGGACAGATCCAATAGGAGAGAGGCTGCAGGCAAAAGACCAGTCAGGAAGCTATTTAAGTGGTTCAGGTGAAAGGCATGAGGGCCTGAATTAGGGAAGTGGGCTGTGAGTGGAAAGAAAGGAAGAGATCTAAAAGATGTAGAAGTAGCATTGACAAAACTTGGCAACTGATTAGATATGGGGGACGAGAGAGAATGAAGAGACAAGGGCAACTCTGAGCTTATGAAACTGATGAGAAAGGGAGTACTGCCTTGAACCAGAAAAACAAAAGTTAGAAGGAGAAATGGGTTTAGAGGAAAAGATGAGTTCTCTTTTGGACATGGACATGCCTATGAACATCCTTGTGGCTGAAGTTGTTTCGGTTGTGTTTGACTCTTTGTGATCCCATTTGGGATTTTCTTTCTTTCTTTTTTTTTTAGTAAGGCAATTGGGGTTAAGTGACTTGCCCAGGGTCACACAGCTAGTAAGTGTTAAGTGTCTGAGGCTGGATTTGAACTCAGGTACTCCTGAATCCAGGGCCGGTGCTCTATCCACTGCGCCATCTAGCTGCCCCCATGGGATTTTCTTAGTGAAGACACTGGAGTGGTTTGCCATTTCCTTTTCCAGCTCATTTTACAGATGAGCAAACTGAGGCAAACAGGGCAAAGTGTCTTGCCCAGTATCGCACAACTAGTGTCTGAGGTCAGATTTGCATTCAGGTCTTCCTGACTGCAGGCCTGGTGCTCTTTCCACTGTGCCACCTTGCTCTATGAACCTCTATGAATATCACAGATCTGCTATTTATTGCTATTTATCTTCTATTGATCTTGATTAAGTCATTTAACTTCTGTGAACCTCAGTCTCTTCATCTGTAAGTGGAATGGATTGGACCAGATGACCTCCCTATCCCCTTGTATCTTTAAATCTGTGGTTCTAGGGGGCAGCTAGGTGGTGCAGTGGATAGAGCACCGGCCCTGGAGTCAGGAGGACCGGAGTTCAAATCCGGCCTCAGACACTTAACACTTACTAGCTGTGTGACCCTGGGCAAGTCACTTAACTCCAATTGCCTCACTAAAAAAAAAAAAAATCTGTGGTTCTGTCATCCTCTGGTTCAAGGGATGTCCATGAGGCTGTTAGTGATATGAGATTATATACCTCAAGAGAAGACTGGAGATGTAGATTTGAGATTCATCTGCAAAGAGAGAACAAGTGAACCAATGAGAGGGGATAAGGTCACCAAGAGGAAACGTAGAAAGGAGAAGAGGACCCAGGTCAAGAGCCCTGGGGTATAGCTATATATAAGAGATTGGACATGAATGAGGAGCCAGCAAAGGAGACTGAGATGTGGTCAGACAAGTAGGGGGAGAACCAGAAGAGCACTATCACAAAAGCCTTGGGAGGATAGAGCACCAGCCCTGGAGTCAGGAGTACCTGAGTTCAAATCTGGCTTCAGACACTTAACACTTACTAGCTGTGTGACCCTGGGCAAGTGACTTAACCCCAATTGCCTCACTTTAAAAAAAATTAATAAAAATTTTTTTAAAAGTTTGTGGTAGGAGAAGGTGCTGCAGAAAGGTCATGAGAGATGGCCTGAGAAATGGCCAGTGAATTTAGTGCGTTAAAAGGGTGGTGGTTACTTTCAAGAGGATTTTAGGCAAATCGTAGATTTGGAATCCAGAATTTACAGGTTTGAGAAATGAGTGTAAGGTAAAGAGATATATAGAAAGAATGTAGATAGCTTTATTTTATTTTGGAATTGAGGTATTAAAGGGAGGAGATGATGGTTTGAGGGGATGGTAACATCAAATGACTTTTTTAAGGATGGAGGAGATCTGGACCTGTTTGTGGGCATCAGGAAAGGAGCCAGTAGATGAGGTTAGATTTAAAAGGAGGAAGAAATGGGATAATTAAAGCATCTTTTAGCTTCAAGAAGAATTGGGAAAGGATAGAATTAATGATACACATTAGAAAGGGTGACCTTATTAAGTAGAAGGCAGCCTCATTTGACATTGGAGCAAAGAGGGGCAGCTAGGTAGTGCAGTGGATAGAGCACCAGCCCTGGAGTCAGGAGGACCTGAGTTCAAATCCGGCCTCAGACACTTAACACTTACTAGCTGTGTGACCCTGGGCAAGTCTCTTAATCCTAATTGCCTCACCAAAAAAGAAAAACCGAAAGAGAGGGGAGAGAGACAGAGACAGAGACAGAGATTGTATAGAAGGAGGAGTGACTAGGGGGGTGCTGTTGAAGGTATTTCTGAATTAGGGAGAAGGAGGTTTTAGATGGACAATCCAAATTTTCTTGGTAAAATATGAAATGAAGTCCTTAACAGAGATAATCGGTGAGGGTCAGTCAAGATTATGTTTTGGTCAAGAATTCTTAATCTGGAGCTCCTAAACTTAGAAACCATTTCTGGTTAACTGTATTTCAATATAATTGTTTTCCTTTGTAATACTATATTTTATTTTATGTCCTTTAAAATATAATTCTGAGAAGAGTCCATGGATTTCACCAGATTATCAAAGAGATCTATAACTCAGAAAAGGTAAAAAAACCTCTGCTTAGGTAAGGTAACATCTTTAAGTGTTCAAGAGAGATCTTTATAACTCTAGAAGAAGATTGTAAAGTTTAGAGTAGGAAAGACCTTAGTGATCAATCGGTCCAATCCCCTTATGTAACCAATGAGGAAACTGAAGTCTGGAAACAGGGAATTGAGTCACCTAAGGTCTCACAGCTAATAAATGGCAGAAATGGGATGTGCTCTTACAAAGATTTGATGAAAACTAACTTAATTATCCATGGCAATTGGTTATAGGGAGAATGTGGAAAACTAAAATCACTGGATATACAAAAAACAAAAAAATCAGTTTAGTTTTAACCTTCTCCTACCACAAACTTTTAAAAAAAGTTTTATTAATTTTTTTTAAAGTGAGGCAATTGGGGTTAAGTCACTTGCCCAGGGTCACACAGCTAGTAAGTGTTAAGTGTCTGAAGCCAGATTTGAACTCAGGTACTCCTGACTCCAGGGCTGGTGCTCTATCCACTGCGCCACCTAGCTGCCCCTCACAAACTTTTTTTTTAAACTAGAGAAAATATGGAAATCACTTAATAAAAAAGGCCTTAGTAGTCAAACACACTAAGGGAGACATTAAGAAAGAAAACTTTAGAAGGAAATTAAATACTTCTACTCCATTCTCTGAAGTCTCTAGAGAAAGATTTTTCTGTCTAGTCAATATTGTCAATTCTTCTGGTGAGAGAAGGCTGTGGTTTTTCTTTACTAGCCTTAAGTACTGAATAGGCATTGCCTTAGGCAAATTGAGACCTGGGAAAAACCTTAGTTTAAAAAAAGTCAAGGTCTCCCACTGCATCTGGGGCCATTTCTAGTCTTCCTGATGTATATCTAGCCACTGGACCCAGATGGCTCCAGAGGAGCGAGTGAGGTTGGTGACTTTGCACAGCCCTGTCTCACTGAAATCCAATTCAGCACAAGTCATGACATCACCCCAATGTGATGGTCCTCTTTGAGAATGAAGGACAAACAATAACAATTGACCAGTTGATATCAGAGAATACAATTTTTCCTTTCACACAGCAAAGGTGCAACACCCCCTCAATCTGGAAAAGCTGTTTAAAGTATTTTGGCCCTTCCTTTGTATCGGAGAAGAAGTCTGAATTATCATGGTGTAAAAAGATAAGATGTGTTGATATTATATACTACTATACATATATTTTATGCATATCTGAGTTTCTAAACCTCTTCCGTGTCATCTGCTGGCCTTTGTGTGTTATCTGTGGCTTCTGTAGGAGTTCCCCCAAATTCCCATTTAATTTCTTGTGCCAACCCATGACACATCAAAACTGCAATGGGGAAAGTTGTAATATGGAAGGGATAACTGTATTTTGAAGAGGGGGTGATGGGAAAATTAACACTGCATGGACATTCACTTAAGTCAGGTGTCAGCAGTTGACTTCTTCAACAGCTCCTCAGTCCAATGACTGAACAACTACAGAGACTATTTCAGAACAAAATTATCTAAATTCAGCCCTCAGGCAGATCTTATTTTCAAGTTGGAAGAGTATGCCAGTAAATGGAAGAAGAATGGCTTGTGTCTTCCTGGATTGGGAGAATAAACATAAGGAAACAATACAGCAGCCCTCATATTGAAGTAGTTAGCACAAATATTGCAACCGGAACAAAGAAAAGCCCCAATGATAGTAAACACATATTGGGGTGGGGTTATGGCTAGGGGGTTGTCATCAAAGAGCCCAAAGCATGCCTGAGAAGCATTATAGGGAGTTTCATGGACATAAGAATCAGCATACCAAAAGAAGTAAAGGCTCAGGGAATCCTTAAACTGCCACAGTAAGTCTATCCAGGCACAGAGACATTAAGACAAAGTTTGAGGAGAGGGTGAGAGGAAACAGACGCCTTAGAGACTGACAAAGTTAAGTAGCATCCGGAGGAGCATTTTTTTCCCCCAACTCTGCACTCTATATAAGGAGATTTTTTTGTAGGCAAAAAATCCCACAGAAGTTTAGGAAATGTTGAAGATGTGAAGCCTTTCACCCCAAAGGTATTTGCTTCAAAGGGAAGAAGAAAAAAGAAGAGAAAAAGGAAAAAAAACCCCAACACCAAACAATTGTAGTCCAGCAAAAGAATTTGTAGTGTTTATACCATAATTTTTGGTTCTGATGATCCATGGATATTAGAAAAGTGTCCTGGGTAAAGACTGTGAAACAGTGATTCAGGTTTCCATTCAATTCTCCAGGAGCTGTGTGATCTCATAAATGTATTACTTCCATGTGTATTCATTCTGTATAACACTTGTCTATATGTTCCTATAAATCCTCTTCAGGGAGTCCACACACCCGGTGTACTAACTTGGAAGCTTCCTTATATCCTCTTGACATTACATGGATACCAATAGAGACTGTTTGGAAATAATAATAATAAATAATAGCTTACATTTATATAAGTCTTTGAGTTATAAAGTATTTTGTATATATTATCACATTTAATACTCACAACAATCCTGTGAGGTAGGCAGTACATACATGGATTATCTACATCTTTATGGAGTTAGAAATAGAAGCACCCTGGGATCATATATCATGGAAGGTAGAATAGAATTGAGACCATGTAGTCCATTGGTATTAAACCCAGATAGAAATATTTATCACTAAACTACCCTTAAGAGTCTCTGTGGGCCACATATTGACTTAGTATTAAAATGTAATGTTTTCTATGTTCTATTGTATTTTGATTTATTTTGTTAAATATTCCCCAATTGCATTTGATCTGATTTGGGCCCAACTCAGGATTGTTACAGGTTCATGTGGGTGGTGTAACTGACCCTTCTGATCTATTGTGCTCCTTCATTTTACGTGAAACTGAGGTCTGTGGAAGCTAAGTGATTTGCTTTTAAGTGTCTGAGCTGGGAGATGCTTTTGAAAAGACTCTGTAATAATAGCAATGATCTTATGGGGGAAATAGATGGGGGTTTGAGGTTAGGGTTCTTAGGAATTCCTCCTCCTTAAAGAATTACACCCTAATGTACACAAATCCAATTTAAATAAAATAATAGTTTATTTAGGTGCTAGGGAAAGGAAACCAAGAGAGAAATCCTTGGACTTCTCATGGGGAGAAGGCATGGCACAGAGGCGTGACTCTCTGAGATACCTATCTTCTCGAGCAGAAGACAGCCAGATACACCTATAGAAGACTGATGGTGGTCCGATGAGGTGATCATCTGACTGTGGAAAGTTCCCTTATGGGGAGAGGACCATCCTCCACTGGTGGTGGCTGGGAGAAGTTGGTTAAGGGGCAGCTCCGGATCTCTCAAGCCATCTCTGTCCTCCTCATGCCACAAAAGCAGCAGCCACACCTAATCTTATCTCCCCAAGGGGTGGGGGAGACTGTAATGAAGGGTGGTGGTCCTGGGGATAACTCAGTCCTGATCTCTTTAGGTGTGTCTGTCCTTTGGTTTAGTTTCTCAAGGATAAGGTTCTTTGATGTACCCCAGAAAACTTCTGAGGCACTCAGTGGCCCACAACAAATAATAACTACTCTTCATGTAGAATTTTAAGGTTTTCAAAGAATTATTACATATAATATCCCGTAATATATACCATTTCTATTTATCTCATATATAATTTCTATTTATCTCATTTATCATATCTCATTGCATATAATATCTCATACAACAGTCTTGTCATGTAGGTGCCCATAATATCTCATTTTTCAGATGAGGATATTAAAAAAAGTTAAAGTGCATGGCTTAGGGATAGGTAAGCATCCAAAGCAGTGTTTGAACTCGGGTCTTCCTGACTCTAAATAAGGCATTCTGTCTACCATATCATCTAGGTTTATTAATTTAGATGACAGAAGTGCTGTGGATGGAGGTTTTTATTTTAAAAAGCATGCAGCTGGATGTGTGTGTGTGTGTCTATGTGTCTGTGTCTGTGTTTGGGCTGGGGGGGGGGCATATTTACTTTTATTTCCAGTTTGGGCTTGGAGCTCTTGCTTCCAATATGTTGATTCAGAAAATGAGACTATATTTAAAAGCTAGCTAATGTTTTATTATAAAAAATGGCAGAGTAATGCAATAGACTTCCCTGGAACTATAATAATAATTGAAGAACTCCTAAAGAAATAATCTTCATGTGGCCACATTACAAGAAACACACAGAAAACAATCTAATCTACCAGTGCTGAGAAACCGGAGTATTGATTGCCAGGGAGGCCTCACAGCAAGAGAAGCTATATAGATGGCTTAAAACTGTCTATTGCTTATCCAGGGGCTTGAAAAAGACCCTAATAGATGCTAACAAAGTCTTGGTTTAGGATAATTGAATGAAGGAGACTTTGAGGTTAGGTTCAGTTTATGCTTTTAGGGTCCAACCAGCGGAATTTACATCTCAAGCCTTTGAAACATTGCAAAGATTCAGCGATGAACTAGTGGAAATTTGAATGCTCTTTGGTGACTGAATCAATCTGTCCATCTGTAACTCCTAAGGAACTGAGATCCAAGGTCCATTCTACGGGTATCTGTACATAATAGACTGTCACAGACAGCTGGGGAGTACTAAGCCCATCTTCAAGGGATCATACTTTTTATTCATCTAGACATACAACTTATTCAAAGCCTGGCTTATATTTAAATTTCATCATTTGGAGAGAGTTTCAGTATGTCAGCTGAGAGGAATAATAACATACTCAGACCATGTCTGGGTTTTCTGAAAGTTTTTCCAAAATAAAGAGGATAAGGGATGAGACCAGAGGCTTAACGATTCAATTTTGTTACATAACACAGTAATAACAGAATTTTTAGCCATTACTAACTACTTTCACCACTGGCCTTCATGTGAGGTCCTCTAAACTTTTACAATATTCTGGATGCATTGTAAGCACTGGTCCTAGGAAAGAATACTAGACCTACCTCTTAAAGTAAAAAGCAAAGAGAAAAGAAAAAAAAATTCTAAATATGTTCCACCACTGGGATTCAATCCAGATTGAGAGGAAGCCAAAAGATCTATAGAAAAGGTTTGTCATGAAAACAGAGCAAGATTGAATAGATCATTAGCTATTTGCCTCTCTGCAAAACAGAATTAAGTCTATTGGTTCAGCTTACATCAGACCCAATAAGTCTATATAATGCTAAAGATCTGGTGGAAGAGTTAGCAAAATATTGTGCTACTGTAGGTTCTCAAGCGAACCACAGGTCACTGAATCAGACAAATTCCTAGACTCATATTTAGAAAGTATGGCCAAGGAATGGCTCATAGGTGGGTAAACACCTGGGAAACAGAAAAGAAACTAGGGAAAAGCCCATTGAACATCTTAAGAAAAACATCAAGCAGATTCAAATGGTTTTTTTGGAGGGTTTTTATAAAATATTCCAAGGAGGGCTTAAAGATCACTTATTGGAGCTATTCAGTGTAATTTTAGTAGATGGTGAAATTCCTAAATTATGGACAAAGACATGCATCATTGTCTTGCCCAAACCTGGTGATTGACTGCCCACTTACTCCTCCACCCCCCCCCCCCAACAAAATCAAAACACGACCAAACAAAACCTCTGAGTTTTCTAGACCTAATCATTCCTAAATAAGATGCAGGCTTGTTGAGCTCCATATCCAATTCTATTCAATAAACCTTTCCTGAGTGCCTCCTAAGAATGATTAAGATAATTGGAGAATATCTGCATCCTGACCCAAATAGATTTATCATGAACAGGCATTTGGCACACAACACAAGGAAAACCTAAGACTGTATGCACTACTGGGAAATGTACAAAATCACCCACACCATTGCTAGCATTCAAAACGGCAAGAGCTTTTGATTGTCTGGAAAGACTTCTTTGGAAATTCTTACAAATGTATACAATTTGGGGAAAGGTACTTTTGGGGGAGTTAATACTGTATAGAAGCAATTTGAAATACAGAAGTAAGTAATCATAGCTTCTTAAGAGAGGTAATGTGGTATAGTGAAAAGAATGCTGGGGCAGCTAGGTGGCACAGTGGATAAATCACCAGCCTTGGATTCAGGAGGATCTGAGTTCAAATCCAGCTTCAGCCACTTGACACTTTCTAGCTGTGTGACCCTGGGCAAGTCACTTAACCCTCATTGCCCTGAAAATAAAATGCTGAACTTGTAGTTACACAGGCCAGGGTTCAAATCCTACCTCTGACTCTTATTAGCTGTGTGACCATGAATAAGTTGCTTAACCTTTCTGAGCCCCAGCTTCTTTTTGTGTAAAATGGAGATAATGTTGCAGGGGAAGAAGTAAAACAACAGAGAATGGGAAGATATATTTGCATAGCATCAAATCAGTTACTCACATCCATGCCTGTAGTGTATCTCGAGGTGTTATTCTGAGAATCAAATGGAACGATCATTTTTATAAAGTGTCTGGCAAATTTTAAAACCCCAATATATAAATGACAGTTACTATTGTCCTTGATCTATGCAATCAAGCTAAGAAAAAGATGGTCACCCCCCCTCCCCATCTACTCTCCCCCTTTCCTTTTCATTTTATTAGGAGAACCATTAGCAATTGCCAGGAAAAGTCATCCTAATTTTAGGGCTTAAACATTGGTGATGTTTCACACATCATGAGCCTATTGTTAGAGAATGTTACATTATGTTTTTCCAGCTCATTACAAGGAATGAAATGTCTAACAGATACTCCATTGAGCAAGCATTGGATTTTACATTTTCTTCCCATTCAAACATAATTACAGCAGTGTAGCTTCAATAAAAAAAGTTATATTTTTATTGTGCCTCACAATTTACAAAGCACTTGCCTCCCAGTAATCCAGTGGGGAAGAGATTGCTGGTTTCATGACTTCCTCATTTTGCAAGTGAGGAAAGTAAGCTCAGGGAAACCAGATGACTTGTCAGGGGCCACACAGAGCTGGGATGTGATGCAGACCTGCTGGCTGCAAGGCTATAGTGCTTTCTTTGTCCAGGATGCCGAATTGTGTCTCTATTGAACAATGTAAGTAAATAGCAAGCTCTTCTTAAGTGTTTACTATGCTCCACACACTGTGCTAAGTGCTAAGGATACAAATGAAAGCAAAAGGAAAAATCATTGCTGCCCTCAAGGAGGGTACCTTCTAATCTGGGAATATAGCACAGGAAAAGGAGCTGGAAAGGAGGGCGGAGATAAGGTATTCTTAAGAGGTGGCAAAGTCTTGGAGGGAGAAGATCAACAGGTAGGGGAATGAAGCTTCGATAACCTGGGTCCTTCCGAAAATGGGGACCCCTTGCAAAAAAAACTCATCAGTGGGAAAAGGGGGTCAGTGTGGTAGAGTGATATTGCAGGCTGAGAAGGGCCCAGGTGATTAGGGGAGTTCCAGGATGGGACAGCTGAGTCCTAGTGGCAAAGTCTTTAGAGTCAGAAGCACAGCCAGGAGGGAAATGAAGAAATATGGCCAGCTTGGCCCTATCCCCAAAGTGGAGGTCCTGAAAGGAACTCACCAATGAGAAAAGGATTAGTCTGGCAGGAGGATATTGTAGGGTGAGAAGTCCTCAGGGACTGAATGTTCATTTTAAAAGGTAATGGGCTCAACAAAATTATTGAGAATAAATAAAGGGCAGCTAAGTCTAAGTAGCTCTATGGATAAAGCACCAGCCCTGGAGTCAGGACAACCTGAGTTCAAATATGGCCTCAGACACTTAACTAACTATGTGATCCTAGGCAAGTCACTTAACCTTGATTGCCTCCAAAAAAAAAAAATGAGAATAAATATACCCTCTTTAGTTCTTCATCTCATCAAGGACAATTATAAGTAATTATTTTGTAGGAGTTTTAAAAACATATCAGTTAGGTCAAATAAGCAGATTGGTAAAGGCTGAGATAATTAAGGTGCCCCCTAAGTATTTCTCTTTCAAATTGTGCTCTTGAAACTCAATACTTATTGGTCAGGAAAAAATTAAAGGCAAGTACTACAGAAAGACACTCAAGGTAGGGTTGGGAACTCCATATCTCAGGCTCTGCCATGGTGCCTATCACTTTCCAGTTATCTTAAAAATAAACTGGCTCTGGCAGCTAGGTGGCACAGTGGATAAAACACTGGCCCTAGATTCAGGAGGACCTGAGTTCAAATCTGACCTCAGACACTTGACACTTTCTAGCTGTGTGACCTTGGGCAAGTCACTTAACCCTCATTGCCCTGATATATATATATATATATATATATATATACACACACACACACACACACACATACACACATACACGCATACATACATACATACGTATGTATATATATGAGAACTGGCTCCTTTATGCCTTTCTGTTCTTCTTAGACTTTGTTGCCCTCCAGGTACTCTGTGGTCCAAGGATGCTGGCCTCTTGATGCTCCCAGAACAAGACACTGTACTCTTCTTGACTCTGCATTTTCACTGGCCATCTCCCTTCCCTGGGATTCTCTTCCTCCCCAGTTCTAAACTCCTGAATTCCTTCAGATATCAGTTAAAATTTCACTTTCTGCAAAGACCCTTTTCCCAGGTCCCCACTTCACAGTACCTTCCCTCTGAGATTACTTCTAGTTTGCCCTGGTGTGTGTGTATGTATGTGTGTGTGTGTGTGTGTGTGTGTGTGTATATATATTTATTTATATATATATATATATATATATATATATATATATATTTCTATCTTGTGTGTACATAGTTTGTATGTTGTCTCCCCCATTAAAATGTTAGCTCTTTGAGGTCATGGACTGTTTTTGCCTTTCTTTGCATTCACAGTGCTTAGCACAGTGCCTGACACATAGTAACCACTTAAATGCTTATTTACCTGTCTTAAAAATACTTAAAGGAGAAGACCTGTCTATCTGTATAGTCATGGAAATTCAGTATGGTGGTGACTTCTTCAAAGAAGAAGCAGTACAGCAGCACAAGAGGGGAAGGCATCTTTGGATAGCATCAAACCATTCCTTGCATTCATGCTAAATGTGTGGGACAGATGGAGAAACAATTTAACATCAAAAAAGGTTAATGGCTTTGACGTTCCTAGAACAGAAGCACTTTGAACTAAGCAGGAAGCTACAACCTCAAGAATTTGGAGGACTAAAATTGTAGGATCATTGACTAATTCACTTTATTAACTTAATCAACTAATTAGAAATGATGCAATGCCCATTAGGAAGGAATGGAGGAGACTTGAATACTCTGGTTTGAAGAATTAACTTCATTGTCACATTAGACCATCTATGCTACTGAAGCTTCTTAGGAAATTCAAGAAATTGAACACTGATGGAGTGAAAGCCCCTAATTATGAATTCTATTCCATGGGGATGGCCATATGGGATGACAATGGATAAAGTTCCACTTTAATAAATTGTGAAAAAAAGGAAAGAGATTGGTCACACACTAAACGAACACATTGAAAACATTTTGTTACACATCTGGTTCCCTGGCTAACTATCGAATTCATTATAGGGTATAATGAAAAGCACGTTGGCTTGCAGACAGAGGAGACCTGAGTTCTAGTCCTGGTTCTGGTATTGGCCAGGAGAATATAAAGGAGATTAATTTCTACAAGGAAAACTGTACACATAGGAAAAAGTTCTTGGAATGGTGAATAGTGCCATGGAAGAGAAGGTGCCCTCTATTGACCACTCTATCTAGTAGTAGTAGTAATAGTAGTAGGGTTTGTTTGATTATAACACAGTATTCAAATACATGAAAGACCTATGATTTCATCAATTTGGGGAATTCCTGCTGTGGGGGCACCACCTCTGCTAACAGAGAACTGTACTCTGACTAGTAGATAAAACTTTAAGCAGTTTATTTCAAAGACTATAGAAAGAACATTGGCTCTAGAGTCAGAAAACCTGGATTCAAATCATACCCCCAAAATTTACTACCTATATTATCTTAGACAAGTCATTTGACCTTCCTGTGCTTCAGTTTCCTTATCTGTAAAATGATTGAGTTGAACTAGGTGGTGTCTAAGGTCCTCTCTAGCTTGGAATCTCTTCTATCACCTTATGAAAAGAAAAGCTGCTAGATTAATTGATAGCTATGCACCAGATCTTTATCTTTGACACAACAGACTAGGTACAATCCTGAAGACACATCTTTAGTAATAATTTCTTCAGCTTATACCATCACTTGCATCAGGATTTTTCTCATAGTCTTCAAAGTGTGTTCATTTTAAAGCATCAGGCTTAAAAGTACATTAAGCATATAACAGGTTTATTTAGAGCAATAAAAACCACAAAAGGACCCTTGTCATAGTAAACACTATGTAAATGTTGTTGTTTTACCTGCACTCCTGACAAACAATAATTCTAATCTCTCCTTCTGAGCTCCATTTCTCTCCCTAGAGGCTCACCTCATGGTGTCAACAAATTCATTATATCAATTAATAAAGTTCCTGCCCACCTGACTGCTACTGTGAGTCCTGAGTCGTATTCAGTGTCTTCCTCTGATTCTTTCCTTGTATCCTCTGGTTGCTTAGCCATGGAGTTGTGTTCTCTGGAGACACTATAGTCTCTTATAGGTCTCTATGGGTGTGGCCATCAGGAGCAACTCATTCGACCCCAGTGGTGCCCCCCATTTTAGCACCAGGATGCTGTTTGGCTCCATTATTCCCATCAGGGTTTGGCCTCACTCATGCCTTGTCTTAGTAGTAGGGCTCTTGCTTCTGTTGCTAGGTTTCCAATTTCTGTCAGATGGTGCTTCAAACTGCATACCTCCAGTGCGGTCACCAGCCTGGCAGTTCTGGGGTGTGTGTGTGTGTGTGTGTGTGTGTGTGTGTGTTCGTGCTAATGGGCTTTCTGTTGTCACTATACAGCACATGCCCTTCTCTCTAATTTAAAGATTTACCAACAGGTGGCATAAATGAAATAATATGATAGAACTGAAACCAAGGTAGAGAAAAACTATTCTAGTCAGTATATTTTTCTGTGTGCAAGAATCTCTAAGCCCTAGAAAGCAGTCTATATTATATGTTTTATTTTTCCTATTTTAGTTAAATTACCATGGAAAATATTTAAAATAAGGGCTTTGGGGAGTGTTAAATTTTATTACAATTTTTTCCTTCTACTTTTTAATCTGTAGCAGTCCTATAGCATGAGAAGAATGTTGTACTTCATGTCTAAAAATGTTACTGTTGTCATTTAGTTGATTAATCATATATGGCTCTTCATGACCCAATTTGGGATTTTCTTGGCAAAGATACTAGAGTAGTTTGCCATTTTTATAGATGAGGAAACTGAGACAAACAGGGTTAAATGACTTGCCTAGGGTCACAAAGCTAGCAAGTATCTGAAGCTGCATTTGAACTCGGGTACTCCTGATTTCACATCCGGGACTCTATCTACTGTACCACCTATGCACTCTCAAAAATGACCTACTGACCTACTAACAGGAGGGCATATACATTTTGTTTTTACATTAGTACCATTGATTTTATTTAGTTTGACTGTCCTATACAGTTTTGACTTGTCTGAAGGTGACCAAAGAGCACATTGGAAATATGGTTGACCTGGGTGAGGGGACATAGTCTATAGCTGTGGAATGATATAAATAATACATTATGTTGATATAATGCTTTACAGTTTAAAAAAATCTTTTCCCATACTTTTTTCCCAACTAATCCTTATGACAACTATGTTCAGTAGTCCATTCAGATATTATGTCCTTTGACAGGTGAGGAAACAGATTCATAGAGGTTATATGACTTCCTCAGGGCTAATATTTGTTTCTGATTCCTGAACCAAAGTTATTTCTACTAAGCTAATTAGCTCATATAAGGATTTAATCAATCAATAAGCATTTCATTAAGCTCTTATCATGAGCCAGGCACTGCTATATCCTATAGATACATCAAAAGGCAAAGTGTCCCTGCCTTTGAGGAGCTCACATTATAATGCAACACCATAAAAATAATTATGTATATAGGAGATCTATACAGTGTAAATAAAAGTTTATCATGGGAGTTTCCATGAATTTGACAATTCTTTAATCCACTGAAGTAATTCAACCACAGACACAAAGAGGGAACATCAGGAAGGTGGAAAAGAAATAAAAAATTAGATTATTTTTTTAAATGACTACTGAGGCAAATTTTTTCTTTATTTCTTTAGGATGAGAAAATTTAGTTCAAGAAGTGGAAAAGTGGATAGAATTTTGGTTTCTGAGTCAGGAAGACCTGAATTAGCTCCCTGACCCAAGGGCAAATGATTTAACTTCTCAGCCTCAGTTTCCTTTTCTGCAAAATGAGGATAATTATAGCACTTCCATTACATGGTTATTTTGAGGCTCAAATGGAGTAATGCATCTAAAATATTTTGCAAATCTTAAAGTATTATGTAAATGCTGCTGCTGCTACTACTCACTACTTATTACTACTACTACTACTACTACTACTACTACTACTACTACTACTACTACTACTACTATTACTACTACTACATGGGGCATATCCGCCTATGGTTGACATACACCATCCAGTAGTAGGGTTTGCTTGATTATATCTGTAAGCTCTTAGCACATAGTATTCAAATACATCAAAGATATGTGATTTCATCAATTTTGGGAATTCCTGATGTGGAACTACCACCTCTCCTAACAGAGAAGTAGACTTATTAGGACATAACATTTTGAGTAGTTTATTTCCAATACTATGGAAAGAACATTGACTCTTCATGGCACCACTATATCTCAATAACTTTTTCCCATGTATGCCATTTTACTTTTAGAAAGTAAGTTACTTTAGGGCACAGACTACCTTTGTTTTTGTGTTTGTATACCTAGTACTTAGCACAGTGCTTGGGCATAATGTATGCTCAACAAATGCTTTTTCACTCATTCATTGATTCATTCATTTTTGGGGGGGTGGGGTGGGGCAATGAGGGTTAAGTGACTTGCCCAGGGTCACACAGCTAGTAAGTGTCAAGTGTCTGAGGCTGAATTTGAACTCAGGGCCTCCTGAATCCAGGGCTGGTGCTTTATCCACTGTGCTACCCAGCTGCCCCTGATTCATTCATTTTTAAAATAGTTGGCTAGGAAGAGTATGAGAGAGAGATTAGACTTGTTCTTCTTGACCCCAGAGAATAGAGTTAGGAGCAGTGGATGATAGTTGTAAAGAAGTTTGATGTAAAAAAAGCTTCCCTATTGGTTGGATCTACCCCCAAGGTGGAAGGGGCAGGTTCCCCAATCACTGAGGCTCTTCCAACATAGGCTCAATGACTATGTATCACTTGCCTTGTAGAAATGATTCTTTTTCTTTTTTGGGGTAGGGTTGGACTAGATGGCATCTGAGGTCCCTTCCAACACTAAGATTATGTGGCTAATTTTATGACTTGCTTCCTGAAAGTCCCAAGAGTGTTACTAGGCTTTCTGAGCCAACCTGCCTCTTAGTCACTTTCTTCGTCTTCATTTACTTAACATGTTATACAAATCTTGCATACTGGCCATGATTCCACCACTGGAATATAATCCAAAGGAGGTGGCCTTTTAAAACCCAGCCATGTGGCTTTGGGTGGAGACTTGGTGTCTCTTAGAGAAAATCTTGGGCTGGGTTCCAGGAGACCTCAGTTCAAGGTTTGACTCCATCCCTCATTTGTTTTGTGATCTTGAGTTGTCATTCCTTCTCAGCTTTATTTGTTATTATTATTATTTTGATGTGCAAAGGAGGGATTATAATCCCCATGCTCTTTTATGCAGGGAGGGCAAATCCAATTAAACCCTTCAACTCAAAGACAACCAAACAGTGACTAGGAACAGGCTTTCAACTCCTGAGTAAAAATAATGCTCTGTAAATTCACAAAAGTGGGTTAATTAAGTGAGTCTTTTAAAACTCTGGTTGTTAACCAAAAAAAGTAAAATTTGATCCTTGGTTCTATGCAAAATTTGAACCTAACTCCAGAGATATATTCATAACAACTCCCCTTTATTTAGGTAACAATAATGGTAATAACTAGTATTTATATAACATTTTAAGGTTTGCACTCTGCCTTATATACCATATTATCTGATCCCCCACAACAACCTTGTGGGGTAGGTGATTTATTACAGATGAAAAAACTGATGCCACAAAAGTTTAAGTGACTTGCCCAGGGTCACACCTCAGGAACTTGTGTCTAATTTATAATTTGAATTCAGGTCTTTCTGACCCTAAGGTTTGCAAAGTACTTCTTGCACAACAACCCTATGAGGAAGGTAATGGAAATGTTAGGGTCTGTTTTTATAGAGAAGAAAATTGTGGTTGGGGAGGAGAAATCGACTTAGCAATAGATATATAGCTAGAATTTAAATATTTTGACTCCAAATACAGTCAACTCATTACACTGTTACTTCAAACATGAATATATACAGATGAACCAGTATACACAATATAATTCTGGCTCTCTGTTTCCCATGACTTTGAAATATAGAATTTTGATACCCTTACCCCACCCTTCACAAAGTTGAGATGTCTAAAAATGTGATACACTGCAGATATTTTCAGCCTTTTGTATTATATTGATCAGCTTCACTGATGTTTTTTCTCTTCTTTTTCTTCTTTAAAATACTATTGTTATATGGGGTGGCTATCTAAGAAGGGAAGGGAAAGGAACACAGGGAAAAATTTTGACAATGTGAAATTTTAAAAAATAATAAAAATATAGGATTTTTAAGAAAACAAAAAGACATTAGGTTTCTCTTCTAAGGACTGGCTATACTTATCCTAACTTATCAATCTTTCTTTTTTAGGTTCCTCAGAGGATAGAAGAGTCCACAAATGCTTCAGAAGATAGTAGTGAGGGCATCCCAGGAGTGTGGGGTGCTTGGGGTCCTTGGTCAGCATGTTCAAGGACATGCAGTGGGGGTGTCATGGAGCAGACACGACCTTGTCTTCCTAGCACTTACCGCATGAGAGGTTACCCTAGGCCTGGGGCTCCATTCCCAGCTTCAGAAAGGGCTCTCTCCTACCACTGGGCACACCTCCGTGAAGATGCAGGAAGTCCATACTCCACCCATGTCATCTCTGCCATCCGCAACTCTGTGCCCCTCCATCGAAACCAGGATCATAGAGCAGGACTGCAGTCCACGGCCACTTTTGGGGACCGAAACGATAGCCATCTAAACCAAGGGATCTTGAGGGGCAGCCGCCATTCTCATTCTCGAGGGAGAGAACCAAAATCAGAAAGAAGGTAATGTACCTGCATGTCCCGTCCCCCAAACTCATCTTCTCTTGCTAAAATATTAATAATTATGCTCTTTGGTCATATTCAGACAAGTATACGTGTATAGGACAGTCTTCTTAAATATATCCAATGATACTCTTGGAAAATATCTTGATAATAAAATAATTAATACCTTGACAATATAATACCAACAACTAATATTCAATAATAACTAATGTGTCTTTGTGTGATGGCATTTTTTTCTTGTTCCAGACCTGTGTTTTCATTGCTGTAGGGAGATCTTGAGAAAATTTCCTCTACCACTGTGAAATATCTTGCAATTTCTAGTTTGAGAGTTGCCTAAGGCACTCAGAGGTGAAGGGACTTGTCCAGGGTCACACAACTATTATGTTTCAGAAGCAGGACTTCAACCCTTCTTCCTGACTCCAAGGCCTGTTGACTAGCCACTATCTCATGTCTCCTCTTAATCATCCAACATTCAACAAGCATCTATAAGGACTGACTATGAGCCGGGCATTGTGCTTAGTGTTGGGGATGCCAAAGAAACAAACGAAATTGTGTATTCCTTCGAGAAATATAGGGAGGATGACCTGGTACCTGGGTAATCAGGATAGGTCTCCTATAGAAGTTGGCGCTTTAGCTGAGCTTTGAAAGAAACCATAGATCTTAGACACAAAGGAAAGGAAGGAGTGTATTCTAGGAATGAGGGAAGAAGGAAGTGGGGTACAGCCTATGCAAAGGCATAGGAATGGGAGATAGAACTCAGTATATGAGGGATAACAAGTAGGCCAATTTGACAGGACCTAGGAGTGTTGCAATTAAAATGAAGGTAAACTGAGGCATTAAGTTTTGAGAAAATTCGATTTGTTGGTAATTGTTAGCCTCTCAGAACTTTGTGCCTCAGTTTGCCTTCATTTCAATCATGGCAGGACTAACGTATAATAGAAAAGTAGACTGGTACCAGATAATAAAGTGCTTTCAATTTCAAACATAGGTCCTTATATTTGATCCTAGAAATAATAGGGAGCTGAGGGAACCTCAGAAGCAGAGGATTGACATGATCACATTGATGTTTTAGGAATACTGCTGTGGCAGCTGTGTAAGAAAGTCTAGAAAAGGGGAAACCAAGTAGGAGGCTATTGTACTGGTCTAGGGGAGAGGTGATAAGGGCCAGAAATAGTGTGGGGACCTTATAAGTGAGAGGAGACAGATAGAAGAGATATTTTGGAGGTAAAATTGGGAAACATGTCTATAGCCTTTGACACTGTGGATCACCTCCACCTTGCTATTCTCTTTTGCCTAGGTTTTGGGGACACTACTGCGCCCTCATTCTCTCCCTCCCCATCTAACCATTCCACAGTTTCCTTTGCTGGATCTTTCTCTGGTCATCCTCACTAACCATGGGTGTCCCACCAGACTGTGTCCTTGGTCCTCTTTTCTTCTTCATCCATACAGTTTTACTTGGTGATCTCATTATTCCTATGGATTCAATTAGCATCTCGACATTAAATGATTCTGAAATCTTTTTATCTGCCTCCAATCTAACTGCTGACCTTGTATCTCCAACTACCTATTGAGCATCTGCAGCTGGTTATACAGTTGGCTAGGCATCTAGTGGCATGGTAGAAAAAGTACTAGGCCTAAAGTCAGGAAGATCTGGGTTCAAATCTAATCCCAGACATTTACGAGCTATATGACCCTGGGCAAATCACTTAAGCTCTCAGTTTACCTCAGTTTATTTACCTGTGAAATGGGGTTAATAATAACACCTACTTCTCAAGGTTGTTGTGAGGATCAAATAAGATAACAATTTTAAAGTGCTTAGCATAGTTCCTGGAACATAGTATGTATTATGAAATATTAGCTATTATTATTATTGCCCCTGTCCCCAAACTTTCCCATCTTCCTATCTTATCTCTCTCTCTCTTTTTTTTTTTTTTTAGTGAGGCAATTGGGGTTAAGTGACTTGCCCAGGGTCACACAGCTAGTAAGTGTTAAGTGTCTGAGGCCAGATTTGAACTCAGGTCCTCCTGAATCTAGGGCCAGTGCTCTATCCACTGCGCCACCTAGCTGCCCCCTATCTTCTCTATTATAATTGAGGGTACCCCTGTATTCTCAAGTCTCTTGGGCTCACAATTTAGGTGTTATCCTTGACTCCTCACTCTCTCTCACCCCCCATATCCAATTCCTTGTCCAGACCCATTGATTTTACCTTTGTATCATGTTTTACATATGTCCCCTTCTTTCCTTTGATACCACCCTGGTATAAGCCCTCATCACTTCATGCCTGCACTATTGCAGTAACCTATTGATTGTTTTCCCTACCACAAGGCCATTTTCCACTTAGCCATCAAAGAGATCACCTTAAAGTGAAGGGCTGATCAGGCTCCCTTCCCCCCATCCAGCCCAGTGGTCCCCTGTCATCTCCAGGATCAAATAGAAGATCCTCTGTTTGGTGTTCAAAGCCCTTTATAAAGGGTCTCCCCTCTCGATTCCTCCCACCCCCAGCTTTTCCAGTCTTCTTACCCTTCTTCATGTATTCTGCACTCCAGTGACACGGGCCTCCTTTCTATTTCCTGAGTGAGACACTCCATCGGCCAACCCTGGCCATTTTCACTGACCATCTTCTGTCCCTGTTCTGTTCTGCTCCTCCTTATTTCTGACTCCTGGCTTTCCTGGCTTGCTTCAAGTCCCAGCTAAAATGCCACCTTCTGCAAGAAGCCTTTCTTGAGCCTCCTTAATTTTAGTGCCTCCCTTGTATTGAGTGTTTCCAATTTGTCCTGTATGTAAACTTATTTCTACATAGTTGTTTGTTTGTTATTTTCCCATTAGACTGTGAACTTCTTGAGGGCAGGGACCATCTCTTGCCTTTCTTTCTATCCCCAGCACTTAGCTCAGTGTCTGGCACATAGCAGCCCCTTAATAAATGTTTATTGACTCACTTGGGTGAGAGAGGATGAATAATTGAGAATGATCCTGAGATTGTGTGCCTGAGTGACTAGAAGCATGCGGTTATGCCCTTTACATAAATATGAACATTCAGAAGAGGGGTGAGTTTTGGGGAAAAGATAATGAGTTCTGTTTTGGACAGGTTGAGTTTAATATGCCTTTGGGTATCCACTTGGAAATATCTATTAGGCACTTGGTGATGTGAGATTAGATCTCAGGAGAGAGTAGGGATGAATATATAGATCTGGGAGTCATCTGTATAGAGCTAATTGAATCCATGGGAACTGATGAGCTCACTAAGAAAGAGAGTGTAGAGAGAGATTACACATGATTAGTGGTTATTACTGTATCTCCTCAGTGAAGAGTGTGCCAAATTCTTATTATTCCCAAATGGCTTGAGCAGACTTCAGGGATATCTTGGATCCTTTACTTGTTCTATTGGCTATGAGCCTTGGTACAGAGCATTTTGAACACCAAGATGGGGGTAATGGAGGTTGATCTGTTGCTTGGATTTGTAAGCTGTGCCTTAATACTTCTCTTTTCATCTTTTGATTTATTCTCATGGCCATTGAAAATATTACCGCCAACCCCACCCCAGTCTTCTGTTCTAAATAATCTTCAAAGTCAGACAAATTCTTCTTTTGTTAGGGCTTGAGAAAAAAGTTTTTAGGAGCAGGAGGTCTATTCTTTTCCTGCCCACTTAAATTCCAAGAATAGGTTATACTTTGGTTTACTAGGTGAATGTCTGGTGTTAGCCATCCCTCCCCACAAGTGTATGTTAAACATCTCTTGTGTCCATGGCACTGTGGTATAGTGGGTAGAGAGCTGGCTTTGGAGGGAAGTCCTGCCACTAAAACATATTGCCAGTGTGACTTTGGGCAAGTCACTTAACATTACAGTGCTTCAGGCCACTTTCAAGACTACAAATTATAGAGCAATATACATTGGTAGAGGGAGTTCCTCACCAAAAGCACCCTACTCCAATAGGTCTGATAAAAAAAAAAATTGCCCAAGGCATTATATCAGGCTGTGGAAGTAGAAAGCCAAGTACAAACCAGTCACTACCACCAAAGTACTTTTTGGCTTGGGGGCACACCATACAGAGTATTCTTTTTCTTTTTTTTTTTTTTCTTTTTTTTTAGTGTGGCAATTGGGGTTAAGTGACTTGCCCAGGGTCACACAGCTAGTAAGTGTTAAGTGTCTGAGGCCGGATTTGAACTCAGGTACTCCTGACTCCAGGGCCGATGCTCTATCCACTGTGCCACCTAGCTGCCCCAGAGTATTCTTTTTCAAGTAAGGGTTGGACTAGGTAAAACAACATAGGCCCATCTAAGTCTCCAAATCTGTGATTATGTGATTCAGTGAAGAGTTCTGTTGCAGTTTGCTTCTGATAATTATCATTAGCACTAGGAAATTTTTATGTATTAGAGCTATAGGTTAGATCTTTATTCTAGAGTGAAGTTGGGGAATTAGCAAGTATTTATGAGCGCCTAGTAATAATTTAAGGATAGCTAGGTGGTGTAGTGGATAGAGCATCAGGCCTGGAGTCAGGAGGACCTGAATTGTATTAGAGAGGGGATTATACATGAATCTATCCAGTCTATATAGTCAGCTCATAAAGTGATCTTCCTGAAAAAAAAGTGATCTTTCTTCGCTATTCAATAAACTCCCATAACTCCCCTACCTTGGTCCCCATTACTTCTAGGATCAAATAGAAAATCCTTTGTTTTACTTTTAAAGCATTTTATAACCTGGAGCCTTTCTGATTATTTTTTGGGGGGAGGGTGAGACAATTGGGATTAAGTGACTTGCCTAGGATCACACAGCTAGTAAGTGTTAAGTGTCTGAGGCCGGATTTGAACTCAGGTCCTCCTGACTCCAGGACTGGTGCTCTATCCACTGCACCACCTAGCTGCCCCTTGATTTTGTTTTACTTGACTCCCCTCTACATACTCTGTAACTGAGTGATATAGGCCTTCTTGTTATTCCTTGTGCAAGACCCTCCATCTCCCAATTCTATGCTTTTTCACTGGTGTCCTCCAGACCTAGAATGTTCTCTCTCCTTTTTTCTGTCTTCCACTTTCCCTGGTTTCTTTCAGGTCTCAGCAAAAATCCTTTCTTCTGTAAGAAGCCTTTCTTGGTCGCCTTTAATGGTAGTATCTTTGCTCTGAGGTTAAATTTAATTTATCTCATATATATATATATATATATATATATATATATATATATATATATACACACACACACACACACATATACACATACACACACATGTATACATATATGTATATCTTATATATATCCATCTTTTATATGTGTGTATGTATGTATATATGTATGTATATGTGTCTGTACACACATATACACACACACGTGTATATCTTGTATATATCTATCTTTTATATGTGTTTATGTATGTATATATGTATGTGTGTCTGTATACACACATATATACATATAAACACACATATGTGTATATCTTGTATATATCTATCTTTTATATGTATGTGTATATATGCATGTATGTATGTGTGTGTCTGTATACATACACAGACACACATAATTTGTACATACTTGTTTTCATGTTGTACCTCCCTGCTCCCCCCACCCCCATTAGAATGTGAGCTCCTTAAGTGTAGAGACTGTTTTTCCTCTTTTTTTGGTATCCCTAGCACTTAGCACAGTGCCTTGTATATATTAGTCATTCAATAAGTGCTTGCTGACTAAATAAATGGTATATAACTTAGTGGTCCCAAAGACTGGTATGAAACAATACCAGGGGTGAGGATGAGCATCAGAATAAAATCATCATATACAAAAGAACTGAATAGGGAAGAGACTGTGGATCTCATCCTGTTCCCTATAGACTTTCCTTTTTTTTCAATCTTCTCTTTATTTTCTTACCAGTGGGGATTTTTTTTCTTGATCTAATAATGGGAGGTGCAGTTATTATTTACTATGAAATTACAGGGTTTTAATCATCCTCTTCTATTTTGACAGCACCAGCTGAAACAATCTAAATATTAGCGTGGGAGCTTGTACTGGAGCTAGTTTCCTTGGTTTTCTAGGTTGATGAAGATAGCATTTGCTTATATTTATCATTGACTAGTAACATGCAGAGCAAATGTGCCCCTAAAGAGAATATCAGCATGCTTTTGGGATTGTTGCCTATTTTACTCCCAAGTTTAATTTAGAAGCTTGGGGTGAAGGTTGTTAGATGATCTAACTAACATGCCTTATGCTTAGGAGAATTTTATTTTAATTTTAGGGAACTGTTGATATATATATAATAAAACACATTCATAAAACCCATATTTCTCAGGTGCCTATTAAGAGTTAGGTGCTGGGGCAGCTAGGTGGTGCAGTGGATAGAGCACCGGCCCTAGATTCAGGAGTACCTGAGTTCAAATCCGCCCTCAGACACTTAACACTTACTAGTTGTGTGACCCTAGGCAAGTCACTTAACCCCAATTGCCTTACCAAAAAAAAAAAAATGAGTTAGGTGCTAATACAAAGATAATAAGATATAGTCCATGTTTTCAAGAAGATTAAAAGAGATAAGGGGAGATTATATGTACACAAATAAGTAAAATACAAGATAGTATGAGACATGTGCCTTAAGAGAAGTATAAAGTGCTTGTTCAGAATTTGGAGGAGAGAATGGTCAGCTTTAGCTAGGTGATCAGGTGTGGAGGAGATAGAATTTGAGCTAGGCTATGAAGGATGGGTAAGATTTTTTGTTTGTTTCTTGGCTTTTTTGTGGGGCAGTGAGGGTTAAGTGACTTGCCCAGGATCACACACCTAGTGAGTGTCTGAGGTCGAATATGAACTCAGGTCCTCTTGAATCCAGTGTCGGTGCTTTATCCACTACGCCACCTAGCTGTCCAGGATGGGTAGGATTTTGACAGAATGAGGTATTGGTGGATCATAAGGCTGAAAAGTTTGGTTAATAAAATTATTATCCCCTTGTTGTGGATTTGTTGTGATTAATTCCTTCAAACTGGGAAACCTGTTGGATGTCTAACGCCATGCTAGGCACTGTGCATATCACAAAAAGAATGCAAGGCAGAATCCTTACTCACAAGGAGCTGTCAGTTCTCTGTTGAAAAGTGAAAAGGACACAAAGCAAAGTAGCCAGAAAGATATGTCAGAGTACTAATCTATGTTATAGATGAATACAATAGGAAGGAAGGAAGGAAGGAAGGAAGGAAGGAAGGAAGGAAGGAAGGAAGGAAGGAAGGAAGGAAGGAAGGAAGGAAGGAAGGAAGGAATTTTTAAAAAGTATCTCCTATGTGTAAGTACTTTGAAAACGTTCTTATTTGATCCTCAAAACAATCCTGGGAGGTAGATGTTATTATTATCCTTATTTTAGAGTTAAGGAAAATGAGGCAGACAGAGTGTAAATGGTGCAGGGTCCACTGTTAGTAAGTATTTAAGGTGAGATTAGAACACAGGTCTTCCTAATTCCAGACTCAGTGCTCCATCCACTACATCACCTTGGTGCCTTAATAGTTTCAGCACAGTTGAAAAATCGAGACAACACATCATGTATGTTGGAGAGGTCAGGAAAAGTTTCCTAAAAGAAGACAAATGAGTCAGAGACTGATGAATGAGTAGAATTTAAATAGGTGAAACAGAAATGGAATGAGCATTCAAGGCATGAAGAACAGTTAGGAGGATACTTGAGGAAGCTTAGTGACATCAAGGATAGGGTGGTGGTTGAACTTTGAGCCAGGAAGGCATGGGTTCAGATCATGTCTTGGACACTTACTAGCTGTGTGACCCTGACTTGACCCCTTAGCCTCAGTTTCCTCATTTCTAAAATGGAGAAAATAACAGCATCTACCTCTTAGGGCTGCAATGAGGCTCAAATAAGATAATGTAGTTAAAGTACATTAGAAATTTTTTTTTTTGGTGAGGCAATTGGGGTTAAGTGACTTGCCTAGGGTCACACAGCTAGTAAGTGTTAAGTGTCTGAGGCCGGATTTGAACTCAGGTCCTCCTGACTCCAGGGCTGGTGCTCTATCCACTGCGCCACCCAGCTGCCCCCATTAGAAATTTTAAAGTGCTATATAATTGCTGGCTGTCATCATCAGCACCATTGTCATGATCATCATTGTCATCGTCATCATCATCTTTTCTTGACATAATCCAGAAATGAGGTCAGCAGAAAGGGCTGGGAATGGAGACCTACTGGGGTGTGGCAAGCAATTTGGGAAGGTGTCAGTTGTGTGTAATATGGAGAAATCTAGACAAGTTTATAAAGTGACTTGAAAAGTGACTTCCATTTATACTAACCATGTGGAATGTTATATTCACAATGTGCTTATAATTCTGCTTTTGAGAACACACCCAATACCAAGAGCTCTTTGGCTTTTTAAAAGCAACATTTGCAGTGGCACCGTGGAAAGACCAGAATTCTATGCTCTAATTCCAGGACCCTTTAGATTCATATTCCAAAGTTACCTTCCTGAAGCTAACAGAAACCAAGCAACTAAATATGTGTTAATTAAGCAGTAAGTCATAAACAACATATGACATCCAATATTAAAATTTTATTTAATTATTTTAGCAGGCACCTTCCAACTATCCCACTGTTTAAACTAATAGCTATTTTTTGAATACCTATTTTATCTCTAGTATTGAGCTAGACTTAATTCATAATATCTAGCACTTAGGCTCTGCCCCTGGGAAAATGACAGTCTCATTGAAGGAACAAGGCCCAGAAACTGTAACCATAAGCTAATAGGACTGATTACACCAGAACTACTACCTTTGAATGAGGCAGCATGCTAGAGTGGAAGATGCTGGGGTCAAAGAACATTGGCTTTGTGTGCTAGGCCTGACATTTACCCTGTATGACCTTGGGTACATCACTTAGCCTGCTTAGGCTTCACTTTCCTTATTTGTCAAATAAAGGCATTAGAAGTGGTGACCTCCACAGCCCCTTCCAGATTGACCCTGTGATGCCATGAGTATTGTCTTCTTCAAAGCAGTCATTGTCTGGTCAGGCTTACCCTTCCATTCTGGTGGCATTTCTCAAAACATTTTTGAAGATCTTCTTTCTTTGGCATCTGTGGCACATTGTTTTGAACATACACAAACACAAAAGAATGCCGCAAGTCCTTGTGTTTTGAGGGTGGAGTTGATTTTATTTTTGGAAATAGTCAAATGTCATCTGGAGTCAAGTTGAAGCTCAGTCTGGAGAATAAAAAAACAAATAGTTATATTTAGAGGTAGAAAGAAGTTAGAGGAGCTTGGGCCTCATGACTTTGATCTCGATAAAGTAGGTTGTTAGCTGAGAGTGAAGAAGAGATGTTGTCTATTTCATTATCTATGAATAGTTTTAATACATGTACATACATTTTAAAATTATTTTTATTGACATTTATTAAGCACCTCTTATGTGTCAGGTTCTGTTCTAGGTGTTAGGGATACAAAAAGAGGCAAAAGACACACCCTGCCCTCAAGGAGCTTACAATCTAATGGGAGATATCTTTTGCTTTTACATTTACCTATAGTTCCCCCTATATTTTTCCCTCTCCAGCCTCCCAGAGGTCTTATAGTATAACATAAGTCATTATGTTATAATATGATATATATGATTATATTATCTCTTATAACAAAGATTTTTTTAAAGAAAGAAAAAATCATGAAAACCCAATAAACACATTGAAAAAATATGACATAATATTAAATATTCCATGCCTGTGGACCCCAACCTCTGCAAAGAAGCAGGGAAAGGTAACCCAAACTTGTTCTCTGTGATTTAGTGATTTTCAGTTTTGATGTTTTGTGACTGTTGGTTTTTCCATTTACTTTGTTGTAGTCATTCCAAAGTTATTTTCTGTATAAAAATAATAATTGAGCTAGATTCCATATGTTATCTCAGCACTCATTTACCCATATTTAGGGTAAGTCTTTGAACCTATATTACCTAAAGAGGCCTCATTGGCCATTTGCTAACAACTACCAAATTATAGCCATGTTGCTTAGGAAGAACTGATTGACCTCTAAGTCAAACCAAGTCAATATACACTTAAACACTTATGTGCCACAAAAAAATGACCTATCTCATTTAAGCAATTAGCCAACCAGAATGTATTAAGTTCCTATGATATTCCATGTATGGAACATGGAACAGTGACAGAATTGGAGTTATATATGATATAGCGTTTTTTGTTGTTGTTGTTGTTGTTGTTTTGTTTTGGTGGGGCAATTAGGGTTAAGTGACTTGCCCAGGGTCACACAGTAAGTGTGAAGTGTCTGAGGCTGGATTTGAATTTACGTCCTCCTGAATCTGGATTCTGGTACTTTATCCACTGTGCCACCTAGCTGTCCCTGATATAGCCCTTTTAAGTGCAAGATCATAGAGTGTGCCATCTTCCTCAAAATCAATGTGCATCTCTTCTATCCCATTAATATCACCAGGTCTTTGGTAGAGACTAAATTAGTACAAGGATTTGTATTGACCATTTTATAATTGTCAAATATTTTCATCCATTCATTGTTGCCTTAAATGATCTGGAATCCAAGGTCTCTGTCTTGCATCACACCAGACAAAAGAGTTGATGAATTCCAGAGAGTGATAGACAGGCTTCTCCCTGCCTTCTCTGAAATTCAAAATACTTAGAGTAATTTGAAAATGGTACTGAGTTCGGTTCATCCTTTCTTCCTCCTTCCGAGTATAGGAGAATAGAATCTGAATGTTCCACAACAGGGAACTGTCCAGGGCACAGGTCTACCCAAGTGGGAGAGTGTATGTTGATCCACAGGTCCTGATTCCCTACTTCTGCTTTGGTAGATAATACCATTTCTAAGGCTAATGAGGAAATAAAAAAACAGAACACAACTTTCTCTTTGCTTACCTCCATCCCCATCCCAGCAACTCTTTTTTAAAAATTATTATTATTTTTATTTTATTTTTGAGGCAATTGGGGTTAAGTGACTTGCCCAGGGTCACACAGCTAGTCAAGTGTTAAGTGTCTGAGGCTGGATTTGAACTCAGATCCTCCTGAATCCAGGGCCAGTGCTCTAGCCACTGCGCCACCTAGCTGCCCCCCATCCCAGCAACTCTTAACCATTTTATTCTTTAGGAAATATGGTACTAATAAGGGGCACTGACTATTAAGCAAGATAATTCATGTAATGAGTTTCCTTTCTCTTCTCCCCCTCAGCTACGTGGGAAGACACAAGGTGAGCAATATTACTTGGTAATATTATCTTGTTGTTGCCACCATGTAACAAGGGGAGCAGAGCAGATGGCCAGGAGACACAGGTTCCCATTCAAATTTTCAAACGTGATTTTGGAGCCTTACTATTTTTATTCATTCCGCTTCCAGAAGAAGTAAAAAAATGAATTCCAAAGCTTTCATCATCATCCTGGGCATTGGTTTGTTGTACATGTATTCGTGTGTGTGTGTATGTGTGTGTATATGTATGTGTGTGTGTTTGCATATTTTCCCAGAGCTTCTGTCTTCTGTAGTCAGGTTGAAGATTTCTTAAAATCAACTATCACAAATCATATTTTCATTCGTTTCAGTCTGTCTCTGCATTTCTGTCTTTATTTGTCCAATTTCTCATTGTTTAGCTGTCTGTTTATTCACTTATTCATTTATCTCTCTATTTGTTTATTTTTACTAAAAGTTTTTCTCATTTCTTTGCTTGTGGAAAGAGCTCCCTATTTAGAATTGATAGATCTGATTCCCAGTCACTGCTTTGGACTCTTTTGTAGCAAACCTTAGTGATGGCACAAGGGATAAATCCTGGGCTATAGCCATGTGACCCTGGGCAAATCACTTAAACCCTCTGAGCTGTAGTTTGTTTAAGTTCCTTGGATGATTCAGACAAAAATATGAATATGAGTATCTCAGAAAGTATGAAGTGCCATGTGAATGAAAGGTATCTTATTATTATTATTACTATTTTTACTACTACTATTATTATTTTACTATTACTATTATTATTATTACTATTTTAAGTAGTGTTGCTTATTTTTAAATGATATTTGGGTTTCAGAGCCTGTTTTCCTGCTGTGTCCTCCTGGCAAAGGTTTTAATTTAGAGAGTCATTGGTTTTGAAACATCTGAAATGGCACCTACTATATGCGTTGGACAAATCATTCCATTGCATCCCTCCCTGGGAAAACAGCTTTGGATGCATGTGGGGGTCATTTGTTTTTTCAACTCCTCCTTTCCTGCCCATTTTCCTGCTGGCTTTTTACATTTCATCATTAATAATTCTGAAGCAATCTGTTTTTTCTTTCCCTGAGGCCTCCCGAGTAGAGAAGGCTTGTTTATGTCTCTGAAAGTGGAAACTTGCCATTAATTAAATGCCACAAAAACTACACACGTATTTCCTGATTCCCCATTGACCCTTGGGGAGTCAGGTTACGGAATGGCAATGGCCACATGTCATGGATCCTGGTGCACTGGTGCTATTGGTTGCTCTCCTTGGAAACCCTCAAACAAATCCCCTGGATGAACCATTTCATAGAATAACAGCTAGTTCTGTAGTGTAGCACACAGGGCAGGCAGTTTCTGTTTGCAAATACATGTCCTTAGTTCTCTCTTCTCTCTTCTCCTTTCTTTCCTCCTCTCCCTCTGTTCTCTCCCTTGTTTCTTCTCTCCTCTCTTTCCTCCCCTCTTCCCTTCTTTTTTCTTTCCTCCTTTCTTCTCTTCCCCTCTTCTATCCTCTCCTCTTTATTCTTTACTCTCCCTTCTCCTCTTTTTTCTCCTCTCCTCCCTTCTCTTCCCCTCTCCTTGTTCCTCCTCCTCTTTTTTCTTCTCTTCCCTTCCCTTTTTATTTCTTCCTCTTCTTTCTTCTCCCTTTCTTTTCTTCTCTTTCCCCTTTTTCTTTTCCTCTTTTCCCCTCTTCCCCCCTTATTTTTTCTTTCCTCCTCTCCTCTCTTCTCCCCTTCTTTTCTTCTCTCTATTCCCCCTCTATTCTCCCCTCTTTTCTCTTCCCCTCTTCCTCTCCTCCTCTTTTTGTCTCTTCTCCTTTCCCTATCCTCTTTTCTCCCTCTCTCTCCTTCCTTCCTTCCTTCCTTCCAAAAGCTTTATTTCTTCCCCTTTCTGAACCTATCAGCTCCATTTAATCCCCAATCACTTGACTTGTTATAAATGCTACTTGCTGGTAATAACCAGGTAAATGGCATTTTAATGTACTTTGGTTTCTAAAGAGGAAATCTTAGATTGCCCTTTCAGCAAGAGGGTTTCATAGCATAACCGTGTCTGCTGGTGTGTGCAGTTATGCCTGTAGGACAGAAGAATTGGAGATAGATCAAGGTTTGAGTTACTCTGATCTTAGGCAAGGATCCAAGAACCCTTGCTCATTTCTTTTTCCTTTTTTTATTTTTTGGGTGGTGTTTCATTAAGCATCAGAAGTATTTAATTAGTTATCTGAATAGCGATCCCAGTTGCCATAAGAATGTTGTACAGAATGCCCTCTAGATCATTCATAACTGCACGTCATATCTGAAAGCAGGATACAACGGACTATGGGAAAAGGTCAGAATACAGATTTTTTTTTAAATGGGGGGGGGGTGTTAATTTCACTTCTGACCTTCTTTTACGGATTCCCTTTCAAGATTAAATGGCACCAGTCAGTGAAGAAATGGGGTATAGTCTACCCTTTTTTGTCACTGGTAGAGCTGTCATGCCAACAATCAGAGGGCGAAGGTTTCCTGGTCTAAAACCAGGCCTCTGGGTCTTCACCTTCCCCTCCTACTTCTTTCTTCTCCTCTGGTACCTTTTTCACATCCTTCCTCACTGCTATCCGGTGCCTTCTGATGGTTCACATGCACAATTCAACCGTAAGGCCATGTGAGGGAATCTTTGGGGACAAGCCCTAGACAGTGCTAATTTAGAAAAGAAATAATTTCATTTTGCACAGTTTGCTTGGCCTCAGTTCAAGGCAAAAAAAGAATCCCTTCCAGGCGTTCTTTGTCACCACTTCCATTTTAGTCCAAAAGCTATTCTTGTAGGCTCTGGCTCTTGGGATTATGGTTCTGCTGGCACTAGTTGACCCTATTTTCCACTCTCTAGGTCAAGCTATTGCCCCTCCACTTTTGTTCTTTGGATGCTAAAGATATGGGCAGAATCTCATTTTTGTGTGGTTTTAGCATTGAGAAAGCTCTTTCCTCCTGTGAGGTAGGTGGTTGGGGTCTGGACCTGTGATCTCTTTTGTGTAGGTTAATCATGTTGTGGAAACCCCCTTCACTGATGCAATTGGACTATTCTTCTCAAATTTAGTTTAGATAGGTGCCCAGGGGCACTGAGAGGTTAAGTGACTTTCTTTTTGTTAATTTATTATTTTTTTATTGAACAAAAATGTGTTTTCTTCCTTTCAACTTCCATTCCCTCTTTTCTGTTGCCATTGGAGGTGGGTACAGGAAAAGAAAACCCTTGAAACATGCATATCAGGGGCAGCTAGGTGGTGCAGTGGATAGAGCACTGGCCCTGGAGTCTGGCCTCAGACACTTAACACTTATTAGCTGTGTGACCCTGGGCAAGTCACTTAACTCCAATTGCCTCACAAAAGAAAGAAAGAAAGAAAGAAAGAAAGAAAGAAAGAAAGAAAGAAAGAAAGAAAGAAAGAAAGAAAGAAAGAAAGAAAGAAAGAAAAGAAAGAAATATGTATATCAAACAAAATTAATTCCCACGTTAGCCATGTCCAAAGACTATACATCTCATTCTGTACTGTGAGCCCATCATCTTTCTGTTAGGAGGCAGGCAGCATGCTTCATTCTTGGTCCTCTGGAATCATGGTTGGTTACTTCATTGATCAGAGTTCTTAAGTTTAAATGACTTCCTCATGGTCTTTACTAGTATATATCAAAGGCAGGGATTGAAATCAGGTTTTACTGACTCCAAGGCTGCTCCTCTGTCCACCCTACCTTTCTATCTCTTGAGGTAGGTGATGAGTCTCAGTATTTCATTTCATAGGAAACAACAACAACAACAAAGAGAGAGGATGTTATTTCTTATACACTTATATGTTGGATTCAAACACAGATGTCCTGAATTTGACTCTCCTGGATAGTCCAAAGCTCTTTCCATGATATCAAGCTCTTTCCTGCTTAGTTGGCACAACAGATAAAGCAGTGGGCATGGTCTATCCACTTCATTCAAGACCTCTATTCAAATCTGAACTCAGATGCTTATTTACATACCAGTTATATGACTCTGGGCAAGTCATTTAATCTGTCTCAGTTTCTTCACCTGTAAAATTGGGTTAATAATATAGCACCTACCTTTCTGGCTTTTGTGAGGATCAAATGAGATCACATTTGCAAAGCTCTTAGAACAGTGCCTAGTAGGTGTTTTATAAATGCTTGTTTCTTTCCTTCCTTTTCCACACTTCTTTCAATTGCCACACGTTTTTAGATGTTCTATAAGGTCAAGAATAAATTGACTAAATCCCTCTTCTTGTTTTTTCCTATTCTTTATGATCAGATGATTTAGAGGCAGAAGGATCTTTAGAGGTCATTTAGTCAAACCTTTCATTTTACAGATATACCATGGTTTCCCAGAATAGAGTGAGTGCTTCATGAGCTAACTCCCAAAATTTAGATCTACACCTTGGAGAATAAATAACTCTCATTGTTTTATACTTCTTCTAGTCGAAGGGTTCTTAACATTTTTTATGTAATAGACCCCCTTGGGCAGTGAAGTCTGTAGACCCTCTTAGAACAGAATTTTAAAATGCATATAAGGGGCAGCTAGGTGACATTTACTACCTGTGTGACCCTGGGCATGTCACTTAACCCCAATTGCCTCACCAAAATGCATATAAGATACATAAGATGACCAAAGGTTAGTGAAATTAAAGATATAATTTTTTTCCTTTCCAATTTACAGAACCTCCCCCACCCCCTTCTCTAGAAAGATATCCCTCTATTTCTGAGTGGCCACTTTTGATGAAGTGAACCTTTGTCTGTTACATCCTTTCCCTTTAATTCCTCTTGAAGGAACAACTATAGCTTTGGGGTCTGAAAACAGAAAACAACTTGTACTTCTGACCTGAACTCAGAAGAAACTACACTGACTACATCTGACTTTGAAATAGGGGATTACTCAAAGAATGTCTGCTGAGTGAGCAGTTTGATTGTCTCAGTTGATTTAAAAGCTTCCTTCCTGGAGAGTCATCAACAGTGGCCTTCCCAAACAACTGTTCCTGAAGGAGGATGACAGGTCCCATCCTCCTCCTCTCCACCCCCTTTTCATGCATAATCTTATTTATAAATGAGGCCACTAACAGGATTTTTTTTTGTATAAACTTCACTTACAAGCCATAGATACTTGAAGATGTTAACCCATCTGTTGTTTTGTGAAGACCTTGCTATTATGGAAAGAGCATCAGCAAGACATCCTGCATGTTGAAATCCTGGAGAGAGCCGCATGGGGGTCTTAATTGTGGTTCTGCCCACTTTAACTCATGAAATGGTTTTTAATTTTAGCAGGATACTTCATACATCAAAGAATCACAGAATTTTAGAGTTGGAAAGAACTTCATTAACCATATTTTTCATCTTATGGCTGAAAAAAAGCAACCTAGACCATAGCATACTTGACAAGAGCCCCATCTCTGTTTGATGACCACCAAGGAGAGAGATTTCACTACCTCCCAAAGCAGCCGTTTTGGACACACACCTCCAGTTGTGATAAACTATTTGGTGACATTAGGCCTAAATTCCCCTGTATTGTTTCAGCATCATGACCGGCACACAGTAGGTACTTAAGAAATTCTTATTGGCTTGACTTGTGTCTGGTTCTGTCCTCTTTGGTTAAACAGTACAGAAAAAGTGACAGCTTCCCTTTTCAGGAGTCTTAATCTTGCAAAATTCCCCTTTCCATGAGACTGATATAGGCTCTGCAAGTTAGTCTTAGTTGCCTTGGGCATTAGGAAGTTATTGGTCCAGGCTCTGCCACAGCCCTCATGTCTCAGAGCCAGGACCCCCTGATTCCAATGCTATCTCTCTATTTACTTTGTCATTTGGCCTCTGCTAAGATAGTTTCTGGTAGAATTCAAATGACTACACATGTGTTAGAAATGATTTTGGGGAAAGCAAAAGGTCACATGAGGTTTATGATCATAAGTAGCTATTTACCAGTGCTTTATCTTAAATATTGTTTTCTCTCTTATTTCTTAGGATCATAGTTTAGGGATGGAAAGGATCATAGAGTGCATATAGTTCAAACCCATCATTTTGCAGATGGAGAAACTGAGACCCAGAGAGGTTTAGTGACTTGCCCAAGGTCAAAAAGGTGGTCACTGAACATAGGCCCTCTGACTCTACCTACAGTATCCTTTTCAGTGTATTTCTCTACTTCCTCATTAAGATGAGTAAGAAGAATTAAAAAAACAACAACCAAACAACTTGTGATAAAGAATTCCTAAATGACTCCTTGACTTAAGTGTGCTAAAAAGTTCACTTATACTATCTCCCATGTTCAGAATGGCTTTTTGTCCCTCCCTCCTTCATATGTTGAAATCTCTCTTCTCTTTCAAGGCCCAACACAAAGTCCAACTTTTCTCTTAGTTCAAAAGGATTTCTCTGCCCTCAGATTGTCCTAGGGGAGTTCATCTGGGTCACTCCTTTTCCATCACCACAGCATACCTTTTATTATGCTTACTTGAGGACATTCCCTCCATTATCAGATTATAAACTCCTTGAGGCTTGAGATGGTTTTATTATCTTTGTATGTCCAGTTCCCAACACAATGTTTTGCAAATTAAAACAATATTTCTTGTTTTATGTTTAATTTTTTTTTGAAAAACAAAACTCTCCAAGAATTTTTGAAAAAAGGGGGGGAGACATTCAATTCCCCACCACAAAGCCATCTTTTTTTTTTACATGTGTGCATTCTTTCTCTCTCTGCCCCCTCTCTTTCTCTCTTCCTCTCCCTTTCTCTCTCCCCCCTCTCCTCTCTCTCTCTCTCCTTTTATCATTCATCTTTCTTTCTCTTCTATCTTCCATCCCTTTCCTCTTTTTCATTCACTGGTTTTCACATCTATATCCTGCCATTTTGAGAAATCATTTTTGTATTTCCTCTATGGCAAGTAGCTCCTGAACTCACTTGGAAAATATCTATTATTCTTATAACAGAACCTCCTGCACATCAGGCCATAATGAGTCACTAGCTTTTGCCTACAGTGATACCAGGCAAGGCTAGGTGAGTGCAAGTTGGATTCCAGGCACTGAGTCTGGATACAAAGTAGAATCCCAGAGCCCCTTTAAAATAATGTGGACACTGTCCACAGTGAGGCTAGAAAGATTCCACAGGAACTTCGGCTTTGTCATTGACATTTAGGCACTAGTGACTCACATTCATGCCTGCCTCTCCCAGCTACCACTGACCTCTGGGCTGCCAACCTAAAGAATACTCCTTCCCTCCAGGAAGTTGCCTGGCTCCTCATAATAAACGAACAATTAGTTTTGTTTACTTAATGACTTGATTTGGGACCAAATCAGGTATCTGGTAAGCCATCAAATGGCATTTTTGAGTCCTGGATGTATGTTTGCCTATCTGGGATAAATCAGTGATACAAGCCAGTCAGGATTCATGTCATGCAGCTGGACAAGATCACACATAATGAAGTCCTGGAAGGCAGCCAACATGCTCTTTTAAAAAAATGTTATCTGTTGTATAGCACCTTGTATTTTTCAAATTCCTTTCATCTATATTCATTATGCCAAGGTTAAGTGACATCTCTAAGGTCATGGGGTAAGGCACTTGCAGACCTGGGGCTGAAACTGAGTTCTCCTGATTCATGGTCTATTGTTCTTATCGCTAAATCAGGCTGGTGGAAGATAGGCATCATGTTGTAGGGAGGCAACACGTTGTAGTAGAAAGAGCCCTGGATTTTGGATACTAGTGACTCACAAATATATGAGATAGACTTTGAGGGAAATAGGTTTAGAAACACTGACTACATTGATAATTTCAACTATAGTTATATGAGCCAGTATGGGGAAGCCCTGCCATACCTTTCATCAGAAAGCCTGGTTTTGAATTTGGTCTTGGCCACTTGCTATTGAGAAGGCAATAGGGTACAGGAGAAAGAGGGCTGGATTTGGAGTTAGAGAGCCCTTCTGAGTTTAAATGCCAGCCCTGCCTTTGAGGACCAGACTGACTTGGACAAAGCAATGCACTACTTAGTCTCCTTTTGCTTATCTGTAAAATGGATTCAGACTGGGTGGTCTCAAAGGTACTTTCCAGCTCTAAAATCCTCTGATCTCAGACACTTTGTTGTTTACAATGTTTGTAATGGTCTGGGATTAGGAAGGTGGGTGATTTCCAGATACTAAACATATATAATAAGAACATGTACAATGATGGCCATTTCAAACACTCTCAAGGAAACAATTTGAAGGGTTATTACTGCAAAGGCAACCTTAGGAAATTGACTCTAAACACCTAAAACAAACAAACAAAAATGGTTCTGTTATATACCCTTGTCAAGCAGACTTATGTAAAGAGTCAGAGATGTAAACAACAATGAATAGATCAACAAGGGAAGGGGGTCAGCTAGGTGGTACAGTGGATAGTGCATTGGATTGGCCTTGGAATCAAAAGGCTCTGCTTGTGTGACCCCAGACAAGTCCCTTAACCTTGATTGCCTCCAAAAAAATTTTAAAAATAAATCAACAAAAATTTGTTAAGCTCTTTATACTGGACACTATGCTGGCTTCTGGAGACACAAGACAAAAAGCAAACAGATCTTGTGATCAAGGAGCTTGTTGAATAATAGGAGGGAAACAACATATATGCATATAAGTAAATAATAATAGCACACACTTATTTGGTGCTTTAGGTTTACAAATCACATTGCATATGCTATCTCATTTGATTCTCACAACAACCCTGTGAGGTAGGTGCTATTATTATTCCCATTTTCCAGGCTGGAATACTGAGGCTGAGAAGATGAGGGACTTGCCTAGGATGGTGCAGTATCAGAGACATGTTTCAAATTCAGGTATTGACTAAAAACCCAATACTCCACCCACTATGCTATCTAGCTTCTCTACAAAGTATATTCAAGTAAATAAAAATAAATTTTGTGGGGAGTAGAGGCAATAGTATAACCAGGGGGAATAACAGAGTGCAAACATATTGGATAGACTTTGAAGTTAATAAGTTTTTGTTTGTTTGTTTGTTTTGCAGGGCAATGAGTGACTTGCCCAGGGTCATGGAACTAGTAGTGTCAAGTGTCTGAGGTCTTGTTATAAGCAGGCATGGTCAAGCAAAAAAATTTCTATAGTGGCCACATTAAAAAAAATGCTTTGTACAAACAGAAGCAATGCATCCAAAATTAGAAGGGAGGCAGAAATCTGGGAAACAATTTTTGTGGCCAGTACTTCTGATAAAGGCCTCATCTCTAAAATATACAGGGAATTAAATCAAATTTATAAGAATCCAAGTCATTCCCCAATTGAGAAATGGTCAAAGGATATGAACAGGCAGTTTTCTGAAGAAGAAACCAAAGCTATCTATTCCCATATGAAAAAATGCTCTAAATCTCTAATGATTAGAGAGATGCAAATTAAAACAACTCTGAGGTACCACCTGACACCTATCAGATTGGCTAAAATGACAAAAAAGGAAAATAATAAATGTTGGAGAAGCTGTGGCAAAATTGGAACACTAATTCATTGTTGGTGGAGCTGTGAAGTGATCCAATCATTCTGGAAAGCAATTTGGAATTATGCCCAAAGGGCGATAAAGCTGTACATACCCTTTGACCCAGCAATACCACTTTTGGGTCTTTTTCCCAAAGAAATCATGGAAAGGGGAAAGGGACCCACATGTACAAAAATATTTATAGCTGCTCTTTTTGTGGTGGCAAGGAATTGGAAATTGAGGGGCTGCCCATCAATTGGGGAATGGCTGGACAAGTTGTGGTATATGAATTCAATGGAATACTATTGTGCTGTAAGAAATGATGAGCAGGAGGAGTTCAGAGAAACCTGGAGGGTCTTGCGTGGGCTGATGATGAGTGAAATGAGCAGAACCAGAAGAACATTGTCCACAGTATCATCAACATTGAGTGTTGATCTATTGTGATGGACTATATTCTTCTCACCAATGCAATGGTACAGAAGAGTTCCAGGGAACTCATGATAGAAGAGGATCTCCAAATCCAAGAAAAAAAAAAAAGAACTGCGGAGTATAGATGCTGAATGAACCATACTATTTCTTTTAGTTTTGGTGCTGTTGTTTTTTTTCTATTTTGAGGTTTTTCATCATTGCTCTGATTTTTTCTCTTATAACATGACTAATGCAGAAATAGGATTAATGTTATTATGTGTGTGTGTGTGTGTATATATATATATAACCTATATCAGATTACCTGCTGTCTAGGGGAGGGGGGAGGGAGAAAAATCTGAAATTGTAAAGCTTGTATAAACAAAAGTTGAGAACTATCTTTACATGTAACGGAAAAAAATAAAATACTTTATTAATTTAAAAAAATTGCTTTTCACTGCATTTAGGCTATCACCTCTCTGTTAGGAGTGAGTAGCATTCTTCATCATCTATCCTCTGGAATTATGGTTGATCTTCCAAATTTGTTGTTATACTGATATAAATTAGTCTTCTGGGTCTGTTCACATCACTTTGCATCAGTTCATACAAATCTTTCCAGATTTCTCTAAAACTTCCTCCATCACTTCTTATGCTATAATAAAATTCCATTATATCCATATATCTTGTTCAGTTATATAATTATATATAATTCGTTCAGTTATTCCCTAACCGATGGGTATTCCCTCAGTTTCCAGTTCTTGTACAACAAATAAAAAAGAGTGTGTATGAGTATTTTTGTTCCTATTGGTCCTTTTCTCCTTTCTTAAATTTGTCATTTTGCCTCATCTTAGAAAAACAATAGCTATAGTAAGAAGATAAAGAGAAGTTACAAGAGTAAGCATAGGCAAAGGAGAAAAATATCAAAGTATCTTCAAAAATACCTTTTTTTTCTTTCTTTTTTTTCTTTTCTTTTTTTTTTTTTGTGGGGCAATGGGGGTTAAGTGACTTGCCCAGGGTCACACAGCTAGTTAAGTGTCAAGTGTCTGAGGCCGGATTTGAGCTCAGGTATTCCTGAATCCAGGGCCGGTGCTTTATCCACTGTGCCACCTAGCCACCCCAAAAATACCTTTTTGATGAAAGGATTTAATTAAATCCTAAGGAGTAAACCAAAAAAGGAATTAAAGAAGTAATTTCAACAAAGTTTCAGGATATAAAATAAATCCACATACATCATTTGCTTTCTTTTATATCACTAACAAAACCCAGCAGGAAGAGTTAGTAAGAGAAATTTCCCTTCAAATAACTATAGAAGATAGAAAATATTTCAGAGTATATCTCCCATGTTACATTCTGGTACTATATTAATCTCTATATAAAATATTCTTTGGAGAAACAAATATAAGGGAACAGCTAGGTGACACAGTGGATAAAGAACTGGACCTGGATTGAGGAGGACCTGAGTTCAAATCCAGCCTCAGACACTTGACACTTACTAGCTGTGTGACCCTGGGCAAATCACTTAACCCTCATTGCCTCACAAAAACCAAACCAAAACAAAGCAAAGCAAAACAAAAACACCAAATATAGACCTAAATAATTTGTGGAAAAATATTAACTGTGCATAGTTCAGTAGGAAAAGACTTTGTATATATATGTACATGTATGTATATGTCTATGTATGTATGTACAAAAATATTTACAGCAGCTCTTTCCATAGTAATCCTAAACTGTAAATTTAGGGTGATGTTTACCTATAAAAGGAATGGCTAAACAAATTATTCATGATTTTTATGGACAGTTTCACAGGAAGCTAGAAAAAACTCTATGAACTAATGCAGAGAGAGAAGTGAACAGAGCCATGAGAACAATTTATGCTTTGACAAGAATGTAAGGGAAAACAACTTTGAAAAAATTTAGAATTTGCTTCAATGCAATAATAAACCATGAGTCTGGAGAATTAAAGAGAAAACATGCAACCTGCCTCCTTCTAGAGAAGTGATGCTTTAAAATGCATAATGAGACATTTTTGGATGTGTTTCAGTGTGGGAATTTGTTTTGCTGGACTTCGAAGAATTGTTATGAGGGTTTTCTTTTTCTTTTCTTTTTAATTATCCGGAATTTTAAAAAGTAAAAGGCCAAAAACAAAGACAAAATTAAATCACCTTTGCCGATATAGTTGCTTTAATTTGAATTTCTCTAGTTATTTGTATCTTTCATATGGCTATAGATAAACTTGAATTTCTTCCCTTAAGAATTGCCTCATCATATGCTTTGACCTTTGGTTGGTTTTTAATGGCTCCAAATGTTTCTCCTACTTGAGACTTATGTTTAAATAAGTAACTTTCCCTATTTGTTGGGTTAATACATATGCAAGTCACACTATCAGGAGCACTGATCTCTAAATGTGGACAAATTAAAAGCTTTGAAAAGGATCAAGCCAATGATTATTTACATATCTTACATATGCACAATTCCCTTTTAGACAATAGTCATCATCTTCTGTAATTGGAAAAAGGCTGGTTTGTTGTTTGATTTTCCTTTAATAATCATTAACTTATCCATGCCTTCAAATATGGCTTCTATAGGGATCTTTTATTTTCACACTCTGAGTCTGTTTCACTGCCCAGAACAAAGACTAAAAAGAGACATCTTCCATCTGTTTTGATGATAGATTTAAAAAAAAAAAGTCTTGCAAAGAACTAGAGTAGTTCTTTCCTTCAGTTTTGTGTGACCTCATGCATTTTTACCTGGCCTTTCCCAAGAAACAAAAAGGTATATTACATCCAAGATTTTTTTTTTTAATTAAGGTTTTCATTACATCTGTTGAAGTGGCATAGGGCATACTTCCATCATTAGTCTAGTTGGGAGGGTTGCCAAGATTAATTAATTGAAATATGCTTTAAGGCAAAATAAATAGTGCAGTGTGTTTTCATTCAAAATGATACATATCACCTAAGAATGAAGGCACAATTAGTGTTAAAGATGTTAATGATTAGCTGTGGTCCTTTAAACTTTCTTTTTAGTGGTATGTATGGGGAGAAAGACTTTCTTCCAGAAGAAGGAAATCAACATTCCAAATAAAGCCAATGTATTACTTATTATTTAATGTGCTTATTTAAACAAGGCCGTCATATAAAATTCTTGGCCATGGTTACAATAGTACATATGTGGAATGAATGATTATAGAATCACAGAATTTTTAGGGGTAGAAGGGACCTTAGAGATTTTCCTAGTCCAACCTCTTTCTTTTACTATCCACCCAGATTAAATGACTTGCCAGGTGGCAGTGGTTGCTTGCACACCATGGATTCCATTCAGGGAAATGAAGATAGTGAGGACAAAGGGACTTCTCCAATTGGAGGGCATTTGAGAAAGGCTGGAGGGTGGTATCCAGTTTGATCCCCTAGTCTCTTATCTGCTACTGTAGTCTATAGCTTGAAACTTGGACCTTTCTTCCTATAAGCTCCCTCTCAAAACATGGTGTTTTTCCTTTCACATAACCTCCCACCTCTGGCCCTCTTCTGCTCATTAGCTTATTGCTTACTTCTCTCCATTCTTAAGTTTGTCCTATGCTCGGACTTTTGCCCTCCCAATTCCTCCACTATCCAATCAGGCTAACTCCTGAGGACCTTAATCACTCATAGTCCTGCTAGTCCAGGGATTGGGTGGGTTGAAATAGTAGAGAATCCATTTCTCTAAACTCCTCATCCAGCACACTTTCTCTTCACACTACTACTGGTATATAAACTAAGAGTCATCTCGCCAATATTGCCTCTCTATGATTGCCAATGACTTAAGTCTTCAAGAATGAGGTAATGACCTTTCTCTTTGTTATTGGACGGGGGCATGGTTTCAAATGGGCAACTTGCTTAGTCTCTTTGAGCCTCAGTTCCCTTGTTTGGAGAGTGAGGATATTAATTTTTGGACTATGACCTCCCAGCGTTCTTGTGAGGAAAGGACCTTGCAAAACTTAGAGTGCTGTTTAAGCACATGTTGTTGGTGTCATTAGGAATTTCTATCTAGAGTTGGAAAGAATCGTAGAGGTCATCTAGATCAAAGCTTCTTAAAATGTGGGTCGCGACCCCATGCAGGGTCACATAATTGAATGTGGGGGTCTTGAAAAATTGGGAAACAGTAGAAAGTTATGTATACCTATTTTATATACCTATATACTTGGGGTCCCATAAAAATTTCTTGGGCGAAAAGAGTTTGAAAGTGGAAAAAAGTTTAAGAAGCTCTGGTCTGGTCTAATAACCTAATTTAAAAATGAGGACTCTGAGGCCCAGAAAGAGCCACTCCTGCAGGAAGTGTAGTGCCTTTGATACAAATCTGGAAGTTTGACAAGTGGGTAGGTTTATTAAGGAAGATAATGAGCTCTGTTTTAAATATGCTAATTTTGAGATGCCTACAGGGAATTTGGTAGAAATATCCAGTGGTGGGCTGAGGGTTTATTGCCAGAGTCTTAAGGATGATGCAAAACATTTTATATCTTTTTCCTTTATGACTATTAGAAAACTATTATTTTGTTGTTGTTGAGTCATATCAGTCATGTTCAACTCCTGGTGATCCTGTTTGGGGTTTTCTTGGCAGAGATACTGGAGTGATTTGCTATTTCTTTCTCCAGCTAATTTTACAGTTGAGGAAACTAAGGCAAACATGGTTAAGTGATTTGCTCAGGGACACACAGCTAGTAAGTGTCTTAGGTCAGATTTGAATTCGGGAAGATGAGTCTTCCTGACTCCAGGCCTTGCACTTTATCCACAGCATCACCTAGCTGCCCTTAAGATTCCCTAAGCTTCTTTCAAAACATCTCAGGTACCACCTCCTGCAGAGGTCCTTCCCGATTATCTCCTAATTACTTCAATTACAATTCTCTCCAAATTACATCATATTGATTTTTGCAAATGGTTTTCTATTTATTTCTATTCCGCATACCCTTACTCCTTTAACAGACTCACTCCTCCAATCATGGGAATCAACGGACCAATCAGAAGCCTCTGGCTTTTAACAAGAGGTTCAGTCACACATGTCACCAGCAGTAGCCTAAGGTTGCAGGCTTAGTTTTATTTATATTCCATGGGAAGGCCTCTGCAAACTGAAGTCCAAAAGCTTGGCAGCCTCCCCTGATTAACTATCATTACATTATATGCTACATATAAAAAAATATAAGCACGAGGGCCTACACTGCTTTGTCTTTTTTTTTCCTTAGTGTCTAGCATATTGTTTGGCATATATTGGATAGTTAATAAATGCTTGCTGAATGAATAAATGTATTGAGTGTTGCTGCACTGACATAGTTTGACATTTAAGTTCTTTTGAAGTCTGCAGTATATTAGAAATTTAGTACATTTTTATTATTGATCAATTGCCTGTTATTCATATTTTGGTTTATTTGTGTGCCTTCCAGGAATACTTCTTCCTTCCTCCTCAGGCATATTCCTACTCCATGTACTCTCTAGTCCACAGGCAGCGTCATTTATCTGACTTCCTCACCACACAGCCTGTCCTAAGGACTGCCCTCTAACTGTGCTGCCTTAGCCAACTACAGCAAGTTATTTAAATTTCTGAGAAATTTTCCAGCGATATAGCTTTTAGCTCTTAATTAGTATAGAGAGCCAAGAGTTGGATTTTGATTTTTTTTTTTTGGTGGGGCAATGAGGGTTAAGTGACTTGCTCAGGGTCACACAGCTAGTGTCATTGAGGTCAGATTTGAACTCAGGTCCTCCTGAATCCAGGGCCAGTGCTTTATCCACTGTGCCACCTATCTGGCCCTAAGAGTTGAATATTATCAAAATTTATTTGTAAAGCTTCTGCAGGAGTTGGAGGTGGGGTTCATTCCTAATGTTTTGAGAATCTTACAAAATGTTCCATATCTCTTTAAGTTCTTTGACTAACTGGAACTTCTTAAACATCAATAATTTATATTTTGTGCTGGTTCCCATTTTCAGTTTAGTATGGCTACTCTTTAAAGAGCAACATTTTGCTAACTTCTTGATGGCCATGGGTGGTAAGATTAATATCCTGGGTCAAGAAGCAAGATGGTGGAAGAAACTAACTGAGACCAAGGACAGCTTCAGTAAAGTATTAGGATACAAAATAAGTCCACAGAAATCATTAACATATCTATACAACACTAATAAAAATGTAGAATTTATAACAAAAATAAATTCCATTCACAATAGCTACAAAATACCAATCAATCTACCAAGACACATGCAAGATTTATGTAATTACAAGAAAAATCTCTTTACAGCTATAAAGAAAGATATTGCTTAGGGTTGGGACATATCAATAGAATTTAAAGGATGACACTAAGCTAAATTTACAGATTTCATGTCATACCAACTAAATTACCAAGGGGATATTGCATGTGATCAAAAACAAAATTAGTTTGGAGGAATAAAACTTTTAGAATCTCAAGGGAAGGGAAATAATGGTTAAAAGTTGGGATTTAGGGGGATTATTATTTAGGGGCATTATCACATTTCAAACTATATTAATAAGGATTAGTTATCAAAATATTTATTACTGTTTTAAAAATAGAAAGGTCAGTGGAACAGACTACATATCCAAGAAACAGAAGCAATGGAAAAGAGTAATCAAGCCAAGAACATAAATTACTGGGGAGAGGATTCCCTATTTGACAAGAACTACTGGTGAAAATGAAGCTTAGTTTGGCAAAGTTAAGTTTATTTATTTTTGGTTTTGTTTTTTTTTTGGTGAGGCAATTGGGGTTAAGTGACTTGCCCAGGGTCACACAGCTAGTGTTAAGTGTCTGAGGCCGGATTTGAACTCAGGTCCTCCTGAATCCAGGGCTGGTGCTCTATCCACTGTGCCACCTAGCTGCCCCAGCAAAGTTAAGTTTAGACCAACAACTTGCACCAAATACCACAATAGCTTCCAAATAAATATAACCTGGATATTAAAATTCACATAATAAAAACTAAGGAATAAAAAAGCTAGCTTTCCCAGCTATGGTTATAGAGAATTCTTACCCAAACAAGTGAGAAAGGTAAGAATAAAAGACAAAACATACAATTTCAGTTACATGAAATTAAAAAGCTTTTGCACAACAAAATCAGTGAAGATACAATTAGAATAAAATAAAGTAGGAAAGTACTTGCATCGAATATCATTGATAAAAGACATAGTGGTTCAAAATACATAGGGAATTACACAAATATGTAACTGGGAGCAATTCCCCAATAAATAAGCCATCAAAATATAGTAACCAATAGATGCCAAATTGTGAACTATAAATAACCATATGAAAACATGTTTCAAATCACTAATAGAGGAATGCAAATTAAAACAGCTCTGAAGATTTGCCTCATACGCTACAAACTGACAAAGATGACCAAAAAGCATCGTCTGTGCTGGAGAGGGTAACGGAACACAGCACACGTTCCATTTTTAATAGAACAGTATTCTGGATTTCAATTTGTAATTATGCAACAAAAGTGACAAGTGACCAAACTGTCTATATCCTTTAGCTGAATGATATTACGGTGGGACTTATACCCAAGGAAGTCAAGGACAGAAAGATTGTGTCCATATCTACATCTATATCATCTATGTCTATCTCTATCTCTATGTCTATATCTCTATATCTGTATCTAATAAATATATGTGTATATTATATAGTCACACACATATATAGGTGTGTATGTGAATATCTATATATATGCATGTATACACATGATATTCATAGCAGCACTTTTATTGTGGCAAAGATGGGAAAGTAAAGTGTATGCTCATCAGTTGGTGAAAAATTATGATATGTGAATGTAATAGAATATTATTATGCATTAAGAATGTATGGATATGAAGAATTCATAGAAACACAAAATTTCTACAAATTGATGCAAAGTGAAATAAGATGAAACAGAAGAATACACTTTTATATGTAATATATTGTATACAGAGACAGTAACAATGTAAATGTAAATATCACTTTGAACAATTTTGATAAACTAAAAATCTAGTAACAATCGTAAAGAAGGGAAAATGTAAAACTTATCCCTCTTCCCTATAGAGAGGCATGCCAAGGTTTTTAAGTCAGAAAGTTGCATTCATCATCAGATATGATTCTTATATAAAAAGTGTTTTTGCTTAATGTTCCTTCTCTGTTAACAGGGCGGGTTCAATTTAGAAGAAAAGAAAAGGAAGTTATTTCCAGAAATAACTGATATACAAAAACAAAAGGCATTAGTAAAACTTTTTTTTTTTTTAAAGGAAGTAGCAGAGTATAATGGAAAGACCTCTGGACTTGGAGTCAGGAGATCTGGGTTCTGTGCTCTACCATTTACTAGCTTTGTGACTGTAGGCAAATCATTTTCTTCTTTTGGCTTTAATTTCCTCACTGGCAAAATGAGGATGATGATACTTGCCCAATCCTTTCCAAACTATAAAGTGTCACAAAAAGTTGTGTTGCTATTGGGCTAAAGGAGGTGACTCAGTCGTCATCTTGGAGAAATACTAATAAAAAAAAATCTAACTTTGATGTTAGAGACTTCTGTTCCCTTTCATTTTTCTTTTTGGTTTGTTTTCTTACAGGCCTTTATTATCTTTTCCTCCCACACCATTCCCCTCCCATGAGCAATAATACCAAAAGAGGGGGAAAAAAAACCACCTTCATAACAAATATTCATAGTTCAGCTAAACAAATACTCACATTGACAATGTAACTTGTGTCTCTACAGGTATTTACTTATGAGAGCAGGAGTTTCCAGTTATTTTCCCCCCACAGAGTCATCTAGAATAAAATAAAGTACTTAGTATTATTGGATAAAAAAATGTGTGTATGTATGTGTATACATACATATATGTGTTTGTATATTTCTATATATCGTGATTTGTTATGTCTACACAGTGAATCTGCTCCATTCTCAGGCATTTTATTGAGTTTAATTCAACATTTATTAAGTATCTGCTGTATACAAAAAGTATTCTGCTAAGTATTCAGGGAAATAATGAAATTTAAATTAGATTAAGTCCCTACCCTGGAGGAGTTTACCTTACAGTAGGGGACAACTATAATACACCGAAAACTAGAATATAGTAATACATGAACAATCCAATAGAGGGGTACAAAATAAAGTGCTAAATGAGATTAAAAAAGAAAGCTAACATCTAGGTGGGTCGAGGAAGGCTTCATGGAGGAGATGGGCAATGGAGTTTAAAGGGTAGGTAGTCATTCAGCAGGGAAAAAAATATGTTGCAAGCACAAAAACATGAAGAGAGGGATACATGGAACATTATGGGGGGCAGAGAATAGCTTAGGCTACTGTAGCAAAGAATGTCTACATAATTAAAGTGATAGGATTGAGAAAGGAGGGATGATGGATACTTATGGAAGCTATTGGAATTCTAGGCAAGGGAGTCTGAAATTAAATTACTAAGCAATAGGAGGGCCCAGAAAATATTGGATCAGAGGAATTATATAATCAGATGTTAAGTATGCATTCGATTAAATTATAATTCAAAAAACATTTTTTTAATCTTAACAGTGAAAGATGGTATGCTAGGTGCTAAGGATACTGAAGAAAATGAAAAGTACCACTTATTCTTGAGAAGCTGCCATTCTACTGGGAGGATACAACATTTATGTAGATTAGTTAAGAAAATAATTTCAGGAGTAAGAGAGAACCAACAACTCAATCTTGAAGGAAGCTAAGGATTCTAAGATGTGGAGCAGAGAAGAAAGAACAGAATAGGAATGATTGTTTTGCCCTTAGCATGAAGGGTGGATTACAGGCATGAGAGAACAGAGGTGTAAAGACTTAGTAGAAAGTCTTTGAAATATCCAAGATAGGAGGTGATGAAGGCCTATACTAGGGTGGTGGCAGTGGAAATAAGGAAAGGATATAAGAATATGATATATTTTGCTATTATAGAGATGACATGACTTGGTAACTAATTGGATTTGAGTGGTCAGAGTGCAGAGAGGGTCAAATGTAACTCAAAGTTCCAAACAATGCCTTTCGGATAAATTGTGGTGCCACAGACAAAAGTATTAAGATTTTATATACATTGTGTATGAGGCATGGGATATTCAGGTGGAGATAATTTGTAGGCAGTTGGAGATGTGGGACTGGCATTTAAAAGAGGTCAGAGCTGAAGACAAATATTTGAGTATCAAGAGAAGTGGTTAGAGTAGGTGAAATTGCAAAATGATAGCGTATAGAGGGAAAAAAAAGAGGAGGGTCAAGGGCAAACTCTCCAAAGCACCTACCTTAAAAGGTAAGGAGTCAACATTCACCTCAGGGTTATAAACAAGAAGTAATATTAGGTCAATAGGGATAGAAAAAAACAGGAGCAAAATCAGATTTAGAGGGAGAGACAAATAAGCTAAGTGAATTAAAATAAAACAACAAATACTTCCCCTTACTCTCTGCCACCAATGTAATTATAGTTAGCATTTCTTGATTTTTCTCATTTTTTTCTTATGTCTTCTCCCATAGTCATTGATCTCTAAAGAGTAATAGATCCCTTTTACCAGAAGTGCATACCTGATAAAAGGTGAAGATGAAGAAAAAGAAGAGAAAGGGAGAAGAGAGACTGATGAATATTAAAAAAAAAAAAATGATAGACCTTTAGCCTGAAATTATTGTGGGTTGGTGGAAAGTACACTAGATTGGGAATTCCAATATTTGGGTTCAAGTTACAGCACTGTGGTATCACTGCCTTAAGCCAGTCCTTTTCCCTCTCTAGTTCAGTTTCCTTATCTGTAAAATGAAAGTGTTAGATTAGATGGTAGACTTAATGCAGTTTTAGAAGTAGGAAGAGACTAGAGACCAGCTAGTTGATGGCAAGGCCAGGACTAGGGCTCAGGTCTTTAGATTCTCATCTACTTTGCAATTCTTTATTTTAGGATTCTAAAGAAAGTAGAAGAAAGAGATTAAGAATAAGGTATTTGGGGGGGGTAGCTAGATGGCGCAGTGGATAGAGCACTGGCCCTGGAGTCAGGAATACCTGAGTTCAAATCCAGGCTCAGACACTTAACACTTACTAGCTGTGTGACCCTGGGCAAGTCACTTAACCCCAATTGCCTCACTAAAAAAAAAAAAAAAAGAATAAGGTATTCAGGGAGTAAAGTGATACATACTTCAGAAGATTGAGAGGAAACAGTAGTCAGAACCAACTACTCATGCTAATAATTCTTATCTAAGTCAAGAGGTCATCTTGGGTTTATTGTGCATTACTGTCATTTGTGAAAATAGTACCAAATTTAATTTTCTTAGAGAAATTAAAGAATGCTAGATAGTACATAGGCAACTAGCTACATATGGCCCCTGTTGTACATTTAATTGTCCCCAGTACCTTTTCATCCATCTTCTTCCACAGTCCTTCTCTTCAAGAATCTGCTCAAGCACCATCTTCTACATGAACCCTTTTATGCCCTAACTGCTAGTACCCTCCCCTATAATTACAATGCATTCAACTGGCCTACAATTGGACCTATTAGCCCCTTACGCTATAATTACATATAGAGAATGCCTAGATAAGAACCCCTCCTACTCATCAGTTCTTACAGCACTATGGTATTCTGTCACAATCAGATACAACAACTTGTTCAGCCATTTCCCAATTGATGGATATACCCTCCCCCTCCCCAATTTCCAATTCTTTGCCACCACTAAAAGAGCTTTTATAAATATTTTTTTTTGTATATTTGTGTCCTTTTCCTTTAAAAAAATTCTCTTTGGGGGCAGCTAGGTGGCGCAGTGGATAGAGCACCGGCCCTGGAGTCAGGAGGACCTGAGTTCAAATCCAGCCTCAGACACTTAACACTTACTAGCTGTGTGACCCTGGGCAAGTCACTTAACCCCAATTGCCTCACTAAAAAAAAAAAAAAATTCTCTTTGGGATATAGACCTAGTAGTGGTAGCTGGAAGGAATTTTAAAGAACATTGAGATCAACCTTTTCATTTTACTGATGAAGACAGGAAGCTTTCCCTCTTGCCCACTTCCTACCATCCTGGAGCAGTGCTAATCTGCTTTCTGAAAATTTCTTCAGAAATCTCAGCTACCATTTTCTTTGTTTCTTTTTAGGAGTAGGAACAGAAGTCCTATTGCCCCTGGAAAATATGGCTATGGGAAAGCCCCATACATATTACCGTTGCAGACGGACACTGGACAACCCCCTCAGAGGCTTCGGAGACAAAGGCAATCAACTCAGCATCAAAGATATCATGGAGAGGCAGACTCTGCTCCCCATTACAGCCATCCAGCTACCCCTGCTGTGCAGCGCAGGCATCTCTACCAAGGCAACCATGGCTCTCAGCCCAGACTCCAGCCCTTAGAGTCTTCAATTTACCAGCCATCTTTATCCCGAGTCCAGGGTTTTCCTGCAACTCCAAGTCTATTCCATGGCATGGAAGTGAGTAGCAGCCCTGGTGGAGGGTCCCACCGTCCATCTCTCCGTCCACCCCATGGCTTTTCTCAGCCCCACCGATCTACAGAGATCATGTGCATTGGAGCTTACCGACAATACAAGCTTTGTAATACTAATGTAAGTATGTTCTTGACTCTCTTTCCTCATTGCAATTTTTGTTTTCCATCTCTTCTAGCCCTGCCTGAGCCTTCCACTGATTTCAACTGATCTTACTTACCCCTGTTTGTGATACTAAGGATTAAAAAAAGGTTGCTCCTTCCTTGATCTACTAATGGGAATGCTACCTTGCAGTTTGAGATGTCTGAATTCGTAATTTGCTGGTTGTGATGGTGGTGGCAGTGATGGTGGGAGGGGTTTATAATTGTTATTCCAAATTTAATAATCATCACAACCAAAAAGTTGTCACACAAATATTTCACTTGCAAGCCATAAACTCCAAACTAGTTACAGTTTTCTAAAGGCAAATAAAAAGCTTTACCTTGCCTAAAAAATTATCAACATTTTATTTGCTGTGACTTTTTTTGATCTTTTCCAATCTTTGTGCTTATTAGATTTTGCTGTTGTTATTTTTATCTAGTTGTAGTCAATATTTATGTTTGGATTCACTTTACAAAGCTTTGTGTGCATCTTTATGTATTTCTTTGTATTCTTCATACTTGTCATTTTTAATGGTACTTGTCATTTTTAATTTTCCATTAACTTCTATCTCCTAATTTATTTAGCCATTCCTCAATCATGGATATATAGAAAATCTTTAGTTTTTCTGCTTTATCAAATACAGTTTTTTTTGTACAGGTAGATCTCTTCATCCCATGTCACTTTATTAACTTCCATTGGATCTAACCCTAATTGTGGGATTATTGGGTGAAAAACACTTAATTTAGTAAACACTTTTAAAGTGCCTTGTAAGTGCCAGGCACTATACTAGGGACTGGAGATACAAAAACAAAAGCAAAGTATTTCCTGCCCTTGAGAAGCTTATATTTTACTATAAGTTGAGTGAGTGAGGGAGTAGGGAGTTTGGGCTCAGTTTTTTATGTCTTCCTGTATGTTGCCAGATAACTTTCCAAAAAGAGTCCATCAATTTCCAGCTCTACCAACTGACTGATAGAATACTATTTCTCCATCTGGATTCCTCTTCTATTGTTGATGTGACCTTGAGAGGTGGGGCTTAATGCTACCTTATGTGACTCTAGACTCTACTCCCAAGGAGTAGAGAAGGTCAAGAGCAGGATCAGCACATGGCTGCTCTATGTAAAGAATATTAGTCACCAGGGATTGCTGCTGATCAAACTTTCCCTGGTTTCCTCATTCCTTGGTTATGGAGCCAGTTTTGCATTGGGTGCATATAGTTCATTCATTGAACAAATTCACTCTTCAAATGAAGAAGGTTGACCTTTTTCTCTAAAAATCAAAGAATTCCAAGTACTGTGGAGCCACAGTCAGGATAGCACAAGATCTAGCAGCTTCTACATTAAAGGACCAGAGGGCATAGAATATGATATTCCAAAGGGCAAAGGATTACAACCAAGAATCACCTACCTAGCAAAACTCAGCATAATCTTTCAACGGAAAAATGGGACTTTAATGAAAAAGAAGACTTTCAGATATTTATGATGAAAAGGCCTGAACTGAATGGCAAATTTGACTTTCAAATACAAGACCCTAGAGAAACACAAAAAATCAGAGCTGGGGGACATACCTGGGGTCGTACAGTGGGTGACTGTCTTGTGTCTGAGGCCGGGTTTTGACTGGGATCCCCCTGGGTCCAGGGGTGATGCTTTGTCCACTGTGTCACTTAGCTAGGTGATGACATCATTAGGGTTAAATTGAGGGGTGAAGGGGATTCATTGGGGGAGGGGGAAGGGCAGAAGGGAAATCCTACATGACAGTAACAGGAAAAGGCTTAAGAAGTGGGGGAAGAGATGGGAGAAGAGCAGGGCAGTAAATGAATTTTACACTCATCAGAAAAGGCTCAAAGACCTTAAACTCATCAGAACTGCCTCAAGGAGGGACTAACAGACACACCCAACTGGGTGGAGTAATCTATTTAATCTGGGCAGTAAAAAAGCCTAACACTCATCAAAATTGGCTCAAAGACCTCAATCTCATCAGAATTGGCTCAAGGAGGTAATAATGTACACACTCAATTGGGTGGAGTAATCTCTATAACCCTGCAGAAAAATAGGAGGGGAAGGGGATAAAGAGAGAGGGGCAGGGCAAAAGAAGGAAGGACAGAGTTGGGGAGGGGAAAGACAGGAGTAAATCCCTTTTGAAGAGTGATAGGATGAAAGAAGATGGATAATAGAATAAATATCATGGGGAAGAAAATAGGATGGAAAGGAAACCGTTAACAATAGTAATTATGAAAAAGAGAAAAAGGGAAAAATTGTACAAAAAATATTTATAGCAACTCTTTGTGGAGGCTAAGAATTGAGAATCAAGGGAATGTCCATCAATTGAGGAATGATGGAAAAAGCTGTGCTATATGATTGTAGTGGAGTGGTCTTGTGCTACAAGAAATGACAAACAGGATGATCCCAGAAAAACCTTGAAAGACTAATGAACATCGATGTATAGTGAAGTGAGCAGAGCTGGGAGGACATTGTGCATAGTGACAGCAGTATTGTTCAGTGAGCAATTATGAATGACTTAACTACTCTCAGCAATGCCATTATCCAAGACAATCCCAAGGAACTAATGAGGAAGATTACTATGTACCCCTATAGAATGAACTGATAAAAAGAACACTTGTGGATTGTACCTATATAACTTGGTTGCAATCTTGTGGAGGGGGGAGGAAAGGGAGGGAGGGAGAAAAATTTGGAACTCTAAATCTTATGAAAATGAATGTTGAAAAGTACCCTTACATGTAACTAGAAAATAAAAGAAATGTTTGTTGCTGAAAAAAAAATGTTAGATGGGATTTTGCATATGATCCTGGAGACAGCAGGGAACAACAGGAGTTTATTGAATGAGGAGGTGATAAAGTCAGACATGAACTCATGTTGAGTGGAGGATGGACTATGATGGGAGAGATGGGAGGAGGAATAGTCCAGTCAGTCATCCAGGTATGAGATGATGAGGTCTATATTGGGGTAATGCCACTGTCTGAGGCAAGGTGGAGCCATAAAGGGAAGATGTTAGGAAAGTGGAAACAACAGGTCTTGATAACTGGTTATGGGGAAGTGAGAGAATGAGGAGCCAAGGATGATCCCTAAGCTGTGAGCCTGGGTGACTGGGAGAATGGTGTCACAGAGACAGTAATGTGGAAATGAGGAAGAAATTAGGGAGAGAGAGAATGAGTTCAGTTTTGGACATGTTGAGTTTAAGACGACTAAAGGATATCCATTTTTAAATATCTAATAGGCACTGGGAGATTCAAGATCAACAGTCTGGAGAGATGTTAGGGCTGGACTAGTAGAAAGGGGAGTTATTTACATAGAGATTAATTGAAACTGTAGGAGCTAATGTAATACGGTACAAAAGAAAAAAAAAAAAGAGAGGGCCTAGACCAGAGCCTTGGGACCAGAGGTGTCCCAAGGAGATTACTCCACAGTTAATAGGTGTGACTTGGATGAAGATCCAGCAAAAGAAACAGAGAAGGAGTGATCAGTCGAACAGTAGAGGAACTAGGAGAGAGAGCAGTGTCCCAAAAACCTAGAGAGAAGAAAGTACCAAGGAGAAGAGGGTGATAGATAGTCTCAAAGGGTACAGAGAGGTCAAAAAGGGTCAGGACCAAGGAAAGGCCACTAGATTTGGCGATCAACAAATCGTTAGTAACTTTGGAGAGAACAGTTTTGGTTGAATGATGAGGTTGGAAGCCAAACTGTCAAGGGGTAAGAAGAGAGTGAGAAGAGATTAACATCTGCATTGCTCTCATGGCAACTTTCATGGGCATAGGGACTGGACCTGTGATTTTGTGGGCATTAGATGCTTCCTGATTAGAAAACATCCCTCTACTGATGCAGGACAGTGCCATCTCTGTAACCAAAAATCTTAGAGTTGCTTGCTCTGAAGTTTAGAGGCCCTTATTCTGGGTCTATGCATGTATGCCAAGTTCAGTCCTGGTGAGAGTCTGGTCCCTAAAGAGACAGGCCAGCCTCTTTTGCTAGAAATCACTGGCTTTTAGTCAAGAGCCCTAGGGAAAATAACTTGAAGTTTTGACTTATCTCATGCCTAGTGCTTCTTTGAAGTAGGAGAATACTCTAGGTGTTTATATATATATATATATATATATATATATATATATTTCCTCTACACAAAAGAAATGGACAATACTCACAAGTAAGCATTAACAAAACTCAAATAGAAAGCAGTAACTTATAACTACTGTTAATCTCTCATGGGAGAGGATAACAGTATACTTAGCACATAAAAATATAAAACACTTTTCAGGAAGACTGAGCTAGCATTTCACCTCTGATTTGACTTGGCACTCTTTCTCCTAAGGTCCATGTCTTCTAACAAGTTAGGCTAGAGTTTGGGCTCCTTAGGGGTCAACTTTTCCAATGCAGAAACTCAGTTCTAGCTGAGGAGCCTAAAAGCAACTGACCTCTCACAGCCACCAGGAAGCACCCTTCTCAGGATCACTGTTAAGCTCAAGAAAGAAACATGAATCAGAAGATGCAGCAAGGCCTTTGGGCTACAGTCTCCAGCTCATATAGGTCATCATATATGCTGGATGCCATGTGCAGGAAGTTTGCATTTTCTGACAGGGTCAGGAATGGCACCTGCCCTGAGGAAATACTGCCCCATTTCCTCAGCCTTTCAGGCAAAGGTTAAATGAGCAGAGTCATATTCCATCATGATCATTTACCACCACTTGTTGAAACCTCCTAGAATGAGGGCAAGGTTTGGAGTAGAGAGGAAGATCATGAACCCCAAACTGAACTCATTGATGAGAGAGGGAGAATGTGCTAGGGGTCTGTATATCATAGCTACCAGAATCTGTTTTAGAGTGATAAATTTTGATTTGACGCACCTCAGAAAGGAGAGGCTGCTGAGTGATGTCAGTAGAGGCAATATCTGGAAAGTGACAGCTAGAAATAAATCAACATAGTCAAGTCAGCAAGTATTTATGAAACACCTACTGTGTGCTGGGCATTGCACTGTATCCCAGAAACCAAGTGGCATTCTGAATCCTCCCCCATGATCAGGAGACAGAGGTCAGAGTGAAAATGTAACCGGTACTGGAAAGGGTGTCCAGGGATACGGCTTGTCAGGAAGGAGCCAGGTCTCAGTGAGTGCCAGAAAATAGAAGGAGCAAGAGATGAAAGGAAATTTGTTAATCATGGAGCAGAGGACAAGGTGGAAGAGAAGGGCAATAAGAAGTGGGATGTTTGGTCAATAGTGCTAAAGTAGATGGGAAGGATGAACCAGACAGCTGGAAGTAGATTTTCCCCCCTCAGTAGTCAGGGAAGTCAATACAGAGTAGTTAGGAGTATACAAACCACTGGACAATGACTCCTGGGAAAGTACCAGTAAGGTATGCCGATGAACCAAGGTGATAAAAATGTTAAAGTTTGATCCTCTAGATTTTGGCATAGCCTTGAACTACCCTGAACCTCATGCATTCATCACTGTCACCTCTCAATAACTCCCCTTTCCCTGTAATAAATACAGCAAAGCAAAATAAAACAATATATTGCTAAGGTCTGTAAATGGATGCTTATTATTTATCTATTATCCATTACCTCTCTGAAAAGACATATGTGTGTGTGGAGAGGGAGGAGATGCTTCATTGAGAGTGAAGTGTGACTGGACTCTGCACTGATCAATGTTCTCAAGGCTTTCAGTGTTTTCTATATATTTTTGTGGCTGTCAAACAAACGATTCCCTTTATTGCTGCTTACCCGTGAAGAAGCAACTGTTTTCTTCCTAGTTCTTTGCTACTCTTTTATTTTACGTCCATAGCAAGGTGGCAGCTACACAAAATTCACTCAGTAGATGAAAGGTGGGATAGCATTTGATACTATCAAGATTGGAGAAGCCTCTTTCATCCTTTGACTCTGGCTCAACCGACCATGTGCAAAACAACAACAGCATCAACAAAAACAACAAAAAAACCCAACCTAATTACATGATAATTATTCTGGTTGTCCAGAAACAGTGTGTCTGGTTTGACCATTTCCAGCATCTGTGGACTTAACATTACTTTTTTGGGGGGTACACGTTTGTAATTACTAGCAACTGGACCAAGGCTACTGTGATCCAGTTCTTTGTGACCAAATCCTCAGTGTTCATTAACTTTACTCCCACATCAGGCAGGAAATGTATCTAGTCCAGGATTCATGAGGTTCTGATTTCCTGTGCTTAAACACACACACACACACACACACACACACACACACACACACACACACACACACAGAGAATGTGAGAATAGGAAGTGACCTTAGAAAGCATCTGGTTCAGCTGCCTTATTTTACAGATGAGACCCACACGGTTTGCCTACGTTCACACAGCTGGTTAAAGGCAACATCAAGATTAAAGCACTGGTTCTCTGCATTAATGTTTCCATGACACAGTCTAGAGCTTCTTGCTCTTTATGCAAAACAATGCTAAAGAAAAAAAAAAGGCTAAAGTATTGCGTGTCATATATTTGATGGAGCTGTACTAGAAAAGCTCTCTTGGAAAGACCTTGTCTGGATCAATTTTTTTCTTACAGAACAGTAGCTCTTAGGGGAAGCTAGGTGGCGCAGTGGATAAAACACTGGCCCTGGATTCAGGAGGACCTGAGTTCAAAGCCAGTCTCAGACACTTGACACTTACTAGCTGTGTGACCCTGGACAAGTCACTTAACTCCCATTGCCCCACAAAAAACAAAACAAAAAAACAAAAACAGAACAGTAGCTCTTAAAGTGGATAGAATGCTACACATCCACTATAGCCAAATTTAAATTGTTTAGATGCTAGGTTGCTTAGCAGATTTATTTCTGTTCTAAGTTACTGCCTGCAATGGTGCTTAAAAAATTTTTTTTTGGCCTATGGACAGGTCTGCTATTATTTTATCTCAATTTAAAAAGCTGAATTGGGCAGGGAAATAAATGTCGTACTTACTAGACTTTATTTATATGTTTCCAAATGTCACTTCCAGTCGAAAGTGCTGTGGTTCTGGACAGGAGAAGACCTGCGTTCAAATTCTCCCTCTGCCCTTTACTTCCTGTGACCTAAAGTAACTCACTTTACCTCACTGGGCCTTGGTTTCCTCTTCTCTAAAATAGGAGGTGGGATTTGAACTAGTTGGCTTCCAAGATCTCTTTCAACTCTAAACCCCTAAGATATGGTTCCCCTAAGATCTGCTAAAAGGATTCCTACTACAAGAGGTTGAGTCTCATTGTCATCTTTCTCAGAATAAGTACCATTTACACTGTATGCTATTGGTCTGTTGTCTCCTCTGTTAGAACGTGAGTTTCTTGAGTGTGGGGATTATTTTTTGAGATTGATTTCCATATCTCACCCAGTCTGGAAGTACCCCACTCATAGGCAGTGATGTAGTGTAAAGGATAGAGCCCTGGGCCTGGAGACAGAAAGACCAAATTCAAATTCAGCTTCAGATACTTAGTAGCTGGGTGATTTTGCTTTGACTCTGATCTGGATCAATTCTTGCCTCCCTGGGGAGCCTGTGGTCAGTGAGGACACCTGATTGGCTTTAGCCCTACTGCTTCTCGAAACTCCCAAGCACAAGTGGTTGACCAGCCTCAGCCATTCCAGTAGCTGGGGGTTATAGGAATAAGTAGCCATGCCCAACTTGATTTTGCTTTTCTTTGTATGCCCACTACTAGCATAGTGCCTAGTATATAGTAAGCACTTAATAAATGCTTGATTATGTTGATGGAAACTTAAATAGGCTTTTAGATGATGTGTGTGTTTCTGTTACTCATTCTCTCCCAGGATATTTGGGAGGTAACTGTAGGGTGAAATGAATTCCACTTACCTTTTTAAAAGACTGCTTTTTATGGCCTATGGAAGAAAAGATAGAATAATTGATTTTTGCTTTGGAAAAGGAAAAAGAAAACCTCCAAACACACCTAAAGCCTCATTGGCGACGTAATGATCTGACCGGTTTAAAGAGCTCATCTTTTCAGCTGGGAGAGCCTGGTTCTACAGGCAGATTTAGGGCAAGTCAATAATGTTGGGAAGGGGTGCGTGCCTCCTTTCCATACTGAGTAACCCCAGGCATTCTGCCAATGACCAGTCAAAGTCCGGACTTGTGACCTTAGCAAACAGAAATGTGAAGTCATACCACAAGAATACTGAAATGAAGTTGCTTGGAGGGTTTACTTATCACCCTGGTACCCACCAAAAGGAACTGGGACAAGTTGAGAAAGGTGTGGACAAGCTCAGTCTTTATCCCCCACCTATGTTGATGCATCGTTCTGGGAAGCCTGTCATACAAGGAATGCTGCTGGGGAGTAATGTTTAGATAGGACTTGGTTTCTCCAAAGCTCTCCCAAGGTTTTTTTTCCTTCAAAGTCCTACTACCTCTGGCACATTGGGTCTATTTCCATTCTTGTGACTGTTTTTACCTGATTGACTCACTGCACAGTCTTGAATTTTGGCTTCTGGCGATTTGCCTGATTTTGATCCACTCCCACAGTTTTACTTCCATATATTCCCTGAGTCCATCTTGCCTCTCTGATTTGCTCCCATGTACAATCTCCTTGGACTGCTGTCTATCTTTGAACCACTCTTGCCCATAGTTTTCCATGAGAATAAACCCAGGTTTCTGATCAGTCTCTGTTCAGACATCATCTGGATACTGTGTTTTTCAGAATCATGGCCTTCGGTTTATTTGTTTCTCATAGTCCCTGGTTGCTTTTTTTTTTTTTTTCACCAAGGCACAGTTTTCCAGTTAAAGGCTAAAACAAAGGGTTCAGCCTCCAGTACTCCCTCCTTCCTCACTCCTTTGGTGAATCACTTGCTGAACACTTTGATGAAGCTCCAGGAAGACTCAAATATATACACATACACATACACATACACATACACATTAAACTAGTGGGGTTTTTTCTTCCAGGTGTGCCCACAGGCTTACTGCTTAGAATGCACCCAATGTTGGGTTTTCTTTTCTTTTTCTTTGGCACTATCAGAGGCCATGGTCAGCATTTTTAAAGTAATAAACTTTTTTATTTATAGTTTTGGGTTCCAATTATCTCTCCTTCCCTCCCTTCCCTCCCCACTCCCTGAGGCATTAACCAATAAGATATAGGTTATCCATGTACGATTATGTAAAACATTACCATATTAGTCATTTTGTATATGAAAATTTGAATAAAAGAAAAAGTAAATGAAAGAAAGTGAGAAATAGTATGCTTCAGTCTGTTCCATCAATATCAATTCTTTCTTTGGAGGTGGATAGTATGTTTCATTGATAGTCCTTTGGCATCATCTTGGATCATTGTATTGCTGAGAATAGTTAATTCATTCACAGTTCTTCATCAAACAATATTGCTGTCTCTATGCACAATGTTCTCCTGGTTCTGCTCTCCTCACTATACATTAGTTTATACAAGTCTTTCCAGGCCTTTTTGAAATCATCCTGCTTGTCATTTCTTATAGCACCATAATATTCAATCACTATCATATGCCACAGCTTGTTCAGCCATTCCCCAATTGATGGGCATTCCTTTGATTTCATGGTCAGCATTTTGAAAGGGCCTGAACTATAACCACATATCAGGGAGGGTTTGGCAAGTTCTGCCTCAGGGCAAATGTCCCATGTTCCCCTATGGCACTACTTTCCTTTGTTAACCAACACACCTTGGAATGAAATCACAGGGTCATCACTTCATTTCCATAAGGGAATAAAACTGGTCATGAAATATCAACCTAAGCAAATAGCCACCCAGTAGCATTAGACCAGGGGTTCTTCATCTTTCTGCTTCGTGGACCCCTTTGGCAGTTTGGTGAAGACTTTGGACCCCTTCTCAGAAGAATTTTTTAAAAGTCACAATTGAAGAAAATGATAAATTTCAATGAGAGGTTTGTGAAAATGAAGGCATATTTCTCCCACCCAAGGTCATAAACCTCTTGGAATCTATCCATAGATCTGGACCCTATGTTAAGATCCCCTGCATCAAAGAGTTTTATAACACTGTGATTATAAAGTCACTCAAAGATTAACCAAGGGTTGATGAAATGAACAAAAATTGACATAGCCTCTAGCTGACTCGGAGCTTCTTTGCCTAGAGATATTTCTCTTCCTAGCAGGGAGAACCTGCTTTAATCCAGCAGGTGAATGGGTTACATTCCTGGCTTACTGCCACAAAAAATGTTTCAATAACCAATGGCTCTGTACTGGAGATAATGAATTTGATTAGGGGGATTTGTGCACTTTACTTTCTGAATTACATTTCCCAAAAGGCTTTGGGGGACGTGTGTAGGGGAATTCTGAAGTTATTTCCTCAGGGACCCATGTGAGATGTAGTGGCATCTTTAGATGCAGGATTTTCAAAATGAAGGATAGAAAAATAGTGATTATGGAGGGCATCTTTCTCCACAAATTGCCTAATTCTATGCCTGTTGAAGAAGCATCCCATTCTTTTAATAGAGAAGCCAGCAAGAATGAAACAAGTTCTGTCTAGCTCAGTGATGAGGAGCAGGGAACACATGTGTATTTTGCCCTTAAAAAATTCTGGGAGCTGTAGTTGGAGGCAGGGGTTCAATGACATGAATTTCCACCAGACCAGATTTGATAAGCATAGATAAACAGAATATTTTGTAGTCAATTGCTCCAGTATCCCAAATTATGTCTTGAACATAGTTGATGCTGAATGGTTGTAAAGTTGAATTAATTGCTTTAAGTCAAGTCTTAGAGCTAATTATTACAAATAGCCTGCTCTCTATGCCTTCCTCCTTGCTATTTTATTTCTTTCAGGCATACCTTTTGACCTCCATATCTGGGCTAATGCCCACTCACAACCTGTACTCTGTTATCATCCTGGGTAAAGGACACAGGAGGAGCCTCTTCTTCAAGAGAATTTATATCAGCATCCAATCAGTTTTGCTATTGGTCCTCTCTTTTCTTGTTATCCACTCTTTTGTGTTGACGTTCTGATCTTTGACAATCTGTTTACCTGTGTTTCTTATACAGTCTTTTAGTATGTTAGTGTCAATCTTAGGCTGTCTGAGCTGGCAGGGATTTGAATCTACTTTGACATTGGGCAAGTAATTTAACCTCTCTGGATCTTAGTTTTATCAGGGCTTCTTAACATTGGGGTCCATCAACTTTAAACACTTTTACAATTGTATTTCAATAACATTGGCTTCCTTTGCAGTCCTCTGTATTTTATCCTATGCATTTAAAAACCTTCTTCTGAGAGTCAAGAGGCTCCACCAGATTTTTATACAAGTCTATCACACACACACACACACACACACACACACACACACACAAATAAGCATCCCTTGGCTAGATGATCTCTTAGGTCCCTTCCAACTATCAAACCTATTCCATGGGACTTTCTACCTTTACTTTGTTCCTTCTCCATCTCATGCCTCATGCCAATGCCAGCATAAACTTGAATGTATGTGATCATGCCAACCTTTGCACAAAAATCTTTCATGTCCCACTGTTCTCTCTTCCTACTTCTCTGGTAAAGTTCAACCTTCTTCAGTTCAACCGTGTTTCATATTTTCTCATCCACACATCCTATGTTTCAGCCAATCTGTCTACTTCTGAATTTATCATGTGCTTTTCTGATGCTAAGCCTTACTCATGCTCTTCTTTTTCTGGAATAAAGAATTAACAATACTTCTCTTCTCCTCTTCACTTGTCAGATTATACAGCTTTTTTTTTTTTTTTTTTTTGCGGGGCAATGGGTTTTAAGTGACTTGCCCAGGGTCACACAGCTAGTAAGTGTTAAGTGTCTGAGGCTGGATTTGAACTCAGGTACTCCTGAATCCAGGGCCGGTGCTTTATCCACTGTGCCACCTAGCTGCCCCACCTCTACAGCCTTTTAAAGTCCTGCTCTCTGGATACCCAAGTCTGCCTCCTCTCCCCTCCAGACTTTTCCCTCTTTTGAATTGTCCAACTTTCTCTATTTTTGAAGTTCTGAAGTACATGCTCAGAAACTTCTTCCTATCTCAAATTTTCAGCCTACTCCAAGTTCCAGATTCTGGCCCCAATTTACTTAACCTGAACACTATGACCCTTGTTTCTGCTTTGAATTGTATGGCATTCAAAACTATTTCTATCTTGGCTGACACCCATAATTGTCATCCTTTCCCTTCCAGAACACCAATCAATTCTATCAACCTACCCTGGACTTAATCCTGGTTCCTCCTAGTCTGCTTCTTTGACACAATTCACATTTTATTACATTCTAGCTTCTCTTATCATGCCTTAATTCATATCTTGTCCTGGTTAGTCATAATCCCTGCTCTAGTTCAAATCCCAGGGTTCGATGGGATTAGAACATGCCCTGAGCCCTTTGCCCTTCTTGGTATAGACAACATGTGTATATATACATATGCATATATAAGGATGTAAAACTATACCTATCTCTGTATAATTACATATATAGTTATATAAATAATAATAATAGATGTATTTACATATGCATATATAGTTACATAAACATATCTAAAATATGTCCATATAAATGGCTATGCATATATTTTTTTCTTTCTTTTTTTTTTTAAGTGAGGCAACTGGGGTTAAGTGACTTGCCCAGGGTCACACAGCTAGTAAGTGTTAAGTGTCTGAGGCTGGATTTGAACTCAGGTACTCCTGACTCCAGGGCCAGTGCTTTATCCACTGCACCACCTAGCTACCCCAGTGCATATATTTCTAACACAGGGCTTCTTGAACTTCTTCCACTTATGATCCCTTTTGGCCCAAGAAATTTTTACATGACGCAGTGTATGTAGGTTTATAAAATAGGTATACATAACATTTTACTGTTGCCAATTTTTTGTGACCAAGGTGATTGTGACTCAAAGGCAATAGATGATAGAAAGGAAGGGAATGGGAAAGGTTTTCCATAGAAGGTGGCATTCGGGCTGAATCTCAGTATTCTAAGATTCTAGAAAGTCACAGGAATTTATTGAATAGAGAAATGCTGTAGTCAAGCCTACACTTTAGGAAAATCACTTTGGCAACTGTGTGGAAGAAGAATTGGAGTGGAGAGAAACTTAAGTTAGGAACACAAATTCAGCAACTGGGGCAATGGTCCAAGTTTGAGGTGATGAGAATCTGAACTGAATAGATAAGAGAAATATTGTGGTGATTGAGAAAACAAGATATGGCAACTAAGATTGGCTACATGAGGTGACAGTGAGAATGAAGATTCAAAGAAGATACTCAAGTTGTACATTTATTTAACTAGAAGGACAGTAGAATCCTTAATGGTAATAGGAAAGTTTGTAAGTGGGCTGGGCTTGGAGAAATGGGTTAAGTTCTGATTTGGAGATGTTGAAGGTGAGATGTTTCTGAGGTAAACAGTTTAAAATGCCCAACAGGCAATTGGAGCTGCATGTCTGCAAATCAATCATCTTTCTAGAGATGGTGATTAAATCAACAGTGGCTAATAAGATTACCAAGTGAGATATTACAGAGAAAGAAACCTAGGAAAGAGCCATGGGGTAGACCAATAGTTTGAGGGTAGAGATATAGTTCATAAGCTATCAAAAGAATGAGAAGTGGTGAACAGATAGGTAGGAAGAGAACCAAGAGAGTAGTATCATGAAAAACAAAGAGGAGTGAGTATCCAGAAATAGAGGGTGGTCCACAGCATCAGATGCTTCAGACGTCAAGAAAGATGAGAAATGAGAAACAGAACTGACAATCAAATTTGGCAACTAAGAGTTCCCTGATAACTTTAGGGAGGGTAGATTCCATTGAGCAATGAAGTTGGAAGGTAGTGCAAAAAAAAAATGAGGAATGAATGAGAGGAAAGAAAGTAGAGGCAACAAATCCAGGCAGTGATTACACTGTGCTGTAATGCAGTCATGCCTTCAGGGACTACAGAGTTGCAAAGGACAGTTTTCATGATGTCAGCCTGCTATACTTTTACAATTCTTGTGTCTGCTTTTCATGGTTTTAGTCTTTCCTCCCTTGCTGTTATCAGTATTTTTATTTCATGAGGTTCCTTCCCTTTCTAAGTTACTCTTTGTAATACAGCTTAGAACTTAGAAAAAAATAATTTAGTTTGATAGAATTACCTGTGTAGTAAGAGTTAATAGTATAAGAATCAGGATCCTCTCAACTTTTTCTATGAGTAGGATATATGAACTTTAGTTTAGAGACTTTCTGGCATCTTTCTTGGTTGTTAAGCATGGTTGACTTATTTCCTTGATTTCAACTGTGTTCTGAGGGGTTGAAGTTGCTGGATAGCCGAATTCCATTTGGGTGAGATTTGGTCTTTTTTCCACAGGGATATTAGACTGGTAGATCAGAGTAATTCCATGCATGTACTACACCTAAATAACAGTGGGATAAAACAAGAAAAAATAACATTTGACAATATGTCTCATGCTGTATTTGTGGACAAGATGGATCAGTGTGGGCAAGATGACAAAGCAGATTTGGAACAAGTTGAATGACTAGATAAGAGTAGTCATTAATTCAACTATGGTAACTTGGAAAGAAGTCACTAATAGAATACCCCAGGGATCTTTACGTGATGCTGTGCTGGTTGATGACATGCTGATCCAGTTTGCAACTAACACAGGGCTGAGAGGAATAGATAACATGCTGGATAACAGTCAGGATTTAAAAATATCTTGACAGGCTATAGTGATTAGATGAATTTAATAAAGCAGGAATGAATGTAAAGCCCCACATTTCCATTTAAAAATGGACTACACAAACAAAAATGGGGGATGTGAGTGCCCTGATAACAGCAGAGAAGATTTGGGGATTTAGTGGATTGTAATACATCTCAGTGAAAGACAGTAGTAACTCATAATAGCCAAAAAAGTTAATGTGATAATAGATTGTGCTAATAAAACATAGGGTCCAGAATATGGGAAGGGCTAAACCTTTTATGATGTACCCCAGCCAGACTATATCTATAATATTGTTCAGTTCTGGGCACCATATTTTAGGAAGGATGTGCATAACATGGTATACATACAGAGAAGGACAACCAAAATGGTAGAGCAACTAGAAACCATGCCATACAAAGATCATTTGAAAGACCCCGGTTTGTTTAATTTCAAGAAGAAATGATATAACAGGAGCATGATAGCTGTTTTTGCGTATTTAAAATGTTGTCACACAGAAGACTTATTCTTGGCATCAGAGGGCTGAACTAGAAGCAATGGATGGAAGTTACACGGAGACTGTATTCTGTTTGATCTAAGACAAACTTTCTTAATAATTGTAACTAATGAATTTCTTTGGTAGACAGTGTGTTTCCCATTTCTGGAGGTCTCTAAATGAAAAATTTATCAGAGGTGTAAAATTCCCTCCCAGAAGGCAGCAAGGAGTCTCCAAAATGAATGCAACCAGAAGCAGATTAAGATGTAAATGGGAAATGTATGACAAAATAAATAAAAACATAATACAGCATAGATAATGTTCATTTTTTTTACATCAAAATGTGGTGCACAAGAGTCTGTTTCTATTTCAATTTGATACCACTGGACTAGACGATATTGTTAGGGATAGTGTAAAAGTGACTCCTCTTGAAGAATTGGTTAGACTAGGAATTTCCCTTATAGCTCTGAAATGTTGTGCTTCTCTGACCACACTGAGCTTAAGAAGTGAATTCAGGCTTGCATAAAGAGTGGTTGGAGGTGAAACAATGTTTAATTGTTTCAAAATTATCTGTTTTGTTTTTCTTTTCTTAAAAGTTACTGCTCAGGGGCAGCTAGGCGGCTCAGTGGACAAAGCACTGGCCCTGGATCCGGGAGGACCCAAGTTCAAATCTGACCTCAGACACTTGAAACTTACTAGCTGTGTGACCCTGGGCAAGTCACTTAACCCTCATTGCCCTGCCAAAAAAAAAAAAAAGAAAAAAAGAAAAAGAAAAAATTTACAGCTCAGGGGTAGCTAGGTGGAACAGTGGATGAAACACCAGCCTTGGATTCAGGAGCACCAGAGTTGAAATCTGGCCACAGACATTTCACACTTACTAGCTGTGTGACTCTGGGCAAGTCACTTAACCCTCATTGCCCTGCAAAGAAAAAAAAAGTTATAGATTATTCTCCAGTTGATAAATCATCAAAGGATATGAAGAGGCAGTTTTTGGAAGAAGAAATCAAAGCTATCAATAATCATATGAAAAAATTCTCTAAATCACTAATAATTATAGAAATGCAAATTTGGATGACTCTGAGATACCATTTCACATCTAACAGATTGGCTTACATGACAGAAAAGAAAAATGACAAATTTTAGAGGGGATGTGAAAAAATCAGTAAACTAATGCACTATTGGTGGAGCTCTGAAGTGGTCTAATCATTTTGGAGAACAATTAGGAACTATGTCCAAAGGGCTATAAAACTATGCATAGTATTTGACCCACTAATTCTGCTTCTAGGCCTGTATCCCTAAGAGATTAAAAAAATGGAAAAGGAGCCATATGTACAAAATTATTTGTCATAGCTCCTTTTGTGGTGGCAAAGAATTGGAAATTGAGGTGACTGGATTATAAATTTTATTTGATCAGCAACTCTCTTACCCCCCTTTTCCTTCCTGTTGCCTTACCCCTTGTTCCTAACATAACCAAATACAATGAATACTCAATAAATGTTTTTTTTTTTGATGGGTTGATTGCATCATCATGCATATTGAACTTAGAATGCAAGTCTGGACTGAAACTGAAGATTTTTTTGAGTAGATTTTTTTTTTTTGGTGCTTTAAAATGCCACTTTCTATTAAAAATCTAAATGTCAGAAGAATGAATTAGTATTTAAAAAGCCATTCCTGAGTCACAATATTATTCATTATTGATTTAAAAAAATAGGACAAAAGAGCTAAAAACTGTCTCATCTAGCAAATGTTGGTTTCCCTGCCAAGTGGTGGGACATGGCAGCGAAGGGCAATACTGATTTAGAGTATAAGTTTATTTGCAAAATATTATGTGGGGAATGATAGATTATGAGCAACATTGCCTCCTAAAACAATGAAAAGAGAGCCTGGTGTGAGAATCAACTGAGTTAGATTATCTCAAGAGCATGCAGTACAGAGAAGAACTGGAATTAAAAACTCAAATAGCTATAAAATGGAACAGATTGCCAACACTTCTGTAGTGAGGTCTTCTCATTTTTAATGCAAGTAAAACCACCACTGAAGTGGTTTCTAGCACTTCAGTACCTTCTGTGCTATATGCAGAAGTGGTGATGGAATATTATTAGATGAAATCAATAAAAGCAGTTAGACAATATGGGTGACATGATTCTGAAGGTTTTCAAGAATTTATTTTTTTTTCAAGATATTACAGACAAGACTAGATACCAAAGGAAAGGGAAAGAAATAATCAACATTACTCTTATAAAAATTTCTACAATTACTGATTCATACATCTACTTTCTCACATCTCATAGAATATGAGAATGTCTAAGCACATATTGAGGAAAATATGAGAGAGGAACTATCTGGCTTTCACATGCAATTTTCTTTTTTTCTGTTTAGGATATTATTTTCCAAATTACATGTAAAAACAAATTTTGACATCAATTTTTAAAGAACTTTGTTTTACAACTTCTCTTTCTACCTCCCTCCCCACCCCCACCCCTAAGAACTCAAGCAATTCAATATAAGTTATACATGAGTACTCATGCAAAACATCTCCACATTAGGCAGGTTGTGAAAGAAAACAGACAAAAACAAAACTTCAGATTAAGGAACTATCAAAAAATCATGCTTCAATCTGTTTTCAGATAGTATCAGTTCTTTCTCTGTAGATGGGTTGCCATTTTCATAAGTCCTTCAGAGTTATATTGGATCATTGCATTGCTGAAAATAATGTCCTTCACAGCAGATCATCTGACACTATTTCTGTTATATTGTATAAAGTACTTTTCATTCTGCTTCAGTTCAGGTAGGTCTTCCCAGGTTTTTCTGATAGCATTCTGTTCATCATAACCTTTATATAGTACCTTAAACTTGACAAAGAATTTTCTTCACTGTAGCCCAGCAAAGTAGGTACCATACGTTTTGCCATTATAATCAATCATAACTACTTCCATCCATCCTATTCCCTTCCCATGATATTTACTTTATTTTCTATCTTCTTTTACCCTATTCCTCCTCAAAAGTGTTTTGCTTCTTACTGCCCCCTCTCCCACTTTGCCTTCCCTTCTTTAACTCTTCTGCCCTTATCACGTTCCTCTCCTACTTTCCTGCAGGGTTAGATGGATTACTCCTCCCAATTGGGTGTCTATGTTATTCCCTCCTTAAACCAACTCTGATGATATTAAGGTCTTTGAGCTAATTCTGATATGTGTAAGGCTCCTTCACTTCCCCACACCTCCCCCGTCTCTCCCCACTCTATATTCCCTTTCCTGCTTTCATGTGAAATTTCACCCCATTCTTCCACTCCCCTATCTCTTCCCCCAGAATATGTCTCTCCCCACCCTCAATTTCACCCCAAAGATGTCATCATGAGGCAGCTAGGTGACACAGTAGACAAAGCACCCTCCCTGGACCCAGTAGGACCCGAGCCCAAATCTGACCTCAGACACAAGACACGCATCAACCCAGACCACCCCCCCCCCCCAAAAAAAAAGAGAAACCAAAAAAAATGCTTTACAGGTATCATCCCTTCATAATAGATTCACACCTGTGCCCTCTGTTTATATTTACTGCCCTAATACTCAGAAGGCTCTTATGATTTAGACATATCTTCTTCCCATATAGGAATGTAAACAATTTAATCTTTTAACATATCTCATGATTTCTTTTTCCTGTTTATCTTTTAATGCTTCTCTAGAGTCTTGTATTTGAAAGTCAAATTTTCTATTCAGTTCAAGTCTTTTCATCACAAATACTTGAAAGTCCTCTTTTTCATTGAAGTCCTATTTGGTTGTAAACCCAATTCCTTTGCCCTCTGGAATATTATATTCCATGCCCTCTGATCCTTTAATGTAGAAGCTGCTAGATCCTGTGCTATCCTTACTGTGGCTCCACAGGATGTGAATTGCTTCTTTCTGGATGCTTGCAGTATTTTCTCCTTGACCTGGGATCTCTGGACTTTGGCTATAATATTCCTGGAAGTTTTTCTTTTGGGATCTCTTTCAGGAGGTGATCAAGGGATTTTTTCAATGTCTATTTTACCTTCTGCTTCTAGAATATAAGGCCAATTTTCCCCAACAATTTCCTGGAAGATGATATCTAAGCTCTTTCCTTCATCATGGTTTTCAGGTAGTCCAATAATTTTCAAATTATCTCTCCTATATCTATTTTCCAGGTCAGCAGTTTTTCCAAGAAGATATTACACATTACCCTCTACTTTTTTATTCATTTGGATTTGCTTTATCGTGTCTTGGTTTCTCATAAAGTCACTAGCTTCCATTTGTTTAATCCTAATTCTTAGGCAATTATTTTGTCAGAGAACTTTTTTATCTCCTTTTTCATTTGGCTTTTCAAGATGTTGACTTTTTTATCATGTCTTTCCTGCATCACCCTCATTTCCCTTTCCATTTTTTCCTCTACCTTTCTAACTTTATCTTCAAAGTCCTTTTTGAGTGCCTCTATGTCCTGAGACCAATTAGTATTTTTCTTGGAAGCTTTAGATGTAGGGGCCCTGATGCTGCTGTCCTCTTCTGAGGGTGCACATCGATCTTCCTTGTCACTAAAGAAGCTTTCTATGGTTTGCGACTTTCTCTGCCTGCTCATCCTACCCATCTTTCACTTGAGTTTTAACTCTTTCTTAGTGTGGGATCCTGCTTCTCGGTTATACTTTCCCAAGCTTCAGGAGCTCCTAGGTGTTATGATTTAATGAGGGGTAGTTTCTTCAGTCACCTGGCCTCTTCTCTGGTCATTTTCTCTGGTCTGTCTATAACCCCAGGTCAACTTGCTAATTATACAGGTGGCAAAACTTTGTGTGCTATTGGTTGTTAGCTCTGTCAAGCATGCACCCCTCCCTCACCTGGGCCGCCACCACTCAACGTTTCTTCCTGGTTCTGGGGTAGGACATCCAAATCCCCCCTTAGTTCCTGCATACACACACCAGACTTCCCCCTGGCCAGCTGTTAAGCCCTCTTACCAGATCATGAGCTTAATTTCAGAAGATGTTAGCATTGTGGTTGATTCACAGGCTCTGGGGTAAGTTTCTCTGGCGTAGTCTGCCTGAGGCTGGTTCTGTGTTGCATGATCATGGGATTGGACTCTACTCCCAGCCTGGCTTCCCCTTCTGCTGAATTTCTAAGCTGTCTTTGGTTGGAAAATAGTCTCAGCCATGTTTTTGTGGGTTCTGCTGCTTCAGGAGTTGTTTTCTGGCTGTGTTTGGAGATTTTTTGGAGTAATTGTGTCAGGATGTCTGAGTGTTTACTGCCTTTCCTCCACCATCTTGGCTATGCCCACCCCCACCCCCACCCCCCACCCAGACATTACTTTTATAAAAATATCAACAACTACTGATTCATATATCTACTTTCTCATATCTCATAGAATCTTTTTTTTCTGAATAAAAGTATTTTATTTTTTTCCAGTTACATGTAAAGATAGTTCTCAACAGTTGTTTATACAAGTTTCCAATTTCAGATTTTTCTCCCTCCCTCCCTTCCCTCCCCCCTCCCGTAGACAGCAGGTAATATGATATAGGTGATGTATATATATATATATATATATAATAACATTAAACATATTTCTGCATTAGTAATATTATAAGAGAAGAATCAGAGCAATGAGGAAAAACCTCAAAATAGAGAAACAACAGCACCAAAAACAAAAGAAATAGTATGGTTCAATCAACATCTATACTCCACAGTTTTTTTTTTCCTGGATTTGGAGATCCCCTTCCATCATGAGTCCCCTGGAACTCTCCTGTACCATTGCATTGGTGAGAAGAATCTAGTCCATCACAGTTGATCAATACACAATGTTGATTATAGCACAATAGTATTCCATTACATTCATATACCACAACTTGTTCAGCCATTCCCCAATTGATGGGCAACCCTTCAATTTCCAATTCCTTGCCACCACAAAAAGAGCAGCTATAAATATTTTTGTACATGTGGGTGCTTTTTTCCTTTTTTATGATCTCTTTGGGGAAAAGACCCAAAAGTGGTATTACTGGGTCAAAGGGTATGCACAGCTTTATAGCCCTTTGGGCATAGTTCCAGATTGTTCTCCAGAATGGTTGGATCAGTTCACAGCTCCACCAAAAATGCATTAGTGTTCCAATTTCCCCACAGCTTCTCCAACATTTATTATTTTCATTTTTTGTCATATTAGCCAATCTGATAGGTGTCAGGTGGTACCTCAGAGATGTTTTAATTTCTCATAGAATCTTTATGAGAATTTCTAAGTACATATTGAGGAAAATATGAGAGAGGAACTAGCTGGCTTTCACATGCAATTTTCAATAGCAAGAAATCTTTAGCATTATACAACTGCAAGTTTAAGAGAACACAATAGGGGCAACTAGGTGGTGCCCTGGATTCAGAAGGACCTGAGTTCAAATCCAGCTTCAGACACTTGATACTTACTAGCTGTGTGACCCTGGGCAAGTCACTTAACCCTTCATTGCCCCACAAAAAAAAGAGAGCGAGAGCAAGAGAGAACACAATAAGGACCTCATTGTGTCCTTCGTGGATTTTTAAAAAGCACCACATTTTATTTCATCAATAAGCATTTGACTTTGTAGAACAAAAGACAGCTTCAGGGGCTCCCCTATTACCAAGTACCACCTAAGTATATACTAAAATCATACAAAATTCCTTGACAGATAAAACTAAAAAGATAACCCTTTAGATTTTTTATGATTATTAATATCTAAGGAGATGTAAACAGTGAGACTTATATTCACAAAGGTGTTTGGCACAGGAAGATATTTTGAACAGAGACCAAAAGGAAAGATAAATTCTTTGAGAATATAAGGTTCTCTTAATCTTTCTATTTGTGATTAACATTTTGGAGATTTCAACTCCTAGAATACTACTCTTTCTCTTCAATTACTTCTCTCTTTATGGGACAATTTTACATATATGTATGTATATATATATATATATATATGTATATATATACACACATATTTGTGTCTAATATTAGCCAACTTTGAGGTGGGAGGAAGAAAAAAAGAATTGTATGTAATAATTTTGTTGTATATTTAAAAGGAATAATAAGTTGTACATAGATTTCCAGTTTCATGTGCAATCATCTTTTTAAACATTTTATTGTGCTATTTGAATGTTTGTTTTATTTCATAAATTAAAAAGAGATAGAGATCAGTCTAGTAATACAAAAAGGAAAAACTAAGTGGATAAAGAATGCCTTTTTTTTTTAGATGATAAGCTGTAGTTGAATGATCAGCTGACTTAATAAGTTCATTAGTACACATACATACATACACACATATGTGTTTTTATATTTTTATCTATTTATCTATCTGATAAGAAATGAAGATCAATAGCATGCTGGGCCCATAATTGAACATAGGGAGGAGACCAGGCCGGATTACATTTAGGAGATCATTTAACACTTTCTTGTATCGCATATTGCTCTCTGACACCAAAACCCATATTAAAAAAAAATTCTTATTAATGCAGAGTGAAGTGAGCAGACATAGGACAAAAACTTAAACAGTAATGCCATCTTTCGAAAGAAAAGAAATTTTAAGAGTCTTATGAACTCTAATTGATAGAATTGTCAACTACTGCTCCAGAAGATTGGTGAAAATGACAGCAGCCAGGTGGTGCTGTGGATAGAACACTGGGCCTGCATTCAGGAGGAACTAAGTTCAAGTTTGGCCTCAGACACTTACTAGCTGTGCAACTTTGGCCAAGTCATGTAAATTCTGTTTGACTCAGTTTCCTCAACTGCAAAGTAGGGATAACAGTAACACCCACCTCCCAGGATTGTTGTGAGGAACAAATATGATAATTTTTGTAAATTGCTTAGAATTGTGCCTAGCACATAGTAGGTGCTATATAAATACTAGTTACTGTTTTTGTTGTCATGAATCGTACTACCTCCTGGAATAAAGATTATATACTCATGTGTGGAATGAGACATACTTTTAAATTTGTTGACTCTGTGGATTGTTGTGTTTGACTATTTATTATGAGTACTTTTTCTCTTTTAATTTGGAGGTGCTGGCAATAGTATTAAAAAAAGAAAAGAGAGTCATTAAAGCTTTTAAAAATGGATAGAAGAGGAAAAAAAGGAAGTTAGGAAGTCAACTTAAATAAGTGAGACAGTTTTAAAAGTAACAGGTTGAATTTAAATACAAAAAAGCAAGTTATGGATAATACAGATTTACTGTTTCATTTTTGTTTTACTTTTCTTTTTATTTTGCATGTGACAGTGTTCTATTTTGGGGTGTTCATGAAGTTCAAAATTAAAAAAAAACCCTTCTTCTAGTTATGGTATATAATTACATAAATTATTGAACATGCCAGTGTTCAAAAAATCAAAATTGTGGGTCACTGGATGGGGAATGGAGAGATGAATAGTGGGGAAGAATAGATTATGGCAGCTTACGGGCAGTGATTTATGTTCAACAAGTAGCATAAAAAAGGACCATGTAGGAAATGTCTGATTGGACAAGGAGACATGCTGTTCATTTAGTGAGAATGAGGAATTACAGCAGAATAACCAAAATGCCTCACTGGTCCTCATGAATGTTAAAAGATTTTGAATTAAGCCTCCCTCCTTTTTGGATGGATTTCCTCATGGTAGATTTATGGAGAGACATGGAGAAGAATGGAATAGGATGAGAAGACACGGTGTGCTTTGTGATCTGTGCTGGTGGAAGGGAAAATTCACATCAATGAGCTCATGGATCAATCTAAATATTTGGTTGCTGTTTAGCAAAGCAGCTGTTGTGTATTAGTTACCATTTCCTTATTGTAAAATATTCAGGCGGTCACTATGGATGATACTTTACTTATATATTTAATTATTTCTTAGCTATTTATTTAATGAGGCAGCATGTTGCAGTGGAACTAGAATCAGACATGTAGAATCTAGAGATTTGGATGTAAATTCTAGCGTTGATGCTTAGGTCACCTGTATCACCTCATACTTCCCCTCTCTGGACCTTATTCCTCTCATATATAACATGAGTCAGATGGACAGTTTGATCTCTAATTGCCTTTCTAGATCCAATCATCCATGACTATGATTCTACTGAGAGCTTTGGGGTTAAGTGTCTAAAGTTGTCATCAGCTCATCAGACAACAAATATGATCTCTTTGGTTTCTTCTAGCTTTCAAACTCTGTGATTCCATGTATCGAAAATTGACTTCTAATGTACCAAGAACCATGGGGGGGGGCAGCTAGGTGGTGCAGTGGATAGAGCACCGGCCCTGGAGTCAGGAGTACCTGAGTTCAAAGCTGGTTTCAGACATTTAACACTTACTAGCTGTGTGACCCTGGGCAAGTCACTTAACCCCAATTGCCTCACTAAAAAAAAAAAAAAAAGAAAAAGAAAAAAAAGAACCGTGGGGGAATAGAAGAGAAAATTTTTGACCTTAACAGTCAGAGGGAGATTTCCTAAAGAGAAACATATTTTCAAAGAGTAATTCATTTAATCACCTAGTTGGTTTCTAATAGTTTTGAAGATTTTATTTATAACAAATATAAGAGGAAGGGAAGACAGTTCCCAACAGTACTATGAAATAGTTGTCCATTGGGTGGCAACTCTACTATCAGTTGACGGGATTAGAAGAGGCTTCATTGAGGAGGTAATATTTGAGCTTATCCTAAAAAGAAGGGGTATGGAGGGAGTGTGTACATGTTATTTCTCACATATAACATTTGCCCTCTAAATTCTGTGATTTTGCACTTATACCTGGCATTCACTTCCTCCTCACTTCCATCTCTTAACTTCCCTTCTTTCTTCAAGATTTGGCTTACATTCTATCTTCTCCTGGAGGCATTTCCTGGTCCCCTTGATGCTAGTGCTTTCCACATGAGATTCCCTTCCATCCATCTATTCTTTATATATCTTGTATGTACCTAATAACATTTCTTTTTTTCCCTGTTAGGATGTTAACTCTGTGAGGACAGGGACAGTGATTTTTGGGGGGCCAGTATTATGTACTGCTATGACCTGTGTTCTCTTTGTTTGTAGGAAGAGGTTCTAAAATAACCAGTTTTAGGAACTGAAGACTTAATGAATAAGCTTATGAATATATTGTTAGGAAATGTTATAAGTATCATCAGAAACTTTTGTTATCTCCAAAACAATGGTTGTAGTAATCTTTACATGGTCTTTCCAATGGTCTTTCCAACAAACCCTTCTTACAATGATCAAGACTCCCTTGAAAAAATGACTGTTGCATCTCTGCTGGAGATTTGGGGGGCAGATCCATTATAATGAGCCATGCAGTGTCTGGGAATGCCTCATTCCTATTCTCCCTGGAAGATGGTGAATGTTGGACCTTGTGAAAAGTAATAAAACATATTAGCCTATTGTGTTGTGGGACAAAGTTTGGGGACCAGAGAAAGTAACATGTAGGCAGCTTCCATACATCATGAATTCCCCATCTCTAGAAATTTTCAAGTAGAGATTGGATATCAGTTGGTTGGACATGATATAGAGGAAATTCCTGCTTTATTTATGGGTTGGACTAAGGCAGGCAGCAAAGTGTTGTGGAAAGATCTCTCTGGCCTTGGAATGAGGAGAAATTTGGCTTCAAGTCCCAACATTGACATCCTAGATCTGTGACCATAGGCAAGTCACTCTCTGAGTCTCAGCTGTAGAATGCAAATGGTACCACCTGTAGGAACACTGCCCTTTAGGGTTGTAGTATATTAAAAGTGACAAGCAAACCTTTTAAGCACCATAATGGGTTGTTTTGGGGGGTCAAATGTTGGAGTGGGGTTCAGACTTTTGATTTCATTGGTACAGGGAACTTCCAGTGCAGGTCACCAAGTGTTCTGTGACTTACAGCGTAGGGCACTGGGAAGATAAATGATTTGGCCAAGTCCATATAGCCAGTGAGTGTAAGAAATGTGATTTGAACCCGGGTCTGCTGGGTTCTATGGCCAGCTCTCTATTAACTAGGTCACACTGCCTCCCAATGCAGTCATCTCTATATAGATGACTTCTGAGGCCCATTCCAACTCCAGTGGGTGGGTAGATAGGAGGGGAGGATTCGGTCTTAGGGAAACAAAGTATGGAGAGAGCTTAGGAATGGCTGTCTTCCTTGGATCCTACTAGAAACTTTCTTCTTCTTTTGATTTCAGGGAAGGGGAATGATCCCAGATGTGAATGTGGAAGCATAAACAAAGTCAGATCAAGTCAGCAAGCATTTATTTAGCTTCTTAAGTGCCAGTGCCTGCCCTCAGGAAACTCACACAAACAACTATGCGTGTGCAAAATATTAGTGTAATCTCAGAAGGAAGGCACTAGAATTAAGAAAGACTGGGATAGCCTTCTTGCAGAAGGTGGGATTCTTAGTTGGAACTTGAAGGAAGCTAGACACCCATTTTTCCAGTGAGCCATTTGCCCTGGGGAATAGGGTTTTGGCAACTATGTCCCATCACCACCAAAGGCAAATCCATTTGGAATCCATGACAACATATTGTTTATCCAGAGACCTTTACATTTTTAGAAAAAGCTAAGAGCAATAATTGAAAAGTATATCATTCATTCTCCTATTTTTGAAAAGTAAGGGGGCTGAGGGAATTTTAGGGAAGCAAAATAACTTTCCTGTTCCAAGGACCTGTGAGTGAGATAGTTGATTTATTTATAGTGGGCTAGCAAGGGAAATTCCCCTACTAAAATAAAGGAGTTTTGGTTTCCTAGCTGTCAGCCTTCAATCACTCCAAAACCTGCAGTTTTCTAAAATTATTTCTTACTAGGTGTGTTTCTGTGGCTTTGTATTATTATTTGCTAAATACATTAAAATCCTGGGACACTTGGCTCTTGGGCTTAGAACCTTTCCTATTTTCCACTTAAACACCATATAAATTCAGTACTTTGCTCCTTGGAGAAAGGAATATACTTAGGCCCCATCTAGAGAATGGAAGCCAAGTTTTGCCCAGTTGGGAACTTCTGAGATGCTGAGTTTGTAAGAAGTGTCACTACCAGAGATGCGATGCTGACTTTCAGCAGCTTTTACTTAGTATTATTAAAAAAGAGAGCTCTTAAGAAATGACATTGTAATGAGTTCAGGTATCTCTGACTCCACACTAAATTTCTCTGGGGACACTCTTGGCCTGTGCCGAGAACAACCCAGCTGGGGCAGTTCCCAACTTAAAGTGAGTGAAAATGAAGGAAAGGTGTTGGATAAGCCTTATGCTTGACATGCTCCAGATAGGGAAACTTTTGTTCTGCCCTTTCTCTTCCTAGCATATTTGGGGAAAATGGAGGTCATAAAGCACCTATCCTGTCCATTATAGGGCAGAACATGCAAATAAATAAGGTGAGAATTGAGTCATTTCTTCCCAAGTAGTATTATCAAGGGCAATGGGCCAACAGTTGAGACCCCTTCCAGATAATGGGTTGAAAAAAAAAAAGAGCTTATTTATATAGGATTTGTCTTCCTTCCTTGGAAACATTCACAGGAGCCAATTCCTCCTAATTCCTAACCTAAGTACTTCAGATTGCATTCTTTCCCCTAGGTCAAATTGGAGGACTTCCTCTGGAAGTTGTCTTGACTTTTCTCCTTATCACAGATAGAAATCATAGATTCTCAGATGTCATTTAATCCTAACTACTGGGAAGCCATGTGGTACAGTGGGAAATTATTAGAGGTGGACTGAGAGGACCTGGATTGAAATCCCATCTATAAATCATCCTATCTGTGTGGCCTTAGGCAAGTGATTTAACTTCTCTGGGCCCTAGTTTCCTCATCTGTAAAATGAAGAGGTTGGATTAGATGATCTCTACAATCCCATCCATCTAGGTAGATAGTGTGCTGGACTTTGAATCAGGAAGACCTGAATTCAAATCTGTCCTCAGACACTTCCTAGCTGCGTGACCCTGAGCAAGTCACTTATTCCTGTTTGCCACAGTTTCTTCACCTGTAAAATGGGAATAATAATAGCACCCACCTCCCAGGGTTGTAAGGATCAAATGAGATAATAATTGCAAAGTGTCTAGTATAGGGCCTAGCACATAGTAAGTACCATATAATAATTATTAGTAGTATTAATCTTTAGTCTTTTGATTCTTTTCTCAACACCAATCTCCTTCACAACATTCCAATCCCCAAAAAGGAGTTATCCAGCTTTTATGTAAGGACTTTGATGGGGCAGCTAGGTGGCAGACTAGATAGAGCACTGGCCCTGAAGTTGGGAGGACCTGAGTTCAAATCTTGCCTCAGTCACTTACTAGCTGTGTGACTCTAGGCTTAATCCCCATTGCCTTAAATATCCTGGGGCATCTACATTTGTCCTGATATATATCTTACCACTATAGCCATATGGCTCTGGAGGAGAGAGTGAGATTGGTGACTTTGCACAGCCCTCCCTCACTTAAATACAATTCACTGCAAGTCATGACATCACCCCAATGTCATGGTCCTCTTTGAGAATGAAGGACAAACAACAAAACAAAGACTTTCATTGATGATGAACTCACTCCTTTACCCAGAAACTCATGCCATACCTTCTCATCCTGCTTCACTCTATTGTTCATGTCCTCCCATAAATCCCCTATAGAAGGTCCACCCCCACACATTGGTAGGGGGCCTTCCTCTAGATACTGATGGCACAGATACCAGTAGAGAACATAGGCTGTCATTTGGCTGTCCCTTATTTTTACTTTGTGACCAGATAGCCATCAACCACTTGGGTAACATAGCCTTTGTTGAATCTTATTGAGATTTTAGTTCCATCATTTAAAGTCAGAATTTTAGAGTTGGAAGGACTCATAAAAATCATCTAATGCAATCCCCCTTATTTTCAAAAGGAAAAAGGAAGTCTAGACAGTTGAAGACCTTTGTTAATAGTGTCCATCTTCAGGTTTCTCCAACCTCAAGGCTTTTCATTCCATCATCCCTTCCCCTTTTCTAGTTTTTGTAATTGGATATGCCACCATAGGACAACTCTTTGTAACATGAGTCCAAGTTTATAGATGGACTGGGATAGGAAAGAAAAATTAGTATTAAGTGGTCACTCCTTTGGTTGGAAGAGAAGGGAAAAATGGGCTTCTTTGGGGATTCATTCTATTTAATGCTTCTATAAATTATGTGCAAGGGGGAGTACACAAGGTTGCCAAGTTTCCAAATGATATTAAGTTCTTCTGGGCAGTGAAATGCCAGGATAACTGGGAAGGACTGCAGGAGGGTCTGGCAGTGGACTGAAAACTGCCAAATAAGCTTTGGTATTAGGTAATGCACTTAAGGAAAAGCAATCCAAACCATACATGTAGGATGATAGGTGCTGACCTCCTATTTACGACCAGGGAAGGGAATTAGGAGTTATGGTAGACTGTCCCTGAAGACAGCCTGATATACTTCTGTGGCCAACAGGACCAACAAAATTATTGGAACAGGTTTTGGAAACAAAACAGAAGACAATAGGAAATATGATTCATCTTTACCTAGGATACTGGGAGTAGTTCTGGTCACTGAAATTCAAGAAAGACACAGATCAGGAGAGGAGAGAGGTTTCTATCATGTCTACAATCCTGGCTGGAGATATTTCATGGGTTACCAGCTGGCATAAACTCCACTGTGTGGGTCTGTGGAGTTGGTTGGAGGGAGTAGTGGAGGATAAAGGGGTATATGGGCCAAGTACAAAAGTTCCTAATAAGAAACTGGGGCCAAAGTCATGAGCCAAAGGTATCAAACTGGGAGGTTGGTGAAAGAGAGAAATCACCAGGTCAAGGGGATTGGCCAATAGCAGGGGTCAAGTATAGGTCAGATTATGGGTGTGGGATTAAGGGTGTCAATTTAGATTTAGAGATGAGGTCAAGAATTGAACCTCAAAATAAGCCCAAGATATCTAGAATCTGGTACAACAACTTTTGACAGAATCCTTTGATTGCTTGGCAATATTTATTTGCTTACTGGGCCCAGAGCAGACCTAAGCATTTATTGAGTAAAACATGAGCAGTGGACATGTGTCCTTAAAGCAGCATTGTTTTAGTTAGCTGGACTTAAACAACTTTTGTATAAGAAAAAAGAAAAAGAGGAATCTGTTTTCTAAAAAATATGAATTCAATTCAATAAACATTTTATTCAGTATCTTCTGTGGTCCAGGCATTGTGGTCAACGTTGAAGCCACAAAGATAGAACAAAACATAAACAATGGTACCTACCCTCAATCAATTTAGGCTGGAAGGGGTAGGATAGAGATCTATGATATCATGAAGAGAATGGATACTAATATTATCTTACATTTGGAATAGCATTTTTTATATAAGGCATTTCAAAAGTTTAAGTGTAGTTTTAAGCTACTAAAACTTAAAAAGCTCTAGCTTTTTGTATTTTCAAAACATTTCCAAATGTGTTACTTAGTTTTATACTCATAGGACTTTGAAAAGATAAATATTTGTACTATAAAAGGTATTTATTTGCCTGGTATAGATATTTATAGTAGTTTCCCTTACTACTAAAAAAACAAACAACATTTTACAAATACTGTCTTTTTTAACAAGAACAACAAGAACAACAAAACCACCCATGGTCATTTCCCCCTGTTTTTCTTTCTCCTCTTCTTGTTTCCATGGTGTAGTTTGCTTTTCCAGTCAATTCCCCTCCAGACACTGAAAAAAACCACACCACCCCATTTATTAAGCACCTACTATGTGCTAGACACAGTGCTAATCACTTTACAAATATTACCTCACATTTTGATATATTTAAACTTCAGTATTTCTGCCATTCCAGAAAAATGTGTCCCAGATGGTGGATTTTGTTCTTTTATTTTTTTTTAGCCTCCTCTAAACCCCACCTCAAATCTGCAATAGGAGAAATGTGATATTTGTGATTTTCTTATCTGTATCTGTCTCCAACTTTGATGTAAGCTGTCAAATTGCTTGCAATATTTTAATATACTTCCTGTATATAAGTTGCTGTGTGTTATAGATACCCGTGTGTTTTATTGCCCTATCGGATTGTTAGCTCCATGTGGGGAGCTGTCCTCTTGTGTAAATATTCTATCTGTGTCTTATGTAATTATCTAAACTGTACTCCCCCAACACCTAGCAGTGTTCTCAACACAGTGGATGCTTAATGAACATGTTTTTAAATTTTATACTCGTTCATTAACAAGCACCAAATAAAATGTTTATTTCTTATAATAGTAGAATAGAAAAAGAGGATTCTACGTGAATCTGCAGGTTCTTTTACACCAAAGAAGTCTGAATTTCTTCATTTATGTAGCGTTTACAGTACCTTATTGTGAAATTTTGGTTAAGCGTTTGGTGATAGGCTCTGTGTTGTCCTCTGTCCTTTGTGTGTCACGTCAGCTGCATTCTCAAAACTCTCCCCAAATTCCTAGTTTCTTCCACAGTTTCTTGTTTTTTTTTCTTTTTCTTTTGCAGGGAAATGGGGGTTAAGTGACTTGCCCAGGATCACCTGAGACCAAATTTGAACTCAGGTCCTCCTGAATCCAGGGCTGGTGCTTTATCCACTGCACCACCTAGTTGCCCCCCACCCCCACCCCACTTCCGCAGTTTGTTGAAATTGTGATGTGGAAGGTATAACTGTAGAAATGACAAGGTTATACAGTGAGGCTTAGGGGTGGGAAATGGGGAAGAAGTAGGACTCTTGAGAAGAAGGATTCATTTAAATGTAAAAGAGTGGTTTTGCCATCAACCCTAAATTCGGTTTCCTTTTGGAGGGGGGGAAATCTGAGAGGCTTGGTGTCTTATAGGTTTTTTTTTTAATCTGTTTATGGGTTTTTATAAGTCCTTTCTAACTTTTTGCGTGTGCTGTGAGAGGGAAACAAAGACTTTCTATCACATGATACTCATGTTGCTATCTAATAAATGGTACAGGGGACTCTCATACCCACCTTTGAAAAAAATGAGACATAAGGTCTACAACTACTATATTAGGAGATTTTTCTGGAATACTTCTAGGTGGGGAAATGAACCAAAGGATGACACGTGACTCTTGGTGGCAGGGGTTAGCACCCAGGATTAGACCTAGATTATATGATCTCAATCTTGGGGAACAATGGGTCATGGGTTATAGTATCCAATATCTGATTTTATGGGTACAGCTCTCCTTTAGTATTTATAGATCACTTTCCTGGTGTTCCTATTTTAGGTCTTGGCTTTTTCTCCTCTGTTCTACCACTTTCTGGACCACTTTTGTTTCTTAGGTCATCCCTTTCCAAATATATATATATATACATATATATTTTTTTTTCATAAGGAGCTTCCAAATCGAGCTTGACTCCATCATTTTATAGACGAGGAAACTGACATTCAGAGAAAGGAAATAACAAGCATACAGCTAATAGTAGCAGAGCCGAACCGGGATTTCAAGCCACATCCTCTCACTCCGAATGTAACTCACTTTCCATTCTACCACTGCAGAGGAATTCCTGACTCCCACTTTTTGTCCTTTTTGCTTTCTCGCCATTGAAGGGAAAAAATGCCCCCATAAAACAAAGCAGTTAGAGTTCTAGCTGGACTCTTTTTCAGAAGCTGATATAGGAGCTACATTCTGACTGAGTTGGGCCTTTTGTTCCATAACCATCATAAAAGCCTGCATGAGTGGGACTTCCCGCCCTGTTGGCAGGAGTGTGGTGTTTCCTGTATATAACTAATGCACAGGAAAATTGGCAGGAGCTGTTTGATCAGTTTTACTGTGTTTTCTAGTGATAAGTTCCAAATCCCCAACTTGTTCACTCCACCCATCCCCATCTTCGTTTACATTTGTAAATCTTTATTTCAGACAATCATAGGATTTAAAGCTAGACAGGCCATTTGGTCTCACCTCCTTGCTTTATGAAGGAGAAAACTGAGACCCAGGGTGGTGAAGTGACTTGTTCTGTCACACCAATGTTAATTCACAGACCCTGTATTTGTTTACAATGATGGACTGCTGATAGACATATGTATAGGACCATAGGTCCTCTGAAATTCCAGTGCTCTGTGCACTATGGTGGTTGTTTTCCAGTTGTTTCAGTCATGTCTAACTCTTTGTGACCCCATTTGGGCAAAGATACTGGAGGGATTTACCATTTGCTTCTCCAGAGCACCTACTATGAGCAAGGCCAATTGTGTGCAAAGTGATGAGACAGAGAAAGATGAGTAAGACAGAATCTTTGTTCTAGTACGCTAAGTGTTATGCGTGTATGTGTGTGTGTGCATGGAGTGGGTGGGAAGAGGAGCAAGTCAAGTGCATACAAACATATTATGTGACAGGATGTCTTAAAGGCCATAAAAGAGTTACAAGCAAAGTATTGTGGGTGTTCAGAGGAAGGAGAGAATCATCTAGAGCTGGTTTGCCATTTCCTTCTCCAGCTCATTTAATAGATGAAGAAACTCAGGCAAACAGGGTATACTTCCTCTTTAGACTATGTGCTGAAGCTTCTTATTGGACCATATTCTATTTTACACCTGTGTTCCATCTTGTGGCTTCTCTGGTATAATATTGAAATGCTTTTTTGTACATTTATTCCCCCTTCTTTGCTTATGCACAATATGGTGCTATGATCAGACTTAGTCTGCCCATCCCATTCTATATATGCCTGATATTTGACTTTATTTCTTCATTAGAGGGTCCACTGACCACGTACACAGCAAAACAATTTAAGTCCATCTCTGTCTCATTGGCTTTATCAGTGGGATTTCTTTTCACACCCACTCATTGTTCTGGACCTGTGTTTTCACTCCTTGTGTCTTTGTATGGTCTTGTTTTTGTTTTGTTTTGGCAGGGCAATGAGGGTTAAGTGACTTGTCCAAGGTCACACAGCTAGTAAGTGTTAAGTGTCTGAGGTCGGATTTGAACTCAGGTCCTCCTGAATCCAGGGCCAGTGCTTTATCCACTGCACCTCTTAACTGCTCCATTGCATGGTCTTGAAGAGCAAACCATGCATCTATTGATAAAGAGCAATTTCATGATTTAAAGGTGCTCATCCAGCAACTTTCATAATTAATTTATCTTCAGTTCACCAAATAGTAAAACAATCCTCCTCCTTTTAAAGATACTCTTCTGTGCCTCTCTTTTTCTCTCCTTGTTTACAGAGTGATGTCAGCAAAGACCTGGTAATGCCCGTTCAGTAATACCAATGTTGTCCAGTGTCTAATATATACTTTTTCTTCCTTTTCAAAGATCACTGTTACTATCTCTTGCTTGAGTGTGCTTGTCCTTGCACTTCTCTCCCAGAGTTCCATTGAAAATAGCAGCTGGATGGGGGCAGCTAGGTGGTGCAGTGGATAAAGTACCAGCCCTGGATTCAGGAGGACCTGAGTTCAAATCCAGCCTCAGCAAGTCATTTAACCCTCATTGCCCTGCAAAAAAAAAAAAAAAAGAAAGAAAAGAAGAGAAAAGAAAGAAAGAAAGGAAGAAAGGAAGAAAAAGATAATAGCAGCTGAGATCTAGCAAAGGTCTTGTATAACCCAGGGGCAAGGCTGTCAGATCTCATTAATAGCACATGTCACACTTCTCAAATTGGGATGTCTGGTCAATTAATGATTTACTTCTTCATCTCCTAGTTGGAACTCCAGTACTAATATTTGTGCTTCTTCTTTTCCTCCTCTACCTGCTGAGTTAGTTCCATCAAAGACATGGCTATTATTTGTAGCTTTTCATTCAGTCCAATCTGAAGCTATCTTTAGCTATAAGGTCATCAGTCTCTTTTCTTTCCACATCTGGGAGGCGATGTGGTATGATGGAAAAAGTGCTGGCTCTGGAGTCAGGAGAGTTGAATTCAAATTCTGGCTCTGATACTATCTACTTGTATGACCTTGGGCAAAACACAATAGTCTTGGGTCTCAGTTTCCCCATTTGTAAAATGAGTTTGAATGGTTTCTAAATCACTTCTGAGATCTCATTCAGCTCTAGATAAAATTCTTCAACTCCCCCTTTTTTGGAAGCAATTGGGGTTAAGTGACTTGCCCAAGGTTATACAGCTAGTAAGTATCTGAGGCTGGATTTTAACTCAGGCCCTTCTGACTTCAGGGCTGGTTCTTTATCCACTGTGCCACCTAGCTGCCCTCTAGATAACACTCTTAAGAGTTCTTTCTGTAGGGAGAGTTCTTATTTTTACTTGCCTTAAAAAAAATCCTTCATTACCTTGACCTGGTTCATGCAGTTTTATCTCATCTTTTAAAATATACCTTTTTTTTTTTTTTTTTTTTTTTTTTTGCAGGGCAATGGGGGTTAAGTAACTTGCCCAGGGTCACACAGCTAGTAAGTGTAAAATGTCTGAGGCCGGATTTGAACTCAGGTATTCCTGAATCCAAGGCTGGTGTTTTATCCACTGTGCCACCTAGCTGCCCCCTTAAATATACTTTTTATCTGCTCCAATTTTTTGACCCACATTTTGGGGATAGAAGATAGATAGATAATATATATATATATAATCTCTCCATTATATTAGTCAATTATGTAAAAGGGGAGATCACTTTTGCCTATTCTAGACTTTGGCTTTTCTCCTTTCCTTGAAGGAAGGAAACAAATATTTATTAGGTGACTATTATGTGCCAGAAACTACAATAAGTGCATTGCTACCTAGGAGGTTGGTACTATTATTATTTTCATTTTACATTTGGGGAAAATGAAGCAGACAGAGGTTAAGTGACTTGTCCAGAGTTACACAGCTTGTAAGTGTCTGAGATCAGATTTGAAGTCAGGTCTTTCTGACACCAAGCCCAGGGTCTATCCGTTGTATTACCCAAATTCCTTCCCCCCTCCTCCCCATTCCATTTCACATCTACTCTCTGTCATCATTTGAATCAACAAATACTTCCTGAGCACCTTTTATGTTGTTTTTCTGTCGTTTCAGTCATGTCCAACTCTTCATGACCCCAATTGGGGTTTTCCAGGCAAAGATCCTGGAGTGGTTTGACATCTTCTTAACCTGAGCCCCTACTACAAGCAAGGCCAGTCCTGTTCTAGGTCATGAGACAGAGAGAAAGATGAGTAAGACAGAATCCTTGCCTTAGAGGAGCAAGCAAGCTATGCTAAGTGGTGTGTGTGTGTGTGTGTGTGCGCGCGCGCGCGCACGCACGCATGTGTGTGTGCATTCTCTGGGAGTGGATGGCAAGGGGAGCAAGGGCAGGTATACAAAACCATATTATATGGCAGGATGTCATAAAGGCCATAAAAGAGTTACAAGCAAAATACTGTGGGAGTTAAGAGGAAGGAGGGAATCACCTGGAGCTTCCTGAGCCTTGATCAGGCCTCTTATCATATTTTGAATGTCTTCCTGTCTTAAAAGGAATCTACTCAGTTTCTATTACTCTGCCAAATTTCCCAGCTTTTGAGAAATTAATTTGGGCCTTTATCATTGCATATAAAAATTCAGGCTCTTCCCCTGTGGGTGTGTCCCAACCTTTGTTCTTTCTTGAACATAAATATGCTCATTTTTACTAGGTCACTTCCTTTTTTTCTCCTTCTAAGTACATTGCATAAGGTTAGCTCGATTATCCTAATTAACATGTATTTTATTATTTATTTATTTAGATCATAAAAGTATTTATTTTCCAGTTTCATGTAATTTTCAACATTTGTTTTCATAGGATTTTAAGTTCTAAATTTTTCTCCCACTCTCCCTTCCCTCCCCTCTTTCCAAGACAGAAAACATTCTGATATAGATCACATATGTACAATCACATTAAACATATTTCTGCATTAGTCATATTGTGAAGGAAGAATCAGAACACAAAAAAGAAAAAAAAGTAAAAAAGTAGAAACAGTATGGTTCAATATACATTCAGAATCCACAGTTATTTTTTCTGCATGTGGAAAACATTTTCTATCATAATATAACATGTCTTTTAAAAGGCTAATTCTAAATATTTGATTTTTATATGTTGATTTCCTGCTTGGACCTATCCATTACTTTATTGGTATAAATATTTCCTCCAGTGGTGCATTTTAGAAGCCTACAGTGCTATCTCATCCTCTACTATTCTTGTCTGTGCTTTTTGTATTAATTTTTCGCAGGGAATTAACCCAATTGCTTGATGCTTTCATCTGTTTTTTATGATTGCTTTTATGGGTACAATTGGATCATTTACACTGTCCAACTCTTTTCTTTTTCTTGACATGCTAGACCTTTTTTTCCCATGCAGAATATTGTGTTTTGTGGACTTTCATGTGCTAAACCAAAATTGCTAACATTTTATACATCTCATGGTTACCAGATCCTTTTATCAGATACCCTTGTAATTTTTGCTCATTTTCCTTGCAAATAATTCAATTACTGACTGTTTATGTGGACTCTGACCTTCCCACTGTATCTGTGTCACCTTGATCTTGCTAGTTTTGTTGTTGTTGCTGTTATTGTTGTTGTTGTTGTTGAGTTGTTTCAGTCACGTCCTATTCTCTTACCCCATTTTGGGTTTTCTTGGCAAAGATACTAGACTAGTTTGCCATTTCCTTCTCCAGCTCATTTTACATATGAGGAAACTGAAGCAAACTGGGTTAAGTGCCTTGGTCAAGGTCACACAAGCTAGTAAGTGCTGAGGCCAGATTCAAACTCAGATCCTCCTAAATCCAGGGCCAGTGTCACCTAGCTGCTGTCTATGCTTGTTTCCCTCATTGCTAAGTTCATCTCTTCGATGAATGCTGCCTTTCATGTGTACTATGCCTCCCCAGTCCTGGCTCTTTTCCCATTCTCTTCAGCTATTAGAATCCAGTGTAAATAGTCTCTCCAAACCATAACCCTTCAGCCTGCTTAGAAAACACAATAAATCCAAGCCCCTGAAGCTTGTAAGTTCAGAATTCATATGCTTCCCTGCCCTGGTTATTGGTTGTCTTCTTGGCTGGGCTGCTATGTTCTTGGTAAGAAGATTAAGTATTTGCTTACTAAGGTAGGTTTTTTTATCTTTCCCCTTGTACTGACCATGCCTCAGCACTTCCCTTTCTGAAAAGCTTTGCTAAAATGCTGGGGTAAAAAAAGAATGAGATAGGTAGAAAGGTAGAATTTAATTAACCAGTATTGGACTGATGAGAAAACTATTAGAAAGAAGTCAGATTCATTTCTTTTCTGCCTTTTCCCTGAACTGGTATTTCCCTGGTCTTCCTACTTGCTGGAAGGGGAAGAGTCAGTATGAGGGAATATAAATAAGTTTTCCTTAAGTAGGATATTTGGAAAGTTATGACAAATATTAATTAATCATCAGCTATGTGAGAGGGCAGTATGCTAACTAAGTACTATGGATATGAAGAAAGGCAGACACAGTCCTGCCCTTTAAGAACTTATATTCCAGTTGGGGAATCCCTGCCTGAGCTCCAAAGTAGCACTTCAGGACCTACACCCAAGAAAATGACCAATAGGCCACCAATCTATTCACTTATCTTAGATATTTATTGGAATCAGCAGTTAAGGGCCTGCATTTCCCCCAAGAGCTCATTACATCAGCAGGATACAAATAGTACCTCAGATTCAACTTTCAAGTGTGTGTTTTGTTATTTTTTTGTTTTTGTGAGGCAATGGGGGTTGAGTGACTTGCCCAGGGTCACACAGCTAGTAAGTGTCAAGTGTCTAAGGCCGGATTTGACCTCAGGTCCTCCTGAATCCAGGGCCAGTATTATCCACTGTGACACTCAAGTGTTAAAAGAAGAGCGCTATACTAAGTCCAACTCAGAATTCCAGAATCCCGGAACTGAAGACCCCATGGAAACCATCTGGTTCAAGCCTTTCCTGAATAGAAATCACTTCCTCAAGTGGTCACCTAGAATCCCTTAGTGATGCAGAACTTACATCTCTTGGAGCAGTTGGTTCCATTTCTGGATCACTTTAATTGGCAGGAAGTTTTTTCTTTTACCCAAATCTAAATCTGCCTCTCTGCAACTTGGCCCATTGTGCCTGGTTTTGTCCTCTGGCACCTAGCAGAATAAGTCCAATCTTCATTCTACATGACAGCCTTTCAGATACTTGAAGATAGCCAGCATAGCCTATCTAGAGGACTTTCTTCAGGGAATACATACCTAGTTCTTTGAACCACTATTCATATGGCATCACCTTGGGTGTCTTTACCATGCTGGTTAACCTCCTCTGGATACTATCTAGCTTGTCAATGGTTGTCCCAAAGTATGGCTACCAGAATTAAGCAGAACACTCCAGATGGAGTCTGATTAGGACAAAGTAGGGTGGATTGTCACCCACCTTGTTTCTGAACACTATTATCTCTGATAATGCAGCCTAAGATGACATTAGCTTTTCTGATTGCTATGCCTCTTCTATCTTGTACTCAAGAATTTGACTTTTTAAATTTTGTAGAATCTTATATTTATGTATTTAAAATTTTTATCTCCTTAGATTTGGCCCATCATACTAATGTATCAAGATATTTTTTGATTGACAGTGTGTGTTAATTATTCTCAATTTGGGCTGCCTCCAAATTATAAAGAAATGACTTCTGCCTTTATCCAAGACATAGTAAAATTCTAGAACAGCACAGGACCCAAGACATTTCCCTAGGGCATTCTACTGGAGACCACATATTGATACATTAATGATCATTCTTTAGGTCTAGTCATTCAGTCATTTCTAAAACCAATTAATAGTACCTTATCATTTTGTCCATAAGAATAGTACAAGAAACTGTAATTACTTGGTTGAAATCTAGTCATGGCTACAGAATTTCTCTGAGCTAACAGCCTAGGAACTCAACTTAAAAAGGGAGTGAGTTTCGTCTGGCCTGATCTGTTCTTAATGAAGACATGCTGGCTCCTAGTGATAAACCATTTCCCTTTTTAAAGTGCTTATAAATCTTCCCTTAAATATTGTGTTTTAGATTTTTGCCAGGATTCAAAGTCAATCTCATTGACCTGTAGTTTGTAGATCTTACCCCCTATTTTCTTTTTGTTGAAAACTAGAATATTTCCCTTTTTTAGTCCTATAGTATCTCCTTTATTTTTCATGATCTTCATAGATCACTGACAATAGCTCAACAATGATGTTGGCCAGCTCTGTTAGTACACTGTGATGTAGTTTCTCTAAGTCGGATGGCTTTAACATTGGGAACAGGTAGGTATTCTTTTTTTTTGTGAAAAATATTTTTATTGATATCTTTTGCTTTTATATCCCCTAGATTTCCCCTTGTATCTCTCTGTATCCTTCCCCTCTACAGTCCCAGAAAGCCATTCTGTCTAACAAGGAGGGGGAGAAAATTAGAAAAACCAATAAATACATTAAAAATATATTATGTGCAATGTTTCACATTGTACTCTCTATCCCAGCAAAAGAATGGGGGGATGCCTTCTTATATCTCCTTTCTGGGACCAAGTTTATTATTTGTAATTTTTTATTGCTTTATGGTAGTTGTTTTTTCTCTTTACATTGTTATAGCTATTGTTTTCCTGCTCTTCTTATTGTTCTTTGCATCAGTTTATGTAAGTCTTTCCATGCTTTTCTGAATTTATTATATTCTTTCTTATAGCACATTAATACTTCATGACATTCTTGTACCACAATTTGTTTAGCCATTACCCAGGGATGAGCATCTACTTTGTTTATGGTTCTTTGCTCCTATAAAAAGTGCTGTTATATATATATACATATATACATATACATATATATATATATACATATACATATATATTGGTTCTATGGAGACTTTCATTTTTAAGTGACCTCCTTGGGATACATGGCTGGAAGCTAGATATTCTAATACCACCTCAGACTCTTACTAGTAGTATGATCTTGTACTAGCCATTTACTCTAGCAGTTAATTGTTTTTCTCCATTGTCATGTTATCATTCCATCTCTCCACAATGAACAGTCCTATCTCTTCTTTGATCTTCCCCTTGTCCCCAGTGTATAACATAAGCCCTCTGTGTTGCTTTTTAGCATCTATCACCAGCTTTGGATCATCCTGAGCTCTAGAAGTCTTGACATTTCTCATAGGCTGAAAAGCTGTCACCCAGAAGGGGGACATTTTTCTTCTTAGCCCCAGAGGGGAAAACAAGGCAAAATGAATGTGAGTTGCAAGGAAGCAAATTTAGTTTTGATGTAAAGAAAAACTTTTTTTTTTTAACAATTAGAACTATCCAAAGGTAGACACAGGGTGCCTTGGGAAGCCGTAGGCTCCCTGTCTTTGGAGAACATCAAGCAAAGGTAGGGTGACCACTCTAGAGGGAATTCTTTTTGGAGTATAGGCTGGACTGGAGATCTACTTCCAACTCTAAAATTCAGTGGTTTTGCCATACTTGTCTTCACTTTCAGTTACCTGCCTTGTTTCAATTTTCTCTATTTGTGTGTGTATATGAGTGTTGTTTTTTAAATAGGGTAAGTCAATCCATGAATTCCCTACACAGTCATTTATGCCTTAGATAGTCCCCTCCTTTTCATTCTCATCAGCAGCCTGTGTCCCAATTGTTTAATTCTGGACCTATTCCTGAATCCTTTCTGTCCAGTTTACTGGGCTCTCATCAGGAGTGCCTGCTCAGAATACTGGTCCAGATGTTAGCAAATTCACACAAGGCATGGTTGGGGGGAGGGATGGGGGAAGAGAGGAAGACAGTATAGTGGGGAGAAGAGGGCTGACCCCTGGATGCTGCTGTTGTGGAGTTACTTACCTGAACTGATCCAAACACAAGTCCCCTGGAAATTTCACTGTTCTGCACATAATTCCTCTGTACATTTGGGGGTCAGCCAACTGAGATAAGCAGCAGGGAGAAGTTTCCTCTGCTGAATGTCATAGCTGCTACAGAACAGCTGCTTCCAGAGGGGAGGGGTAGCTCCTCCCCTCAGTGAGGCTCAAGCTCTGGCTCCCTGGCTTCACTCTGGGGTCCATTAGTCTCTTTGCTTTTGCAACCAGACAGTGATCATTGAGTCTGTCAGAAATAGCTTCATGTCTCCAGTTTCAACAAGGGCTTAATTCCACTCTCAAGGATGAGCTTACACAGATGACTGTCCCTGCTGTACTGGACAATGGGCCTCTTCCTCTGTGTCCACATGGATCAATTGTTAGCCAAGTGAGCCTTTGGGAAAGTGGTAGACAATTCTGACTCTGCCTGTCAGCATAGTGAGCCTACCTCCAACAAAGTACCTCAAACCTTTATAAGTTGAAAGACTACATGTTAGAGATCTGGGGATCTTTTTTACTGGGGTGGGGAGAGGGTGATGATTTCAGCTTTGTAGTCAATGAGTCAAGTCAAGTCAACAAGCAATTATTGAACACCTGCTATGTGCCAATATTGTGTTAAATGCTAGGGGTTAAAAAAAGGACAAAAATGGTACCCACTCTCAAGAAGCTCCCATTCTAATAAATGAGACAACATGCAGGCAATCATGTACAAAAAAAGATATGCAGGATAAATTGGAGATAATACTAGAGGAAAGCAATAACATTAAAGAGAATTGAGAAAGATCTCTTTTTATATCCAGTAAAATAAAGTCAGAAAAATTTGTCTGTGGAGGTTTGAATATATATTAAAGGTGTGCTCTATAGGTTAGATAAATGCCACCTTCGAAGAAAACACTTCACAGAATCATAGCTCTTAAATCTAGAAGGTACCCAAGAGGTCATGTAGTCTAATTTCCTCGTTTTATAAGTGAGAACATTGAAGTCCAGGGAAATTAAAAGACTTGTCTAAAGTCATGCAGGCAGTGTCAGAGGTGACTCTTGAACGGGAAGTCCTCCGAAATTAGACTCACTGTTCTTTCTGCTGTCATGTTCTGCCTCCCTCAAGAGCAAGGCAGTTTTATATCCACAGACGACAATTCTGGATCTAGAATGTTAGACTCTAAGAGAAAAATAAGACATATCACACTTCCAAAGGAGTCATACCATCAATTTACTTTGCTACATTATCAAGATAAGTAAATCTCTGCCTGCAAATGGAAGGTCCTTTTTTAATGATTCACATATTACTCAGAAGCCTCTGACTTCCTGGAATTTCCATTAAAGATTCCAGTTTCCCCAACAAGCACTTGAAAAACACCACAATTTTATCTGATAGTAAGGATCCTTTTTTCTAAAGGTAACCAAGGTTATGTCATGTCATCACTTTGGTGACTATGATTGATGGTGGTGGAAGCATGATTCATAAGAGAGCAGTTGTTGGAAAACAGACAAAGCAAACCAGTACTCTTGTCAAAATGCAAATTCACAGAAAAATGCTAAGGAGCAAAAAGATCGTGCTTAGCATGTGCCTTATAGGTATGTTTCTGAGTAAGGATAATGGTAAATTGGCCCATGAGATTTAGTCTTGCCTTAGTCTAGATGGGAAAAAAATAGTATGCAGTCCTTGTTATTTGTTCAATTATTTTTCAGCCTGTCTGGAAAACTAATAGGCTCATAATTGATAGTCTTGCCTCTAGTCCAATTGTATGGCTTCATGTGGACTGGAAATAGTAATGACTCTATAGGAGGCAAGAGAGGATTGATGAGATACTGAAAAGAATTGTTGTATAAAGGAGGGAAGCTGAGGTTATTCCTGTCATGGTTGTGTCCTGGAGCTTGTTCCTGGGTATTACTTCTCTGAGGTTAAGGACTTATACTCACTGCTGACATTAAGATAATGTAGTTCTAGGTTGAGTCTGTAGTCTACACGATCATTGTCGGGACCCAGACTCTAGGATAGGATAGAATCCAAGTCTCTATCCTATACCCAGACGCTGAGGGAACCACAAAAAAAGACCAGGGCCTCCAAATGACCTCTTCAAAAACAAGTCTAGCCAGATATCACATACAGAAAATGCAGAGGGAAACAAGGAGGTCTTCATGCCTAAATCACTTGCTCTTTCAAACCACCTGGTCATTCACTCCCACATTCTTTCATTCACTGTGTGGTGAATTGAGTCAGCTGTTTTCATCTGTAAATCAGTCCTATTCTTATGCATTGATCCCATCTGAGTAAGGTTTCCTTGTAACTCAGGTGTAGACAGAACTGCCAGAGTTCATCTCCGGTTTGGGGCCCCATCTGTACTTTTGTACTTGGTTGCCATTTTTAAAAACATCCCCTCCCCGCCAAAAAAACAAAAACAAAAACCCAAACCAAACCTCCAAACAAACCCAGGTGGCTTTAATATTTCAGTAAGGTAGAAACTGAGGTTTATGACTTAGGGGTAAAAGTTAAGACATGAGAAGAGTAAAAAAAAAAAAAGGTTTGGAATGATTATTGTGAAGAATATGAGATAGGATGTCAAAGAGCAGTTGAAGTTATATGGATTACATTTATGATGTGTGGAATCAGTGTGATCTCTTGAAATTCTCAAACAATACTTACTAAGCTGGGAGTGAAAATGAATTAATTAGATGGGGGGGTGTTACAGCATGGCTGAATATAAACAGTTGGGAATTCTCAAAAGTCAAGGGGAGGGTTAAGGAATTTGAAGATGGTGCCTAGGGAATGATTTAAATAGCAGATGGAGGAGTGGGTAGAAGAACAAATGAAGATAATGTGTGTTTGGGGGAATAGAGTGGAGAATAGGGAAGGGAGAAGATATAAGGAGGATGAAGAGTAAGCTCAAGAAGAGTGAGGTGGAGGAGAAGTGGAAGTATAGGGAGTTAGGTGAGAGTTGAGGTTTGGAGGTTGTAGGTTTAGAAATGGAAGGCACTTTAATGATTATGTGATAGAACATGTTCCTTCCCTCCACCCCATCTCAACCTTTTGCAGATGAGGAAGCCCAGAGAAGGTATGTAACCTGCCCAAAGTCACACAGGTAATAAGCATCACTACGAGGATTTGAACTAGGTCAAAAGCAGACTCTGACTCCAAATCCAATGCTCTTTCTACTACTCTGAGTTTGCAAGTTCAGGTATGCTCTTTTAGGAAAGCTCAGTCTGGAATTACCAGGTAGCCATCCATGACCAAGAGGATCTTATGGGAGCAAAGAGAAAGAAGAAATGAGTTTAGGATTTTGTCAATGGGCTAGTTTTGGCTTGGGTCCAAGGTGTAGCCATATAATTTTGTGGGAGAAGTGAAAGTGCAATAAAGGCTTTTAGAGGTGAGAAATCTAACGACTTGCAAGAATCATCAGTGTAAATATTGAAGTCATTTAGGGTAATGGCAAGGGGTGGGGTGAAGAGGTGAGAGTTGTATTATGTTTACCTGTGTAAATGCCTTTTTTCCCTTTATTAGACTCTAAACTCTCTGAGGGCAGGGACCATATCTTATTTATTGCTCTATCTCCTCCTACTGCATAGTGCAATGCGTTGATCATAGATCCTTAATAAATGTGTTTTTGGAATGAGTAAGACTATGAACCAAGTGCTAAATTTATTTAGAAAAGTGGGAAAATGTCCTGGAAGAAAATGAAGGCAGTAAAAGGGTGATATAATCGGTCTGCATGAACACTGAAGGAAGAAAGCTTACCAAGAATGGTGACTGAATGGTTTAGAAATGGTTTCCCATTCTGAGAGGAAAAACAAAAAACAAAACAAAAAGTCACTAAATGAGGAAGCTAAGGGGATGGATAAGTAGATTGATTGCTGGCCTTGAAGTCAAGAAGACTTGCATTCCAATATGGCCTCAGACATTTACTAGCTATGTGACTCTGGGCTAGCCACTTAACTTTGCCTGAATGTCCTCTTCTGTAAATTGGGGATAATAATAGCACCAAATCCACAAGGTCATTGTCAGGATCAACTGAGATCACATGTATAAAGTTCTTTGTAAACTTTAATGTATTACATAAATTCTAACTATTATTATTAGTTTTAAGTTGTTTTTAATTGTGTCTGACTCTTTGTGACCCCATTTGGAGTTTTCTTGGCCAAGATACTAGAGTGATTTGTCATCTCCTTTTCTAACTTATTTTACAGAAGAGAAAAGTGATGCAGTGTTAAGTGACTTGCCTAGGGTCACACAGCCTAGTAAGTGTCCAAGGCCACATTTGAACTTGATCTTATGGATGCCAGGCCCAGAACTCTATCCACTGTGCCACCCAATTGCCCTTATTATTACTTAAAGTATTCTATAAATGTTTTCTTAGAGGAATCCTGGTACTGTGGATAATTTGGGGCTTGGTGTCATCAAGACCTAGGTTTAAATTCAGTTTCTGATATCAGCTCTTACCCTGGGCCAATCACTAAATTTCTGGGGACCCTAGCACTTATCTACCAAGTCATAGGATTGCTTAACTGTACTGCTGAGGTGGATTCTTTGGTGGTCCGTTGAGTTGGGGGGATAGAAAGGTGCAGAGAAACTCTAAGTGGAGATGGTTTTAAGCCAAGGAGTTTAGGGAAAAGCTAGATTTCAATAAATTCAAGTAGATAGATGATGGATGTAGAGTTTGTGCATACCTTCCTGGTATATATCTGGAATAAGACCTCATTACCTCTGTCTCTTGGGTTCCCTGGCTTCCTTTGAAAATCAGCTCAAAGTCCATTGTTAAGCAGGAGTGCATTCCTCAGTCCATCCATTTGCTAATGTCTGTCCTTCCATGTTACTTCCCATTGTTCTATTCTTATATATAATTTTTTATTTACATGTTGTCCTTCCCATTAAATTATAAGCTCGTTATAAACTTCTTGAAGATAGAGAATTCAGGTTTTTTTTGCCCCTGCCCCTTATATCCTCAGCACATACCTGGACTACTGACATAATTCTCAATGTTGTCAAATGGTTTGACATACCTGATATATAGTAATAAATGCTTGTTGTCTATGACTGAATAGTACAAAAGTCCCAAAGTAGAAAGGGTTAAGATAGAGAGAGATGGAACTTGAGTCAATCTATATTTGGGTTAGAACAATTTACCCAGGAATATAAATTGGGAGGCCATAAAAGGGACCTTCAATTTATGTCTTGGATTATGATAAAAGATGATAGAGATTAGTGTAGGCTGGAGACACATATTAGTTTTAGAAGGGAAGGTATGAATAGGTAGAGTTCCCTCAATGAAGAGGGGAAGCTGTGTGGTATAATGGATAGAGTGCTAGGACTAAAATCAGGGAGATTCATCTCCCAGAGTTCACATCTAGCCTTGGATGTTTACTAGCTGTGTGACCCTGGGCAAGTGACTTAACCTTGTTTGCCTCAGTTTCCTCATCTGTAAAATGAGATGGGGAAAGAAATGGCAAACCACTCCAGTGTCTTTGCTAAGAAAGCCTCGAATGGGGTCACAAAGAGTAACACTACCGAACAACAGTCAGTGAAAAAGCAACAAGAGAGACAACAGACATTCATTAAGCACCTACTATGTGCAAAAGGTAGTCCCTACCCTCAAGGAGCTCAAAATGGAATACAGCATGACAAATTAATTACCCTCTGAATTTGAGTTAAAATTCCCTGGCATGAGTCCCCACAAATCTCACTCCAAGGATTTTTTCAGGCTCATTCTGATGACAGTTTGAGTTGGAAAGGGGAGGAAGGGACTAGAACACTACCTTCACACATCCTTCTCTCAAGTATTTCTGAGGCCCTCCACAATCAGGCCCTAACCTACTTTTCTAGGTACATCTCTCACTTGTTTGAACTCTGTCTTTCATCCCAACTGGACTAAACTAGTGGAAATTTAAAGAACAGATTTACAATGTATTGATAGGTTATTATCAATTTTCTTCATCTGCTGTCTTGGTCCCTTGGAAATACCAGTGATTTGGGGGTGATGGGTAGGAACAGCAGGTTCCATACATCAGAGGTGTCAGACTCTAGCTACAAAACTTCCAGAGTGCTCCCAAAGCAGATTAGAAGACAATTGTGAGAGGGCAGCTAGGTGGCACAGTAGATAAAGCACCAGCCCTGGATTCAGAAGGACTTGAGTTCAAATCTGGCCTCAGACTAGCTGTGTGACCCTGGCCAAGTCACTTAACCTTCATTGTCCCACCAAAAAAAAAGATACTTGGGAAATATTTAACAAAATAAATAATTTAATACAACATAGGTGACATTAATTTGTGGTTTTCTGTCAGTCAGCTTCTCTCAGGAATCTGTTTCTATCTGAGTTTGACCTTAGTGTTGCACACTATTTGCCCTAGGCTTAATAGACATTTGCCGTGTCCACTTGAAGACTGGGGAAGGCTGGGCCCATGCTTTTCTGATATATCAAATGTCTGCAGTCAAAGGAGGGAGGATGTTGCTAGAGATTAACATTCCCCTTCCCCCTAAATCTGCACACACCTGTGTCCAGAGCTGTGGCTCATTTTGTGCCCAAGGCATGTACCACCAATGGTAAAAATAGCATGAAAGATACTGTCAGTAGAGGGCATGAAGATAAATATACTGTTGTGAAGGTGCAGCAGTGGGTGGGTGGGGGGGAGCCAGGCTGAGCTGGGGAAGAGTTTGCCATAGGATGCTGCATTGCAAGTGCTGTCAGTTCAATTGGTCAGCCTGAGATGATGGCCTGGCCACTTTACTTTAATTTGCCTGTGTCCCACCAGTAGTTCTAGTGGAGAGGAACATGGGATTGACAGGAGGCTATAACTTGATCCCTGAATCCCACAAACATGTCATCATCCTCAGCATATGCATCTGATTCTCAAGAGGAGTTAAATGCAGGCAGAGAATAAGGGGGAACACCTGAGTGAAATGGAACTATACCCCCTCACCATCACCACCACCATTGAGCCTGTCTCAGGGGGTTTAAGAGCAACTTTTCTACTACGTCAGAGTTGGGACATATAACAAGTTAGGATAAAGGACCAAGCTCTGTTGCAATTCATTTTTAAAAATTGAACTCTTGATATAATTGCTGTAGGGCAAAGCTTTAAACTGTAGGTTGCAAACCCATATGTGGTCACATAACTGAAGGTGGGAGTTTGAAATTTTTGGCAGTAAATGTTTGATTTTGTATACCTATTTTATATGCCTACATACCTGGGGTCATGTAAATATTTCTTGGGTGAAAAGAGGTCATGAGTGGAAAAAGTTTAAGAAGCCCTGCTGTAGGGAACAATTGGAGAAGAAAGTCCCTCTCCTAATGCATAGTAGCTACTGCTCTGCAAGTTCTCCCCCCCATTTCCCCCTCTCGCCCCTCTTTCTCTCCTCTCTCTCTTTCTCTCCCTTTCCCATCTCCTCTTGGAATGGAAACTCTGACCAGCTCTGTTTTTGACATTGTCAGGTTTGCCTCTCCTTAGGCAGCTTGACATCAACCCCTGTCCTGCCAAGAGTTAACCATATTGGTGCCAGACTTAGTGTGGGTATCATCCTCTGCCTCCCCAGAAGGGGAGATTAAGGGAATGCATCCCTAGACATGCAGTTTTAAGGAATTTCTCAGGGAGCACTGGGAGCCTAAGACAGTCACTTGGGCAGAGTCAGCCAATATGTGGGAGGCAGCACTTGACCTGGACCTTCCTGCCTTCAAGACTATCCCTGTCCATCATGCCACACCGAGTTGTATTTTGACTCTTGGTATTTTTAATTTTTAAAAATCAGACCTGTGACTTTATCAGTGTAGGGAGCTCTTAGTTGGGAACTTCCTTCACCAGTGCTTCTGCTCTGTAGCTTATAGCCTCAGAGAGTTAGTTGTTTGGGGGCCCTGAGAGGTTGTGTCTTTCCCAGAGTCACACAGTCTGTGTTAGATGTCAAATTCAGGTCTTAGTGACTTAAAGATCAGCTTTCTGGCCATCATACTTCACTGCTTAAAATAGTAAAACAAGCAACAACAAATATCTTTCCTTTTTAAAAACCATAAAAATGTTTTACCAGTTTTTTTTTTTTGTGCTTTGTGAGAATTGTAATGGGGGTGAGGGGGAACATGGACAAGGGCATCAAGCTATAGTAATTTTGCATTTTCAGATGACATGTTGACAATAAGTGTCTTGTCCTCTTGAAATATACAACTTAATTCTGGATAATAATGTAAGAATCCAATGTATATAAATTTTTTTTAAAAAAAGAATCCAATGTATGCAGTTAATGTTGCTTTTTCTCCTGAACTCAGTTTGGAAATAACTCCTACTAAGGCAGATCTGGTACTGTTTGAATAAGGCACATTGACTATCTTTGTGCCAGTTTACTCCCTACCTCCCACCCCAGATATTATCTCTTCTTCTAGAGATGGTGATCAAATTAATACCACTATTCCTGGAAAGGATGAGTCAGTTAATTGCTTTATGCCCCAATTCACCACTCCCACAACTTCCCCAAACAAAATACCAATCTTAGGTGACCAACTCTGTTATTTGTATAGTCTTCCTCTATTAGACTTTAGGTTCCTTGAGGGTAGGGACTGTCTCTTCTATTTGAATTCCCAACTTTGCACATGTAGATATATTTTTGAAAGAAGTTTCTCCATAGACCTTATGTCTTCCAACATTTAGGTGATCTCCCTTTTTTTGAAGGAGAAAGTTTGCTAACACTTTCTGGAAACTGGGATCTTTGCAAAGAAAAGAAAGTACCTCCCTGGCATTATGATTGGCTTAGGACTCTTCCTTCTCATTCTCTTCTCCAAAAAAAAAAAAAAAGTAAGAAAGAAAAAAGGGAAAAAGGAAAGAAAACAAAACAACAGCTCGAGACCACTGGAATAAGGCAAATACCCTCTCCCTATCCTTGTTACTGTCAGCTCCTGATCTCCCATGTCAGTCCATCAGTTTTTTTTTTTTCAGTGACTTTAGTTCCTGACTCATGATCTTCTCCAACCCATTCCCTACATCATCTTTTGATAATTCATTTTTTACCCTATTGGCTTGTTTTGCATTTCCCTCAACAATCTGATCATTAATTCCTCAGTATTTTCAATTCCGGTGACCTCCTCCTCTGCTCCATGTCAGTTTCACACTGACCCAATAACAATGTAGATCTTACTATATCTCAGAATTTAACTTATTCTTAAATCCACAGGTTTGAAATTCAGCTCTCTAATGAAAAACTTTTGTCTTTTAAATATCACATTCTATCATGCCAAATATACTTACTATTCTTGTGACTGCTAGTATCTTGGATTATCTCATCACCACTTCTGTGGCATCATTGGGCCTCTAAATCTAAAGAAGCCTATATTTCGTAAAAATGTAAAGTATGTTTTTTTTAATTTTATGTGTGCTTTAATTTTTTATTTTTCTGCTTAATAATTTTTGGTTTTTAAAGACTATAACTTTAAAAAATTAAGCCTCCTCCTATGTATGTTATAAAATTTAAAGTCACCTATTGATTGTTGAGTGGCTTAACAAATTATGGCACATGACTGTAATGCAATATTATTTCACCATAAAAATGAGAGATGATTTCAGAGAATCATGGGAATTATGACCTGAAACACATTGAAATGAGCAGAACCAGGAGAAGAATTTATATCAGAATAACATTGTAAAGAAAAATAGCTTTGAAAGATTTAAGACCTCTAATCAATCATCTCTCCAGAGGACCTCTTATGAAACGTTACTTCCTAATGTAGAGGTGATGAGTTCAAGATAAAGAAATAAATGTATTTAGACATGGACATTGTGCGAATTTGTTTTTGCTTGATTATGATTATATATTACAAGGATCTTTTTCCCTCTCAGGTTTTATTTGGTAGGGAAGGGGAGAGAAATGGTTAGGAAAATGGATGCTTCCCCTAAAAAGGTACATAAAACATTTTTAAAGAAATACACAGAACTGAAGGGTAGAAGGGAGCACAAACCTAGAGGACAGTTTTGAAAGTAAGCTTCAGAATTTATTATGTTCTTTTAAAAGAAGACAAAGTGGTTATGAAATTCATGATTTCATATACAATCCTCTTTTTCTGTGTTCTGCATACATGGACATGCTCACTATGGGAGTGTTTAAGTTCAGAACAAAAATAAATTGGAGTGGATTATTGTTCACTAGTGGTCTCTGAAGTCTCTTCTAACTCTAAGAGTCTGTAGACTTTGTTTTGTAAAAAAAAAATGATTGAGATCTAAGAATACCTTAGCAAGAGAGTGTTGGGAAGGAAGAAGGGGGCTTTTTTTTAGAATCGGAAACCTCGATCAACCTCTTAGAAAAGCCAATTACCTGACTGCTGAAATAACAACCTTGAGTTTTTAGGAGATTTGTGTCAGAGTTTCTGCAAGCTCAAGTTTGTTTTGGCCAACTCAGAAAAGGATGCAAGAAGTGCACTTGATAACCATTTTTAATTGGCTTACACAACTAGTAGTCACTGGTAAAAATGTCATTCACTTATTTTTAAAAATGGCCGAAGAGAAGTAGCCCTTGGCAGACCTTTTTTGGAGGGAATCAAGGAAGAAGCCTAGATATTTGGCTGAAACTTCTCTTTATCCATCCTGGCTACAAATCAGGCCTCTTTAAGCTTGGAAACCTTGAACTTTGGCAAGGCAGAGGGCTCAGGTCTGACAAATAGGCTGAAAGGTTGGGGTTTGGCTCCTTTATCCAGATCTATGTTCACTACAGCTGAATGAATTGTAGGGAATTGTGACTACCCTTTTGATAGAGCCCAGAGTAATTAATGGGAAAAGAATGTCAGTTCTAGGCAGATTTTATGATGCACATCCTTGGCCCTGACTTGAGTTAAATAGATGTGATGCATCTCCTGAGTTACTGAGAGTAATTATGAAAAAAGAAAGTGTATGAATTCTTCAAATGTGGTCTCTGGGGTAGTGACATCAGACACATCTATGATTATCTTAAAGTAATTGACATTACTAACATCCTATTTAGAAATGACATATGATATCCCTTGTTATCCATGGGAACTAGAACCTGCTTCTATGATATAATAACTCATTTCTCCTTTCAGTGATCTGTTTTTCTGAAATAGATCTTCATGACTAGATTATTCTTTGATGCAACAATCAAGCAGTCTTCTTAGCTAAAATAACGTTTTTCTTTATTTGAAACTATCTGATTGTTAATATTCTAGGTTCAATAGGCACCTTTCCATAGCCTTGTTAGTAGCATTTGGTAAGATTACAGAAGTCAAAGCTAAAAAGACAAAACAAACAAAAGAAACAAAAACCTGGCCATAACAAGGTACATTAATAAGCAGTTGGCTTCTGGGATAAACCCCATCCAAGCCAGTCAAATGCCTGGGGGTTGGCAATCCTAATTGTTGGTCATATCTATGATTTATTTTGTTTCTGAGTCCTTAGGATTACTATCCTCAATTATAACATTGTTTCTATGGGAGAATATGATCCATTTTATAACCATCTACTTTATGATTTAGTTTCCAGAACTAAATTCTGACCAAAAAAAAAAAAAAAAGAAACTTCACGTATTCTTCCAATGTTTATTTTATTGGCCCCTAATTGAATCCTGCATTTGATCTACTCATCTACCTTTTCAAATTGCTGACCTGTGTGGATTCTTTAAATTGAGAGAATGAGAAATTCTTTATTAGAGTCATAACACATCACACCTGTAATCAAGGGATAGATGACATAACTAATTATCTCCTTGAGGTCAGAGACTGTTTTTAATCATTTGTTTTCTCTTAGCATAGTATGGGGCACATACTTATGTTCTTGTTGTTGTGGTTGTTGGTCAGTCTTGTCTGGCTCTTTGTGACCCCATGGACCACAGCATACCAGGCCCTGCTAGCTTTACTATCTCTCGAAGTCTGTCCAAGTTCATGTTCATTGTTTCCATGATACTATCCATTTCATTCTCTGCCATTCCCTTTTCCTTTTGCTTTCAATCTTTCCTAACATCAGGGTCTTTTCCAATAAGTCTCATCTTCTCATTATGTGGCCGAAGTATTAAAGCTTCAGTTTCAGTATTTGACTTTCCACTTAATAGCCTCAATTAGTTTCTTTAGGTATTGACTGATTTGATCTTCCTGTCAATGAGACTCTCAAAAAGTCTTCTCCAGCACCGCCATTTGAAAGTGCACTTCTGCAGTGCTCAGTTTTCCTTACATTGATACTGGAAAACCCATAGCTTTGACTATGCAGATCTTTGTTGGCTAGGTGATGCCCCTTCTTTTTAGTATGCTGTCCAGATTTGCCATGGTTTTCCTTCAAAGGACATTTTAATTTCAGTTTTCTTTTAACTTCATGGCTACAGTTGTCATCTGCAATGACCTTTGAGCCCAAGAATATAAAATCTGACTCTGCTTCCATTTCTTTTGCCTCTATTTCCTAGGAAGTGATGGGATCAATTGCCAAGATCTTAGGTATTCAATATTTGTTGAGTGAATGAGGAAAAATCCCCCTCTGAATATTTTCACCATGCTCTATAAAGAATAGGATATAAAGAGTCAAATGAGGGGGCAGCTAGGTGGCGCAGTGGATAGAGCACCGGCCCTGGAATCAAGAGTACCTGAGTTCAAATCCGGCCTCAGACACTTAACACTTACTAGCTGTGTGACCCTGGGCAAGTCACTTAACCCCAATTGCCTCACTAAAAAAAAAAAAAAAAAGAGTCAAATGAGATAACATATGTAAAGTGTTTTGTGTTTTGGAAGCCTTAAGGCATTATGTAAATGCAAGTGGTGATGGTGATGATGATGATGAATATAAAATATGTCTCCTGCTCTCAAGGAGCTTCTAGCATAATTATGGCAATAGGACATTTATGTAAGGAGATCCTAGTGTGAAAAGTAATAATTGAATGGCATAAATAATAAATGCTATATGAATTAGCTTGATTTGAAAAAGGGAGAGGTCAGTTCAGGTTCTGGTGTCCTGGGGAGGCTTCCTAAGGTAGGTAAAACTAGGCCTAGACTTTGAAGGAAAAATTAAACAAAGGAAAAACAAGCAAAAATTATAAGGAGAGCATTTCAGGCAGGGAAAATGACTTCAGTAAAGGCAATGCAATGACAATGCTCTAGATGTTTGTGGGATTGTGTATTTGAACAGTTCTAGAAGAACAGGGAGTGGAGTGTTCTAATAAGAGGTTGCAATTGTGGGACAGGAGACTGGGGCCAGGCTGTGGATGAATAATAGACCTGGATGCTAATTATATATTTTAACATTTGTTCTAATAGCAATGCCCAGAGAACAGTAGAAACATCCGGGAGGTACAGTGCGCATCCTATAACAACAAGCCTTTCATGGGTCGGTTTTATGAATGGGAACCGTTTGCAGAAGGTAAGAGAAAATGTAGATTACTTATGGTAATTATTTGCAAAAATTCTGTTGATTCTATTGATTATTGAATTTGAATTTATTGGATATATGTATCATTGGTGTCTGGCATATTATTTACAATTGTTTTTGCAATTGAAAGCTTGGAGTTGGAGGGTTTGTCCTAGTATGTAACCTTTGGGGAGCAGCCTAGAAAAGACCCATTTATGGCCTTTTATTTTCATTTTTTTAAATGATTTAGTATTATGTGTTGCTTTAGCTTGTTGAGTACCTGGGGTTTTCTTTTATTTGTCGACACTTAAAGTTCTAATATGTTTTTGGAACTAAGAAACAGATGAACTTGTTGAACTTGTTTTATTTTCTGTCAAGAATGATTTTTTTAGGGGGGGAGGGAAGATAAATTTACAGAATTAAAATATTTAATTGTTTCCTGTTATTCCTTCATTTTTCTCTTTTGTTTCTTCCATGGAATCTTTATTTTTTTATGTGGGAGGGGTATCCCTAAGTATGTACCATGTTGTTGCTAAAAGGGAAACAAGGCCAGTCTTTTGAATATGTGTTCTGAATCATTAAATATGTCTTTCAGTATGGCAGGAAAGAGTTATGCCCATGTTCTGATAGTAGAAGAGAAGATAGAGGATGAAAGTAGAGACATATCTGTTTATGTGGGGTTAATGGATGTTGCTAGTTCTTATCAGAGGAATTTTATCTTCCTAGTAAAGTTGCATATAAGATCATCTTTTGAGAGTAATGGTGGTAGGGTAGAAGATGGGAACTTAATATGATAGGTCAAGAAAAACTACAATGGGGGCAGCTAGGTGGCACAGTGGATAAAGTACCGGCCCTGGATTCAGGAGTACCTGAGTTCAAATCCAGCCTCAGACACTTGACACTTACTAGCTGTGTGACCCTGGGCAAGTCACTTAACCCCCATTGCCCCGCAAGAAATCAAAAAACAAAAACAAACAAAAAAAGCTACAATGTCAAGGAAATTTTTAAAAAGCAAATTAAAGGCATGCCAGAGCCTTAAGAAAGATCTGACATTAAAGACATTTGTGAAATAACTGGCCATGGAGTCATGGGATCACAGATTTCATTCTGGAAGGGAACCCAGAGGTCATCTTGTCCAACCCTCTCTCATATGGATGAGGAAACACAAGCTCAGAAATGAATGAAGGGGCTTGCTCAAAGTCACATGAGTGGTAAATTATAAAGTTTAGGAAGTAAAGCAAGTTTAGAATAGCTCAGAATGAAGCATGAATGAGTGAATGAAAGAAGTTAATATAATAGATAGAGCTTTGGCCCTGGAGTCAGGAAGATCTGAGTTTAAATGTGACCTCAGATACTTGCTAGTTGTGTGACCCTGGGGAAGTCACAATTCCTATTGTCCTCAGTTCCTCATTTGTAAAATGGGGACATGTTGAAGAAGGAAATGGCAAACCACTCCAGTATCTTTGCTAAGAGAAGCCCATGGATAAAAGTGCATGGAAGCACATCAAGTCAGACATGACTGAACAATAACACTTAATTATTAATATAACTGACTTTGTTATTTCCTATACATATTCTGTCTCCACTAGATCATTACTTCTCCCTATATTTATCCTCCAATCCAGCTTCAAAAGTAACAGATTTCTCTCATCTGTCAACATTAACCCTGTCATTTATATTCTGGAGCATATCCTTCACCATCTCAATGACCTCATTCCCAAAATTATCACTTTCTAGGGAGTGTGAGGGTCAAATTTAATATATGGAGAGTTAATTGAGTGGCTCACCGTAATATTGGGGTCCTGGAAATAATGAAGGACCTCTAGGTCCAAAGCTCCCTCCCCTCTGAAACTGCCTTTTTAGATATTTCTCCCAGACCAATAAGAAAGGAGCCTAACAGCCTCTTTTCCACAAATGAATCAGATTTTATTAATGGGAATAAAATAAACAGCAAAGGTGAAATTAATAAAAATCACAGATAAAGGAATAGGGAAAAAAGAAATACGGATAATCCTCCTAGCTCTAACCTAAGTCTAAACAATCCCCAACTTGCTTCCAATTCAGCTAATTCAAAAGAAAGCAGGGCTTTTATGTTAACTCACCACCTGGGGCATCTGCTTTTCTGCTGCTCACAACAATGGAAAGAAGGAAACTCAGCAAGCGTTTACTCTTCCTCCCCCAAAAGGGGAGGTCCTTCAAAACTGCCTGTGGTGAGTGGTTTCTCCTTCTGACATCAGCAGCATATGTCACTTCAGTGCAGGCCAGGTGTGGCCCCTCCCAATGAGTCAGCCAAATTCCAATAACCTTACCACAGGAGCAGCTAGATGGCACAGTGGATAGAATGCCAGAGCTTGAAGTCAGGAAGACCCGAGTTCAAATTTGACCTCAGACACTAGCTGTGTGCCTCTGGGCAAATCATTTAATCCTGTTTACCTCAGTTTCTTCATCTGTAAAATAAGTTAGTGGAAGAAATGGCAAGCCACTTCAGTATCTTTGCCAAGAAAACCCCCAAATGGGGTCACAAAGACTCAGACTTGACTGAAAATGACTAAACAATACAACAACAAGGAAAGGATTCTGGGATCAGATAGGCTCCCATCTTGGATGCTGAAGTCAGTTGGCATGATGGCTGGTGATGAGGTAAGAGAAAGAATGTAAGTAGATAGAAGACATTATCTAAACAGTAGAATAAATCTTAGACAGGTGTGAGAGAGTAGGCAAGAGAGGGGGTGGGCAGTATGCAACATTGGTATGGATTTTTAATATAGGGAGGCCAGTCAGGTACCATCTGGCGTAAAAGATAGCACACACACACACACACACACACACACACACAGATACACAAAGTTTAGTCCTTTTTGCTTGCTGGTGCATATGCATAATAAAGGTGGGGTGGACCTTGCTTCTTTCTTGCTACTTCATTTGTATTCTGATCACAAAAGATAGTTCCAGCCAACTCCTTATTTATTATTTATTTATGTATTTATTCATCTATCTAGTCATGCATCCCCTTATTTATCTATTTATTTAATCATTTCTTTATTAATTTATGCTTTCATATTAAAATTTATCTATTCATTTGTTTGTTTATTCATTCATTTATCTATCAATTCATCCATCCATTTATTTATTTAATTTTTTTGCTCATTCATTTATTCATTTATTTGTTTGTTTACTTATCTATCTACCAATCTATTTAATTCATTTAGTCATTTAGTGGATAGGTAGGTGTGGGTGTATTCCTGTAACATAATATGGTCTGAATAAATGATTTCTGATGACTCTATGTGTGTGCACACTCAAACATAAAGTTAATCTTTGAAACAGGTTTTGGGGAAGGGGGTTAATGATATAGACTCATAATCAGGGGTTAGTAGGAGTTAAAAGGAATTTTCCAAATCATGTGAGATAGTTGTCTGAGGCCATGGACCTCAAGTCATCCTAGAGGAAAAGAATCAAAAGAACAGATATAATCTTAGCCTGGGTATGTTCTGCTGGCTGAAGCATTGGCTGCCTGGCTAGGTCTAGTTAGCTGGTACTTGTCAGAGAGGGGCTTTTTAATCATTTCACCTTGGTAGGTGGTTGCAGAGAGCAACAGGTGGCCCTGAAGACCCAATACAAGATAGACGGTAGGAGAGAACAACTCGGTGACCACAAGATCAATGTAAATGCCGAGCAGAAACAACATGATGTTGCCTATATAGTGCCTGGCAGAGAGAAACATGATTGTATCAGCAGAGGCCAGTATCTGCCCTGGAGGGTTGGAAGTGTGAGTTGTCATTGCCATGTGTGTGCTCCGGCCACATGTCACCTCATCCCATCTGTTCCCTCAGCCTGTATTTTCTTCCCCACTGTTGAATTGTTGCCTCATGCAATATTTTTGTTGTTATTGCTGTTACTTAATGTTCTGTGTTCTTTGCTTAAATATCTTGTTTCAAACAAATATTTTCTCTGGCCGGTAAAAAGTAAATATATTAGTGTGAGCTTGTGAGCCATGGTTTTGAGTGAATGCTGACCCATATATAATCTCTAATCTGGGGTAGAGGTTTTTTTGTGGAGGGAGGCTATGAGTATGTATAGTTTTACATGGGGTCATGGTGGGCAGGGGCTATACTAGCAAGAACTCACTGTATGATAAGAACCCAGGTATTTCATAAACAAGCTAGTTAAAATTTATATTGAAGAATTCTAGTATTTGCCCATGTGTATATAAGTGGGTTAGCAGTCATTTTATTGGGAGGGAGTACCAGTAAGGGAAATGTAAAATCCATCAAGAGTGCTCACCATCAAGTGACCTGTCCCTATCATCATTTCCCCATGAGTTGGAATCGTGCTGTCAAGCAGCTATGTTTTATGACTTGTTTGGCTGTCTGCCAGCTTTTGTTATCTGAAGCTGCCTGGAGTTTGGCTATGGTGGGCTATGTATACTCTTACTTGGTCTTCTTTAATTACCCTCAGCTCAGCTCATCTAGAAAGCATTTTTCAATTAATTGGGAGTATAGTTCAGTGGAAAGAGTGCTAAAAGACCTCTTAAAAGAACTGTAATTGCCATTATTCTTCTGTCACTGACTGGCTGTATGATCTTGAGGGTGACACAGAATTTCACTGAACCTGTTTCCTTGTTTGTAAGTGGAATGGCTGAATAACTGATACTAAGATTGAACTCTAAAATGGATTCCTCCCAGTGCAGTGGTGAATCCCCAACTCCTAACATTGTTCTGAAGGTACTTTACATAACATAAAGAATTCTTATGGGGGCAGCTAGGTGGTGCAGTGTATAAAGCACCAGCCCTGGATTGAGGAGGACCTGAGTTCAAAATCCAGCCTCAGACATTTGACACTTACTATCTGTGTGACCCTGGGCAAGTCACTTAACCCTCATTGCCCTGCCCCCAAAATGCTTGAGTCAAAGAGTTGATGTCTTGTGAATACTTTATATGTATATCTGGTTTATACTCGAGTCATTTCAACATTAAGTGATTGTTTTGTGCTAAGCACTCAAGACATGAAGACAAAAATGTAAGCAGTTCCTGTTCTCAAGAGGCTGACATTCTACATGTGTTCCTAATTCTTTTGGTCTTTTAATATTGGTATGTATCCAGAGGCAGAGAAGTAATAATGATGGAGGCAGCCTGGTACAATGCATTGGCACTGGAGTTAGATAAGCTGGGTTCAAGTTCTGTCTTTGATGCTCGCTACCTGCATGACCTGGATGAAGTCATACCTTGCCACCTCAGTTGTCTTATCCATTAAATGAAGGGGTTGGACTAAATGTACTTTGTGGACCCTTCTAGCGCTAGCTCTATGATACCTGTAGCTCACATTTATATAGCCCTTGGATGTTTTCAAAGCACTTTACAGTAAGGTAGGTGCTCTTATGGTACCCATTTAACAAATGAGAAAGTTGAGGCTTAGATCTGTACAGTGAATTGGCCAGCACCACAGCAGCACTTTCTTTACCCAGCATTCTACAGTGACAAGTGGTTAACAAACATATGATGAGGGCCCTTCGCTTCTGCATGAATCAGCCATGAGGTTTTTGTGGTACGTTAATTATCATCCATAAACCTGACTTTCAGTGAAGTAAGCGTCTGTACAAGAAAGCAGAAAATGAAGGAGAGGAAGAGATTTTCCATCAAAGTGCCATTTTAATTGTAATTTTCCATGCAAACCTTATTGAAATGTTTTGTCTTAATTTCCTAGATCAAAAATGTTGATAACTGAGGCAGACTTCATCATAATCAAAAGTCTCTTGGTCCTTGTTCACTATGGAGATTACTTTGATGTACATGTCTTTCCTCTTCACTAATTTCCAGGATGACCAAGATGAGTGGCTAATGGTCCTGAGTGGGTGTTTGCATTTGGTGGCCTAATTCTTCTTTTTCTTTTCTTCTTCTTCTTTTTTTTTTTTTTTTTGGTGAGGCAATTGGGGTTAAGTGACTTGCCCAGGGTCACACAGCTGGTAAGTATCAAGTGTCTGTGATCGGATTTGAACTCGGGTCCTCCTGACTCCAGGGCCGGTGCTCTATCCACTGTGCCACCTAGCTGCCCCTTGGTGGCCTAATTCTTATGCTGGGTCCTTGGGTTTGTTTGGATGCCTTTTCAGCTCACATACATCTAGTTGGTCAAACAGCTGCACTCATTTAACACAATGCCATATAGACTAGTAAACACATTCTCCCACTAATCCATTCATTTGGCCAGATGATTCTTCTTAGGCACTGAATCTTGTTTCCTGGATATGGTGACCCTGTCTTTTGAGAAGGTCTTGGGGAATGTTTTTCTCACAGCACTCATCTTACCATTTGCAAAGGCCAACTCCAGTGGAGTTAAACTAGACTTAAAAAAGAAGACTTCTGTTTTAATTTCCTGTTATCAACTCTTTAAGGTTAGGGGTTGATGTTATAGAAAGTTGTGCCCGTGTCTGTATACCACCACCATCATTATCAAACATTTATGAAGTGTGTGCTATGTGCTCCGGGATAGGGTCCTTGATCTCATGAGCACACCCTAAGGGAAAGGTTCCAGAAAGCTGAATTAGGTACAAGTCAACTGTTGAGGCTTTGACATAAATTGATTTCAGACATATCATAGAATCATGGCAATTTCAGAGTTGGAAAGAGACCTCAACAGTGGTTTATATCAACTGAGAAGGAAGAGGAGAAGACGATGACAAAGACCACAAAACATTGGATGAGTCCCCTCAACTTCTAGGGTCTTTGTTACCACGTCTGTAAAACGAAGGGATCAGAGTACATGATAAGGTCCCTTCTAGTTCAAAATCTGTGATCCTGTGGTCTCCTCTACAACATATCTAACAAGTAATCACATTCAGCATTCCTTGAAATCTCCAATAAGGGATCATAGATCTTTGGCTGGAAAGGACTTTAGAGGTCATTTAATCCAAAGTTCTCATTTAGCGGATGAAGAAACTGAGGTCCAGATACAAGGTATATGATGTGTCCAAAGTCACATAGGCAGTATGTGTCAGAAATGGAATTTGAACCAAGTCATAGCTCTACCTGTACAATGGAGAGAGATCTAAATAGGGGCTCTTTGATTTGTCACCCTGTTCATTTTGGTTATTATCGAAAAAAAGGGATGAACTTAGGGTTGGATGTATTTGATACATAAAATAAGTAGGGAGGCAATAAGTACATGTAGCTATTCTCAATGAAATCACTTTACCAGGAGTGGAGGGGTAGTGGGGATAGGGAGAAAGAATATAAGAGTGCCAAAGGAAATGGCACATGGGATTGATGAGTCACTTGGTAATCTGTGAAAGGTCACTGGGAACAGGAGAAGAGGTATCACAAGACTGAAGAAGGGCAGTTGTTACACTGACTTTCAGAGAAGAGCATGTATGCTGAAAAGTATAGGCTAGCAGGTCTGTCTTTGATTCCTGACACAATTCTAGAAGGTGTTCTTATTAATGGAGTGATCAGTGAACAGCTAAATAAGGACATGGTGATCACAGTGTCAGCCATGGTTTCATCAATAGCAAGTCTTACCAGACTCAACTCTGTGAAGAAGTTTCTGGCCTGGTAGATCAAAAGAGTGTTATAGATTTGACTAAATTATAGTTTATGGTATTTTTTTTTGCAGGGCATTGGGGGTTAAGTGACTTGCCCAGGGTCACACAGGTAGTATGTGTCAAGTGTCTGAGGCCAGATTTGAACCCAGGTACTCCTGAATCCAGGGCCGGTGCTTTATCCACTGTGCCACCTAGCCACCCGCTATGGTATTTTTAAAAATAGTTTTCCTAAATTTTGGTTGCCACGGAGCTGTCAGTCATAGTTAACAACTTAAATGACAGAACTTAAAAAGCTTTGGTAAACTGTTATAATTTGTCTCTTCCTCTCCAGAAGACTTTCCATTTTGCTCCAGTGGTCTTCTAAAGCAAAGCTCCTTAAATTGTGGGTCAGGATCCATATGGGATCCCATAACTGAATGTAGGGGGTCATGAAAAATTTGGCAACAGTAAAAGGCAATGGTACTGTGCTGGAATCCAGTACCTCCTGAGGGAAATCATTCCACTTTTGGACAGCTCTGAAGTCTGTCCTTTCCTCAAAGCAAAAGTTGACTCTTTACAATTTCCACCCTTGCTTCTAGTTCTGCCCTCTAGGGCCAAAGAGGACTAATTGAATCCCTCTTACCCATGATATTCCTTCAAGTACTTGAAAATAACTATCATTTTCCTCTTGAGTTTTTTCTTCTTTAGGCTAAATATCCCTTGCTCCTTCAACTGAACTTCATGTAGTTTGAATTTAAGATTCCCTACCATGCTGGTTTCTCTTATATGGACTCTCTCTAGAACTTATTAATATTATTAATATTAATAATAATTAATATTATTAATATAAATATTATTAATGTCCTGTCTGAACTGTGGTGAACTGAAGGCTCCAGATGTGATATGAGTACAGCCCAACCCTCTCCTCCTGGAAGCAATGCATCTCTAAATTCAATACATGATTTCATTACCTTTTGGGGCTATCTCCCCCATTTTAACCCCCAGATCTTGTTCAGACAAGCAGCTGTTTAATCATGCCTCCTATCTTTTAATCTCTTTGGGCCTTGGTTATTCAGAAGTAAAATTAGGGAATTGGACTAGATTTTCTTTAAGTACCTTCCAGTTCTAAATATTTGATCCTATGATATTGTTTTCATGAAGTCAGTTTTTAACCCAAGATTTCCCTCTGTGTGTTCTAAGTGCTTGATCACACTTCCCCCATAGATCATCTCAGGGACATGGAGAAATAAGATCTAACAAAGGGACACAAGTAGGGCACAACTGATTGATGAGAATGAAAAGTCCAAGAGACATAATTTCTGGGTAATTAATAATCAATTTATGAATTAGGCTAGCAAATAATCAATACAATGAAGTCAATTGTTCTCTCAGAAACCAAAGACTTCCCGTGGATGTTTCTTGAATATTTAAATACCTTTGGAAAGGGGGTCATCTCTGACAGGTGGAAATTAACTCTAATTGGTTAACAATCAAATGAGAGAATGAATAATATAATGAGATGTGGGCCTTTTTTACTGAGGAGCTGGGTATGTGATTGTGATCATGTCAGGGTTCTTGGACAAAGAGATTCATGTCAAGCCAGACCACTCACCTCTGGCAATCTAGACAAAGGTATCTATCTCCACCTAGACCACTTAAATTGAACACAATGGTCCAGAATTTATCTAGATTAGATTATTTTTACCCTTTAATGAGAAATAAACTCTCCAATGGTGGGGTTGCCCTCCCCCACTCTCAAGATTAAAGAGAATGTCTCATTGTTAGGTCCATCTTTCTCAAGGAACTAAAAAGAGGGGGAAAAGCCTACTAATAATTGACCTACTAATAATTAATTATTAATAGTCAAAAAGAGGATTTTGGGGTCCCATATATAAAATTGGTTATTAGTATAAAAAGAAAATCACTTTTCTTATGATCCAAGTCCTGTTAAGCAGAGCACAAAGACCTATAGAGAATACCATTGAACCCTTGGCAACTGTAATCACGACTTACAAATTTATCTCTCTTCTTCACACTGGATAGTTTTGCCCTCTAGGAATTGGTTTAAGGGGCATCATCAGTCCCATTGTGTTGCTTCTAAGTGCTTAAGTATGGTGTCCTAATTGTGGCTAATGATGCACTTCACAGTTTGATGGATGAATGCACTTGCCATCTTCCCACCTAAGCCAGTCAATTGTATCATTTCCCTCTCATGACAACATTTGGAACATAAAGAAGTATAAGATGTGGTCCTACCTCTCTTAATCAAATGCAAATGCCCTGAGAGTAAGAATTGTTCAATACATTTGGTTTTGTATCCCCCAAATTTAGCACAGTGCTTGTAGGAATTTACTAAATGCTTATTGATTGATTAATTAACCTTAAAGGACTTGTAAACCAGGTAGGATATACACAGTAATTAATAAGTACTTATCTTTTCTTCTTCTTACTCTTGAAGTACTTTGAACCTCATTACACTTATCATCTATTATATTTATTTGTTTATTTGTTACCTATTGTTGTTTGTTGCTCATTAGTTCAGTCTATTCAATTCTTCATAACTCCATGGATCATACCATATTACCTGTACAACACTGTAAACTCTGTGAAGACAGGGAATCTAACTTGTATCTCTTAGTATGGGCTAGAGGAATACTTTTGTACTCTCTTGGTTGGCAAGGAGAATTGAGTGTTTCTTAAGTAAATGGGAGAAAGACTTCAATGTAAGAACAAAGGAGACAAAAGATATAAAAAAGAAAAGGAGAATCCAAACTTTTGGCAGGAAGTTGGAAGATGTGAGAGGGACACAGAAAAGAAAGGGAAATAGATCTCTGAATGCTTGTGACTAAATCTTGAAGAAGAGGGACCTAAATCCTTTGAGGAGGAAAGCAGCTGGTTATCTCTAAGTAGCGATGATATGGATCCACAGGTGCCTTGAGGTGAGAGATAATGCAATGTCAGAGGAAGAAAAGAAAAATAGTGGTGGCTGGTGACTCCTTGCAGGGATGTGTTACAGAATCTGCTTGTTTACCTAATAATAATAGAGAAATTTGTGGACGTCCTGGGGTGTGTTTCCAGGACCTAACAGAATTTTCTGACACTTGCTACAATGGATAAGTACTCTTTACTTTTTAAAAAAAAATTAATTTGGACACACACAATATTGCTGGAAGGAATCTTGAAAGCATCACTAGACATTACAAAATTTCAGGCAAAAAGAAACAAAAACAAAACCTGAAGAAATTAGTGGCAGAAGTAGTATTTTTAGTGGTGCTTATCAAAGGCAAGGACTTCAGAAAAGAGGAAGATTTGGAAAGTGAATAGCTGTTAAGATGATATCTGAAAATAGCATTTGGACTTCTGCAACATAGCTGAAAATCTAGGATTTATGAGTTTCTGGAAAGGAATGGAATGCATCTAACAAGGTCAGATAGATATAGAGATAGAGGTATATAGATAGATACACACTCCTAAAAATACATAGCTGAGATGAGATATTATATATATATATATATATATATATATACACACACGCATACACACATACACAAATACAAACACACACATACATGTATTTATTCAGAGTCTTGAAAATCTAATCAAAAATCATTTGAATTAGAAGTAAAAGGAGCCATCAAGTGACATAATGTGGAATATAGCTACAATATAAGAAGAATAGATTCCCCAAAAGTGACAAATACTCCATTTGTTTCTGCTTCTAATGATCTTCACCCAAATGCTCTCTTGCATGCCACTTCTTCCTCATTCCTAGATTTTACCACATGAGTAAATTTTCTCCCACATCCTCTCATACCTTTGATCTCTTCTTAGCCATTTGAATAAGGCATAGATTTCTAATCTATATTTTTTAGCTATTGATCTTGTTCCACAAGTTTCAGTGACAGCTATGAGGTCATATTTCCCTACTTCCAACAAGTTGCCCTTTCTCATTATCATTGGTTCTTTTTGAGAATGAAGGATGAACAACAACGTTGATGACAACAAAAACAACAACAACTTATTATCAATACGTTTTTTTGCATGTGTGTATGGCCATCTAAGGCCTTGAGCTTTATTGCTGCCTCCTTTATTGGATTTTTGTCTATGAATTTTAGTATGAATCAGAGGCAAGCTTATTGGCTTATAGTTTGCAAAATTCATTTTCTTCCCTTTTGTGAAAATGAAGACATCTATCCTTTCCTAATTCCATGCCTTCCCTCACAGCCTCTACTAGAAAATGGTCAGCAGTTGAACAGCAACATCTGCCACTTCTTTAAGTACATGAATCTGGTCTGGTAGATACATCTGGTCTGGTGACTTTAACCCTTCAGCAGCAAATAGGGACTCTTTGATTTATCACCCTGCTCATGTTGACTATCGCGGAAGAAGAAGGATGGGTTTAGTACTAGATAGATTTGATACACAAATAAGTAGGGAAGCAATGAGTGCATCCAGCTACTCTCAGTGAAATTACTTTACCAGGCCCAGGGGTAAAAATCCCCACATATGAAAGAAGAAATGACATATGGGATTGATGAGTCACTGTAATCTTTGAAAGGTCACAGGGAACAGAGGAAGAGGTACCACAGCATTGAGGAAGGGCAGATGTTGCACTGACATTCAGAGAAAGAAAGAATGGAGGCCGCAAACTATAGGGTAGGGACTTGTCTTGATGTGTGACACGATTTTAGAACATTATTATTAAAGGGATAGTTAGGGGCAGCTAGGTGGCGCAGTGGATATAGCACTGGCCTTAAATTCGGAAGGATCTGAGTTCAAATCCAGCCTCAGACACTTGACACTTAACTAGCTGTGTGACCCTGGGCAAGTCACTTAACCCTCATTGCCCTGGGGGTCGGGGGGGAGAGCAAATTTTGCCAGACTTAACTCATTTCTTTTTGTTTTGGAAACTGTTTCTCACCTGGTCTATCAAAAGAGTGTCATCAATTTGCCTAAATGTTAGTTTATGGTATATTTTTATAGTTTACCTAGATCTGAGATGTCCCAGAGCTGTCAGGGATTTCTAACACATTATATAACAGAGTCAGGGCTCAAAAAGCTTTTAACAGATCAAGATCATCTCTTCCATCTTCTTTCTATCTTTCCCCAGTGGTCTTCGAATCCAGGCAATGGCCTAACCCCAGTTACATCCTCAATTTGGTGATTTTTCTCCCTGAACCTCTACTTGAGGAAGTAATTACACCAGCTTTGTTTACTTCTAGTCTGGCTCAGTTCCTGATTCTCTGACCACTTTCCCACCTTGCCTGCTTCTCTTACTTCTTTCTTTCTTTTTTTTTTTTAGGCAATGGGGGTTAAGTGACTTGCCCAGGGTCACACAGCTAGTAAGTGTCAAGTGTCTGAGGCCGGATTTGAACTCAGGTACTCCTGAATCGAGGACCAGTGCTTTAACCACTGCGCCATCTAGCTGCCCCTTCTCTTACTTCTTTCTAACTCCTGCTTCTAAACACCCTTTTATGTTTTGTCTTCCCCCACTAGAATGTAAGCTCCTTGAGAACAAGGACTGAGTTTCTTTATGCTTATATTTTTGTTGGATTAAAAACAAAACTTTACAATTACAAGATATAGAGCAGATGTGAATGTAAAGTTGTTTGTAAAAACCAAGATTTTCAATGATCATTAATATGAGTCAGCTTTGTGAGGTGGCAAACTAGAAAGTGAATTCAATTTTAGGCTTCAATAAAAGAAATATAGTATCCAATATGTGGGAGAACTTTTCTTGGTCAAACATCTAGAGTCTTGATTAGCAGAAGAGCCTGCAAAAGATTGTAACCAGGATATTGAATTGTCATGAGATCATGAACTATCACTTAATAATCACTTATTAAGTACATACTATATACCTCAATGAATATATATGTGTGCATGTCCACATATGGGGCAGCTAGGTGGTATGGAGGATGGAATGCTGGGCATGGAGTCTTGAAGACTCATCTTCATGAGTTCAAATCTGGCCTCAGATATGTATTAGTCGTATAATGGACAAGTTACTTAATTGTGTGTGCCTCAGTTTCCTCAGCTGTTAAATGAACTTAAGAAGGAAATGGCAAACCACTCCAGTATCTTTGTCAAGAAATCCCAAATGAAGTCATGAAGTCAGACAGCACTGAAAAACAATAACAAAATGTCTATATACACACAAATATTGTACTGTATACATTTATATAAAATTATATTATACATGTACATACATATATGCAGACACACACACAAGGGACTTTAGGGATGAGGACCATATATAATTGATGATAAATATGCTATTCACTTCCTGATAGATGATGGACTCAGAGTATAGAATGAGACATAAATTTTTGGACATGGCCAGTAAAGGAATTTATTTTGTTTGTCTATACATATTTGTTATAATAATTTCTTTGTGAAGCCCTTAGGACAATGCTTAATAATTGCTTCCTTCCTTTCTCCTTGCCCCCGCCCCACCATGATGTAGGAGGGAGAGAAAAATAGCTTTCTGGTTATTAAAAACAAAACTTAATTAAATACTTGATGGACTGTTATGTGGAAGAGATTCCACTTGGTTCCAGAAAACAGAATTTGGAGTCTGAAGTAGAAGTTGTATCTTGATATAAGGAAATAAGCTCTCTTGGGATTCAGTGGGTTCTTGCTCATTGAAGCTTTTCAAATAGACCCTAGCTTATTTCTTGTCAATTACATTGGGGGGGGGGTGTTGCCCAGGTACAGGTTGAACTAGATGATCTCACCTTGGAGGTCTCTTTTGCCTTTTCAGTTCTATGGAACTGGCTGGGAACCCTAGGGAATTTGGAATTGTGAGAAGGGGAGAAAAGAATCAAAGATGTCAGATGTTTCAAAGGCAAAGAAGAATAACTAATAAGAATGAGACATTGGATTTGACAATTCAGAGATCATTTGAAAAGAGACTGGTTTTATTGCTAGAGCAATAACTGTAGAAGCCAGATGACAAAGGGAAATGGAGATAATAGCTTGAGGCTTCCCTTTTTGAAAAGCTTAGTGGCAAAAAGAAGAAAGGAGAGAGGTGGGGGGGGGGAGAGAGAGAGAGAGAGAGAGAGAGAGAGAGAGAGAGAGAGAGAGAGAGAGAGAGAGAGAGAGAGAGAGAGAGAGAAAAGGAAGGAAAGAGGGAGAGGGAGAGGGGGAGAGAGGGGGGAGGGAGGGAGAAAGAGAGGAGGAGAGGGAAAGAGGGAGGGGGAGAGGGAGAGAAAGAGGCAGCTATAATATATCAAGGTAGGATAAGAAACCAAGGAAACCTTTTTTTGTTTGTTTCTAAGATGGCCATGTTTATGAACATAGGGAAAGGAGCCAGTGGGAAGAAAGGAGGCAAAACTGGAGGATTAGAGAATCCTTGGATTCATATGGATGGATGGATGATGAATAAATGAATGAATAAGAAAGTATTTATTAATTAATTACTGTGTGCCTGGTAATGGAGATATAAATAGAAAGGAGAAACATTTTCTTCCTTCCAGGATCTTGTTTTTAACCAGAACCTACTTTCTATTATAGGTAAGGGGCAGATTATCTCTGAGAAGGCAAGGTGGAATTTCGTTTCTTTCAAGGATCACAGGATCAATTTGTGATCTATCTTGGAAAGTTATTTTAATGTATACCCAAAGCATCTTTATGCCCCTATGACTGATGCTATTTTTCTGATCTGTGCCTGTTTCCAGGCTCTTCTGGGTCTCTCACTTTTGTTCTAAGGATTTTTCATATGGTCCCACTGAACTCTCCTTTGAGGCTGCTGATCAATGTCTTGGTCATGATTTCTTGTGTGCCCGCCAGCTTATAAAGGCCTTTCTTATAACCTGAGACCATAACTGAGCCTAGGTCTCCAGATAGAGTCTGACCATAAAAAGGTCTGCCTGATCTTGGACACGATGCTTCTTTTATTGTAGCCTAAATTTGAATTAACTCTCTAATTAGCCAGATCACATTCTTGATTCATATTCAAGGTTACAGACCTCTAAAACTCCCTTTTTTTTTTAACCTGGTAAACTACTTTGTAGCCACATTTCTGCTGTATCTTATACACAAAGAAAAAAATGTAAAATGATTTTGGGAGGGGTTAAAGAGAAGAACACTTATACATGGGGGTCTGATGGCAGTCAGGCAATGCCTTCTGCAGAAGGTGGCACCTGAACTGTGCTTTGAGGGAAAGCTAAGGATTCTTTGCAGCAGAGGTGTGGCTTAGAGGCTGGCTAGTTCTCCCCTTCTTTGAAGGGAGGAAAGAAAGCAGAACAAAGGGAAGAAAGAGATTCATATTTATCTGTAGAAGAGGAAAATTGCATTAGGGAGAAAAATGTGGTTGCCTTGGGTGATCCCATGAAAGCAGGAGTCCTTATCCTGAGGCCTGTGAATTAATTTTTTCAAATAACTATATTTCACTATAATTGGTTTCCTTTGTAATCCTATGCATTTAAAAGTCCCATTCTGAGAAAGGGCCCATGGACTTCACAAGTCAGTCCAAGGGATCTATCACTCACATACACATACACACACACACACACACACACACACGTTAAGAACCCCTGAACTACAGGAAATTTCTCCTGAGCGCTTGGGCCCCTGTCATCAGAGGGGATCAGGGGTAGAAATGCCCTCAGAGAAACGACAATTTGTAATAAACCGATTAGCCTAAATGGAAGTAATTTGACAGGATTTAAAAGCCAAGCCCAGATCCTAAATCCCTTAGAAATTATTGAATAATTAGTACAAATACTTGTTGTTCTTTCTTCCCAGGAGCTTGGTTCCTTTAACAGCTCAGTTTCTCTAAATCCTCAAAGCCCAGCTGCCTGTTGCCAGAAAGTTAAGTGTGTCCCTCGATCCTACCCAAATCATGGCTGATTCATTTCCTTTTCAAAACAAACAAGCAAAAAAACATTGTTGTTTTTGTATTAAGTCCACTATGTCCTGGCCCTTTCAGGAAATTCGGGGTCACATTTCCATTTACAGGGAGAGCTGTAAATAAATCTCCATAGTCCAATTCTCTGACCTAGAGGTCAGAGGTCAGGTTGTTGTAAATTGTTGGAGGGAAGTCCCAAAGGTGCTGTAGAGAGGCTGCTGCACCTCAGGAGTCTGGCAAAGGAGAATCGTGTACTCTGCTTTCCTGTACATGATGGATTCCCAGTGATATTGATTGATGTTTTAATCATATATTTTGCTCACCATTTGCATATTTCCCAGAAAAAATCAAGAAAAAAAACTTCTTCTCCATTCCATGATTCTCTAGATCGACTTGTTATATTTGATGAAGTAACAACTCTTCATGTCATCCGTGTGTTCTCAGGACTTTAAAAACCACTCAACATGGTACAGTGGAAATCAAGAACACTAGCTATGGACACTGAGGTTCTGGGCTCTAATTCTACTAGTGATTCATAGTAATATGCATTATTTTGGACAAGTTTCACTTACCCTCCAAGGGCCTCAATTAGTTCTGTAAAATGAGAAGATGAGGAACAGCTAGGTGGCACAGTGGATAAAGCACCAGCCCTGGATTCAGTAGGACCTGAGTTCAAATGCAGCTTCAGACACTTAACACTTACTAGCTGTGTGACCCTGGGCAAGTCACTTAACCCTCATTGCACCCTCCCCCCCCAAAAAATGAAAAGATGTACTAGAAGGCCTCTGAGGCCTATTTCAGCTCTAGAACCATGAGCCTATGAACTTTCTTTGTTCTCCTCAGGGCAAAAGATTACATGGAAAAAGGTCATTTGTGATTGAATGGGACATGGGTTGAGGTAGAAAGTCTGTGGTCCGTCTTAAGCACTTTATTGGTTTGGTTTGTTTTTTTGTGGGGCAATGAGGGTTAATTGACCTTTACAGGGTCATGTAGCTAGTGAGTGCCAAGTGTCTGAGGCTGGATTTGAACTCGGGTCCTCCTGAATCCAGGGCCAATGCTTTATCCACTGCTCCACCTAGCTGCCCTCCCTCTTAAGCACTTTAGACTTTTCCCATTGTCCTCCTTTTTTGCTATCTTTGACTCTCTTCATTCTCCCCTGGACTATCAGTAAAATATTTGTTGAGGTGCCAGTTACCCAGGACCTGAGTGGAGACTGAGTCAGTGGGTAGTGGCAGTTATTTCCCTGTTACCAGTATTTTCCCTAAGGCAAGATGTGTTCAATTACCAAAGCAGAAACTTAAAAGGTAAGTAGCCCTTTACTATAGATACCTCCTCGTTTTACTCCCTTTCAAATAACTTCTCTGTAACTGCCTAATGTTATCTATCCTACCCCCTTCTCCCTTCCACATCTTGCCATTATAAACATGGGACCTCCACTGTAATTCAAAGAGAGAGAGATATAAATGTCAAATGACATTGCCCCTGGTTGAATTGTAACAGGAGCTTTCATTGTTCTTTAGTATGTGGAGATGGGAATTTCATAAGATAATGAAGGTTGTTGAAGGTCACCCTGGACCCAGACTCAAGTGTTTGTATAATGATAGTGCTTTAGAATAATGGGAAAAATAGGAAACCTGAGTAACCAAATGTGGTAATCAAGTTTTGATAAAAAATGTCCAAGTATGTACAGCAATTGTATTGAACCCAATTTAAGAGCTAACAGAGGAGGCAGCTAGGTGGCATAGTAGATAAAGCACCAGCCCTGGATTCAGGAGGACCTCAGTTCAAATCCAACCTCAGACACTTGACACTTACTAGCTGTGTGACCCTGGGCAAGTCACTTAACCCTCTTTGCCCTGTTCAAAAAAAAAATCTAACAGAAGGGGCAGAAGGGGAAGATTGTGGACTGAAGATGCCATTTCTCTGGGCTAAAACCTTTGAAACTAAGCAAATTATGGGGATAAGGGCAAAGAAGGTCATAATAAAAAATTATAACAGTAACAACAAGCATTTGAATTGTTTTATGGTTTTCACAGAGCTTTACAGAGATTCCATCATTTTATCCTTCCAACAACCCTGGGTGGTGCTATTATTGTTCTCATTTTTATAGATAATGAAAGTGAGGCAGAAAGTGACATGCCCAGAGTCACACACCTAGTTAGTGCCTGAGGTCATATTTGAACTTGAATCTTCCTATCTCTAGGTCTGTCCAGCACCCTGTCCATTCTTCCACCATAGTGTCTAGGTAATGAGAGCAATTTCTAGAAAGATGGATGATCTACTAATTCCACTTTGTTGGTTTTTTTTGTTGTTGTGTTTGATTTTTTAAAATTTTCTTTATTTTTTTTAATTCATAAAAAAACACATTCTAAAATACTGTTTGTTCAAAGATTGCATCTGTGCCTGTACAGGCAAAGCAGAATGGAATAGTTGAGGCAATTATCTATTAACTGAATATATCACACTCCAGACTGTGCTACTTTGAGTTTGGATTATCCGGATGTATCACACTTGGTTCTCTTGTGCAGATTGAAGATTAGTTGGGATATAGTTGGATCCCTTTTGCCCAAAGACAGAATAACTGAATGCATTTTCTGAGATGACAGCATTGTACAAAGGATACAGGAAGGTGGAGCCCTTTCATTGTTAATCGTGAGTTAATTGTGGTTGACCACGGGCAAGTCACTTAACCTCTGTAGGTTTCTGTTGCCACAGAAGTAAAATGATGAGGTAGGACTGAAGGATCTGTGATATCCTTTTCTGCTCAGTGATTCCATATCTAATTCTTTTCCATTTCTATTTTCATGGCAGAATGCTGTTGGGGTCTTGGGCTTTTTCTTCCATTTCCTCTCCTCTCTGTCTCTCATATACCTTTTATCCCTCCTCTTCAATTATTTCTTGGTTTATGGCAGCGTCCAGTGAACTCTGGATGTCTGACTAAAGACACACCTTTCCTGAAGAGTAACAGATGAATATTCTGGGACCAAGGTGGCTCCTTCCCAACTTCCTCTGGTGAAAAACTGATGTATTTATCCTGGTTCTAACGCATCATAAATTCCTCATATTCAGCACACCCTTGTGTGGTTTCAGTTTTGTTTCTTAGTTGGGAATATTTTTTTCTTTTAAAAAAATATTCTGTCTTTTCTGACAGTGAGATACATTTATTTGTTCTTTTATCAGAAAATCAATAAGGAAAGATTTTTCATGGAAGGGGTTTGGAAGTTCATGTTATGGCTTAGAGAATAGAGAGAGAACCTCTTTTTCAGTAGGTTAAAGCTCTGGCACATTTATGGTAATCCTTCTCCAATTGCCTTGGAGACCTGCTTCAATGACTCTTCACATCTGACATCTGGTAGCTATTTTACTTCACAGTAGGCCTTTGGGGTTCACTGATATATCTAGTACCTGAATAGGCTATCTAAGGTTCATAATAACTCCTTTTCCCCTCCAGTCTTGCTGTATGGCAAGAGGAGATGATCTCAGTTTTACTTCCCAATGTGGCTATGAAGCTTTGCTAATGAATCATTTACTGCCCATAAAATGATTTGAGGGCCTCAAATTGCTTTTGTCTTTCCTACAGAGAACTTTCTCAATTGGGAAGAACATTGGACTGGAGTCAGAAGATCTGAGTTTGCGTTTTGTTTTTACCACTTAGCTAGCATAACAGGGGAAGGGAGATAACCTATAGTGCTAACCTCATATGATTGTGGATAGTGTGTGAGAATGTCAGCTGTAAAGAGTTATAGATATGTAAAGAGTTATTTTATTGCATTGTTAAGCAAAAAGAGTCCTCCAGAATTTTAGGTGGACCCTTTGTGCTGAACTTATATGGTAGACATGGACAAGTTGCACAAGATGCCAGTATGTGGCTAAGTTGTGATTTGAATCATTGGAAAGAACATACAAATCATTGAGTGAAGCAAAAATCATGCTGGCATTAAAAAAATGGAATTGGACAATCAACAAGCATTTCTTTAGTGCTGACTGGACTGAACACTGGATACAAATCCAAGTATTATGATAGTCCCTGTCCTCAAGGAGCTTACATTCTAATGGAGGAAGACAGTACATAAAAGGAAGCCAAGGAGGGGGTAGGTGCAAAGGTACCTGGCATGATAAAGAAAAGCGTGGAGTACAACTTGGAGTGTAAAGAGGCATTGCTGGCTTGGGTGCTTTCCCTAAATGAGGGTTCTAGAAAGAGCCATTCTGTCAAATGGAAGGGATATAGAGAGGACTTCCAATATGTGAAATCCACTGTTAGAGTGAGGCTTCAAGCTGAAGAGATGCAGAGTATGGCCTTGTTGGCCACAAAGGTATTTTTCTTTTGAAAAGAAGTTGCTAGCATACATAATTATATACAAAATGCCCGAAATGGGTGATGTACAAGTTGTTACTACTGATGACCCTATTGTCCTTAACATGATGTCACTGGGCTGGGATAATTCCAGTAGAAGAATATGTATTTTCCTGGATCATGTGGACATAGAGACATAGATCTGAATTCTTATCCTTATTTTAGTGTGAGATATAACTCTCTCTCTTTCTGTATATATATATATATATATATATATATATATATATATATATATATATATATATATATATATATATACACACACACATACATATGTATAGAACTAAAAATATGTGTATGTATAACTAATATATACATATTTAATTCAATATTTTATTTTTCCTAAATTACATGTAAAACCAATGTTAAACTTTTTTTTCAAATTTTGAGTTTCAAATTCACTCCCTCCATCCTTTCCTTCCCCCATCCCCATTGAGAAGGCAAGTAATTTATTTTAGTTTTTTAAAGAAAACTTCTTGCATGCCACCATTCTAAAAATATCCTCATCATGTACTATCTTAGATGTCTTCTCTTTTCATGAGACCCCAAGAATTACGTGGACTAATTGGGTAATAGTTCTGTCACTATTTAAATGTTGTACACACTGATTCATTTACCAGATAAGCATCTACTTCATTTTGGCTTAAAATGTTTTAGTGATACTGATAATTTAGAAATAGTAAATTATTTGTAGAGATACTTGTGCCAAATCTCAGGTAATAGCTGGTAATGTTCTGGTTGTGAACAGTTCTCATGATTTTGACAATTAAAGAAAATAAATTAGTAGCAAATTTCCTTTTCCTATGGAAAATACAAAACACAATGATCACTTCTGGAGAAAATCACATAACTGAATCTGGTTGATAGAGACAAAGAGGAGGTGTTCCCAAAGAGAATGTGTAGCTTATAGTTCTTTAGCACACTGAACCTTTTAGCAAAATTTACCTAGGATAAATGTATGTATGTATGTATGTATTCTTATGGTTATAAATTATAAAATTGATTAATAATATACAGCATTTTTGCATTTATGGCTTAATCATTTTTTAAAGTTTTCTTTACATATGTGCCGTCATCTGTGATTTTCCACAGTAAGTAGCAAATCTCCAAAATTTCCCATTTAATTATCAATAACCAACACACAAATAATCAAAACCAAATTGTGAAACCTGTGAATGTCAAGGGATGACTGCACTACCACTCTACTTAGGTGGGATTTTTTTTTGCTTCCATCTTTTTAAAGACCATGATCTTTTTTTTAGCGTGGGACATTGTCAGCTATGGGTTGCTGATTAATGTTGGACGACAAAACTGTGAGTGTCCACATGTTTCAGTGTTAGGTCCCCCTGTGATGACATTAGCTGAGGGTCAGATCATGCAGTATGTCAGGAAAAGCTGGGCAAACCATTTGTGAATGGGATCACCCTGTATGTTTGGACTCCAAGCAGACCCAGAAGTCAAGAAAAGAGTAGACAAGAAACTAGCAGGGCAATCACAGATAATAGGCAACAAGCTAGGTCAGTGATTAATAAGATAAGATAGACAACAGGATGATCAAGGATACTAGAACTTAATTAATTTGCATTGCAAATTGCTCCTTTACATATTTGATTAATTGATATGAGCATGATAGGTAATTGCTTCAATTTTAATCTATCACAGAATATTCAGGGATATGAAAGAAAGGTCTGTTTTAAGGGAAGGGAACAAGTATTTAATATGTTAATAATAATTTATTATTATTATGTGCCAGGCACTATACTAAGTGTTTTTACAAGTATTACCTCAGGTGTGCTTTGTGCAGTGAACTATAGTGACAGCAGCTGCTAACTGAAAGGACTTGAGAAGCTGGCTTTTGTACTATTATGAGTCAAAGGTCCTGCCTACCACATTGGATGTTTTTCAAAAAGCTGATTTGCACTGCTCATAAAGGCAAGTCTCAGTGGGAATGAAACAACATGGTAGTATCCTGACTGGGAAAGCAAACCATAGAATTCTGATAGAGACACTGAAGCATGCCAGTACTCAGCTTAGGAAGGGAAGTGGAAGACAGTGGTAGGATCTCAGGAAAGCAAAGTCAAATATAACCTGACTGCACACCTTGTGTATGGGTACAGGAACAAGCAGACCTGGACCATGGTACAAAATTTCAAAATAGTATTTGAGGTTAGAGATATAAGCAGAAGATACCAAATACTCTAAAATAAGAAACCATGTGTCAAGAATGACAAGAGACCCTGAACAGGAAAAACAAACAAACAAACAAAAAACCCCAACCTAAAACCATTTTGGACTAGTCTTTTAAAAGGACCTGAAGGCCATGAAGTAAATAATGAAAAATAAAATTATGTCAAAAAAGAGTTCCGGAGGAAAGAATTGGAAAGACAAATAGCTTGGAACAGAAGGCGGAAAATATTACCCAAGCAATAGACTCCCTGAAAAACCAACTAGAACTCAATGACTTTAGTAAACAAAAATCATCAAAACAGAATGCAAAGAGTTAGAGGAACAAAAACAAAAACCAAAAGATACCCACCATCAAAAACAACTCACCTGGAAAATGGGAGTGACAATTTAAAAATCATTATATTTTATGAATCCTATGACCAAAAAAGGGACCATATATCATATTTCCAAAAAAAAAACATATGCGAAAACTGCTCAGATTTATTTAGAACTGGAGGGCAAAAAGAAAATAGAAAGAATCTGCTAATTACCTCCTACAGGAAACCCCAAAATGAAAACTCAAAAGTCATGGAAAAAATCCGTGCTACAGGTTAAAGAAAATAATTTAAACAGTCAGAAAGAGTCCAATCTCAAAGAGATACTTTCAGGATTACACAAGATCTCACAGTTACTCCTAAAAAGATGAGAAAATATCAGATGACAGTATTCAAGACAGCAAGAATAACTTACACCACAAGAAATTGGGGGAAATGGATCATTAATGCAATAGAAGACTTTCGAGCATTCATAATGAAAAGGACAGGGCTAAGTAAATATTTTGAAATGTGAACACAGACATCAAGAGGAATCTAGAAAGGTAAATAAATATATTTGAGCTGTTGGTAGGGACTAAATGAATATAAAGTATTTATTTTCTAACAAGGAGAGAATAGAAAATCATCCCTTTAGAATCTTAATGACTTCAAGGGTTATAGAGGGAATTAAAATAACAGAAGAATTGGGGATGGTTCTGTTCTGATAATCTTAAGAAAGAAAATAAAAGGGAAAGAATAAGGACTATACTAAAGCAGAAATGAGGAAGAAGGAGGTAGAATATTTCTCATATTTGGGGTACATGTAAAGAACATACAAAAATAGAGTACAGAGTAGGAGGAATGAGCATCACATGAAGCTCAATCTTATTTGAATTGGAGAGAGAACTTGATTACACATATATACACACATGTTCAAAGAATTTGATGTAAAACATTAAACTCAAAAAGGAAAGAGTTAGGAACAGGGAAAGGGAAACATTTTAAGAAGGAGGGTAAATTTTAAAAGGAGATGGTCATAAGAAAAACACATTTCAAACTCAAAGGGTAAATTGAAAAAAGAGGATTACAAGAATGAAAGTAAGAACTGGTGATTAGGCAATGATAGAGGAAAAGACTGTAGTGGCAGTCTAGTGGAAATAGATCACCTTAATTACAGATCACTAGCATTAATCATATCTCTTCTCTTTTGTTTGTAAGTAGGAGGGCTGGGTATGGGTGAAGGAAAAAATATAAGTGGTGCAATAGAGGGAAGTACTCAAAAATCAACACTGCAAATGTGAATAAGATGAACTAACCAATAAAGTGGAACAGGATAGCAGAATAGATTAGAAAGCAAAATCCAACAGTATTTTATTTACAAGAAATTCACTTGAAATATACATACAAAGAGTTAAAATGAAGGAGGTAGAACAGAATTTACTGATTCATCCAAAATTTATTTTATTTTTAATTTTTTTTGTGGGGCAATGAGGGTTAAGTGACTTGCCCAGGGTCACACAGCTGGTAAGTGTCAACTGTCTGAGGTGCGATTTGAATTCTGGTCCTCCTAAATCCATGGCTGGTTCTTTATCCACTGTCCCACCTAGCTTCCCCCTCATCCAAACTTAAAAAAAAAAGTAGGGGTAGCAACCATGGTTTCACACAAAGCAAAATGAAATTAGTTCTGGTTAAAAGAGATGAGTATGATGAAAAATGCTCTCTACATCCAGAGAAATAACTAAGGAGTCTTAATGCAGATTGAAGCACACTATTTTCAATTTTTTTCTTTCTTGTGGTTTTCCCCTTTAGTTCTCATTCTTCTTTCACAACATAACTAATGTGGAAATATGTTTAACATGATTACACATTTATGACCTATATCATATTGCTTGCTGTCTTTGGTGGGGGAGAGGGGAGATACAATTTTAACTCAAAATCCTATAAAAATAAATTTTGAAAACAATCTGCATAGGTAGTTGGAAAAAATAGAATACTATTAAGTGGCAAAAATAAAACATATGAGTATAGAAATCACATTATGTTTAAAGTCACCATAGTCAATGAAATTATATAAATGCTTAATAAATATTCATTGAATGAAATAACATACAGTTACTTAATGGAGAAGCACATGGAGAAATAGCAAAAATATTACATGGAGGAACATTTCAGAACTAGAAAAATTTAATGAAATGATAAAGAAGGAAGTTTTTAACCTGGATAGAACTTGAGAATAGTTAGATATGATAGTTCTCTGAACTTTACTGAAAATCCCATACAGGTTCATTCTGAATCTGACTTGATTGATTTAGTAACATTGCCTCCTGGTCAGCTTGCATCTAGACAGGTTGTGTTAAATTCAAATAAAATTGTGGCCCCTAAACTAAACCCCTAGCAACTGCTTATTGACTTTAAAAACCACATAGCAACGTTATCTAACTTCTATTATATTTTATATATCTTGTTAACTATTTCCTATTTAATCTGGTTATGGCCCCCTGCTCAGGAGTATTACTGCAGCCTGCTGCACTTTTGATCTAGAATCATTTTAGGAAGGACATTAACAAAGTAGAATGTTTCTAATGGAAGGTGACCTATATGGTAAAGATATTGGAAATCATGCTATGTGAGGATCAGTTGGGTAAACTGGGGTCATTTAGTCTGAAGAAGAGATTTTTTTTTTTTTGGTGGGGAATGGAATAGAATATTAGTGTGGGTTTTTTTAAGGCTGTCTTGTGGTAGAGGGTTTCTATTTATTCTGTGTGGCTCTAGATAGAATTATGAACACTCTGTGGAAGTTATAGATGAGATCTAATATAAGGAAAAAAATCTTTGTAGCAAGTAGAAGCATGTAATATTTTAATGGGTTGCCCAATTTAAATGGGTTGTCTATTAGTTGATATATGAGATGTCTTTGTTTTGCAGACCTTATAGCACTACATAAATTAATGTCTTCATGAGAATCTCAGAAGCCATTCCAGGCCTATCCGAGGTATTCTCTAGCCACCTCTGCCTGAACAAGAATTCCTCTCTATGATATACACAGTGTGAGAGATGATTATTAATAACCAACAATTTTTTTGGGTGAGGGATATTGAGAGCTCTCTCCTTCTAATTCCTCATTTTAAAAGGTTCGGTTTTTCTGAAGGATATTGCTGATGGTGAGATTGCATAGACTGTCCTCCATCTTGGGCAGACCCTTCCCAACCTTTCAAGGAAGTTAATCAAGGGTGGGGAAGCCCATTGTGTTCTGCTCAGTAAGGGTGTACATTCTTCGAATTGATATCCTAAAGCTATGGGTAGTATGGTATAGAGATATTTTACTTATCCAAGAAATACTTAATTTTAATATAGTGCACCTCCAATCACATTATCCCATGAGATTTGATTGCTGTTTGATGAGTCACCTACTGTTCTGAAAGATATATAAACTGTGAAACCACCCCCATGATTGTCTTTGTTCTAAGAGAGATGACCATGGGGGCAAAATGGCAAATGGTGAGAATTTGAATTAAGACAGAAAAGAGACAATGCATATGGTCAGGCAAAACAGATTATGAATAAACTGGTCTATTAGTGTTTATTAAATGTCTCCTGTACTGAGGAAGCTAGGTGGCGCAGTGGATAAAGCACTGGCCCTGGATTCAGGAGAACCTGAGTTCAAATCTGGCCTCAAATACTTGACACTTACTAGCTGTGTGACCTTAGGCAAATTACTTAACCCTCATTGCTCTGCCAAAAAAAAGGAGAGAGAGAGAGAGAGAGAGAGAGAGAGAGAGAGAGAGAGAGAGAGAGAGAGAGAGAGAGAGATGGCCAAATGATCATCTTTTTATTAATAACCTACTGGCCTTATTAATAAAATGATTAAAAGACACAGAAACTGCATCTTTCAAACCTTTTAAAATGTCACAAGTGGTCATCCAACCTTGACCTGAAGCACTGAGTGAGGGAATGCCCACCATCTCCCAAGGAAGCCCATTCCACTTTTGCTTAACTTTAAATGTTAAGAAGTTTTTTTTTTCTTACACAGAACTAAAATCTTCCTTATAGCTTGGGCCAATTTTGATTCTGATTTCAGAAAGTTTAACTGAAATTTGCAAGATATCTTTGATTTATCATGATTATCTGGTGAGCTACCATAAAGGAGAAGAAAATTAAATCAGCCTTTTGGATGCCAATCACACATTCCAACCTTTTCATGGTGAAAATAGAACAATGATGAAAATGAGATGTACTCACTAAATCCCATTAGTGCCTTAGGTTATTTATCTATTTATCATGATATGCTGTAATCATAGCTCTGGCTTCTGTACAGTTAATATGTAGATATTGGCTGCCTCATGTGACCTAGTCAATCATTGACTAACACCTTGTGTTAAGGTCATATGTCTTGCTTGCTTAAGTCAACTTTGTAGGTTGTATAAATAATCCTTGGCAGCTTGGTCTCCCACGCTTGGTGATAAATGGTGCCTAGTTTCTCTTTCAAAAGTTTCTTAAGATGAGAATGAGTAGCACTTTAGCCACTGACATTTGAAAAGGTGATTAGGCTTCCTTTGTTTAAGTTCCCATGTCACCCACAGGCAGGTTGGAATACAATGCAGGAAGCCTTTATGGGCATTTTTTGACATGCCCAGTTCCTTTTTGGCTTGAAAGTCCAGACCTCTCTGAGACTTTCAGCATCCCGTTTTGGCTCATCCAGCTCTGACTCAATTGGCAGCCAATTGTTTCCAATTAAAACTAACTCAGGACTGGATGTGTGAATTGGAGTTCACACAGGATGGAGGTTACCCCTGCCTCCTTTTATATTTCTTGCTACAGAAGGTTGACATGTGAAATGATAATTCCCATTTTGTTCCTTTCCCAACCAAGAGAATGGGCTTTACCTTTTGTTTCTGTCTTCCATAGCAAATATGGTATTTATTTATTTTGATCCCTACCCATGCAGATGTTGAAAGTCCCTGGATAGCATTTTAAAAACATACTCAGCTATGGAAGAATTCTCCATGCTTTCTAAGTATTATAATCCAGTTAGCAGCCATGATGGGTTCAGGGAGACTTCTGGATTGGATTTTTATCATTCCTACCTGTTTAAAGCTTTGGATTGAGTCATAGAGATTTCAAATCAACTTAACTTGGGGAAGCGATATTATAGGAGGTAGAAGAAAATATCAAGCAATTGTATTTTGAAGGTCTACAAGGCTTGATTTTGCATGATTTTCACATCGTAGACTGATACTAGGCTCTTCAAAGGAAGTTGTTATTAAACAGATGACTTTCAAACACTAGATAAAGCAGTAATCACTAAGGATTAATATATGTTCACTAAGAACAAGTCATAGCAGACTAACTTCATTTTTTTTTCTTTGATATGGTTACAAGGCTCATAGATAGTGAAAATATAGTAGAGAGGCATGGATTCTGAGAGGCAGCAGGTAATTACTGGAGTTAGAATTCAAATTAGGAAGCATTTATTAAGCACCTACTGTGTTCTAGGCACTGGGCTAAGTACTGGGGATACAAAAAAGGCAAAGAAAAAGAGTTCCTCCCTTTAAGAAGTTCATGGTCTAATGGGGGAACCAACATACATATAAGTACGTACAGTTGAGAAATGTAGTAGCAGCCTGGTAGGCCTGGGCCCAATTAGAGATGCTCTGGCCCTGACAGGGACACTCTGACTATGGAAAAATATGGTTGATCAGCTTGCTAGGGTCAGTTAGAGATTACTCTTTCCTTGGAAAAGCAAAGTAGTTAATTAACCAGGTAGTGGTTAGTCAAACAGGTAATAAAGCAGACATGTCAGGGACATCCAGAAAGCTGAGTGCCTTGAATTTACAACATGAGCTTAGTTGGGAGCCAGTCGTGTTTGCTATGTGATTAGGACTAGGTAGTGACAATAATCTCAAGTTAGAAATGTGGAATTTTAATTATTCATATATCCAAATAGCTGCATCATCACTTCCCAAACTGCTGTAACTTTTCAGTCTTAAGTCTCTCTTTCTCCCCCTCCTCCTCTTAAAATTGTCATCTCCTTTGTTCGGGGAGTTGAAGTTTAAACTTCTTTTCCCAGCCAGACCTCGATGTCCTGACTAGTTAAGGAACATGCCGTAAACCTGTTCCTCCCCAGGAGGTGAAGTTTAGACTTCTTCTCCCGGCCATACCTCTGTGTGCCAAATAATAAAAACTTTTACTTAAATTTTGTTTGGATTGTGTGGGCGAGAAATTCTTTGAAAGAGGAATATTTTCCAAACTAATTTTGTGGTGACAGATAGATATATACAGGATAAATTGGAGATAATCTCAGAGGGAAGGCATTATGATTAAGTAAGGCTGGGAAGGCTTCTTGCAGAAGGTAAGACTTCAAAGAAGCCAGAAAATGGAAATAAGGAAGGAGAGAATCCCCTGGCATGGGGAAAACAAGTGAAAATGCCAGAAGTTGGAATTGGGACATAGAGTGTTGTATTTAAGGAACAGCAAGGGGGTCACTGTTATTGGTACATGGGGAAAGGTATAGGAAGAATGGAAAGGCAGGAAAAAAGGCCAGGTTATGAAGGGCTTTGAAAGCCAGAGGATTTTATATTGGATCCGGGAGGTAATAGGGAGCCACTGGAGTTTATTGAGTAGGGCGAGTGACATGTTCAGAACTGCAATTTAGGAATATCATTTGAAGCTGGATCCAAAAAAAGAAGAAAAAAAAAAAGAAATGTAAAAAAAGGGGACAGCTAGATGGTGCAGTGGATAGAGCACTGGCTCTGGAGTCAGGAGGACCTGAGTTCAAATCTGACCTCAGATACTTAACACTTACTAGCTGTGTGACCCTAGGCAAGTCACTTAACACAATTACCTCACCAAAAAAAAAAAGAAAGAAAGAAAGAAAGAGAGAAAGAAAAGAAAAGAAAAAAAGAAATGAAGTTTGATGGATTAGAGGGAGGAAAAATTTGAGGTGGTGAGGTCAACCAGCAGGCTAATGAGAACCTGGATCAAATTGGTGGCAGTGTCAGAGGAAAGAAAGGGGCATATATAAGAAAAAATTATGAAAAAAGGACATGAGTCTGAATCCATATTTGACATTAATTATCTGTATGACCATGGACAAGTCACTTAACTTCTCGGATTCTATTCATTTATAAAATTGAAATAACACTATACAGAGTACCCCCAAAATCCCAGTACAATTTAAAACCATTAAAGCTTTAAGACTTTTGAGATACCCTATAAATAATAGGACACTCCTCATATAGTTCATAGGATCATATATTTAGATCCAGAAGGGATATGTGAGGGTAGTTGATGCTTTATGCAAGTGTTTTGCAAATCTTAAAATATTATATAAATATCCTCTATTTTTGTTGGAGTATATGTGGATTTCAGCAAGGCATTTTACAGAGTACCCCATGATATCTTTGTGGACAAGATATAGATGTGTAGACAAGATGACAATACTTCTAGGTAGATTCATCACTGGTTGTACAAAAGGATCCAAAGAGAGGTGATGAATGGATCAATGTCCAAGATGGACTGAGGTCTTTAAGAGTGCGCCATAAAGTTTGTTCCTATTCTATTAACTTATTTTTTTTAAGCAATGTCTTTGGCATTCTTAAGAGATTATCAAATAATATGAAGTAGGGAAGGGCAACAAACATTCTCCATGATAAAAATGGAATTCATAAAGATCTTGATAGACTGGAAGAATATGTTGAATCCAATAAAATGAAATTTAACATAAATTCCTACACCTCTTTCCAAAAACCAAGAGATAGATGATAGGATAGATGAGATCTGGTTTGACAGTTCATGTAAGGAACTGACTTGGTTTGACTTCGCTACATGTTCAACGTGTAGCTTAGCCCAGTCTCCGGTGAATGTTTAATAAGCATTTTTTTCATTCACCCAATCAACATGCATCATAATAAAGGATGAGGATTGAACTGCATGATTCTTGCTCAATCTACTGTTAAGTAGATTCATCATTGGTTAAACAAGGAGATCCAAAGAGTAGTGATGCCTGTGAGGTCTCTAGTGGTATGACACAGGGCTTGATCTTATTCAACTTGATCTTATTATTATTATTAAACCAATTTAATTTCAGTGCCTTTGTTCTGTTGATTATCTCCAAATTATCCTGTATGTAGCTTGCTTTTACAGAGTTGTATGCCTGTTAAATCCTTGCTTAGACTGTGAGCTTATCAAGAGCAAGAACTAACTTTTGGGGAGGGAGGGGTAGGTCACATAGCTAGTGTCAAGTGTCTGAGGTCATATTTGAACTCAGGTCCTCCTGACTCCAGGGCTGGTGCTCTATCCACTGTGCCACCTAGCTGCCCCCAACTAACTTTTGACTTTTTGTTTCCCCAGCACTTAGCAAAGTGACTGGTACATAATAGGCACTTAATAAATCTTTCCTGACTGAGATTGCTCTCTCATGTCCCATCCAGATTGAAATCTCATGAAACATGTGGGGCAGTGTGATATGGCGGTGCTAAATTCTAATATCTTTGGCTACATTGATAGAAACCTTATGTCCAGAAAAAAGAAAAAGAAAGAAGCAATAGCTCCATTATATTCTACACAGACCACAACTGGAGTGTTGAGTTCACTTCCTACAAATTAGGATAGACATTGACAAATTAGTGTGTTCTAGGAAGGGCCAATTAGCATGCCTGGGATACTTTAAACACTTGCATTTAAGAATTATGTTTGGTCTGTAGAAGAGAAAAACTTGCAGTCTACAGAGTTGTTATATTTGCATCCAGAGACTAAGAGCATTGGACAGAAATTACAGGAATGCAGATTTTTTTTTTACTTGATAAAAGGAATTAAATACCTACTATGTTCTAGGTAGTATGCTAAATAATGGGAATAAAAGGAAGAAATGATTAGAAAGATCCCCCCAAACAAAAAGGCTAATGATTCTAATCTCTTGATTGGAATTGTACAAACCTAGAATTAACTGCATCAGGAATGTCAGCAGAGAGCAACAGTGCAGGGGCGAAAGGAATATAAACAGTAGTGTGCTGGTAAATAATTTACAATAGTCTCTCCAGAACGAAAATGAATTATATGCAAGGTACTTTTATGTTTAATCTGCATTTATATATTTTATCCATTTCTTTCTTTGGTCTGGACCAGGTGCCAAATTAAAATATAAATGGGCCACTAAACCATATATAAGGATTGCTGTGGGCTACATATTAACTTAGAAAACTACATATTAATATAACCTATGTTTTATTGTATTTATTTATTTTGTTAAATATTTCCTGAATTTTCATCTTGCTTAGCAGCACTCAGGAGTGCTTGTTTGACATTTTTCATCAAGCTTTCATTAGTAGATTGGCTGATTACTGGGATATGAAGGTTCACATGGAAAATTTAATAGTTGTCACTCATTAGCTGGTAAGAGCTGGCCTTGGAACACCATTGGGTACAGGTGAGATAAAGAATGCTAAATATGCCTCTAGAAACATCAGCACATGCCAAGAGGGTATTTAAGCAAAGAATTCAGGTACCATGAATTATAGCTAAAGTGACCTCCTCATTGTTGTCGCATGTTCCATGTTCCTACACGATTGTTAAGTTGCCCCTTAGAAATGGTAATTGTCAGGTGTGGCAATAGGAATATTTGAATAGAAAGACTTTCTTTCTGAGCCCTGTGTAGATGTTTTATAAATGACTGAAAAGGTGCCAGCCCATGAACTTACTGTGGGGATTTGCCTGTTTTTAGGATTTGGGGCCCAACTAAAGGATCAGAGTACTGTCGTTTACTTCTTCTTCTTTTTTTTTTTTTTGTGGGGCAATGAGGGTTAAATGACTTGCCCAAGGTCACATAGCTAGTAAGTGTCAAGTGTCTGAGGTCGAATTTGAACTCAATTCCTCCTGAATCCAGGGCCAGTGCTTTAACCACTTTGCCACCTAGCTGCCCCTGTCATTTCCTTCTTAAAATAGAGACAAAGGAGAGTGCCCACACTAGACAAGGATTCAAATCCAGGGGCATGTGAACAAAGTGGGAAGAGGCTGAAAATTTCAAACCTTCAGTCTATGTTTTAAAAAATGTATGTTAGAACTATGGTCATAGAAGCCATTAGAGAATGAAAACAAACAAACAAATAATCTTCAGTGTCTTCTGACTGTTGAGTAAAAGGCATCAGAAGATACTGAAAAATAAAGTAAAGAATATAAAAGAAAAAGTAATGTAGAAGCTGGCTTTTGAATAGGTGTCCACAGTAATTTCAGAAGTTGGCTTCACCCAAAAGGAAACTGGGGGAAAAGCTCTATCATCTTGAAGAGTTCTATGTTAATAATATTTATAAAATAATGTTAGGTATCCAAGAAAAACTGAAAATAATATTCTTATTATCCCAGAATGTTTTAATGTAATGTATGGATCTCAGGTTTTAGCCTTTGCTATATCTGTAATAAGCATTACAGGCTAATATTAATGTTCTTACATTCTTCTTTGATATGTACAAGGATATTTTTAAAGCTGAATGTTTTCTATCCAAAGTCATTCCAGACACCACCCGAAAAAATAATCAAAATTCAAACTGTGTGAGAATGGGGCAAAAAAAATGTCCATGGGAACAGCCTCAGCTGTAGGTATTTAATCAGACATTTTTAATGGTTAATTTGGTGAGTCAAACATGTCCCTGACAAAGTACTTGACAAATTTCTAAAATTAGAAAGAAACTCTTGCCATGCCAAAGGCAGGGAGTGCTGTTCTATTCAAATGCCCAGAAGAAAGTATGAACTGAAATAATCTAAGAGAATGTAAGCTTCCTGAGGGAAGGGAGTATTTCTTTCTTTCTTTCTTTCTTTTTTTCTTTTGGTTTTGTTTGTTCTGCTTTCTCATCCCCAGCACCTTGCTGCAACTTTTTAACGTAGTACATGCCCAATCTATGTTTGTTGAATTGAAATTTGATGTGGTTCCAGGTACTTTAAAGTGAGTACCTAGCCAACATTTCTTTGTAGAATTAAGCAACATACAAAACCTCTAAGGATTCTAAAATGGAAGAAGTTTATTTTTAATTTTTTTTGGAAAGAAACCAAAACCTCTTCTTAATGGCCAAGAACCCATTTCTGAATGGATTGTGGATCTCTGCGTTCACATAAATAATGGGAAGAAGCATTTATTAAGGGAGCTACTATGTACACTGTGCTAAACACTTTAGTTATTACCTCTTTTGTTCCTGACAACAAACCTGTGAGGTAGGTGCTATTATCATCTCCATTTACAATTGAGTTAACTCAGGTGGACTGAGATTAAGTGATTTGCCCAGGATTAAGCAAATTGGTTGAGGCTAAATTTGAATTCAGGTCTTCCTGATACCAGGCCCAGCACTCTCCAATGTGCCACCTAGCCTCCAGCTGTTCTTAATCCCACAAAACAAACAAACAAAAACTACAAGGGAGAATAAAGGATTTTTTTTAATCCCTTTCATTTGAGCTGGGATGACAGGTAGAATAAAGCATGCAGGCAGCCACCTAAGGTTCATATGCATTGTGCTTTCATGGGGAAGCAAGGGTCTGGTGAGCAATGACAAATTGAGATGATGATTTTCAGACTTTGACTTTAGACTTAATGCCTCTTCTCAGCTCCACCTTTACTGTCCCTTTCCATCTTCCAATCCCCCCCCCCAATTGATTTTCTTAGCTCAGGGATGGAGCTGAAGCCCAAGATCTCAACCTGTCCTTTCTATAGAAGGAGGAGGGGTTGGGACCCGAGCAAACAATGCCTGCAGCTTTAGTCCCTAAGGGGCAGAATCTATGTCCTCACCCTTGTATAATAGTTGAGAGAGAGAGACTCAGGCCAAGGATTAGGTGTGTCGAGGTAAACCTTCTTTGAAGCAGCTGTCATCCTGTAGCAGGAGAGGCAGTCAATAGTCCTAGCATGCATGGTTGGCAAAACATAGGCAAATGCTCTGAAAAATAGGAGCTGGATCATGTCACACGCCCTTTCCCCAACACTCTGCTATTGCCTCTAGGATCAAATACAAAATGCTCCATTTGGCATTCAAAGCCTTTCTTAACCTTGCCTCCTCCTACCTTCCCAGTCTTCTCAGACCTTACTCTCTGACCTTTACTCCTTGATCCAGGAACCCTGGCTTCCTGTTACTCCAGGAACAAGATTCTGGACATTTTCTTTAGTTTTCTCCCACTCCTGGAAAGTTTTCCCTTCTCTGCTCAGATGATTGACCTTCCTGGCTTCATTTGTGTCCCAACTAAAATCCCATCTTCTGTAAGAAGAATTTTCCAACTTCTCAATTCCAGTCCCTTCCCCATATTAATTATCTCTCATTTTTCCCATATGAAGATCATTTTTGTATATATTTGTTGGCATTTTGTTACTTGTTTGTGGCTCTCAATTCATTCTTCCCCCTCATGGTATATTGGCCTTTAATAATACATTTCCCTGGGCAGCTAGGTGGCGCAGTGGATAGAACACCGGCCCTGGAGTCAGGAGTACCTGAGTTCAAATCCGGCCTCAGACACTTAACACTTACTAGCTGTGTGACCCTGGGCAAGTCACTTAACCCCAATTGCCTCACTAAAAAACAAAAACAGAAACCAAAACCAAAAAACCCAAAAAACCCAAAAGAAATAATATAGTTTTGTCAGTAACTAGCCATGTCAAACTAACCTCATCCCTCCACCTTTTATAATCAGGGTGAGTGGACTAAGGTCATTTATGTAAGATATAATTTATGTAGTTTTTTTTTTTGCAAAGCTCTTAAAATTTCTCATATTATTTTTGTGTTCAAGATAGAGACTGCACTAAATAATCCTACAGTTAAGTAGATTCAGAACTGATTAAAGGGTAAATATCAACTTCAAGGATAAATATCAACTTTAAGGAAGGTTTCCTATGCTGTGCATAGGAATTTGTCATTACTCCTATGCAGTTTGACATTTTCGTCAATGACTTGGGTGAAGGTTGACACAAATCTGGGAGAAACAGCTAACACAATAGATGCCAGAATCTAAAAATTCTTTCACAGACCAAATAATGAGTAAAATCTAACAAAAATGAAATTAATAGATAGAGGTGTAAATATATATTTAAAAAATATATTCACAGGTATAATATGAGGATATATAACATTTAGTACTCCAAACTCATTAGGACTCAGTGGTATTACATAGAAGTCCAAAAACAGAAAACAATTTGACATTAGGCTTCAAGAAGAGAGTCTAGAATAATACAGGTGATAGCCCTACTATGTGCTGTATAGGTTAGGCTATATTTGAAGTGTTATGATCAGATCTGGGCACCGAATTTTAGGAAAGACATTGACAAATTGGAGAAGATTCAGAGAAGGCTGAACAGGATGTTAATGGGCCTGAAGGCCTCATCATCTAAAAATCAGTTGAAGGAACTAGTTAATTTGGAGAAGAGAAGATTTAGTGAGGAAAATACTAATTCGCTTAAGAAAATATCTGAAGGACTTTCATACAGAAAATGGATTCAATTTATCCTGTTTGGCTTTATATGGCAAGATTAGGAGGAATGGATAGAAGTTGTTGAGTAACTGGATTAAGCTCGACATATGGAAACAAACAAGTTTCCTAACCATGAGAGCTATCCAAAAGTGGGATGGTGGTTTTAGAGGTAGGGGATCCTCCTTCACTGGAAATCTCCAAAAGCACAGATTATGACTTTTGTATGATTTAGTAGGGAGGAGTCTTAAGTCACTTAAGGTTTGAACTAGATGATCCCTTCTTTCAAACTCAGAGAGATTCTGTAATTCTCTGAAGTGCCTTAAAAAAAACACTTCAATTTTATTTTATTTTCAGTTATGAATTCTGTCCCTCCATTATCCTCTCCCCCACCCATTGAGGAGGTAAGAAAAACAAAAGCTATTACAAATATGTATAGTCATGAAAAACAAATTCTTGTATTAGTCATGTCCAAAAGAAGAAAGAAAAGAAAATATGCTTCAGTTTATGCTGATTAACCTGTTTCAGTTCTAAGTCCTTTGGAATTTTTTGGTCATTGTGTTGACACAGTTCTCAGGTCTTTCAAAGTTGATTATCTTTACAATATTGCTGTTATTATATAAATCATTTTCCTAGTTCTGTTCACTTCACTTAGCATCAGTTCATAAGTCTTCCTAGATTTTTCTGAAACCATCCCCCTCATTCTTTCTTACAGCATAGTAACGTTCCATCACAGACATAAATCTGGACTTTATAATCTAATAGGGGAAATGTGTTAAGATCAAATATAAATGGAGCCACTAATCTATACATAAGGATCCCTGTGGTCTGCATATTGACTTAGTTTTAAATTGTAATATTACCCATTTTTATTATATTTTTATCTAATTAAATAATTCACAATTACATTTCAATGTAGTTCAGTTCAGACTTGATAGTGTTTTGGGGCATATGAGACTTGACATGTGCTTGACACCTCTGTAACAGGGCATCTCGCACTTAGTGTAAACAATATGCAACTGTTATTTTAAAATTTACATTTATGCTGCTTTCCATGTTGATGCTAAAAACATACTTCATAATGAAGAAGTTGTATGAGAAAAGATTAACAAAGTGAAAATTCTTTTTTTCCTATTACCTTCCCAAATCTCTGACTGCTAGTGACAACTATGAATAGCTACGATATTAATATTCTCTATATGCAGTATGATTCTCTATATTAGGGAATAAATCATATAATTTAAAGCTGGGAGCTGTCTTAAAGCCAGTTAAATTAATCTCATTTTTTCAGATAAGGAAAGAGAGGTTCATAATAGTTACTGAACTTTCAGAAGTTCATACAGCAGGGGGCAGCTAGGTGGTGCAGTGGATAAAGCACAGGTCCTGGATTCAGGAGGACCTGAGTTCAAATAACACCTCAGACACTTGACACTTAACTAGCTGTGTGACCCTGGGCAAGTCACTTAGCTCTCATTGTTCCACAAAGGGAAAAGAAAAGTTCACACAGCAGAGACATGAGACCAGAAGTGTGATGTGGCCTCTCTTAAATTGTATGCATGGTAAGATCAAATTGAAGGAAACTGTAAAAATAGATTGTTCTTGTACCTTGTGCCATTTTATATATATATATATATATATTGGGGGGGTGGGGCAATGAGGGTTAAGTGACTTACCCAGGGTCACATAGCTAGTAAGTGTCAAGTGTCTGAGGCTGGCTTTGAACTCGGGTCCTCCTGAATTCAGGGCCAATGCTTTATCCATTGCGCCACCTAGCTGCCCCCTGTGCCATATCTTAAGAGAACATGGATGAACAGAGAAACCCTTATTGGGTTGAAGAAATAATTTCTTTACACTGGGGAATGAATATGAAACTTTCAGGATAGGTGAAATCCCCGGGGAGCCAGTATCTGCTTATTTATGAATGCGGTTCTCAAAAAAAGTTTTAAGTCTTTGGATTTGTTTTCATCCTTTTGATAGTAACTCATAGTTATATGTGCTTTTCAGAATGCTTTCCTTGAAATAACCCTGTGAATAAGTACCAGCTTGACATACAATAATATTTACTGTTCACTTGTTTCAGTGATGTCTGATTCTTGTGACCCCATTTGGGGTTGTCTTGGCAAAGATACTGGAATGGTTTGCCATTTCTTTCTCCAGCTCATTTCACAGATGAGGAAATAGAGACAAATAGGGTTAAGTGACTTGCTCAGGGTCACAAATCTAGTCAATGTCTGAGTCTGGATTTGAACTTGGGAAGATGAATCTTCCCAACTCCAGACCTGACACCACCTAGCTGCCCTACAGTAGTATAGAACAATTATTGTCATCCTCATCCTTATTACCATCATCTTTAGTGAAGAAAGGGATACTGAGGGGTTGGATGGTCTTCTCATGGTCACATAGCTAGTACATTTCATCCCTAGGTCTTAGACTCAATCCAGTTCACTCTGCATTGTGCAGTGAATGCTTTGGGTTCATGCACTTGAAGGTTCTGTTTGGACCACTTGTGCCACTCAGATCCCTCAGTTGTTAGTCTTCTCTTCCACCTAAAATTGTGCTGTGTGAATTGATCTGTAAGACTACCCACTCTCCAGGAGACTGGAAGCTACTTGAAGAAGAGAAACTATTAATTGTTTGTCTTAGTAGTTCTAGTTTCTAGCACAGTAACTTCTAAGTAGTAGTTGCCTAATACATTTTGGTCTCATTAATGTGAATAATGAATCCTCTGACGTGGATTCTTGAAGACAAGTGGCATTTATTATTTGAGTTTTTGCATCTCTGGGCATAAATAAACTAGCTGACATTCTGGTAAGTATACAACCATTTCACTGAGTTGAATTTAGAAATTATTAATATTTTGATTGTTGCTGCAGATTGTTCAATCTGGTATATTCAAGAGGTTTCTACACATAGACCTTCTTTGTTAGTCTTTTTCTCTTTTTATTGAGACTAATATAATCCTCAAGCTGGAAAAGGTCTTAGCAATCATCTAGTCCAACGCCTTATTTAACTAAAGGCTGAATGAGATCTCAGAGAGGCTATGTAATTGGCCCAATATCATCCAGGTATTAAATATTGAAACTAGGATTTGACCTCATATCTTTTTTGTATATCTAATATTGTTAGGAGATGATGATAACAGATGGAGATATTTTTGTTTTTACTCTTATATGTCATTTATTAAAAGTTGCCTATTGTTTTGGGTAGAACATTACATTTTTAAGGCAACTAATGACATGCAAGCATCAACATCTAGGCAGGGGAGAAGAAAGAAAATCTTGGCACAACATTGATTCCATTTGAACAGTATGCTGATGAAGCAAATCTTGTACCTCTTGGTAGAGAGGTAATAGACTAGACTAAAGGTAGTTGTTGATTGTTTCAGTCTTGTCCAACTCTTTGGGAATCCATTTAGGGTTTTCTTGGCAAAGATTCTGGAATGATTTGCCATTTCCTTTTCTGACTCATTTCACAGATGAAGCAAATAGGAGTAAGTAATTTGCCCAGGGTCACACAGCTAGCAAGTATCTGAGGCCAAATTTGAACTCAAGAAAATGAGTCTTCCTGACATTCAGGCCCAGCATTCTATCCACTGTACCACGTACTCATTATCTATTTACTAATTTATTCATTGACATGATCATTGAGCATCTACTATATGCAGCACTGTGCCCAGTGATGTAGGTGATACAAATATTGAGACATTTATTGCTCTCAAGGACTTTAAAATTGAGACCCATCTTCCCAAGTTCACATCTGGCTTCAGACACTTCCTATCTGTGTGACCCCTGGACAAGTCACTTAACCCTGTTTGCCTCAGTTTCCTCAGCTATAAAATGAGATAGAGAAGGAAATGGCAAACCACTCCAGTGTCTTTGCCAAGAAAACCCCAAATGGGATAATGGAGAGTCAGACAAGACTAAAAAAGGACTGAACAACAGCCACCACAACAAAAAGAGAAATGCCACTGAAATATATATATATATATAGGTGCCATTAGCTTAACTATTAGAGTATGTCTATAAATATTTTGTTATTTATCTTTCTCCCACCTTGGGCCCCCCTTTCAGGCTTCTAGCCAATTTTGTTACAGTGTGAATTCAAGTAAGACAGGTGTCCATTACCTTTTATACCTCATTAACACTAAATGCCATCTCACATAAAAGAAGCAAGAAAAAGCTTATGGAATGGAGGGGAAGATGGGGGAGGTGCAGGAGAGTGAGCGAGCCTTACTCTCATCAGAATTGGCTCAAAGATGGAATAACATACATACTCAATTGGGTAGAGTCATCTATCTAACACTAAATGCCTTCATATTATTCTTAGTTCCTGGAAGTCCAAGTCTACTCCCCTGCTGTGAAGAGCTTTACATTGCTTTTTCTCCATTCTTTTCTGAGTGATTGACCTGACTTTGACTGAAGGTTCACTTTAGTCACTGTCTGCCCTGAGTTGTTCATAATTCACCCATTCTAGTATTCTAGATCAAGATAAAAGCTGGTATTTTAGAGGGTTTAGATACTTATTCAATTTGAAATAATGAAATTGAATAGAGGTTAAATAAATTTAAGTGTTTCTTCATAGTTTTGTTTTTGTTTTTGTTTCTTTTGGTTTTTTTAGTGAGGCAATTGGGGTTAAGTGACTTGCCCAGGGTCACACAGCTAGTAAGTGTTAAGTGTCTGAGGCTGGATTTGAACTCAGGTACTCCTGACTCCAGGGCCAGTGCTCTATCCACTGCGCCATCTAGCTGCCCCTCTTCATAGTTTTTAATAATTTGTTTGCAACAAAACTCTCCTTTTAGCCAAATCTGCGGCACAGCATTAGCTCAATAGGATTGCTCTGGGAGATGCTTGATGTTTATATTTTCCTTCATTTTTCCAAGAGGGTCCATTTGCCAGAAACGTTCTCCCATTTCTGGCAGGTGTTCAGTGTTCATCTGGAAGTCCTGAAACCTGGGTGATCATCACTATAACTTACTCTTTGTGTTCTGTACAGTCTTTGTTCACATCAGGCCTTGATGATCAGTCCATAATGTAAATTCTAGGCCAAAAATGTATGGCCTGAGTGTATCCAAGGCCCAAACAATTACCAAACATTCCTTTTGGATAGAAGACAGATTTCTTTCCCTTGGCAATGCTTTTCTCCTGCGATATATTACAGGATGTTTTACATTCTCATGGTCTTGTAATAACACCACGCCCAACCCAGTATTTGATGCATCATTTGCCACGGTGAACAGTTTTTAAAAATCTATGGCTTTGTAAGCTGGTAAAGAGATCAGATCATGTTTCAGTTCTTCAAAGGCCCCCCTTGATACTGTGAGTATCATGGTCAGGTCTTAGACAGTGACAGAATGGGATGGGACAGACCAGGCATGGAGGATGAAGGTATGAAATTTTTTTTTTCCAGGAATTCAGGTTTTTTTGAATCAAAAGGGACATAGCCAGAAGCTCTTTGGATAGAGGGGAGGGGAGTGGGAGTTAGTACCACATAAGCTGGAAGGAATGGACAAGTCATAAAATCTAGATAAGCAGACCAGGCTCGACATTTAGAATTTTGTTCCTAGCAAAAGAGTAGAGACAGGAAGTAGGTTCCTGATACACTGGTTGGATTCAGAGGCATTTGACTGAGAGCAAGTTTGGAGTATTGGGCTATGGTCTAATAAAAGCAGTTGGGCTACCTATCTGAGAAATGAGTGGGAGGGTAGGTGTATGACACTGACAATGCAGAGTAACTTAGCCGTGTGAATGATAGAATCATAGATTTAGAGCTAGAAGGGAACTTATGGGTCGTCAAACCCTACCTCCTTATTTTACAGATGGGGTCATGAAGGTGCAAAGATGGTTAGTAATTTGACCCAGGTCACATTGCTAACAAATGTTTGAAGCAGAGTTTCCATTTAGGGTCTCCTGACTCTGGGCAAAACACTTTAGCCATGGCACAATTCTCAGTGGGCATATAGATAAGAAACACATTTATTAAGCACTTACTGTTTTCCAGACTGTGCTAAGTTCTAGGGATACAAGCAAGCAAGATAGTATGTGCCCTCAAAGAGCTTATATTATAATGGAAGAAAAGAACACATAAAGTGTAATTGGGAAGGAGAGAAGTTACATCTCAGGGATCAAGTCCAAAGTTCTGTTGTGGGGAGGGGGGCGGGATGAGGATGAAGGTTGGTACTCTCTAGTTGGGTGAAGTAGAATTGAGATTCAAGCAAAAGGTTGGGGTCATAGACAGGTAGAAAAAGACTGGGAAGGTTTCTCCAGGGGATCTAGGCACTGAGCGAGCAGTCATAGCCTGGATGCTGAGTGATAATCACAGATCACTGCTGATCAATAATAATTACTGTTGAAATTACAATAATGAAAAATGCTGAAAAAAATGAACAGTAATCATCATTGATAACAGATTGTTCCTTTCTTCTCCAGCCCCACTCTGGCATACTATTATCAGATAAGCTTCCTTAGTTCCACTTGAATCTTTGAATGCTGCCCACAGCCTGGCCCCAGTTTTAGTCCCAAGCAAAGGGCAAATAAAAAGGCCTTAGATTAGTGTTGCAGTCTTTCTAATTTTTGGTATTGTTTGTTGCTACTTCATAGTAAAGTCTGCATGTGGGACATGATATTTATTGCCCAGGGTATATGTGCTCACCTCCTATTTATTAGTCTCTCCATGCTTGGACTCTCACCTTATTGTCTTGTTCTTCTCTATCTGTCTTCCTACTTTCAGTTATCTGCCTCTCAGAACTGAGGTTATGACTTGTGATCCCTATTCTCCCTGCATCTGAATCCCCAGCACGACACTCCTCTGGATTTTCTGACTTTTGCTATCATATTGTCTTGGATTCTGACTTAATCTAATTCAATCTCTCTAAAATACTTGTTTCTCTCGACTTGCCTCAAATGTGATCTGCTAATTTAGGGTGTGCTTCTTGTTTGCACCCTCATACCCAGTCTGAATACCTGGATCCTGAACCCAGCCTTGTCCCAGAACTTGCTAGATGGTGGAAAGTGCCCTGGACTGGGAGTCAGGTAGGGGTTCTGAAAGGTTTTTTTGTGTATCATGTATCTCATTGGCAGTCTGATGATGCCCATGGATGATGCCCTAAGAAAAAATACAAAATACATATGATTAAAGAGGAAACCAATTACATTGAAATAGTTACATACATATATAGAGAGAGACACATGCACATACATATACACATGTATATGTATGTGTATGTATATATGTATATTTAAAAGTTCACAGACTCCATGTTAAGAACCCTGAGAGAGGAATTACTCATGCTGGCTCCCTCAGTGTGTGTGTGTGTGTGTGTGTGTGTGTGTGTGTGTGTTGTGTGTGTGATCATTTAATCAGTCTGGGTCTCTTCTATAAAACAAGAGGATTGTGCTCAATGATTTCTAAGGTCCCTTCCAACTCTAAAAAATTTTGTATCTTTGAGGCTGAAATGACCTATATGAAAGCCTGGTCTTTTTTTTTTTTTTTTGGCGGGACAATGAAGATTAAGTGACTTGCCCAGGGTCACACAGGAAAGCCTGGTCTTACTTGAACCCCTTAAGCTGACCTTTAAAAGGCTTACATACTTTTTCTGATATTTATTGATTCTTTGCCTGAAACTCTTTGTCTTTCTCTAATGCAAAACTCTACCAAACCCCATTGAACAACCGTAGTTTTAACCCTTGTCTGTCAATACTCGAACCCAACTCTGGCCTGGTCTATTCTTCTGCTGCCCAAATCTTACCCAGAATTGTATTTTAGACCCAGAATAGATGTTGAGGTTCTTAGTACAATCCTTTCCTGAAGTATGCAGGCCTCTCTGCTATTATCCCAAGTGATTGGGAATTCACTGTTTCTTGAGAAAACCCATTGAATTTTTGGACAGCCCTCCCTATTTAGGTAGTTCCTCTTTATGTGGAGCCAAAAATCCTTCTCCCTGAAACTTCAACCCTTTGGTCTTAGTTTTGCCCTCTGGGGCCAAGCAGAATAAGTCTAATCCTTCATCCATATCCTGGCCAAAACAAAAAAAGAAAATGTCATTGATGTAGGCGAAGGCAAAAGCTCCTAACCCACTTAATAAACCATTTACCAGTGTTTGAAAAGAGGAGAATGAATTCCTCTGGCTAAAGGGTAAAATATTAAATGAGTGCTCCCCAACTGTCATTACAAAGGCTGTTTTTGGCTTAGATTCTCCCTTCGAAGCAATTTGCCAAAAGAAAAAAAATCAACATAAATGAATAGTAAAAATGTTTCTGGTGTTTAGCTGATCTAAGACTTGGAGTCTCATTTCTCAACTTAAGATGAACATCAGTTTTGGTTTTCACATTTTATTTTCTGAGTTTTAACTAATTTAACCTATATCAGAATAGATGGATTACTATTTATCAACTTAATAAACAGCAGAGAATCATAGGCTTGAGGCTGAAAGGGAATTTAGAGGCCATGTACTGCCAACTCCTCATTTTAAAGATTAGGAAATTGAGAAGCAGACAAGCCAAAATGGACGAGCTGGTCATCAGACCTAGGGCCTCCAACTTTAAAGTAGCCCTGTTCCCACTGTACACTAGGACATCATAGGACAGGTGCTGCAAAGAGTAGATCTAAGAAATTGAATTGTTGTCAAGCTCTGAGGAGGAATCCTCATTCTAAGGTTTGTGTGTTTTCATGGGGAGAATTCCATTCTTACTTCATGCAGGGTACAAATTGACTCATTTTTATTACCTGAATTCTCCAAGAAGAAGGATGAGTTCTCTCCTCCTCCTCACCTCCCCACCTGTATATAATTTTTCTTTGTATCATTTAAAGATGAATAGGAAAATAGCTGGGATGATGGTGTGGAAGGCTGATTCGGTAACAAGAAGTTCACATAAAACTGTGTTTGACTTTGGTATTAGAGGCAGAAAAGAAAGATTTCTTCTCCACAGTGGAGATTTATACAAAATATAAATAATTTCCACTGATGCAATTGCCATAGATTTTCATTACTATTACCTATCATCCTTGAGTATTGAAATAAAATTAGTTCTGTCCTGTCATATTATGTTGTAAGGGAGGCAGCATAGTGTAATGGGTTCAGATTTTGCCTGTACTTTACTAGCAGTTTGACCATGGGTGTGTCAGTCTACCTCTCAATATCTCAGTTTCCCCATCCATAAAATAGCATGATGCCAGCTAGATTATAAGATTAAATACTTTTCTATTTCTGGGTTTCTTACACCCAGTCTAATTGAAAAAGTTTATCATTTGGATTTTTGAATTTTTTAAAATTGATTTTCATTTCATAAAGATTGCAAAGGCCAAAAAACCCCAAAACAAAACCAAAAAAAACCAAACCCCAAACCCTAGCCCTACAGATTGAAGAATAATCATTGTGTTTTTGTATCTTTCTTCATCTGGCATGTGTACTGGAGAGAAGGGGACCGAATAAACATTTTTGCTTCACCACTTGAGATGTATGATACAGTCTCCTACCTTTCTCCCAATAAAGAAGCAGTATTGTCTTAACAACTCCACGGGGAAGACAGCATAAATGCTTACCTTCTATTGAGAAGGAGAACACATGTCTTAATAAGTTTATACAAAATATACATGGAGTATATACAAAGTATTTAAGGAAGACATTTTAGTAGGAAGGGCAGACTAGCAGCTGGTAAAATAACTTTGTTGAGAAGATCAAGGAAACCTGTATTTAATCTTCTTTACTAAGTCTTAGTTTTTAAGTTCCCTACTTTGTAAATGTAATTTTTAAAAAAGACACAGTCCAGTAAAAGCACTAAAAATAACGGTGTGTGTTGATTTTAATGGATACATTTTTGCTCATTGTCCTTTTGGCAACTGTTTTGGAAGAGAAATTAATTTTTTTTAGAAAAAATAACAGAGAAATATTCATGCAGAACCACTTATTAGATCCTGGGAATTTTACAAGAATACAAACATGGGGGGAAGCTAGGTAGCACAGTGAATAAAGCACTGGCCCTGGATTCAGGAAGACCTGAGTTCAAATCTTGCCTCAGACACTTGACACTTACTAGCTCTGTGACCCTGGGCAAGTCACTTAACCCCCATCGCCCTGTAAAAAAAAAAATTAAACAGAGGAATTAAAAAAAAATAGAATACAAACATGGGGGCCTCTCCACCAAGTTCAGGATTCTTTATTCACTTTATGCATGGGCTGCTGTCCCTATCACCATCCTTCTTTTGGCATTTTAAAGGGAAGGAAATGTATGTGGGATTTTGGTTTACAGGAATAAACCTATGTCTTTGAAAGTTAGGAAGTGGGAAACTATGGAATTTTTTTTCTGCAGGATTTTCAATCTGTGTAAATGGAATAAAAAAAATAAATTATCCAGAACCCCAATTAAGGTATATTTGACTTAAATAAAATCTGTTCAAAACCACAATTTAAATTAATTGCTTAAATTTAGTCATTTTTTCATGCCAAAAAAGATGCATTTTGTGTCAGAATTTTAGTATGTAAGATGACTGAGTCATAGAATGTTAGATCTGGAAGAGATTTTTGGAGCCACATAATCAATTTCTTCATTTTATGGATAAGAACATGTAGGAGTAATGTGACTTGTCTTATACATACTCTTCTCAATATAGAGATGGATGAACATTCTACTTTGAAAGATAAATAGAATATATTAAAATAGTGATTTATATAAAGGGTATTTCAAAAGTACTAGTGCAGACTTATTAAAGCTTAGCTCCTTCATTAGACTGTAAGCATCTCGAGGTCAGGGGCTAACTTTTGTTCCTATCCCTAGGACTTAGTATAGTATCTGGCATATTTAATTTTGTTTTTGCGGGGCAAAGAGAGTTAAGTGACTTGTCCAGAGTCACACAGCTAGTAAGTGTCAAGTGTCTGATGCTGGATTTGAACTCAGGTCCTCCTAAATCCAGGGCTGGTGCTTTAACCAGTGTGCCACCTAGTTGCCCCCTTACATTTAATTTTTGGGTTTTTTTTTGGTGAGGCAATTGGGGTTAAGTGACTTGCCAGGGTCACACAGCTAGTAAGTGTTAAGTTTCTGAGGCCAGTTTTGAACTCAGGCCCTCCTGACTCCAGGGCCAGTGCTCTATCCACTGTGCTACCTAGCTGCCCCTCACATTTAATTTTTTTTTTTTGGTGGGACAATGAAGGTTAAATGACTTGCCCACGGTCACATAGCTAGTGTCAAGTGTCTGAGGCTGGATTTGAACTCAGGGCCTCCTGAATCCAAGGCCAGTGCTTTATCCACTGCACCACCTAGCTGCCTCCACATTTAATTTTAAAAAGGAAATCACTGCCTTATAAAACTGCTAAAAATAATGATGTTCATTAAATGCCTTGAACATACACTGTTGATTTGAATAGATAAATAATCATTGGTTTGATTAAAGCTTAAAACTTTACTAAAACTTTTGAGATATTGTGGGTGTGTGTGCATGTCCATGTGTAGATAGATACACCCACACTCACTTATATATATGTATATTTAACTATACTTAGAAATATGATATTAATATTAGTGCTCTATCGGGAAACTAATGATTTGTGTCAACCTTGTTTTGGAGGCTCCTTTCTCATATGGAGGGCCTAAGCAAAATTTTGGGACCACTAAAATTCTTTAGTTTATTGCTGCCCATTTGGGTAAAACCTGGGAATGTTAGCATATAGCATGTTCCAAGGGAAGCAACTCAGGTTCACAAGGCATAAGTCACAGACCAAGTTTAATTTACCATATGAAAAGACATGGAAGGACTCAGCCAAGCTTCAGGATGTCTTCTTTTCATCTTTTCCACATTCCTCTACCCTAGAGACCTGCACAGTGCCCATGACGAAGTGATTGCAGTTCCAATGAGGGAGGAGATGAGGGTTGTCCCTCCTGTTACTCATTGTGGTAAATGAGAGAAATGATTATTAATAACCAGTGATTTAGGGAGAACTAAAGTCCCCCCCCCTTTTTTCTAAAGTCCTGGTTTTAAAAGTTCAGTCTCTTGAATGATATTATTGTTAATGTGATTGGACTAACATTTTTTTTTCAGACTGGGCAGCCATTGTGTTCTGTTCAGCCTTGGGTGGGGCATACATTATTTGAATAGATTCCCCAAGGTTGGGGGGGGGTGGATGACATAATCAAAGTTCAGGTCCAGTAGTACCTCATTGTGTAATATTCATTCTCTCATTAATTGCTAACCAATCAGAGTTGATCACAATCCTTTCTAATATTCCTCTTCCAAAAGGACATATAAGCCATGTGCCCACCACTATGATTGTCTTTGATCTGAGACAGAGAGCCAAATAACCATCCTTTTATTAATAAACATGCAGGCCTTATTAATAAAGTTTAAATTACCCAGAAATTATATCTCTCAACCCTTTTTAATATCACATAACTCAACTTTGGGCAAGTATCTACTACTATTGCCTTGTTGCAGTCACTGCTTTCTGATTCCGGCTGGCATCATGGTCTTCAGTGCCACTGCTGTCATTGTTTCTACTTTGCTCCTTTTTCTGCTGTTTGGCATTCCATCTGCAGACGCTTCCTTGCTCTACCCAGCCACAATCAAGCAGAATTGTTGGTCGTTTTTTCCACTTTTCCTTCTATAGATGTGCTTGGGAGTGTTTTCCTCCCTAAGAACTTGGACCAAAGGAAATAGCAGAAGCACCGAGGAATTACCTGGAATCTCAACTGATACTCTTCCAGCTCTTTCATGCCCACAGCAAGAATGGCTCCAGCATATTTATTCCCCTCTGTTCTTTTAAAAGTATATTCCATAGTCAACCCTAGGAAGAAGAAGCTTCTTTGGTACTTTGTACTATTCCCCTCATCTGTTCAATCAAGTATACACTCCTCACTCCTGAATTTATTAGGGTGAATCCATCCCATCTACTCGACACGTGGGAAATGCATTTGGTTATTTTGTTTACCAGAGCTAAATAAAGCAGGTGAAGTCATGGGGAAGGAAAACCACAGCCAGCTTATCAGGCCAAATCATGGATATTTTAGTTAGTTGTGTTGTTTTTTTTAAACTTGAACTATATTAACAAGTCCTATCACCAAAAACAACAGGGTGAATTGTTTTGTTTTAACTAAAACAACAAGGTCCTATGCTATTGATATCTTTTTTCAACAACAAAATTGTATCATAAATTTTTACAGACATGTTCTGACAAAATACAGGTCCCCAGGCCAACCCCAAATGGAGGGCAAGCTCTGTCTTTGCTGTTTTTGGCAGCTTTCAGCAGCTAACACCTGAGAGATTGGGTATTACTTTTCCAAACTGTGAAGACTATGTGTGGAATCTAGGGGTGGGGGTGAGATGGAGAAAAAGGAGTCTAGGATTCATAGAATTTTTTCCTTTATTACCCAATTTGCCACCAAAATATAGCATACACATTCAATCATTTAAAAATGCACAGATTATTTTACTCCATTTTAGGCAGAGCTCAGAATATCAATAATAGAATACTTGGGCCAAAGGTAAACATTTTCACATCACTTAGTGGACTTGATTTGGCTTTCGTTGTTCTCCAGCTCAATCCAAGTCAACAGACATTTGTTAAATGCCTGCAATATACAAGGCACATCCTGTTTCCCAAGCTAGAAGTTCACTATTTCTTCCTCTGGCCCTGCCCAGTGGGGTCACCCTGTCCTCACTTGCGGGTTCATCCTGACACTTCCAAGTCGGGCTGAGCTGTTTTTTCCAATTCTGTTGACTGCTATGGAATCAAAGTCCTTTTCCATTTGGGCCCCAGGTTGACTCTTTGGCCTCATATCAAACCCTTTCTTCTCAAAGCCATCTAAACCGTGACTCGGTGGCATTTCCCTGGACTTTGCCCACAGAAATGTCTTTAGCTCGGCTCTCTGCTTTGGTAATGCTGTCAGCTTTGAGCCTTTCATGATCCTGTTTCTCCAATCCCCCTCATATGTTCTTGCTCATAATGCTTTCCTAGCAGATGGATTACCTCAGCTCCTCCATTTTCTTATCAACTGAGCTTGGATTTTTGCCAGGTAACTATTCCTCTCTGCTCCAAAAGGCCTGTTTTCCCATCTGGGCATTGCTATAGCCCCTCTTTCAAAGAGTTAGCTCCCCAGGCTGAGGGGGATCCTCCAACAAAAACACCTTGTTTTTATTTTGTAGATATTTATTTATGTAAATGTTGTCTTCTAGGTAGAATGTATTATCCCTAGGGCAAAGAATTCCATTTCTATCTTTTGTATCCCTAGTGTCTAGAACAGAGGCTGGCACAAAGTAGGTATTTAATAAATGCTCATTCATTAATCTTTTGAGTGTTTGTCTCTTCTTAGTCATTAGTTTAGATTTACAACCCTCCTATAATTCATTTTTCTTTTTTTGGGGGGGGGCAATGAGGGTTAAGTGACTTGCCCAGGGTCACACAGCTAGTAAGTGTCAACTGTCTGATTCTGGATTTGAACTCAGGTTCTCCTGAATTCAGGACCCAAGCTCTATCTACTGTGCCACCAAGCTGCCCCCAATTCAGTTATCTTTTCATAGACTGAGGATGCTCAGTGAGACTGAGCAGATCCCCCACATCTACATAGGAATTTTGAAGAAGGTTTTTTCCCCTTTATATGTACTTTTGAATTTATAATTAAGTTTTAAGTGCAAAATGTATTTTTAAAAAATAGTTGTTTCTTCCTTCGTAAGATGGTGGCAATAGTATTTGAAATACTACCTGTTTTACAAGGTTGGTGCGAAGAAAGTGTTTTCTAGATTTTCCAGGGCTTTATCAATGTGAACTGCTATTACTATTTAGATATGACAAATAGCTATGACTGATAATAGGGAGTTGATTTTTTATCAATGAAACAAGAACATTTTATAGTCTCTTAAAGAGATACAGTGATCCAGGAGCCTCAAAGAATACATGATTAAGGGTAAATTCAGGAGTTCTGGAGGGAGTTGGGGGACTTATAGGAAAAGGGAAGCTAGAAAACAGGCTCATAGATATAGAGATGGAAGGGATTGATGGCAGTTAAGACATTTGTTCAGAGACCAAAAAGGAATGTCTGTTTAGATAGCTAAGGAAGAAAAATTCCGCTATGGGGTAGGAATTAGGTATCAGAAGACAGCAACCACTTCTACTTCTATTTATGAGTGGGAATTTGGCCTTGGTAGAAATAGGAAGAGCTTTAAACTAGGTAGGTTTTAGACTTTCCAGAGAACCAGTGAAAAGGACTGGGACAAACTAGACTTTGATGTCTAGACCGGGATTTGTAGAAGGTGAGATTCTCTAAGTCAAATGCATCCCCTAAGCTAGGCAAAGAGGGACTTCTCATCTATCCTTTTACATTGTCTACCTGTATATCATTCTGTGCTGTTATACATTTAGCATTCAAGGCCCTCCACAGTCTGGCTCCAACTTATCTCTCCAGTCTTATCTCCCACTACTCCCCTTCATATGCCCTCGAATTCAGCCAAACCTGTCTATTGCATAAACACACCTTCTCTTCTTTTATCCTTGGCTTTTGTTGGGAATGCCCTCTCCCTAACCACCCCAAATCTGTATGTAGAATAAAATCTGACCACTCTTCAAGGTCCAGTGTTAGTGCTACCTCTTCCATGTATCAATCAACAAGTATTCATTAATCACTTACTATGTGCCAGTCATTATTCGAGACACTGGGGATACAAGTGTTAATTGCCGACTGTGTGCTGTGTACTTTTCAAGACACTGTGGATACAAGTATGAAAAATGAAATCATTTCTACTCTAAATGAGTTTGCACTCTATGGGAGGAGACAGCAAATACATATACAAATATATGCAGCATAAATGTAAATAAACACGTAGCATTCACCTGCAAAGTAGGTAAATAGGAGAATCAGAAAAGGCTTCCATAATCCTCCCTCTCCATCCCTCACCGCCCCCTTCCTGGAAACCAGAAGTGTTTTCTCCCTGCTGTCATCTCTGCTTGCACATTATTCCTCCCTCTCATGCATTCTCACACTCTACTTTGCATCATATTTCTTTGTGTGCAAGCTATAACCTTAGTGGAAGACTGTGCATCATTAAAATGCTGAGGTGAGTAGTATAGACATTTCTTGAAAAAGGAATTCAAAGAGGGTGAGCTCAATGTACCCTGAAATAGTCAGGGAAGGTCTCATGGAAAACATGAGGTTTCTGGTGAGCCTTGAAGAAGGGCTCAGATTCAGAGTCAGAATCTACTTAGGGGGAAGACAAGGGTAGCCAGATGCTGGGTGATCGCCTCTTCTTTGTAATTAGAACAATCTACATTCACATAGTGTGTTATCAAGTATTTTTCTCAGAGCAGTCCTGTGAGCTCAGCAGTTAAAAGTAGTAATATTACTTTCATGAAATTGTGTCGCAGTAATTGTGGAGTCTGGTTCTAGGAAAGCAGTGAGAGATGTTTAGGCTGGAGAAGAGAAGACGGCAGTGGAGGTGGGCGGGGGGGGGGGGCAAGGAGAGCTTTCCAAATATTTGAAGGGCTGTCATATGGAAGGAGTGAGTCTTACTCTTGTTTTGCTTGGCCCCAGAGGGCAGAATTAGGAGTAATGAATGGAGGTTGCAGAAAGGCAAATATTTTGGCTGAGGCTGCACATCCTGCAGTCCAGCCAAACTGGACTCCATTCTTGAACTTGACATGCCATCTTCCACTTCCACACAGGTCATACCTCCGTGTCAAAATGCTATCCCTCCTCACCTCTGCCTTTCAAAATCCCTTCCTTCCTCAGACAATACCTCCCCTGTGTATTGCAAGTAGCTATTCCTGATGTACCTCAGTAGATGTTTTCTCTTCTGTTTTTTGTTTTTTTTTTTAATTTTAAGTGAGGCAATTGGGGTTAAGTGGCTTGCCCAGGGTCACACAGCTAGTAAGTGTTAAGTGTCTGAGGCCAGATTTGAACTCAGGTACTCCTGACTCCAGGGCCGGTGCTCTATCCACTGTGCCACCTAGCTGCCCCTAGATGTTTTCTCTTATATTTTCCTAGAATGCTTAGTCTGAATTTCTTTTCCTCCATTATTCCTTCCCTCATATTTTTTTTTATCTGTATATACATAGAATGCCCTTAAAAGCAGGAATTTCATTTTAAAGGACAACTAGGTGGTGCAGTGGATAGAGTCCTGGGTCTGAAGTCAGGAAGATTCAGCTTTGTGAATTCAGATCTGGCCTCAGACACTTCTGAGCTGTGTGACCCTAGACAAGTCACTTAATCCTATTTGCCTCAGTTCTTCATCTGTAAAATGAGCTGGAGAAGAAAAATGTCAAACCACTTCAGTATCCCTGCCAAGAAAGCCCAAACGGAGTCACAGAGAGTTGGATACAACTGAACAAGAGCAACAAAAACACTTCATTTTAATGTTTGTATTTCCAAGATATAATTTGTTTTATAGAAGTATTTTTTTTTTTTGGTGCTGGTAAGGATCCGGACCCACAATTTCATAGATGTAGAGAAATCTTGGCATAAGAATTTCCTCCACTTGGATTTACTTCTGTCTTGAAAGAGTTACCTGGGGCACTGAGAGATGATTACATAATTAGTATGTGTCAGAGGTAAACATGACTTGAACCGGATGTTGAACCTACCATGGTAGGTACTTAGGAAGTAGTAGTTATTGTTGTTTTTACAGGGATGGTTTGGAAAGTACTAAGCTATCTGTTTCTAGAAGTCTTCAAGCAGAGGTTGATAGACTTTTCAAGTATATTGTGGAGGGGAATCCCATCCAGGATTTCAGAGATCCTTTGCAATTCTGAGATTATATGGGTAAAATTATGTGATCACGTTAAAGCAGTGAGGAGCAGGGTGAAGTTGTGCAGAGACCAGCTGACAATTTTAGAGGTGCCTTGTGGTAATGAGGTCCACGCTGTAGCCTTGCCCTAAATAACAATGGTAGCCTACAAAGGCATAAAATCTAAGGATGATACAAGTCAAAATTTTCCTTCTGACTCAGGCATAAATTTCATTGACAGTTAAAACATTCAGTCCTATCCCATCAGGAATAAGAGCCTGACTTTATAAATGGATTTCTCTGTATACTTAAGATAGTGGTATCTAAACTTGTTCAGTAACATACTAGGCAGCTAGATGGTACAGTGGGTAGAGTGGTATATTTGGAATAAGGAAAATCTGAGTTTAAATCCAGTCTTACACTAGTGTGATCTCACACTAGCTTTGTGATTCTGAGCAAGTCATTTAGTCTCCCTATGCCTCAGGTTCCTCATTTTTGCAATACGGGTAATAAAACCTCCCAGGGTTGTTATGAGGGTAAAAATGAGACAGTATTTATAAAGTGCTTTGCAAACCTTATAGTAGTATATAAATATTATCTAGGTGGCAGAGTAGATAGGATGCTGGGCCTGCCTGAAGTCAGGAAGATCTGAGTTCGAATCCTATTTTAGACATTTACTAGCTGTGTGACCCTGGTCATCTCACTTAACCTCTGTTTGCCTCAATTTCTTCATCTACAAAAAGGGGATAATAAAAGTACCTACCTCACAGGGTTATTATGAGAATAAAATGAGATAATACTTGTAACGTGCTTAGCACAATGCCTGCCACACAGTAAGCAATAATTGAGTGTTAGCTAGTACTATTGTTAGAATGAACAAAAATTGTCCCAAATGCCTCCCTCATTCTTTCTTTCTTTCTTTTTTTGGTGAGGCAGTTGGGGTTAAGTGACTTGCCCAGGGTCACACAGCTAGATAGTGATAAGTGTCTGAGGCCGGATTTGAACTCAGGTCCTCCTGAATTCAGGGCCGGTGCTCTATCCACTGTGCCACCTAGCTATCCCCCCATATTCTTTAAAAAACAAAACAAAACAAAAAAACAATTTATACAAACACATTTCCCCAATTATTAATCTTATCTCAATAACTATAAGCTATTATAATACAAACAAATCTTAAACACATACAATAAAAATAACAACAAACAGATTTATCTATTACATCCTTATAATTTTCATTTCCCTTATAAAATAGCCATGTCAACATCTCCTGTCACGGTACTTTTGCACTGAGTGTTCCCCATCTTTGGTATGTACTCCCTTCTCACATCTGTCTCCTGGTAGTCTGGTTTCTTTCAAGAATCAATCTTTCTTCATAAGGACTTTTCTGGTCTCCCACGATGCTAATGCCTACCCCTACAAAGGTTATTTTCATTCTGATTTGTCTATGTCTCTTTGCGCTGTCTCCCATTAGGATGTTAACTTATTAAGGGCAGACACTTTCCTTTTTTGTGTATGTATCTCTCCTACCTAGCAGAGCACCTAGCACAGTAGAGATTTGATAAATGCTTACTGATTCTTTCAATTGATTTGGTTAATTAATTTTGATTGATAATGTGCTGGGTAGACTTGTTGATGAAAAGTTTTAAGTGGTATCAGTGATGAGATTTTTATTCATAATTCCTTTTTCAACCACTAATCAAGATTGAGATTTTGTCTTTGTAAAAATTATTATAAGAAACCTGATTACACACAAATAAGATGTTATAAATAGTAGTAAAATTTGCACTGTTTTTTTTTTTGGATAAGGTAAAGAATTCTTTATTCTTTCATACCCCCAATATAATAAGATTCTCAGGTTCAAATGCTTGTTTCAATTAATTATAATAACAAGACAAGTCTATTAACTGAACTCTTGTTCAGATAGAGTAAGACTAAATATTTCTCAGATTTAGAAATATGTGGGTCATTAAAATGAGAATTACTTATGTAGACCAATCAATGATTGTTTTATTGGTCAGTAAAACGGTTGATAAACAGGTCTTTGCTGCTATTTTGTTTTCTGGGCTGGTGTTTCTCAGATTTGGAAAAAGAACAAAAACTTTTTGTTGTTGATATAAATTGATGCAGAGTTCTGACTCTAAATGCAGTTAAATTATCTTTATGGATCACAATATAAATTTGAGAACCTTTTAATGATATAAAAACCTAGATTATTCATTCCCCCTCCCCCCTCCAAAAAAAACCCCACAACTTCCATTAAATATACAGGGTTCAGTAGGATTTTTTTTGTTCCAAAATGAATTTGTTGCATCTTTATTACTATCTTTTTAAAAAATGACTGGTTCTTTTAGTTTTAATTGCCTTCAAGGCACCTTCGCATGGGAAATGCAGTATGTTTTGCAATAATATAGAGCTTCTTCATATTCTTCTTGTGTATTGTCACATGATTATGAAAAGAATTTTTTTCATGGAATTAAAAATTAAATTGATTATTCTTTTGATAACTTGGAAAAACTGCATATATGTCCATATTCAAGTTTTTCAATACAAGTAATTTTTTTTGGTAAAGCTTGCAATGGAAGACCCATTTTTAAATAACACTTGTAAAAATGTGTTTTTTTCCCCTGACTTTGATTAAGCTATTAAAGTGCAGAATTTAATCTAATTCTTCTGCATTGTCTCATGTTCATTTTTTAAAAAATGCATTAGGTATGAGAAAAAACTCTCATGATAAGACATTGCTATCAGTTCGTTTGAAACAAATCTCCCCTAACATTACATTGTGAAACATGTCATATGTAATTGTAAAGCACTTTGCAAACTTTAAAACAGTATTTAAATGTTAGCTATTATTATTATTATTATTATTAATAATAATAATAATCCAATGACCATTTTAGCAATGGTTTTCAGACACTTGGGGAAATCTCCTTTCTACTATATTACCTGCAAGCAGTACCATTGAAGCTGTTTTATAACTACAGGAAGCACTAGTGTTTCTTCTCCTGAAGTTTTCTTTTAACATAACAATTGTATAAGTAACCTTATGTGAAGCTAGGTGGTATAGTGAATGGGATAGAGCACTAGATTTATAGGTAAAAAGACTTGAGTTCAAATGCTGCCTCAGATATTTAGTGGCAGTGTGACTATATGATCATGTCAATGGTTCTCAGTTTCCTTATCAGTGCAATGGGCGTAGAAATAGCACCAGACTCAGAGAGTTTCTGTGAGGATCAAATTAGCTAATATGTGAAAAATACTTTGCAAACTTTAAAACCCTTATATAAGTGTCAGTTATCATCATTGTCATCATCATTTTAATGTCATATACTTGATTTTTGAAAATTGTGTTGCTTCTTAATGGCATCTCATCTTCTTTGGGAAAAATTATTGTTCTATATTCTGCACAACATTTTCAAGGTATCACTTTATTAGCTTTGGTATTGTCTGTAGTTAAAACATTTATGGACAACACTTCCGTCTATGCCAGTAAAAGTACTTGGGAATCTCAATGATAATGTTAGTTGCATTTCCTTGGTTTGGGTCTTTGACATTGTGTTTTTGAATTCCTGCTACTTAAACTGGTGCTTTTGTTTTTGCTTTATCAATTTCAGCCTCTTTGGTGGATTTTTCTCTGCAAACCAGTTATACATTTATTCCTCACAGAGGGATATTCTTTCACTATAAAATGGAAGCAATAAACATTTTAATGTGATTAAATTTAATTGTTAAAATATAAAAAACAATGAACTATAACTTGTTGAATTATTACCATTTTTAAGAGGTTAGTTTGCCAAGTGGCAGGGTAAAGGGAAATGTGAAAGCCAGCTTTATGTTGTACTCACCTAAGAGAATGTTGTCGATAAATTGAACAGATATTATGGCATTTTTAACTTCCACACATCGTCTATTCATGCATATTGTGTCCAAAAGCATCCATAGCAAAACTCATGGGTGTCATAAGCCTACAGTTGCTGCTAATTATGCTAGAAAAAAATGATGTCTGCATCCATGTTGGTCATTAGATGACTCATATGTGATCATTTTGCATATAATCTTTAAAATAACCACTCTACTGCATTCACTATCGCAGTGAATTTGCTCTGTCAGTCTTTTTTTTTTACTTTTTTATTGACTGTTTATTTTAACTGAAAACTTAGATGTATTTTTGTATCAGAAAATATCCCATAATTTTAATTACTTCAACTTCTCCCTCAAGGGTAGAATGTACCCCCACAGTTTGGAAAATCATTTTAGAAGATTTTATGAGATCTTGTGGTGAAAATGAGTAATTACTTGGGGCTCATATTTTGATTATAAAGTTCTCCAAAATTACCTGTTCTGGTTCTCAAAGGACAGTCTTTTGACAAGTCTATATTCAAAGCCTTTCCACAATGTATTAAAGAGAAGAGAGTATTGGACTTGGGATCAGGAAGACCTAGTTTTGATCCTGTTTCAGATACTTACAAGCTATGTTAGCCTGGACAAATCACTTAACCTCTGTGGGCCTTACTTACCTCATTTTTAAAACAAAAACTTCTATAGATACCCTCTATAATCCATTTCAGTCCTAAATCTGTGTTCTTCTTACCTTGGTTAGTAAGCCTTGTCAGATTTTATATTCTGCCTAAACAACTTGTAAGAATGTAGCATCGGGGCAGCTATGTGGTGCAGTGGATAGAGCACCAGCCCTGGAGTCAGGAGTACCTGAGTTCAAATCCAGCCTCAGACATTTAACACTTACTAGCTGTGTGACCCTGGGCAAGTCACTTAACCCCAATTGCCTCACCAAAAAAAATGTAGCATCATCTCTTTGATAGTATGAGGCATCCCAGGATGATATTAGCTAAGCATTTACATATCACTTTAAGGTTTGCAAAGTGCCTCACAGATATTACTTCATTTGATTCTCACAACAGCCCTGGGAAGTAGGTGCTATTGTTATCTTTATTTTATGATAAACTGAGGCAAAGGTTAAGTAAGTTGCCCAGGGTCACAAAGCTAGTTAAGTATATGAGGCTGAATTTGAATTTAAGTCTTCCTGAGTCGGAGTCCAAGTCCAGTGCTCTATTTCAATACACTCTTATTTTTAAATAGGTCACAAAACTAAGCTTGGTCCCATTCTGCCATTGTACAAGCCACAAATGCTTGCTTAGCAGCTGAGGGGCAATCTTTAGAAGCATGTTTGAAAAGTGAATAAAAATACATATAAAACAAATATTCAAATGGTTTCCATCGGAACACAGTTAAGTGTGACCCCATCTCTTAGTCTTCCATATTGTTGCATTTGTGCCAGCCCTATTCTTAAAACATTTAAAAACTCTAGCAAGAATTAAGTTAATGGTCCCCCCAAATGTTCTAATTCAAGCTAAACTTGCAATTAATGGCTACAAACAGAATCTATACATTAATACTAGCTGAAGTAAAAGTTGTTGAATGATCTTCAATTCCACTTTTCCAAGCACAAGACAATGGCAAAATGTTGATATCCCAGTCCTCTACTTATGCTGGAAAACCTTGGTTCTTGAATTATTGCAAGTGTTGCCATGCTGGCCCAGACATCATATAATAGATAGTGAATTTCTGGAATCCATTGAAAGTAGCAGCAGCAGCGACAGTATAAACACCCATGTTTTCAAACAGCATCCAATCTCCCATATGCATTTCTGGTAAATCACAGCAGTCAACAATTCAATCAAGGCCATCACAGGTTGGTCTCCATATGCTAGAAGAGTAATACTTCTCATCTGGTTTGGGTCTCTTTTGTAGAATAGGTTTAAGATGTGCATGATCAAACAGGATGAAATTAAATGAGCCATATACTCCATCATTTACATGGTACATAAAGGTTTGGTCATTTGCCTCATCTTCATCATCAGAACCTCTCTGTTTCTTTAACATGAGTTTTTTTGGCAATGATGTTAACTGCCAGCTAAGCTGAGACAATGTAGTATCTGCTTGGTTCAGCTATGATTTTCACACCAGCATCAGAAGGAAAATACTTATCCAATGCTGTATAGATTACACTTGAGATCTCTTCAAACTTAAGCTTTACATCTTCAGAACCAGGAAAGCCACCACCAACAAGAAGAGCTGTTGACTTTTTTTCATGACTCTCCTGCATTGCTCTCATTTGTCTTTCCCATTCTTTCCTCCATCTCTCTAAATCTTCCTTCTATCTCTCCTACTTTCTCTTCAAAGTCCCTTTTGAGTGCTTCCATGACCTGATACCAATTCATATTTTTTTGGAAGCTTTGGATGTTGGAACTTTGACTTTGTTATTATCTTCTTCTGAGGGTATATTCTGGTCTACCTCTCCCCCAAAGAAGATATTTTCTTTGCCTACTCATTTCAACCTGGAAGCAGATGTCTGATAGAAATCTGATTCTCTATGGTCAGAAGCTTGGTGTGCCTGTGCCCCTCCCTCACTTGGCTGCCACCACTCAATTTGGCCCATTGGTTCAGAAGGAGGGAACTTTGCTCCAACTCCAGCAGAGACTGCAGCCACTTCACCCCAGTCAACCACTGAATCCCATCACCAGTCTGCCTGCTGGTGCTGAAGATTCTGAGGTGCTAGATGTGCTATCTGTTCCTGGCTGGGTTAGGACCTTGTGCTGAGCTCCTCTATCAGCCTGATCAGCAGGTGATTCAAATTTCTGTCTTTGGCTGGAAAATAGTCTCACTCTGTTTTTAATGTGACTTAGGCTGCTCTGTTTTTTTTTTTGTTTGTTTGTTTTTGTTTTTGTTTTTTGGCATTATTTGGGAGTGAGTGGGCAGGTTTATTGGGAGCTTGTGGGAGTCACAGCCTCTCCTCCACCATCTTGGCTCTGCCACCCTATTCAAGTTTTCTTATACAAAATGACTAATATGGTAATGTTTTACATAATGGTATAAGTAAACCTATATTTGATTGCTTCTCCCTGTGAGGGGGGAAGGGAGGAAGGGAAGGAGGGATAAAAATTGGAACCCCAAACTATAAATAAAAACTTTTATAATCTAAAAAAATAAACTGTATTAAAATGATTAGTATGGTAATGTTTTACATAACTCCACACCTATATTTGATTACTTAACTGCCTCAGGGAGGTGGAGGGGAGGGAGGAAAGGTGGGATAGAATTTGGAACTCAAAATTTTAAATAAAAATGTTTATTCTCATTTATATATGTGTGTATATATATACATATATAAGCACTGTATTTGTATTGTTCTCCTTCCCCTGAAAAATGTTTTCCCAATAATACACACAAAAGTGTGATTTAAGTTAGAAAATGATATTTCTAAAATTAAAAAAGACTTGAACATCATCCTTGAAGATGCAACTTTCCACTATGGTTTTTTTTTTGTTTGTTTGTTTGTTTTTTTTTTTTGTGGGGCAGTGGGGGTTAAGTGACTTGCCCAGGGTCACACACCTAGTAAGTGTTAAGTGTCTTAGGCTGAATTTGAACTCAGGTACTTCTGAATCCAGGGCCGGTGCTTTATCCACTGCGCCACCTAGCTGCCCCTTCCACTATGTTTTTAAAAAATTATTTTAGGTGGCAGCTAGGTGGCGCAGTGGATGGAGCACCGTCCCTGGATTCAGGAGGACTTGAGTTCAAATCCAGCTTCAGACACTTGATACTTACTAGCTGTGTAACCCTGGGCAAGTCATTTAACCCCCATTGCCCTGCAAAAACCAAAAAAAAAATTTATTTTATTTTGAATTCATGGAACAAAACAATTATTTCAATAACAGTTCAACAAAAAAGATGATTGTGCATGAAATTATAAATGTACCATGTACAACTTGCTATTGCCTCCAAGTATACAATAAAGTTATCATGTAAATTTTTTTTCTTTCCCCCACCCCACCCTAGAGATGGCTACCATTAGACACAAATAGTTGTATGTGTGTGTTTATATATAAAATTATATATATGTAAATTATTCTATACTTCTATTTATCAGTTCTTCTATTTTGTTTTGAATTTACTAGGAGTTCTCTCAGGGTACTTTTTACTACTTAATTATGTTACAAAGAATAAACCTTATGCTCACCCAAAAGAACATGGCTAATTTTTTTTTTTAGTGGATTCAGAAGAACAATCTTTGGCTCACCTAATAGAAGGCTTTTCTGAACCACAGAGCCTGATTGATTGGCAGCAACTTTCAAAGCTACATACAGAGATGGCTCTAAGCCTGAATGATGTTTAAATGCTGAGTTTATTAGGGTATGCCTCTAGTACCCTTTTGGATGAAATGCTGATTTTAATTTTACCTTATTTGCAGTTTTCCCTGAAATCCCTTTGTATGTATTCTAAGCACAGTAAACCTTTTCAAAGCCCCATGCTAAACTTGGTATTGTCTAGGATGTGACTATGAAGAGTGAAGAGGCCATGGGAAAAAAAGATATCCAGATTTGTTTGGTGTGTTCTCTTTGATGGTGTCCTGTTCTTTGAGTCCCAGATACAGCATCTGGCTTTGGGACATGTGTATGAGAGCACAGATAAATTCCAAATTGAGCATTTACAGGCAAGATAATAAAACAAATGGGTTGTGTTGGAATGCAATGGAAGAAAGAGAAAGACAGTTACTGTAATAAACATCCTCCATCCAGTGAAATGGATCCTGTCTCCTGGAGCCACTACCAAATCTTCATTGTTTTTGAGGGGAGAATCTTTTAGGTTGAAGATAGTATCATTTTCCAAAACATCATTTGTGTAATTGGATGAATCCTTTCCAGGGTCTGTCTAATGATGCAAGAAGGCAATCTGGATACTTGGTATAGTTTATCTTACTTCAGTTACCTGGTGTCTGCGGTATGGCAGACAGGGAATCTGCTTATCCAAGTGGTATTGTTATTTCACTCTGCTTTGCATTTACTTTGCTCATATTTGACTCTAGCCCTCTAAATACTTCTTTGTTCCAATATGTGCCCTTGATCCCACCCATACCCTGACCCCAATTCTAACTTTGAGTAGGGAACATACAACGAACTTCTGAAGAGCTCAGCTCAGCCATAGTGTGTTTTGTTACCAGTTCCCCACTACCTCTTAATCTGATGACTCTTTGCTTAGTTTCTTCTGCGTCTTGTGTGGGCACATAAGGGCTAAGACTTGACCTTTATTATTTCCTTTGGATTGGATTATCACTCTATTGCCTAGTCAATAGATACCTCAATCATCCAAATACTTCATTCTTATGTGCCTAAGCTTCTCCTCCATTTGTATCCTTGCATGGATTCTTTTTTTTTTTTTAGTGAGGCAATTGGGGTTAAGTGACTTGCCCAGGGTCACACAGCTAGTAAGTGTTAAGTGTCTGAGGCCAGATTTGAACTCAGGTTCTCCTGACTCCAGGGCCAGTGCTCTATCCACTGCGCCACCTAGCTGCCCCCCTTGCATGGATTCTTACTGTCCCTCTATCTCATTTCCTTCTTATCAGAACTCTGACCTCATCCTACCTATGGTTCCATCTTCCATCTGCCTATTTCTCCTTTTATCTTCCAAATTCTAGACTGTGGATCTGGTTTCTTTGCTTCAATCCTGGTTCTTGTCTTTACCCATGTAGCCAGTTCCAAAACTGTTGGGGTTCAAGAATGTTCTTGACCCCAAATTCTGGATGTTAAACTGCCTGTGTTTACCTAGATTAACACTGTGCTCAACTTGCCTCTTTCAGTCTAAATATTACTCAATTGACTTTCTAATTTTGGCTGACTCACCACCTATTCCTCTTCACCAATACTCATGTAGAATCTCAAGACCATTGTGAACCTATGTGGACCCTGATCCTGGCCAATTTTCCTGACCTTTCCTTTCTTGTCCCATCTCATCTCTTCATTGTTTAAGTCTTGATGGAGGTACCATCTTGGTTTCTCTGGGTCACAATGTGTTGGTTTCATTTATATGGCATCTCTCAAACTGATTTGGCTAACCCCCAAGAATCCCACAAAATAATCCCAAATAACCAAGCATACATTCTGCACAATTATCTAATAGTACTTTGGAAAATTTTTGTTCCCTTAGGTGACAATCCCTCATCAGAAACATGATGACTAGGTAATCATTCAGCTTATTATTGCCATCTCAAGTCCCTTTGCTATGTATCTGAGACTCTATTATTTATTCACTGAAATGTCTATAGAATTTTAAGCTTTGCAAAGTCCTTTACAAATATTATTTCACTTAATCCTCACAATAACCCTGTGAGATAAATGATATTATATACATTTTAAAGATGGGGAGACTGAGCCCCAAAGAGGATAAGTGATTTGCCCAGGGTCATATAACTACTAAATATCTGAGGAGAGATTCAAACTCAGGTCTTCCTGACTCTAGGACCAATACTTGAGTTACTATACTGCCTATCCAATATTGGTCACATAATGGTAAAGAAAGGGAAGGGGAAAAAATCAATTACTTTAAGAAAGGGAAGGGAACACATAATTATTAAGTACCTAATATATATTAGGCACTGTGGTAAGAGCTTTGCAACTATTATTTCATTTTATTCTCATCACAGTCCTAGGGAAAGGTATTATTATGATCCCCATTTAAAATTGAGGAAACTGAGGAAGATAGATGTTGTGACTTGCCTAGGCCACAAATCTAGTGAGTATTTGAGGCTGGATTTGAACTCAAGTCTTCCTAACTTCAGGCCCAGTGTTCTTTCCAGATAATCATTGTCCTTTCTGTCAGTAGCTTGAACAAGTCAGTTAGAGAAGGCAGGGGTGACCAGAATTTCATGATGGATACAGTTGTTTGAAGCATACTTATTGGTAGAGGTTCCTCTGTGAGAGTCGGAGGTGGTCATGATGCCACAATATGTTAGGAGAGAATGGGTGGTGCAGCCCACAAATTTGGCCCAACTGCTTCTAGTCATATCTTGACAGCCTGTGTATGATGGTGTCAGGACATGTACTGATTTTGAGATTGACTATTTTGTTTTTGAGATTCTGTTGCAAACTAGCAGGGGCATTACAATGGATTATGTAAGCAGTGGATTGAAACAGTGTTACAGAACCATGAGTATCCCTGCATTCATGGTGCTCTTGGGTTTCTACTCTGACACTTCCTCTTGTGTCAGAGGGGTGTAGCAACCTGGTGTTGCCTTCCATAAGATTCAGACATCAAAGAACCGTAGCTGTCTCTGTATGTTCCAAGGAGAAGGGGCATAGCAGGTAAGGGATATGTTTGTCTTGTCTCTCATTGAGTCAGGGGTATAGCTCTCCAATCTGTTAACTAAGAACATGCTTGAGAAGTTTCAGTATGGTACTATGAATCCAGTCAACAGAGTAAACTGGAACAGAGCAGGCTGCACCTCTGTCACTGAAAAGCTGGAGAATAAGGGAAACTAGGCTAGCATTGTGGGAAGAAGAGTACAGCAGCAAGTATTGACATGGTGGTAAGCCATGAATTATTGACTTGACTTAGAATTTTTGTGTCTGGGTTTATGATTGGTCCTGGAGTCTGGTTCTGGGCTGAATTTTTAAATGGGGGGGTTATTATGTTAAGTGGGCAGCTGTGATGGTTAGGTGGATGGATTCCAGAAATCTAGAGGACTGAAGCTAAGAAATAGCAACTGAATGCTTGGCATGAATGAAAGGATGATTAATGATACATGAGACTTTTAAAGATTTATCCAAGATAAACTAGTTGGCAAACATTAAATTTCATGACATGACAGCCAATGTGAAATGTTCAGTTCTGTGAAAGATACTACCTGTTAAGAGTTATAGGTTTTCTATGTGCCTGTGTTTTGTCTTTGTTGTTGTTGTTCAGTCATTTCAGTCATGTCTGACTTTTCATGACCCCATTTGATGTTTTCTTGGCAAAGATACTTGAATGGTTTTCCATTTTCTTCACCAGCCATTTTACAGCTGAGGAAACGGAGGCAAACAGGATTAAATGACTTGGCCAGGGTCACACAGCTAGTAAGTGTATGAGGCAGGATTTGAACTCAGGTCCTCCTGACTCCAGGCCCAGCACTCTATCCACTGCACCACCTACCTGTTTGTGTTTTGGAGGAGTATCAATAAGAGAGATTAAGTGAATTGCTGAAGGTTATACAGATAGTTCCATATATCATCAATCAATAAGCATTTTATTAAAGGCTTACTATGTGTCACTCTACTGGGCACTAGGACTTCCTTATGGCCAATGGATTTAATTATAACAAGAATCTAGTGTATAAGCTGAACCAGTAACATGGAGTGAAGTGGAATGAAAGTTCTGATAAGAGAACTGGTGGCCCATGCTCAGTTGCTACCATTACCCAAAACCTTCCATTCTGTTTTTTACTTTGTTATCAAGTGACTTTAGTCAATTCACTTAAACTTTCTTATGCCTCAGTTTGCTATCTATAAAATGAAGCTGAACCCTGGGGTCCATTTTAGTCCTATTTCTATGATCTTCTGAGTTGAGGTGGGATTTGCCAGGATCCCCTTGGTATTTCAGCATAGCTAAACCTATGCAGATGGGATTCTAGGCAGGCCAACACTGAGCTCTACCTTGTTCAAAATAAGATCTCATCAAAGTTCTATTAATTTGGGTTTGAACCTGTGGATTGAGAAACATGCTGGGCTCTGTGCCTTTCAGTCTTATCAGTGAAATCTTAGCTCACGTCCTTCCTCATTCATCATATAGATACTAGATTTTGTGATTGGTCTCCCTGTTTTCCTTTGGGGTGATCATGAAAGGATTACCTAAGGGCCTTGAAACTGGAGAGAATTCATTCCAGTTCATATTCATTTTGAAGGAACCCCAAGAATATTTCAAGGATTTCCATTTGAGTAGGGCAAAAGCCCATCTTTTTTAATTGGGCCTTACTATCGCAGAGCAGTTTAGCTACGTGTTTACCCAGCCTAAGACTATTAATCTCCATAAAGAGACGTGTGGATATATGCAAAAAGAGTGGTAAAATTTAAAGGCTCATTAATCATCCTGGCACTATGATCTCATGTTATTATGAAATAAATATGCTAACTAAATAGATCCAGATGCTATCAAATATGTTTCCAAGAAAGACTATTTTCTTCTTTTGGCCTAGGCAACAAACAAGTAAGAATTATTTACGTCACTGTAGTACCTTTCCTCCAGAATCACCAGCAGTGCTGCCCCAATTCATTTATACTTTTTGCTATGTTGGGCTGGTGGTGAGGAGGAAGTGAGTTTTTTAGGCAAGAACTGCTAGGGAAACCCAAAGAAGAGGAGGGGGCTATTTGAGGAGCTAAAACAGATGAATGATGAAGAAGGAAAACTTGACCCATAGTCTCATGCTCCATTACCTCACAGCTATAGGCGCACCTTTTCATCTGATAGTCTGGCCCAAGACAAAACATACAAATAGAAATAGAAATAGAAATTCCTCTTTTGGGTTTGCTGTATCTCTCTATCCATCTGTCCGTCCGTCCATCCATCCATCCATCTATCTATTTATCTATCATCTGTATCTGTCTATCTGTCTGCCCATCTGTCTGTCCATCTATCCAGTCATCTGTCTGTCTATCTATCTATCTACCTACCCACCCACCCATCTCTCTTTCTAATCTGTTGAGGGCCCCCTCTAGGCATTCTGCTATAGAAGAAAGATGGAGGCGTGCTCAGCTACCACAAAATAGCAGACCCTTGTTGTTCCAAGTGCATTATCTCTCAAATGTTTCTTACCCAAGATCACTCAGACACAATCTACACTGTGACCATTTTCCAGCATGCCTACGTTATCCCAAGACATAATGATGAAACACACGATCAGGATATCCATGTAAAGGTGCTATATTTCTTTCAAGAAACATTACTCTAGTTTTTGTATAATTAATATTTACAGATACTACTTCAAAGAAGTCATTGTTTGGATAGCAGCTTCTTAAAACCTATGCAAGTAAAGGACAGTTAGGAAAATGTTGTCTGCATACAGAGATTTTGCTTGAGTCATTTGAATGAGGGGGAAAAATATGGGCTAGGACAAATACAAGAAATTTTTTATTTTGTAATTAAGAAAGTTTATTTTACTTGGGCCAATAAAGCTCCAATAGAAAAAGAAAAGGATATAAATAAAAATCTATTTAGAAAAAGAGTCAGTCACGTGAAATAATTTGCTAAAAAAAAAGCTTATGCTGTGAGTGCTTCATAAGAAAAGTAACTACAGAACACTTGCTCACAAATCTGTAGGACAACTTTAACACAAGTACACATTGTTTCATTAGGACAAGTGGGCTTATCACAAAAGCACAGCAGTAGAGTGCCACATTTATAGGGGACATACTAGTAGCAGACAGGGTCCTGCAGGATTTTCTTTTCTCATGATGTCCCTGGGTATGGGTTCTCCACTAGGTAGATCACTAATTTTCTCTGCAACTCAGCTCAATTCTCTCCTGGATCTTCTCATTGACTTGCTTGAATTATAGCTAGAATTTTCCACTGGATGCTGTCATGGCAGGGTCATGGTGGTGGACTATATAATGATGGTTTTTAATATTGCTTTGAGCAATTGGAGCCCATTGAAATAAGATTGTTACATTTTTTGGACAATTTTGGATTACCTTTTAGGCTTATGGTCAAACCATCATGCTTTAGAGATTGTGCTAGACATTTCCTGTTATCTGTGCATCAAATATGCTATACCGGAAAGAATAGCGACTTGTCATTCAGTATATATGGATTTGAATACCAATGCTGTCACTTAGGGATTTTAGGATTATCAATTGAACCCTTTGGGCCTCTATTTTCTCATATATAAAAAATTGACTAAATGACCCCAAGATCCTTTTAGACTCTAAGATTAGTTGATTTTGTGAAATAGGAGCCTAACTTTCCTGAAGTTAGAGAACAAAACTGAGTCGTTGGTCTTGGGTTCAAACTCTACCCCTGATATTGCCAGTGAGACCTCACACAAGTCACTTAACCTTAGTTTCTTCATCTGTAAAATGAGCACGGTTAGACTAGATAACCCCTGAGGTTCATTACTGCTTTAAATCTATGATCCTATGATGTGATTGTTCTTTTGTGCATTGCTGATACTAATTTATACCATTCCTAGGTTGTGAACTTCTAACACCATCATTGTCAAAAGTTCTCTTTGTATTGCTGAGAGGTCTTTTTGTTAGGTTTTAAGCATTGACCTCTATATCAATTGATTTGAAAGTGACTTATCCTTTTCTCCTCTAGAACAGATTTTTACTGCTCAGGAAATGGAAATGAATGATAGTTTTAAAGCTTTGTCTCTTGACAACACATTTCTTACAAATGTAGATCATTAAACTTTTGCAAGAATATAAAATTTGTTGGTTTTTTTTTTTTTACCATCCCATGAGATTTCAGTATAGCAATTTTCATTATCAGTCCAAATGGATGGTCTTATCCTCAGTATTTCTAAATTTTTATAAAACATCTATGGATGATAGATGTTGAATGGGGTCTGGGATGTTCCTAATGGCTTCTAACATTATCTCTTTGCTCATGAGTTTCTAGATAACATCTGGCCAACCATTCTTTCTGAGAAGGACTTATTTGATACCTGGTTGTAATTACAATTTCTATAAGAAAGATCACTTCCAGGTTCTGAGGTAACTTCTGTTCAGATTGGCATGATAGACTAGATTTTTTCAGAAAAATTTTTTTTAAATTAACTTTCAGATAGATTTCTATGGGAGTATGAATTATATTTAGAATCTCCTTTAAATTTATTGCAAAGCAGGTTGGTAAAAAGTGAGTCTTGATGGAGTTAATTAACCTAAATTCAAAGGTTCTTCAGGCAGTTCACTTATATTTTTCCCCATTTGGTTGGTGAACCTTAGTTTCTTCCTGTATAATTAAATAATGGATTAAGTAATCTATTCTTTCATTTAGCAAACATTCCTTAAGAGCCTACTATGTGCAGAGCCTTATAGTAGGTCCTGAGGGAGAGATAGAGTTTAGGTAACACACAGTTCCTGCCTTCATGGAACTTACCATTAAGTGGAGGGGGACAAAAATAGACAAACATATGAAACAGGCCGTAGGGACCATGACCACAGCTATGTGTAGCTTAAGTAGGATGTGACAACTTGTGTGGTAGGTGTGTGTGTGTGTGTGCATGCGCGAGCATGTTAATAACCATACCAACTCTCACCTCTCTTTATGTTACTACGATACTAATTTTTTCTTTTAATTCTCATTCTAGGTTCTAAGGAACAAGGGTATATTCTATGATTTTAGCATATATTAATAGAAATGTTAAAACTTTTTCATTAACTAGCTCTGGGTTCCCACCTTAGCTTAAGGAAAAAGGAGTCATTTTTATCTTTCAGTATCAAATCCCAGTCTCATTGGCTCAGATAAATATCAGTGTCACTAAGGATATAATTACTAACAACAACAGAGAATGCAAAGATTTGAATATCTTCTCCCTTAAAGATATAGTAATTTTATCCATAGTCTCTGTGGTAGGAACTATTGAGGTTGGTCAACATACAACAAACAATATTACATCATACATGTATACTTCAGTTTTCTACTGGTATTATCTTAGGCTATACCACCCTAAATGTGCCCAGTTTTGTCTGATCTCTGAAACTAGGTAGGATCAGGAATTCCTAGTATTTGTATAAGGATAAGAATCCATTGGTTACTTTAATCTCTCTGCCCTTCTCTCCCCCCCACCCCAGAGTAATTACCTTTGTAAGAATATTTCTTGATTGACTCAATTAACTGGCACTATGTAAAGACAAGGCTTGTGCACTCCCTAGAGTCAACCAGATATTTCAGTTAGGTGCCATAGAAAGTCTCTTTCAATTATGTCAAGGAAGTGATTATCCTTTGAGCAACTTGTATAAAACTAACACTGGCCTTGAAGTTGGGAAGACCTGAGTTCAAATCTTAGATACTTGCTAGCTGTGTGACTCTGGGCAAGTCACTTAACCCCAATTGCCTTAAACATCCCAGGTAATCTCCAGTTGTCCTAATATATATTGCCACTGGACCCAAATGGCTCTGGAATAGAGAGAGAGGCTGGTGACTTGGCACAGCCCTCCCTCATTTAAATTGAATTCACTACAAGTCATGACATTACCTCAATGTCATGGTTCTCTTCAAGAATGAAGGACAAACAACAACAATAAAACCACTAACTATGTCAGAACCAGAGAAAGTAGGATTAAGCTGTGGTAGAGTAGGGAGAATTCATGGAGGGCCATTGAGCAGAAGTCCAGGGCTGACACCAGCAGTTGTGCTTACCTCTTCATGCATGGACCTAGGGAAGTTTGAAGAAAAGGTTTATTCTTTCCCTAACTTCCACTCTTGGTGCTTATCTCATTAATGGACACTGTCTATTAATAGATACTCTGCTACACACTTATCCAAATGTTTCTTGTAACCTGAATTTTGCTCAACCACAAAGAGGCCAGGAGTTAGTGATAGGTAAACATAAGTGTAAATTAAGGGAAAGCCTCAAATCTCTTGCCTAAATGTTAGGAATTTTCCTAACCAGAGGCTTGCAGCAATTGAGTTTGTATTCTCAACTTTTTATTTAATATAAATTACCTAAAGAAGCAGAGGAGGAAACTACACAGACTGAGGGTCTATTATATTGCTTCTAGGTTTAAAGTGAACGAATCATTACACTAGGGTGTTATACTTGTATAAGAAGCTACCTAGGAGTTTTGGATGCTGTAAGTTTTGTTTTCCTTATTTTATTTCCTTTGAAAAGCAGTTTTACTTAGTTAATAGGATGCTGTCTTTGGAGCCAAGAAGAGTTGAGTTCAAACCCCACTTCTGGTATATATTAGCTATGTGACCCTGAGTAAATCACTTAATCTTTGTAGTTAGCTAAAACTAAGTTATGAAAGAGCTGTGTGATCTACATCATTAGAAGGAGTTGTCTCATCTTGGAGTTCTTTGTATCAATAAAATCACAGGTTCAGTCTCTGTCCCTTTCCCAGTGCCAAGTGCATGGTAGGTGCTTAACCAATGCTTATTAATTGAGTATCTTATGTTTCCCTGTCCTTGGAGAGTTATTCTTGTTTAGTTTTATTGTCATCAAAGGGAACATGTGTTTACTGGAGAGTGATTGGAGGGGCTCTAAATTCTTCCAACAAGCCATTTTGTCCAGTTGGAACAATTGAGAGGAGATATGTAGCCCAATTTGTGGCTAGTCATAATCACCATGTCTAGAATCATTTGGTTGGTATTTATCTTCAAGTTAAACTATTTTGCCAAGATTTTTCCAGAGTTTAGGGCTGCATATCAAGGGAAATTATACTTAATGTAATTTCCTTCTTTTCTGCCATGTAGATCATTATCTCTTGCATCCACAATCCAATGTGTTTTCTGCTGGTATGATAAGACTTTTGCTACTGGGTAAAGACTGAACTAGAGAGTAACAGTTTGGGCCACTTGAGATCAGAGGGTAATAATTACAGTTTTGTATTCCTGACTTTTTTCCCCCTCTCTGACCCATTACTGGTGAGATAATAGATATTAAAAGAACTGGTACAGATTAGTAGGGTAGGGAGAGTATTGTGGCAAATAAAATTATATGTGATCACCCTATTTCTGTCCCAAGTGTAGGGAAAATTAGCTGGGGTTTATCATGTTTGTTACTTAGAAATTAGAGGCTACTGCACCAGTTTGGGGGGTATTAAGCATTTATTTATTAAAGCATATTAAATATTAGTAAAGAGAGTGCATATGGCTCTGAAAGATAGGAAAGCCTAGCTAGGATCTAGGGGAAGAGAGAGAAATAATGGGGAACCATAGTGGGCTGCATCCATTCTCACCAAGTTCCTGAGCCCAAGAGAGAGATCAGGTAGTGTAAGCTCTCTGAGGGAAGGGGCAGAGCCTGCCCTAACACAGTGTTTAAAGCTAATTGGCTAGCATTGTTCAAATCTATTGGTTCACTGGATTTGAGGGTGGTTTGGCGCAGTCATGCTGATGTGAGAGTCCAGAGAACAGATCCTCTGGCTGGAACAAGGCTTTCAGGTGGGTGTGGTTTTGAGTGAGGTAACTTCCTGACTCTGGGCTGGCCTTAAGAAAGGTCAAGACAGGTTCTCCCAGCGGAGGCCTCTGGGAGTCCCCAAAACCCCATTATTATTAATTTTCTCACAGTATACATAAAATGAAAACCATCTCAGGTAGTATAATTGGTATTGTAATCCTAGAAATGATCTCCAAAGGCAGTCCTTATTCTTTTTTAAAAAATAATTAATGAAATTCTGATGCCAGATGAAGAGTTTTTAAAAAAAAGTATTGAGGCAATTTGAAATATGAAATCCTTAAGAGCCAAATGTAGTAAAATACTTAGACTAAAACATATTGGAATACATAAACAAAATATTTTTAAAAGAACTTTAGAATGTTACAAATGAACTAAAACAACTTAAGACCAGCTAAAATAATTAGAGGGTCCCTGTGAAAAAAACTAAAAACAATCCTTATATTCTCTGATAAGGCTGAAAGTAAAATGGAATTCTGAAAATATAGAAAGTTGGCATAGCCAACTGAATAACACCGTAAACAACTGTAAAATGTTAATAATAATCTAGGAATGTTAACATTAAAAGGCAATTTTAGAATAGTAAGAGGAAAACTTGGAAAGAGATAAGACAAAAGTATTAAGTATAAAGGTATTTTAAAAAAACAACGTTTAATTCAGAGAATTAAACTCATCAAAATCAGTCTAATAAAAAAATTTACTGAGGATAAAATCAAGGTCTGGGCCTGGGGTGAAAATTTTTGGCGATTTTGGGAATTAAGGGTCTCATAGAATCAAGGCTAGTTCTTTTGGTTTCTAGGGCAAGAAAGAATGCATCTAAACCTCAGGATAGATTGGGTTATTGTCCAGTCTGGGCCTCACTCAGGGTTCAAGTTTCTATAGCCCTACCTATAAAATTTACTAGTCAAAAGAAAACTGGATAAATCATACTAATTGAGTTAATCCCAAGGACTTGCCTTTCTTCCTCCTGGTAGTATTCATACAGATCTTCTTCCAGTTTTCCCCCACCTTAATATTCATTCTGCCCCCCTCCTCCCCAGGAACTGACACTAATTTAACCACCAATTAACTCCTAAATACGGGTTCTTCCTTGTTCCTAAAAATTGAGACCAATCCTGGATCTACCCAGGAGAAACTTGATTAGCTACCCAGGATATGTGAATCAGCCACAGAATCTCAGAACTAGACCTGGGGGAAAACATTAATGGACATCTGGTGTACTGCCTTCATTTTGAGGAGGAAATTGAGGACCAAAGTGGTTTGTCCAAGGTGGGCCAGTTGATCAGGTCAGAGCCAATAATGAACCCAGGTCTCTTGACTCCTAATCCAAATCTCTCCCCTGTGCTCCTTCCCTTCCCTTCCCTTCCCTTCCCTTCCCTTCCCTTCCCTTCCCTTCCCTTCCCTTCCCTTCCCTTCCCTTCCCTTCCCTTCCCTTCCCTTCCCTTCCCTTCCCTTCCCTTCCCTTCCCTTCCCTTCCCTTCCCTTCCCTTCCCTTCCCTTCCCTTCCCTTCCCTTCCCTTCCCTTCCCTTCCCTTCCCTTCCCTTCCCTTCCCTTCCCTTCCCTTCCCTTCCCTTCCCTTCCCTTCCCTTCCCTTCCCTTCCCTTCCCTTCCCTTCCCTTCCCTTCCCTTCCCTTCCCTTCCCTTCCCTTCCCTTCCCTTCCCTTCCCTTCCCTTCCCTTCCCTTCCCTTCCCTTCCCTTTCCCCTTTCCTTCCCTTTCCCCTTTCCTTCCCTTTCCCCTTTCCTTCCCTTTCCCCTTTCCTTCCCTTTCCCCTTTCCTTCCCTTTCCCCTTTCCTTCCCTTTCCCCTTTCCTTCCCTTTCCCCTTTCCTTCCCTTTCCCCTTTCCTTCCCTTTCCCCTTTCCTTCCCTTTCCCCTTTCCTTCCCTTTCCCCTTTCCTTCCCTTTCCCCTTTCCTTCCCTTTCCCCTTTCCTTCCCTTTCCCCTTTCCTTTCCCCTTTCCTTTCCCCTTCCCTTTCCCCTTTCCCCTTTTCCCCTTTCCCCTTTTCCCCTTTCCCCCTTTCCCCCTTTCCCCTTTCCCCTTTTCTTTTTCCTTTTCTTTTTCCTTTCCCATTTCTGTTTCCTTTTCCTTTTCCTTTCCTCTTCTCCCAGATTAAGGAACTATCAAAAAAAATTTATGCTTCAATCTGTTTTCAGATACCATTAGTTCTTTCTCTATAGATGGATTGCATTGTTCACAAGTCTTTATGCATTATCTTGGATCATTGTATTGCTGAAAATAACCAAATCATTCACAGCAGATCATCTTAAACTATTGCTATTATTTGGTATACAGTACATTTCATGTAGGTCTTTCCAGGCTTTTCTGATAGTATCCTGCTCATCATTTTTTTTGTTTCCAATAAAGTAACTAACAAAAAAAATTGTTTCAATCTGCATTCAAATACCATCAGTTCTCTCTCTGTAGATGGACTGCATTTTTCATAAGTCCTTCGTAGCTGTCTTGGATCATTGCATTGTTGAAAATAACTGAGTCATTCACAGAAGATCATCTCACAATATTACTTTTATTTTGTATACAGTAGATTTCACTTTGCATCAGCTCATGCAGGTCCCTCCAGGTCTTTCTGATAGTATCCTGCTCATCATTTTTTTATAGTAAACTACATTTATATAATACTTTAAAGAGATATTTCCTTACAATGAACTCATGTGGTTGATTATTGCAGTGCTGCATTTCTTAGTAATAATTTTGTTTGCCTTATTAAAATTTAGGAAAGCTTTTTAGAGAATGACCTGGATGGTCCAATTCTTTAAAAAAAATGAATGGATACCTTCTTTCTGTTCTTTCTTCCTCTCAAATAGACTCATGGGAAGCAGAGGCATTCAAAAGAAAGTATTTTCATTAACTTAAGAGCTTCATTCCAATATGGAATCATTGTTTTCAAAACGATCCATTATACTATCCAGATATTTTGAAGCCTCACTAAGGATTTAAATTTTGAAGGTCTAGAAAAGAGTCCTGAACATGGTAATCTGTTTGCTCTTCCATATCAAGGACAGCCTTGAAGGGAAACAAAAGGATGAAAAGAGCCTGAGAAGGATGTTGAGAAAGGGGGTTCTGATTATTTCCTTTCTCCTACATGTCACTTGTTTGTCTATGGCTGTTTACATGTCTCCCTCATTAGATTGGGAGCTTCTTGAGGACAGGGACCATCTTTTGTCTTTCTTTGTATCCCCATTGTTTAGTCTAGTGCCTGGCACATTGTAATTGCTTAATACATACTTTCTGACTGACTATCATGAACCTTCTTGGCAGTCTGGTAAAGCCTATGGATTCCTTCTTATAAAATCGTTTTAATTTATGGAATAAAACAAGCATTTCCATAACATAGTATAATAAAAAAGATAATTGCATATGAAACTGTAAATCTGTTATGTACAACTTGCTGTTCCTTTTAAATATATAATAGCTATCATGTAAATTTCTTTTTTTAAATACATAAAATAAAACACACAGAATTACAAAGGAAACCAATTATAGTAAAATACAATTATCATTTTTTTAAAAGTTCATGGATGCCCAGTTAAGAACTCCTGGAGAAAGAAGAAAGGGGTAATTAAAGTCTTGATTTACACAAATGGAGGTTTTCTATATCCTACTTGGATCCAAACCTTTTCCTTTTAGGACTTAGCCAGACAAGGTTACCTTTTCCCCCTTAGGCTATTTTCCTGGGTCATTTACCAAGAGCCACCATGCACCCTGTGACAGAAACCACTGAATGAGTGCATAAAGTTATCAAAAGGTAGAAAATGTATTTCTATTGTTGTATCACATGAAAAGGGCCTTGAAAGGTGAAACTACTAAAAAGCACATGCTATCTGTATGGTTTCATTCTATACTTTAACACTTCACCAGATAACACAGTTATCAGGCTCTTAAAAGTTGAGGGGAAAGGAGGTGGTGGTGGTGCCAAAGATAATTGGCCATTAACGTCCCTGGAGGGAATAAAGAAGACAGAGGGAGACTTTGAAGCTAGTAGATATACAGGTTTACTGGATGGACATCCACATTTTGAAGTTAAAGCCAACAGATCATAGATCCAGAGCTGAAAAGAACCTTAGAGGTCAGTGTAGTCCAACCTACTCATTTTACAGATGAGGAAATTTAGATGTAGAGAGGTTAAATTAATTGTTTAAGGTCGAGCAGGTAGTAAGTGGCAGCTCTACTGGGCTAGGCAGGACAATGTATTTGGAGTCTTAGATAACAGGGTTCAAAGTCAAGAGGAGATGGGGAGGTAGGGTGGGGAGAGTGGTAAAGGGCTGAAGGAAATGAGGCCATGAAAATACTATAGAAGAGGAAAAGCATGAGGCTTCTAGAATGGACTATTTGCTACTGGAGCCAGAAGCAGTGTCCTCTTTTTATGTGGTGATATTAGCTTTTTCCCCTCTTTCTAGTGAAGGCCCAGAACCTATGTGTGAAAGGTCATCAAGATTTGGAAGTGATTTCAAAAGCCCTGTGATCCATACTGTTTCCCAACCTCACGCCCATTTTATGCACAAGAAAATAGCTGTAATTGTCCAATGATATGTGTGTAGTAAGCATCTGAATCAGGATTTGAACCTAGATCTTTTTGATTCCAGAAACTGCTCTTTTCATTTACCAAATAGGTTCTCTCAACTAAGTACTCAGTCTCAGATTGAAACTTCCTGCTCTGCCCTGATAGAGTAAAAATTCCCCCTGACAGAAATCTACCAGGATAGACAATCTTTCTCTTTCCTGGAACATAAGGAAGGGAAATGTTCAAGAGGAGTTCTGTCCTCCCCTGCCCCATACCTTCTTTTCTACTCTCCACCTTTCTGAGCTTAGTATAATCCAAGCCTTCTTTTTCTACTCATCTAGTTTTCTCTCCTGCCCCTCCATTCATTCTTGCTATCATTTTTTTTCAAAGGTTCTAGATCCATCCCAGGATATTCATCTCACTCTGGCCTCTGCTTACTGGGATAGCTCCTTTCACTCAAAGATTTCCTTTGGAATCATTAGCACATCTGAAAACCAATTATATTTATATTACTCTACCTTTAATTAGCAATGGTGACTTGAAAGATTTTGGGAATTTTGCTTTTGTTTTATTTCAGCCACCTCATCATAATGTCATAATAAGAGTGAGGGAAATCTGTATTCTAGTCCTGCCTCTGGTGCATACTGGCTGTATCATCATGAATGGAAGTGCCCCATACAACACTTGAAAGCTGCAAATTATGACTGAGTTAGCAATTTGAGCAGCTGAGGAGGGACTTTTCATACAGGGTTTTCTGCATACTTAGGAAGTCATAGAATCAAAAGGAAAAAAAAAAACCGTAATGGCACTTCTTTAGGTATCAGTAAGTCTGGGTTCTAGAACTGGCTTTGCTACTAACTCACAGTATGATTCTGCCCTGGGTGAACCATTTTACTTCTTGAGGTTCTGTTTCTTTATCTATTAATTGATGGGGCTAGACAGTGTAGTCTCTCCTCCGACTTCAGGATTCCATAAGCAGTGGTCACTCATCAAGCGAGGGCTAAAAGAGCATTTTGAGATAGACAGCTATTTCTTGCTGCCTTGTTTATTAGATTTTTTGGTACCCAGATTCATACTTTGCTCACTCACATCTCTTGCAAATGGGCCAACACTCACATCTGCTTGTTGACTTTTCAACCTGAGCATAGTGACTGCAAGCAGAATTCCAGACAACATGAGATATAAACTCATTGTGCAGTGTCTGTAGGAGCCTTGACTGAGTCCTCAGTGAAGCATGTGCCCATGCACAGGATCCCAAGGCATCCATTTCCAAGCCACCTGGGTTTGAGAGGGTCTCAACAGTCGTACCCGGGATGCTGGTGAAACAGTAGAACCAGGACTGCAGAACAATCATGAAGCAGAAAATGCTACCTTAGGGCCTGGTTTGCTCTTGAGTTTGATACCAGTTATCCGCAAAGGACTCTTGGAATCCAGATGAATTTGTCAGGGAGAACAATGTGAGTGGAATGATGGCATTCCACACTCACTGGAAAGAAATTCAGATTTTTACTAGATTCCTTTCCCCCCCTTATGCCTGATATCATCCTAATGATGTGCATGTAAAACACATTAGGGCAAATTCTCTCACAATTTCCTTCTTTGCAATAAAGGTTTCATTAGAGTAGCAGCACAGGCCTCTAGTTATTCGCAGAACATCTGCTTAATAATTTCATGTTTCTGTTCTGCAGTAACTGCCAGCAGTGGAACTTGGTATCTTCCCATACCTCTGACCAACTGAGCAGGAGAATACTAGATGTAATTTAAGGGGGATTTGCTTTCTAAGTTGCTTTTGCCACGGGGAGAAGCAGGGGGAGGTATGGGGTAGGACAGGGGAGTAGAAAGACATGAGAACTATACTGTCTTTAGAAGAAAGATGCGACTGAATTTACTGCCTAACAGAAGCATCTGACCTCTCCTTGTTTCTCATAATTATTTTTCTAGTTAACTCTGTTCAAATCTTTGTCTCATTCCTCATAGCTAAGTGGGGAATTTATTTATTAGAATTGCATCCTCCACTCTCATCATCTCACTTCAAAAAGAATTCAAGGTCCTTGAGGACAAAGATTATTTCATTTTTATCTTTGTATTCACAATGCCTTATGCTGAGGAGGGGATTAATAAATGCTTATTTAATTAAATTCAAAAGATATTTAGCAAAGACCTGCTTTGGGCAGGATATTATATTTGACACAGTGAAAAAGACAAAGGCTTTGTTTTAAAGGAACTTACAGCCAAATGGAAGAATACAACATGGGCTCAAGTAAGCATCAGAAATGATAGAATGAGATGAAGGCAAAGGGGGGAGAGAGAGAGAGAGAGAGAGAGAGAGGGAGAGTAAAAAGACTCTAAGAAAAATTTATGAGGGAGATATTGCTTTCAATTGGGAGGGGGGTGATAAAAGAGTAGCTCAGGAAGGAGATAGCTCCTGACTTTGACCTAGAAGGAAAAGAATGATTTTAAAAGGTAGAGGAGTAGGAGGAATGTGGTCAGAGGACAAGGAACAGCCTGTGTGAATGAAGATGAGACAGGGCAGAATGAAATTTAATGATAGCTATTGATACAGTTCAGCTGAAATATAAAGTGCATGAGGGAAGAATAATATGATAAATGGTAGAAATATAGGTAGGAGGCACAATATGGAGGTACGTAAGTGCTTTATTAAGTAGCTGTGTCATAGGTGTCTTATCTTAAAGGTAACAGGGAGCTATTGATGGTTCTTAAGCAAGAGTGACCTGTTCAAATCTGTGTGTTAGGAAGATGATTTTGGAAGGATGGATTGGAAAGGGGAGAAACTGAAAGGAGGAAGGCAAATTAGGATAATCTTGGAATCATCCAAATGAGAAATGAGAGATGAATAAAATAATGTTGTGGCAATATGAGAGGAAAGAGCACTTAGATGCAAGAGATATTTAAGAGTGATAAAAGATGTGACTTGGCAGTTGATTTGATGTGGGAGTGAAAGAATTTGTACAGTGAAGGATGACATAAGTTTTAAGAATGTGAGACTAGTGATGCCATTAATAAAAATAAGAAAATTGGTGCATGGGTAACTTTGCCTTTGGGTGTGTGTTGGGATCGTGGTGGTGATATCAGCCTTGAGAAAATTGTGCTTGAAGTTCTGACAGAACATGAATTCAAAGTGCTGGGGATGCCCAGAAATTATAGGACTGGAATTAAGGGAAGAGACAATGACTGAATAGATTTTGATTGAGGATATGGTTATATTTATATTGGATATAATTTTATGAGGACTGGGTGTATCTATATATTTGGGAATCATCTACATAGAGGTGATAATTGAAGTTGTGGGAGTGGAGTACTTTAGAGCCAAGGGAAAGAGTATATATAGAGAAGAAAAGTATGCCAAAGGTAGATCCTTGGGGGAAACATCCACATTAGGAAGTGGAATAGGAGCCAACAAAATAGAGAAAAAGCAATTAGATAATTGTCAAGAAAAGCCCAGAGAGTATGTGGTGTGTCTGAGGAGGTGGAGATGAAGAACAGGAGAGAGTATCCAGTGTCAACTGTGCCAAATGCAGCAGAAAGGTCAAAAAGGATGGTGACTAGAAGGCCATTAGGTTTGAGGAGTTGGTCACTGATGACCTTGGAGGGAGAATGTGTTTTTTGTTTGGTTTTTTGAGGGACAATGAGGGTTAAGTGACTTGCTCAGGGTCACACAGCTTGTTAGTATCAAGTGTCTGATGTCGGATTTGAACTCAGGTCCTCCTGAATCAAGGGTCAGTGCTGTATCCACTACACCACCTACATGCCCCTGGAGGGAGAATTTTCAATAGAGTAGTGGGGATGGAAGCCTGATTCTAGGGGGCTAAAGAGCAAGTGAATGAAGAAATGGAAGCAATGAGGCTTATCTACTTATTTAGGAAATTTATCAATAAAGGAGAAAAGAGATAGAATAACAGCTTGAGGGTGGCAAGGTTAAGGGAATATTATTTTAGGATAGAAAGAAAGGTGGATCCCTCATGAGCAGCCTGTATGTAAGGCATTGGCTCAGAAATCAGAGGACCTGGGTTTAGATCCCAGCTCTGATTCATTTTACTTGTGTGACCTTGAGCAAATCATTTAATGGCCTCTTGCCCCAGTTTTTTTTCCATATATAGAATGAAGATGTTGCCCTAGATCAGCGGTTCTTAACTTTCTCTCTCTGTGTGTATGTGAAATGTTTTTAAATGCATAAAATAAAATACATATAGTTACAAAGGAAGCCAATTATAATGAAATTCAGTTATCAAAGTATCTATTTTTAAAGTTATCTCAGGTTAAGAACACCTACTCTACATGAATGAATATATGAAAAAAGCATTTATTTAGTATTTACTATGTGCCAAGCTCTAGATATATAAATATAATATCAAAGATAGCCTCTGTCCTCCAGGAATTTACATTCCAAAAAGGGGGCGTAGTGGCAGAGGAGAAGTGGGGCCGCAGAGGAGTAGACTTGTGCACCTACTGTGTACCATTTCCAAGAACAATGGCAGAATGTATTTGATCATGGTTCCAGACAAGGAGGTGTTGTATAAGATGGCAAGGAAGCTGGTAAGGCTGTCAAGAAAATGTCTGGGAAGTAGGAAAGGAAGTGAACCAAGTGAGGCAGTCACCCAGCAGGTTAATGGGAGTGGGATGGAGAGGCCAGAGTTCCAGAAACAAAAGGGTTAAAAACCTCAGTGGTAGGATCTCTGAACGGGGTGGCAAGGTGGTTAGTATGTTCAAGGAATAGGGCATGGCCCAAGGTGGCTTTAGTCCCCTTTCCTCTCTATATCTTTGATCCTATGATCACCCCAAGCTCAATAAATCTAAAATCTAGCTCACCATGTTTTCCCCTAAGCCTCCTCTTCCTTTTGACCTCACCATGTCTTACCGCAATGTTGTCAGTTGTCCCATTGACACTGTGGTCATCTTTGGCTCTTCCCTTCCCTCACCTCTCATATCCAGCCCATTATTGGTTTTTGTTCACTGAATTTCCACAAGTCTGAAATATCTATCCCCTCTCCTTTGTTCTCACTGCCATTTCACCTCCCTGTTATCATGGTCCTCTTCGAGAACTAAGGACAAACAATAACCACAACATCGCCCTAGTGAGTGTCCTTATTGCCTTGCTGAACTATTACCATGCCATTCTTATGCTTCTTCCCATCTTCATTCTCATTCCCTTCTCCAATCTATTCTTTGTGTTACTGCCAGATGATCTTTTAAAAAATTAAATTAAATTAATTATTATTTTTCTACTTATAGATCTAGTTGGTATTCTTCAGTAACTTCTTTTTGCTTCTCGTAATTCAAATTGCTTGACACGGCATTCAAGGCCCTCCACAGTCTGTTGTTACCCTCCCTTTATAGCCTAGTTTCAGATAATTTTCCTCACCATTTCATTCAAATAGGGCAACTCATTGATCCCCAAGCACATACCGTGGGTGCTGTTATGCCTCACTAGACATGAGAACAACTCAAGATATCCTTTTACCCAGAATGACCTTCTTCCCAACTCTAATCCTCTGTATCTTCCTGGTACCTGGATCTGGTCATGAACGCCTCTGCTCACAGTGTTTCATTGACCCTTTCATTCCTGCTGGGCAAAATTCAAACTCATTCACGTATGGACCTATCAGGTCTTTCCACAGTCTGGTGCCATGCCATCTCTCCAGACTTTTTTTTTAATTAATTAATTTATTTTTTATGTTTAGTGAGGCAATTGGGGTTAAGTGACTTGCCCACAGTCACACAGCTAGTAAGTGTTAAGTGTCTGAATCTGGATTTGAACTCAGGTACTCCTGACTCCAGTGCTGGTGGTCTATCCCACTGTGCCACCTAGCTGCCCCTCTCCAGACTTTTTAATGTTCTCTTCCATTTATTCTAGGCACTATACATCTATTCCTTATGCTCAGGGTCTTCTTGAAATTCACCACAACTACTTTGCTCTGCCAACTTAAACTATTTAATTCTTACCTATCCTTAAAGACCATCTCTAATGTATCCTTAAAGACCATCTCTAATGCCAGATTCCCTAGAAAAACTTCTCAGATCCCCCAGGTTAGTTCATAAACCTCGTTTCTTCAACAAGATTGTAAACTCTTTAAAGGTTAAGATTTAATCTTATGTATCTTTTTTTCTCTCCTCTAACACAGCACTGTGCTAAACCCAGAACCACGAACATTCATATGGTATTTTTAAGGGTTGGAAAATACCTATATTCTCATTTGAACCTCACAATATAGTCCTGTGAGATAGATAGCAGATGATAATAATTATTATAATCCCCCCTTTATAGATGAGGAAACTGAGGCTTCAGAAAGGGGGAAGGAACATTTATTAAGCACCTACTGTGTACTAGGTGCTCTATAAAAACTATCTCACTTGATTCTCACAACAAGCCTGGAAGGTAGGTGCTGTAATTATCTTTATTTTAGAATTGAGAAAACTGAGGCAGAGATTAAGTAACTTACTCACACTTCTAGTAAGTATCCAAGGCTGAATTTGAACTCAGTTCTTCTCGACTCTAGGCCCAGTGCTCTAATACATTGTGCCACCTAGCTGCCTACAAAATTCAGTGGTTGCAAAACTAACAAATATTAAAGACGGAGTTTGAACACAGCTCTTTCCTGATTTGGAGTCCAGGATTTTTAACCTTCTATAGAGCTCTGCTTCTCAAAAAATCCTCACCAAAACTGACAACAACCTTGATTTTCCTTTTCACATTGTTTTCTCTGTTTCTCTCAATGTGTTATGTTTTGTCTGTGTACAAGTAAGAGGCAGCTAGGTGGTCTAGT